>NC_052633.1:18684962-19284962 GCF_016161935.1 Mauremys reevesii
CCAACCACCAGCTGTGGTTTGAATTAACTAACTATTTGAGTTCAAGTAGGCAGCAATACAAAATTGAACAGGGACATGGAGTCGCATGTAATATTTATAACAATAAAGCCATGGGAGGTCCGTGAACGCCCCCTTTGGGGAGGCTAGGTCCCTGCCCCCCCTTCTGCTGAAGGCTCTTCCCCAGCCCGCCTGCCCATCCCCTGTGGCCAGAGGAGCCCTGGCTGGGCCATCCCGGGCTGCTGGCCAGCCCAAGCTCCGAGCTCCAGGTTGTCAGCCGGCGCTGAGCCCCGCTGGCTTCCAGAGCAAGGGGAGTGAAGAGGGAGGCAGCGGGCAACCTCGTGGGGGAGGAGGATGGAGGTGAGGGAGGGATATGGGGGATCTCACCAGGGGAATGGAGGTGAGGGAGGGATGCAGCGAGCGAGGGGACCTCTGGAGAGGGCACCCCATCTTCATAGTGATATTATTATGTTATGATGTATTTTATGCAAGATAAGTCATGTGAGGTGTCATTGGAAAAATTATGATTTGCTAAATATGATTATCTTATTTCTAGCCATGTATCATTTTCGTATCTGAAGTTATAAATACTGACTATGTATCTGTACTTCAAATGTAGGTACACCTGGGTAACGCCCACTAGACAAGATGCTTCTAGTTTAGACAGCTGGTTGTGAAGGGCCTATTCAGAGTAATGGGCCATTAGGAAAAACAATAGGTCTTGGGAGAAGCTTATCCCCCCACCTGGTGAGCCTTCCTGAGAAGGCTACAGACAGCCTGTTAGTAATGGCTGCTATGACTCTATAAGGACATGTGACCAGGCCACATGATCCTGGACTCCATCTTGGGATGTCAGTATTTTTCCACAAAGTGGTTTGGGAACCAAGCTTTGAAACAAAGAGTTCCTGCCATATGCTTAAGCTGTATAAGGCGGGGAGTGATATCAGATTTCTTCACTCCCCACACAAGAGGACTCCTGGAAACACCTGAGGACCAAAGACTGAACTGGGGGAAGTGCTGGACTCAGGCTAAAGGGATTTCTAGCCTGTGTATGAAACATACAGGGATTTCAAGCTGCAAAGCAAGCGCATCTTGTGCCTTAAGTATCTACAAATCTGCCTGTTCTATCAGTTAGACTGGATATGAATAGCAGATTCTCACCCTATCTAGTATATTAAGCTTAGGTTGCGTTTTTGTTTATTTGCTAGGTAATCTGCTTAGATCTGTTTGCTATCCTTTATAATCACTTCATCTATTTTTTGTAGTTAATAAATTTATTTTATGTTTTGATCCAGACCAGTGAGCTTTGACTGGAGTGCTTGGCAAAAAATCTCTGCTTGGTTACCACAAGCGTGCATTGTTGTCTTCACATTGAGTGAGAGGTGGACCAGGTGTTTAAACCCATATACAGGGCAGATTTGACCAGGGCAAGATGGGTACTGCTCTGGGGTCCAAGGCTGGGAAGCTGATGGTCAGAGAGCCTGCGTGTAACTGCAGCTGGGTGTGTCCCTACCTGTGTGCTGGTGAAAGTGCAGGCTGGAGGGCTTTGCAGCTTGTCACAGCAGTACAGTGTGAGAGGGAGCCCAGGCTGATGGGTTGGGGGATCAGTCGTACTCCAGCTCCAGATGACACCCTGGGTGGAACCCGTCACAGGGGGGTGGAGTGGAGGAGAGAACCGAGGAGGGACTCAACAGGCAGCGGTGGGTGGTGGGGGAGCCCCTCAGGAAAGGGGTGGAGCAGGGAGGGCAAGAGGCAGGGCTCAGGCAAGGACACCATGGCCCAGGCTTCCTGCAGCGGATCAGCAGCAGTTGCACCAGGCCCTGGCCTTGTGACGTTGCACTCCACAGTGTTTTATGGAAATAGGCTTAGGAGTGTAAATATGATGTAGCTGGAAGATGCTTTGTGCAAAAAGTCTCTTGTAAGGTATCATAATGATCTACTGAGTGTGTTCATCCCATGTGTTTGCATGTATTATTTCTATGTCTGGAGTTAGGAGAATAAGATATAAACTTGTATTATTAATGTAAACATGTTAAGTGGAAGCCATTAATGGTGCTTCAGAATCAATGACATGTAAATGACTCTGTTTACCTGTAAACCTTCCTGGGTAGGTGCAGGCTAGCCCTGGAAGAATGGAGGTTGGGGTCTCACAGGACATGTGAACATGTCACCTGATAGCAGGTTTAAGATGGATTCCAGTGCTTTTCCATTTAGAAGGAGGGGTGGGGACCCAGAGAGACTAAATATTCCCGCCTTGTGCCAAGGCTATAAAAGGGAGTGGAACAGAACAGAACAAAGAGGGCTGCCAGTCACCCCTGCTTTCCACCTAAGATGTCTGCTGGAACTAACAAGGACTGTACCGGGGAAAGGATTAGGCCCAGACTAGGCAGGAGTCTAGTCTGTGAAAGAAGCTTATTGGAACATCTCTGAGCGTGAGATATTACCTGTATCAGTTTCTTAATGTTAATACATTAGATTTGTGTGTTTTTGCTTTATTTTGCTTGGTGACTTACTTTGTTCTGTCTGTTATTACTTGAAACCACTTAAATCCTACTTTTTATATTTAATAAAATCACTTTTATTTATTAATGAACCCAGAGTAAGTGATTAATACCTGGAGGAGCAAACAGCTGTGCATATCTCTCTATCGGTGTTATAGTGGGCGGACAATTTATGAGTTTACCCTGTATAAGCTTTATACAGAGTAAAACAGATTTATTTGGGGTTTGGATCCCATTGGGAGCTGGGTGTCTGGGTGCTGGAAACAGGTGACCTGCTGAGCAGTGTTTGGTTTAAGTCTGCAGCTTTAGGGGCATGGACCAGACCTGGGTCTGTGTTGCAGCAGGCTAGCATGTCTGGCTCAACAAGGCAGGGTTCTGGAGTCCCAAGCTGGCAGGGAAAACAGGCTCAGAGGTAATTCTAGCACATCAGCTGATAGTCCCAAAGGGGTTTCTGTGACCGAACCTGTCACAGGCCTATTATACCTGCCACCCATAAATAAAGCACATATCTCCCAGTTCGTTGTAGGGATAAACTGCAAACACCCTCTTCCCTTTTCTACCTCCTCTTATGGTTGAGGGGTTTGTTTCCTCAGGATGGTGGGCGTGAAGTTTTCCAAGCAGTCTAAGAGCCACGTGGTGTAATAAAAACCAGATTTATTAAGAGCAGAGAGATCTCATATAAAACAAAGAAATAGCAAAGTTTTAGACTAGACCAAGCTCATCTAGAGAGGCTCGTTTCTGTAACAGGGTATGAAAATGTGACATTTTTAGAACTCAGTGATTTTTTTCCCCTGAACCACTTGGGGCAGACTCACACCTTGTCTATTATCAGAAAATACCTCAGAGACAACCTCTGGTTTCTCTTGGGAACTTGCAGTTTCATGAGACTCCTTCTCAGTCTAGTAATAGGTTCCTTTGGACTCACAGGTGTTACACAGGGCTCTCATAGCCAGCACATCTCACGGATAAGTAAGAGCTAGGGATTGTTCTCTAGCATCTTTCATCAGTAGATCTTCAAGTGGTTTACCAAGGAAGGCAGTTTCATTATCCCCATTGTACAGAAAGGGGAAGTCCTGAAGTCACCTGGCAGGCCAGTAGCAGAGCCAGCACTAGCACCCAGACCTGAGTTCCAGTGTAGTGCCCTAGCCACAGACAGTCTGGTTTGTTATTTATTATTTATTCATTATTATTTGTTGATTCTCTTTGACTCTATGTACTTGTCTGAAGGTAGGTCAGCTCGGCTGGGGACTTTCAGCCCTTGTCTGCAAAACCACCTCATTCGGGGTCCGTTGTTGTGGAGAAGCCCTTATGAGATACTCACTGCCTCCTTTCTAAGGCTAACTGTCCCTGATGGCAGAAGCCACTTGGCTTTCTGTCTGATAGAGAACGGAAATATTTCTTACCAGTATTTCTGCTCCGTAAATGAATTAGAGACATTGGTTTTAATATGATGCTCTAATTTTAGAGTAACTGAACAGTGATGTGCTATGCAATGCCTGGCAGGATATTCAGGTTTGATTCCCAGTGGGCCATTTAACGCATACTATCAATAGACTCTGAAGGTGATTGAGGCTTTGAGCTGCTCTAGGGGAAATGATAAAGGTCTGATGCAAAGCCACGAAAGCAAGGTAGTGCCAAGTTAAGACTGAAACTTCATCTTCCTCTGTTTCTAGGTGATGAAGGACTCTTGAATATTCTGGTCTTTTGTACCTTACCACGTATGTGCTGTAATACAGATAAACAAAGGGATGGGATAAGGAGGCTGTGCCTTGCTTTCTCATGTAGAGACTGATCCTGCCGCCCTTACTTATGTAATTAAGAGCCACAGTCTCGGGATTTTAATATATAAAATGTATACTGGAAGAATTTTGTTCTTCTAGAAAAAAACTCTGTAATTTCCCTAGCTCTACATGGAAAAGAGGATCCCTGCAGTCTGGGTTGTGAAGATGTAGTGAGAATCCAAAAAACTAAAAAAAAGATGCACAATAACTGAGATTCTAGATGACACTAGAAAGTACATTATACTCTCCTTCCATTGTTTCTCTATTGTCTGGAGTCCCCATCCAAGGGACAGAATGTATATATACACTGAAGTATCCTAGTGTGGTGCTGTTAAGAAGTGTGAAGACCAATCTTGCTAAACTGGTCATAACAAAGCAGTAATATGTGCAGTAAAATGGCTGCTGTTGCCGGCCATGCTTCTGGAGTGGGCTGTGGAGGTAGTATAGAAGAAACCTTCTGCAGAAGGTATAACATAGTTGCCCTATGTAGCACTGCAGCAATATCCTTGGCAAGGAAACATTCTACATTTTTCAACTACAAGATTTTTTTTTTTTATGTTGTCACACTTGATGTGCAGTCAATGGATTTGGCCATGCCCAGGTTAACACGGAATATCTGGAGCAAAACACGACTGGAAATAACTCTAGAGCTAATGTCTCATTGTTGAGCAGATCAGTATCGTGTGAGTTCAGGCTGGAAAAATCTCTTTGGCTGTGAAACTGACATTTCAAGTGGCCGGAGGCTGAAGGTTCCAGGAAACTTCCTGTGCCACAGGTGACCTACTTGCAAGTTCACACCTGGAACAGAAATTAAGAATTGGTTGTAAACAAGCCTGAATCACTCCAGCTTCTAGCTCTGCTCCCCTTCTAAATTGTGGCTGATTTCTATATAAGGGCCCATGTCGGGCGAAAGCTCCTGACACCCTCCCACACCTGAGCCAACAGCCACACAGCCTGGCCTTTATTGTAATGATCCAAAGTTTGATAAGCAGATATACTCAGAGCTGAACTAGAGGCACTTCCCCAGAGTCACTTTGGGAAAGACGCATCCGACAAAGTGGGTATTCACCCATGAAAGCTCGTGCTCCAAAACGTCTGTTAGTCTATAAGGTGCCACAGGACTCTTTGCTGCTTTTACAGATCCAAACTAACATGGCTACCCCTCTGATATTTGGGAAAGATGTGGCATCACAAGAGTCTGAATCAATTGATGCTTCACATCAGTTCCTCATTCTTGAAGTTATTACATGGCCCTGTTCTGGAGCACTAACATTTCTGAGGACTGGTCCACTATTCTGATCGGTAAGCTCTTTGGGGATTTTGCTTTTAGTTTGCTATTCCTGTTGGATGGCACTATGTACCCAGCTAAATTATAACAACTTATAACACACGCTCCTAAAGCCAGTTGGAGGCAGGTCAGGCCAACCCTTCCTAACAGAGAAAGCATGTTGCTAACGATGTAAGAATGATTCAGCAAAAAGACATAGTACAACCTTAGAACGCTGGTTTTCTAGCTGCATTCACTGCTGCCATGGGCATATATTCACTGTTGAACTCATGGGAGTTGGATTCACATTGCTGTGTCTGCAAAGAAAATGCCCTGAATTTAGTTGATTGTCTCTAACCCCCATTCACTCTTGCCTTTGTCCTTTTAATGGGGTGGTTAATCTCACTCTGCTTTCAATGGGATATTAAAATCAGAGCCTCCGAACATCACAAATCGGAAGAGGAAAGCAGACTCTGCTCAACAAAACTCTCTTCTTCTGTGGCTGTCACCTTTGTTTTTAAGAGGTTTTGCTCGGGAACAGAGCTGGAATTACTCCTCTTTCCCCTCTTGAAGAAAACAATCCCAAGGTATATTCGCTGACCTGTGCAGAGTTGCTCTTTCTTCCTATGGCTCCAGGTCTTTACATCAGTAGGCTAGTCTGACTTAAAAAAATTAAAACTGAGCTGCTGTCACTGATGACTGAATTCCATTTCATTGAAACTCTTAGCACATGCTGTGCATGTATCTGTAACACACCCTTGAGCAAGAAAGTACACTGCCGCTTTACAGCGCTGCAAAATAGTGCACTCGCCTCGTGAGGGTGGGTTTTTTTATAGTGCTGGGAGAGCTTTTTCCCAGCACTGGTGCCATGACTACACAGCCACGTTAAAACATTGCTAGTAAAGACATACCCTAAATCAAACTAAATCAGGCCCTCAACGTATCAGCTTTGGACCTAGGACTGTGTATGGAAATTGCTTACCTTCTTTCTTAAGCAACAGGCTACTATGCAGCAGATACAGGAAACCATGGAAAATGCAGTGATCCCAATAAGCATCCATGACATCATTTCTGATACAAAGCAGGTTTCTGAGTCTAGAACATATTAAAAAAAATCACTGAGGATTAGCAATCTAAATTATCCCCCCACACACACTTTGTGTAGGTGAGATCAATGCTTAGAGTGGTCTGGAAAAAGTGGGTGCCGGGGTGGGAGAATCATAATCTTGGAGTACCAGCTTTGGTAAGATAGTGACCCAGCTTGCTTTAAAAAAAAAAAAATTCAGGCTTGCAACCCCATGCATTTTAAGCAGTGGGGGAATTGGCAGAAGTCAGTGTTTGAGAGAGATCTAAATGATGTGATTGGTTGGCTTGGTGAATGGACTCGAGGAAGACACGCTGAGCATGAGGCAGAACGCAGCAATGGTCCAGAGAAGTTTGTGTGAGGAAGAAGTGAAAGAGGCATCGAGGCTAATATTGTTGACAGAGTGGAGGGGGTAAAGGACAAACTGAAAGGAGACCAGGGCTACATCATGGGTGGGCCTTGAAGGCCCAAACCAGATTGAGTATTAATTTAATGAGTAGCGCAGTGGGGAGGCACTGGTCCAAAGGCCTGGTGAGAGAGAGGAATTTGGAAGCAACATTTTGGATGAAATGGAGAGAGGCAAAGTTAGAGACCGGAGGAGAGTGCAGTAGTCAAGGCATGAGATGACACGGCTGTGGCTGAGCAATCTGGCTGCCCAGACACAAAGGAAGGGGAAGCTTTTGGAAATGTTAGGCAAGAGAAGTGACAGGATTTGGATCATAGATTAATCTATTTTTAAGGAACCACTAGATCATCAGATCTGACATAACATGGGCCATTGAATTTCACGATTACCCTGGTATTCCCCAGATGCTGGGGGAGGGAAGGGACGGAAGAAGAAGAGAGGACAACTGGGAGGATGGTTTTATTATCCATCCTAACAGAGGACACAGGCAGGGGCTTGGGTGGAGAGATTATAAACTTATTCAGCTAGAAGAGAGACACTTGCAAACCAGCCAAGGTGAGATATCTGAGACACAATGAATGGCAACTCAAAAGATGATTGATATTCATTCAGCACCCATTCGGGTGCAGTCACAGCCCCTTTCAGGTAGACAGCAAAATGTCCTTTAGATTTCGATAGACTGTCCCAAGGTATTTAACAGACGCAGGTCCTGATTCAAAGAGGTGAGCAATGGGAGTTGTGAGCACTCAGCACCTCTCTAGATCAGGCCACAAGTTAGATGTATGTATTGCTTCTGGTACAGATACTGATAACTAAGACTTTGCCTGTGACACATGCAGGTAAACCTCAGAATGGATTTTTGTGCTAATCTAGAATTAATTCAAGGTTTGTCTTTGGTATCTTAGAGAAACACTCTCATGTATATCTCTCTAAAGCTAGAGTAAGGAGATAGGGGCTGTGAACTTACCATGGATATACAAATAGGTTTCGTTTACCCTACAGTCTATGTAGGGAGCAGGTAAAAGGATTTCCAGGCAGCAGAGATAAATGCCGGTGTGCCTGCTTTCCAAATTTTTGAGAATGAAGGATGTGCTATTGCCAGAGTGCACCGGCTCACAGTAGCTGTTATTAGTTTCAGGTATTGACATCCCATTCTGCATGTGGAATGCACAGATGACCTGCCTCTCGTGCCCTTTCATCAGTGTCAGGCTGAATTCAGTAACATTTATAGGGTCGCCGAAGTTGAATTTGAAGATCCCATTGTGAAATTCAACTGTCACCTGGAGGTCAGAGACAGTAGATTCTTCTGAAGAGAAAAAAATAATTATACCATGCAGGAAAATTTCCAAGTAAATATCAAACCAGGTAAACATATCTGTAGCACTGAAATCTACTGAAGTGTGCATGTCCAGAACTGTCTGGTTTGGGGGAGTAACCCACAATGAGCATTCCCTTGATAGTGAGAAAAAGAGAGAAAAATATATCCTATATCACTTATGGACACCCTTGAATTCTGTTCCGTCTTGTTGCTGGGCAAATTTAATACAGTAACTCCTCACTTAAAATCAACCCGGTTAACGTTGTTTCATAGTTACATTGCTGATCAATTAGGGAACATGCTCATTTAAAGTTGTGCAATGCTCCCTTCTAACATCATTTGGCAGCCATATGCTTTGTCCACTGCTTGCAGAAAGAGCAGCCCATTGCCGCTAGCTGGTGGGGGCTTGGAACCAGGGGGCACCAGCAGTCCCCCATCAGCTCCCCCTATCAGCTCCTCGCTCCCCTAAGTTCCCTGTGCAGCAGCTGCCCAGCAGGCTAGCAATTGCAGCTGTCCCTCCCCCCACTGCCATGTGCTGCTCCTGCCCTCTGCCTTAGAGCTGCTCCCTGAGACACTTGCTTGCTATGCGGGGGGGAGGGGAGGAAGAGGGGGGCTAATGTCAGGGTGTCCCCCTTCCCCCTGCTCCTGCACCCCGCTTACCCCATCTTTCATAAAGCAGGGGGATGCACGACAGGGATCAGGATGGAGGGAGCTTGCTGGCAGCAGCTGCGGTCTCAGCAAGCTGATCTAATTAACAAGGCAGTGTACTTAAAGGGGAAATGCGCATATCTCTCTCATGCACACACGGTGTGTGTCTCTGTCTCTGTCTGTGATGCTGTCTCCCCTCCCTCCATTCCTGCTGCCTTGTAGAGTGTGAGAGTTAACCCTTGAGGGCTCAGCCAATTGCTAGTTCATCATTTAGCAGTAAGGCATTCCCTGGGAAATATCCCACCCTCTGACTCCTCCACCTCAACCAAGCTTCACAATCATCATCACTGTGTACCAGTATTAAACTGTTTGTTTAAAACTTATAGTGTGTGTGTGTGTGTGTGTGTGTAATATAGTCTTTTGTCTGGTGAAAAAAATTCCCTGGAACCTAACACACCCCCCCCCCATTTACATTGATTCTTATGGGGAAATTTGATTTGCTTAACATCGTTTCACTTAAAGTCACATTTTTCAGGAACATAACTACAACATTCAGATGTTGAAACAAGGAATAAAATAGCTTGTGAAGATGCTGCTGAATAAATATGTGCACTAACCCAGTGTAAGCTGGTGTAGGTCACTGTTAGTGTTTAGATACTGCATACTAGTTATTTGTGTTATGGTAGTGCCTAGAGGCTCCACTGAACCCAGCATTGTGTAGAGACACAGTTCCTGCCCTAAAGAGTTCATAATGTAAATAGACAAGACAAACAAAGAGTTGGAGAAGATGATGATCATATTCTTCTTTTACAGATGGGTAAGTGAGGCACAAAGATTTACCCAAGGTCACAAAGCTGTAGAATTGACTACAAATCTCCTGTGTCTCGGTTCAGTGTCTTATTCATAAAACCATCCTTCCTCTATGCAATAGCTATTAAGTTTGACCTTAATAATTGACATGTTTATATCTCCTCTTATCATTGAAGCTTGCTGGGGTAGGGAGAAGGAATATCACCCCTCACACCACCCAAAATCCACATCCACTCTGGCTGCAGGTGCTCACAAAAATCCCTGAGAACTGAAGCCATCACCTCATATGCAGCGAAAATTATTCAATTTTTTTTGAGAAGTCAATTAAAACACCTGACTGAGGCTCTCCTAGTACCTCCCAGTTTGGCTTTTGTAGGAGTCAGTAGCTAACAGAACTGGGAAACCCTTTGGGAAGATGCATGAATTGCAATGTCCATTGTAAAGAAGGACATGTTTCCATTTCAAGAACCAGTTTATTGTGATACAAAAAAATATTTACAGCCCTCCTAAGACAATTTATGGAAATATTAGCTGTTATTTTAAAAATGGCTCTTACCTATATTTTTGCATAGTCGATGTGATGAACAGCATTCAGTTCCTGAAAAATAAAATGTAATTTGCTGTTTAAAATAACTAAGGGGTCATAATGTGATGTTAAGATGGTGACATCATTTTCTAGTGCTAAAAAATAAAATCCTACAGTGCAATAAAATCATTGCAAAACATTAAAATCAGACGCTAAAGAGCATTAATTGATCCAGCATTAAGATCAATCACTTATGTAGCATTCATTAATTCTCACAACACCCACACAAAGTAAGTATTATCTGTATTTTGCAAGTAGAAACTGAAGCTACACGTTAAGTAATTTGCCTAAAGCTACAGAGGGAATGTGTGTTAGACAGGATTCAAAATCAGAAGTTATTGGACCATGTACTCAGATGATAGTCAAGGCCTTATATTTCTCTTGTCAGGGCTCCTAAGATCAGAAGGATGCCAGCCAGATAGAAAAGTCTGGTTCTCCACTTCTGGTGATATTTTCAGTAAGGCTTTCAAAAGTCACTTGGATTGAAAGACTCACTTCAAGCAACTTTATTTTGCTGTGCTAGGGAAATAGAGTGAGAATAGTTAATTAAGAATTTTAATGAGCCAATATATTATTGTTTGGATATGACAGTATTGTCTAGTGGCCCCAGCCAGACTCAGCCCCTATTGTGCTTGGTGCTGTACAAAGCTATTCTAAAATCCAGTCACTGCCCCAAAGAGCTTGCAATCTTGTCCCAGTTCTACAAACACACAGGCATAGATAATTATATGCTTCAGTCTTTGCAGAGTCTGGCCCAGTATGCTCTGTTTCTGCACTCAAGTGGTCTTTCATATTCATGCTTTGTACTTCTTTGAAGTTTTGTTCACCCACTTGTTGCCCGTTGGCCAGGGAAGTGCCATAAGCAATGTACCTCTCCTACACCAAGCACACTAAAACCTCCTTATTAGCAAAGACATCAGAAATACCAGCTGTTTGTCAGACTAAAAAAAGTCCTTGAAAACATTACTTTTTGTCATGTCTATTGTACATTATTTTAAAAGTTGTTGTATTTTGACAACTAACTTCTTTCCCAGTAGTAAAAAGTATTAAGTGTGGAGAGGGGGAATGAGGCAGAACTTGAAGAAGCAAGTGGCTGCAAGCTTCTCCCTACCTTACTCTCCATTAGACCTTAATGCATCCTGAAGAGAGAGAGCAAGAACGTACACTCTAGTGAGTAGGGAGATCTGAGTTCTATGTCCACAGACATGCTAAGTGACCTTGGGCAAGTCCCTCCATTCCTCAGTGTCCTCTGAACATTTAGTAATATGTACATCCCTGGCAGGTGCCCAGAGACACTTATGTTGTTGAATATTTGTAAAATATTCTGAGGTGTTCAGTTGGCGGGTGCTACAGAAACAAGATATTCTTGTCACCCCTGTATGACTGAGTCATACTCTTCCTCTGTTACCACATGGCCTCTGGTCCACTATGCCCAGTCACTTACCCTTGTCTGTTGCTATGATAGTTCTAATAGTCCGTACCACTTTCCGGGCTATTGCCATGTATGTGAACACTCAAGATATTGGTGTCCCATTCCCACGGGTGTGGTGATAGGACAGATAGGTAAAACGCCCAGGTGGAGTATAGATGTCAGCTCCAGTATATGCACTACAGACCAAAACTTGTTATACAATAAAGTAACAAACAGAAAATGCCAGCACCAAGAGGAAGGATGAACATGAAAATAATTCTTGCTGCTTTGCATATTCCTAAGTAAAGTTTGATGGGGGGAAAAGTTGCTGTGCTATTGTTAATTATTTTAAGTAAAGATTTGGTAAATACTGTCCAATTGTAGGGGCTGTAGTTTGATAGTTAGTTTTAACATTAGGCAGCACATTGACAAATCAGTAGAGGGAAGAAAAAAGTTCAAAATGTATCAGTGGTAAAGCTTACAGTGTTTACCTAGTATTTTAAATCTTATCTAATATTTTTGAGGCATATTTAATAGTAGTCTGGGGCTCTTTAGATTTTGGTTCAATTGCTTTGGTTAAATAGAGCCAAATTCTGCTATACTTTCTAGCACTGAATAGCATCTCACTCCACAAATAGCCTCACTAAAGTCAATGGGACTATGTGATTATGTATGCTTAAGTGGGCCACAAGCTTTACACAGCAGTGAATTTCATCCTAAAAACCCATGCAGCACTAGGGTGACTAGACAGCAAGTGTGAAAAATTTGGACGGGTGTGGGAGATAATAGGAGCCTATATAAGAAAAAGACCCAAAAATCGGGATTGTCCTTATAAAATCAGGACATCTGGTCACCCTATGTAGCACACTGTTTCCACACCCCCTAGTGGCTGGTCCACATAGAGGATAGCAAGCTAATTTTGCTACAAGCTAATGGAGTTATTCTTTTTGTGCAAGTGGTGGTGATCTGTTCTTTATGCTGAGGTGTCATCCTTACTGCTGACCAGCGATAGAAATGGCGGGGGAGGGTCATTAAGCATATAACTCATGTGAGACTGTGCCCAGCTGAAGGATAGTTTGTATCTTCCTGAGCCCAGAATTTTAACCACCAAGAAGACTGAGGACTGATAAGATCATGTCACTGAATAAACATTTTGGTAAATATGATGTAATAATCAGTTTCTGTGGAGTAACAGGTGAAAATGCTGCCAGGCTGTAGTACTGCAAAAAAGGGTCTGCGAGTTGAGTGAGTCAACTGTAAATTGAGTAAATTGACTGAGTCAACGATGTGATGCAGTTGCAAAAATGACTAATATGCTTGGGTGTATTAAAAGGAGTGTTCTAAGACATGAGAAGTAATTGCTCTGCACTGCTGAGCCCTCAGCTGGAGTAGTGTACCCAGTTTTGGTTGCCACACACTAAGAAACATGGACACATTTGAGAGAGTCCAGAAGAGGGCCATAATGATAAAATGTTTAGAAAACCTGACCTGTGAGGAAAGACTCAAAAACTGGGCATGTTTAGATTGGAGAAAAGATGACAAGGGGGAGGATGCAGCTCCTTGTCCTACCCTCCATAGACAAGATATAAGCTAAATCTGCAGCAAGGAAGAGTTAGGTTAGATATTAGGAAAATCTTTCTATTTATAAGGATAGTTAGGTATTGGAATAGGTTACCAAGGGAGGTTAGGGAGTCCCTCTCATTGGGTAGTTTTAAGAACAGGTTAGACAGATTCCTGCCAGGGATGGTCTAGGTATATATTGTCCTGCCTCAGCATAGCAGCATGGAGTAGAAGACCTCTCAAGGTCCTTTCCAACCTTACCTTGGTGATTCTGTGATTATCGCAGCATAAAGAGAGCAACTCCTGTGAATGAGGTTTTAATGATGTATAAGAGAACAACAAAAGATGAGCCGTTTCACAAGCATACTTCATAAGCCCAAGTTAGCTTTGCCACTGAAAGCTGTGTTTTTCCTTGCCAAAATGGAGACTGTCATGAAGTGTTGCAAAAATGTCTCTGAAAATTGCAAGATGATTAATATAGAAATTGTAGCGAATACTGTTTTCTAACTACTAGGTAGTATTGGGTGGAAATGAATTCCAAACTGTGCAAACCTCTGAACCTTTAGAGTTCTTGCCAGTAGCTAGTGGTTGCTTTTGCTGTCTTCACTGTCCCAAATGTGCAGCTTTAACAGGTGATACAACTTTGCAAAATCCTATTCACCCAATCACTTGGAATGGGTAACATTTCTGACAGGCCAGTACAACATCATTAGCTTTTTCATTATCATCAGTCATTGTGGAGTGAAGCAGACAAGGAGATTTGTGTGTCCACATGGATAATTTTTTCTTGTTCCAGGATTGGATGTTACTTCTGGGACCCCATCAATCCTGGATAGGAACTAGCTAGATACATTTGTGATGTCGCTCCCTAACATACATGTAGATGCGATGGGTGGGGTGTATAAGCACTGCTTTTTATACTGAGTGAAAATGGCCTCTTCCTTTTCTGTATTAAAGCATTTGGAATGGTGCCATCTTTAAGGTTGTATTTTTTCATTAAAATCAGGCTGAAGTAATGCAATAGCAATAAGAAGCCTGTGGCAGGGGTTAAAATCTCACACAGGCAGGTGTAACTCTGGACTTAAGTGGAGTTTCTCTTGGTTTACCCTGGTTTAAGGAAAAGACTCTGGCCACTTATATTTCTGGTTGCAATGTGGAGCGGATGGGTACAGGCATGTGTGTGCAGACATGCGTGCATAAACTATGTTGGCTTCCATAAGAGATTAAAATCTGCTTCTAACTCAGTCCCGCCAACATGCTTCCTGAGTTAGAGCATCTTCCTGAGCATCTTCAATAGAGTCAGTGGGCACTTTGGAAAGGGCTCAAGGATTTCTGCCCCATTGGTGATTGGATGGCCAGTAACCAATAGGTGTTTTATTTGCCAGCTGGCTACCAACAGCTACTGGCTTTCAGACTGGTCAATGACTCAATGCCATTTGCAAGCAGCCCAGATAAAATTGCAGCTGGCCATAACAGACTTAAAAAATAAAATAAAGTTTAACCCTCATTTTGAAACTTGGAGTTGAGGGTGGGACGGCTGGGTGGAAATAGTCTTGGACCATTGGGCGAAGGTGAAGGGATTTTGTTTTTGTTTTGTGGTTTGACTGTCAGAACAGAGCCTTAGTTGTAACGTACTCATGAAAGTCACAAACTTTCTCAGCTGCTGAAGATGAGCTTGGATTATTTTTTTCTTCTTCCAGTAGCATAAAGAAAACAAAAACAGCTTTAAGTCACTGTAGCACTGACCCTTCCAGCCCCTCTAAGCCGATGCCCTCTGAACTCAGTTAAACTACTCACATGACTGAAGCTAAGTGTGAGCATAAGGCTTTGTAGAATCAGGGCCCAGACTCAAAGAGCAGAGCTATCCTACAGGAAACAAGGTGGTGGCCACAGATGTACTACTTTCCTGTCTATGCTATAAACATAAATATTATGGTGGTCCCTATTAAAATGTCAGCATTTGCCATTCAGTACCTCACTCCAGTATCTGAGATGAGCATGGCTTCTCCCTACAGGAGGTTTCCATTGTAACCCACGATAACTGTTGGCAAATGTTAACTTTTTTTAATGGCTACATGAAAAATATAGACTAGACAACTTTCCACAGCCAGAACCCCACTGCTGTCTGATCTGCAGCCCTATGGCAGTGTTACCATGACCTTTAGACAGGCAGTTTACTAATATGGAATCTCTTGGAGATTTTGTGGAGAAATATGCTAGGGAAATTTGTTTGAGGGAGAAATTCAAAGAGGACCAATGTAAAGCCCTACCAAGGTGAACTGAATAAATACAAAACACTCGCATCAGATTGAGGGCCTGATGTTTTCGTTTTCTCCATTTAGTCCCCGGTCCTGCATGCCTTATGCAGGAGCAAATTCCATTTAAATGAAGTCAATAGCTGTCTGGGTAGGGACTGGAGCATGAGGCTGCACAGTCTCATAGTGATTTCTTTATCACAATTAGGCCACAAAGTTGCAAAGACTAAAATAAATTTTAATTTACATGGCACAGTTTCTGAGTAGAAATATATCCATAGATCATGGCTAGGGCCTGCAAATCTGCAGGCATTTTTGTTAAAATGCTGCTACGTTTTTCCTACTGAAATTCTGCTAAAATGCTTGGAAATAGTATTTGATAGGGTAACATATTCCGTAAATTCTTTGCATCCTTGTTGACATAGTCTAAATCAAACAGCCCATTATTTCGCCCCGGCTTGTCCATTTTAATAATAATAATAATAGTAAATAATTACTGTGTTATATGTTGAAAGCAATGTAGAAAAACATTTCCTGAGAGATTTCATTTCTTCCCTCAGAGGAGTTTTGGAAATCACCCTCTTTACCCTCCCTTTGCTCCTCCTTTTGCCCTGATTCCCAGCTTGAGGGTCAAAAAAAATTCCAGGGTCCGAGAGAACATTCATTTACAGCCTTATTCTTTTTGTAGGACATGTCCTTTCCAATGAATCCAGCTACACTGGATAAAACATGTTAGCTGGACGTTTCTGCCAAAATGGAAGTGGTTAGTATTGATGTTTGGTTTTCATTAATAGCTTTTCAGGTTAACTCCTCATTGAGACGAGGGCCAGCTCACACACTACTGGAGATATTGGGTGAAATCCTGACTCCACTGAAGTCAATGGGAGTTTCGCCTTGGCATTCCATAAGGCCAGGATTTCATCCATTCTTCCAATCTGCCTGTTTGGAGGCTTAGGATGCCGGCACTACATTAGCTAACATTCTGAAGCATATCTTCACAATCAGAAGGGCTAGAAAGTCTTTTTTACTTAAATAAAAGCTTAATTTCTGCATAAAACCCTGAAAGTACTGAAATTCCACAGAGACTTTAAACCTGCTTTATATCACTGGAATTTCAGTAGCACATACTTCCAATGGCCGTAGGCACGACCTTCAAAGGAACACATTTAAATGGGGCTTAGTAATAATACCCACCAAATCCCAAACTTCATAGTATTGTTACTTAGGACAAATCACACTAAATCCTACAACAGTATGTAGGTTAATGAGATTTCTTATTTTAATCAAATATTGACTGAATTTCTGCACTGGAATGGTATGTAATGGAAGGTGAGTTTCAGAGAAGTTAAAAAGAAGCGAGCTTTTACATTATACTTTGTAGACTACAATGCTGCATTAGGGTGCTGAATCCCATAAAATGCCTCGACAGTGTTATGGTCATTTTCAGATCGATGGCATCACCCATGGCTCCTTGTAAATCACTCTGCATTTCCAGCCTGCAATATAAATGACCTATACCACTTCTCCAGCCCATATGTGTTTTCCAAGTTAAAAGAATTCCCCTCCCAAACATGACTCCTCCTTGAAATCAATAGCTCAGTATGGATCCCCTTATACACTTTTGCATTTCTAATAGATTAGATTCTGCTCCATAGGGGAAGATGGCTAAAGCACTACAATAGCTACATCTGAAAGTATCAGAGGGGTAGCCGTGTTAGTCTGGATCTGCAAAACGTCTGTTAGTCTATAAGGTGCCACAGGATTCTTTGCTGCTTTTACATCTGAAAGGTCACTCCAAGCAGATGAGTGAAGAATGTAAACAGCCAAAGTGCATATTTTCACGTGTCTCAAAGACAGCGCGAATGTTCTGTGCTGGCACCAACCTCTGCGGTGGTGGTAAGGCTGAGACTGACATCTTTCCTCTTGGCAACTATTTTTTTTAACTGTTTCTGTTCCCTCAACCCCATCCCGAGTCATTCCCCATTTACACATCTGGTCATCGTGTATCTTAAATGCCTTATGGATGATTATTGTAAGAAGCAAAACCCCAAATGTCACTTACCACAGAGAGCTTCCAGCTGAAAGCAGAGGAGACAGAATGTTAAAACTCCTGACTTCATACTTGTCTGACACAGACACCAGCCCCAGCCGTCTGGCTTAAGTTTTCAAAGCTGAAGAAGAGTTCACATTTTTGTCTTTGTTGCCCCTTTCATAGGAAAGGAAGTGGTTTTGTGGGCAATGAGTGGAATTATACAATAACTTAAAGGGCTCTTTTATTTAAATAACCCATAGCAACATTATAGCTATGTCAGCAGCGGTTTTGCTATTACACGCGTCTGTGCGTGGGGGGGGGTGGCTGTGTTTTTGCTTTTGTTTCCCCCTAGTTCACGTCTTACTTTCATCTTCCCAGCAGCGACAGCATCTGTGTCATTAGTTTACCTCATAGAATATAGGCCACCTTCGATATTCACTTTCACGGGTGGCTACTTCCAGCTTAATCCATCCCCTGCATGCACCACCATCACCTATCTAGTATGTGTCTTGCAAATACCAGTGGCCAGCAAGCCAGTTATGACATAAATTTGTTTTGGTTCTTTATCTATTTCAAATTGCTTTCTCACAAGCCACTGTCCACCATCTGTTTCTCTTAAACCACTTGTTGCTGTCTTTGTTTTAAAGCCGTTGGCGGATACAGTAAGCCTGAGGGAATGGCTTACTGGACTACGCATTGGAATCGAAGCACCCAGAATTCAATGGAAACCCAAAGTCAAATCCCAGGTGGATCAGCTCAGCCCTCTATCTTTCAAGGAGCTCATTCCAATGAGACCTTCAAACCCGAGGTCCTGTTTGATCTGCATGGACATTAACGATCTCATGGCCTCTCTGTAAAAGTGGAGGGAGTGTCCACAGCCAACATTTTCTCACTCTGCTTTTGTGTTGCTGTGCTCTGAGCTGCTGCTCTTTGTCCCAGAGGAAGCTGCACATGTGTGGGTTTAGGGAATGCTTTAGGATCCTTTGGGATCAAAAGGGCTACATCCATGTCCAAATGATTATTTATACATGTATATTTTTATTATTGGAGCTGGCGGAAGATGGGGAAAAACTTAAGAATTTAGTTCATTTCAGCTGCATTTGAGCCTGTTAGCATTCCTGAATTTACAAAGATGATCTGGATGGCGTTAGTGTGCTCTACCCATGGAAATACTTGGATGACCCATTCAGACACTGTGCAGATTTTCCAGAGACTGACCTTGATTCAGTTGGGATGTGCTTTGAATGTCACCAAATATCAAATCATTTATAAATAACGGGACTGGCTTGCACATGCTTTGCAAAGCGAAAATTCACCACCTTGGGTGAATACTCTTTTTAGAGATTAATTTACTCTCCCCTTTCTCAGAAAGTGCTGTTTCTCCCAGCATCATTGTCAGGAAACTTTTAGAGGGATAGTGGCTCACGGCAGTTGAGCCGGTTCCTGTGATGGTGAGCCAGTGCAGCCTCTGATCACAAGCGGTATAACTTGCTAAGATGAGAAGCAGCCGGGTCTAGGTAACGAAGCGCAGGACTGAAAGCAAGGGGCTCCTATATTCGAATCCAACCCTGTACAGAATCTCTTATTGCCTTTAGCCTCCTTTAGCCTTCTGGCCTTTGTTTTCTTCCTCTGTAAAATGGGGCTAATACTTTCCCACCTCACAGGGATATTTTTACTGAGAAAAGCTAATGCCGGTTCCAGCTGACATCTGGTGCAACAATCTGTTTCCACAGCACGCTACCTAGATCTGTAGCTATTTTTGGTCTCTCACACGTGTTTCCTTTTTCCAACCTACATTGGGCCCAGCAGCTCACTTCTCTTCCCCCGTCATTTTATTCTTCTAAAATTCTTCAGGGTCACCTTCCAGTCGTCTATCCATCTATTCCTCTAACAGCTTCTTCCATTCCACCTCTCCCCTCTTGGCTTCCCCTTGTGCTCCTCCACACACCAAACAGACCCTCTTTCAGTTGCACTGACTCATCTCTTTGGAACTTTTCCCCTTCCTCTGAGCTACTAAGTCACATCCTGTCTTTAAATCTTACCATAAACCCTACCATACCACTAAGATTTAAACCCCATTTGCCCCTTCCCCGTTACTGCATCTTTCCATTCGCCCCAGTTATAAATAATCTGGGAAAGTCCTTACTTTCAACTTTGCTGCTTCTAAATAATAGAACACAACACACGCAGTTCAGCTGGGAAATGACCTCGTCCAGCCCTCAGCCAATTCAAGATTGGTCTCTATAGTGTATTGCTTTGTCCTGTCTAATTTCAGATGGCTCAGATGGTGGTAGCACAGCCTAATAGAACTCACTGTGAGGATTTTGCTTCTGATATTCTTCTTTGCTCAGTTCAATTGTTCAGTTCAAGTCCTGCTCTAGCTGTGTTACTACCCTCTCCCTACCAGCAGCTAGTTATCTATCATATGCCCTTTATTCATCTTTTAACCGAGTTATACATTTTAACATTTCCGCAGTCTGTTCTTTTTACCTGACTCTATATTCACCTCCCAGTTCTCTGCTTCTGCCTGTAAACGGGCAACTGGCCACAGCTGTGCTCAGTCTTCTCTCTCTTGCAAAGCATTTTGTGATCCTTTGTGTGAAGATGCCAAAGTCTGTCTATGCAAATGATATTATATTTTCTCCTGCTGCTCCTCATTCTCTGCTTCAATAACTGGCCTATATTCTGGAGCCTCTATGCTGCCCCCCCTTAGGGTCAGAGCACAAAACTTCCACTCTGGTGCTTTTATTTTTTTTCTCTAAGGGAAGCGGGGGGGGGGAGACTGACTTCTGTGCTATTTTTAATTTTTGTTGTGGCTTTCAAGCCTCCTCTCCTTCCTGTTGAGTATGTAAACAAGTGACAGTCAGTCAAGGAGGCAGAGCCTTTGGCCTGAAATGCAGCTCATTTCTCTCTCTTGTTATTACTCTGATTTTTCTTCCAGCTCTGTGGGACACTGCAGTGCAGGGCAATGGAAACAATCAGGACGCACCTCAGCTCAGCAGCAGGGCAAGTGCTTCTCTGCAGAACAGATACGATGAGTTGGGTTTCCTGGGGCGGGGCGGGTGGCTCTTCTTCTCAGTAAATGCTATCTAGTTCGGGTATCTGATGAATCAATCTCTCGAAAGTGTAAGATTAGCTCCTTCCGAGTATTTCACACCCTAAGAAAGAAAAACGGTGGTCCATAAAATCCTACCCTACACGAAGTAGTTAATGTGTAGACAGAGTCATGTGATGTCTGAATCTAAGCTTTCCTTTAAAAAAACCCACTATGTTTCTTCCCCTCATCATTAGGAAGGAAAGCAGACAGCCTCCAGGAGAGGGAAGATCTGTAGCCATCAGAACCACAGAAGAAGCTGCCTGCCCCCATCCCCTGTTGCTCTGGATGGACAGGGCCCCCCTGCTGCTGCAGCAGCTCCAGGGAGGCTAACCTGTCACCCTGAGGGGCCTGGAGTGGGAGGGGAAAAGCCACCAGTCCAGCCTCAGCTTGAGTGGAGGCTGTGTGGAGCCCCGTGCAGGGATATGCCTAGGGACCTAGTTCACCTTTATCTGGCTCTCTATGTAGACAGTGGGTATCTGTGTACATCTGTCATGAAAGTGTGAGACCATAAAATCTAACACCTTTGTGGGTTTTGGACTCAGAAGCACAGTGACCGTACGACACTAAACTAACCACTAGAAAAATCTTTGCACTAGAATTACTCAGTGTGTGTCGGTAGGGTGGGAACGCCCACCTGTGGTTATTTGGTCAACAACACTTTGGATTGAAAGAGGTTTTGCCGTGGTGGGTGGGTTTTGTGGTATGGCTTTATCTCACCGATGTTAGTGTTTGCTGTTTAAAGGTAAACTTTAGTGTCAACTGCATAGGCGGGGCTTCAACATGGAGTCTCTGTCGGTAGTAAGTTCCAGTGAGAAGCAAGCTGATGGCATGTTCATCTGAATCTAAAGATGAATGTTGAAAATGGCAAATTTAAATGTGACATGAAACAAAGCAAAATTAAGAGTTGGATTTTCAAACGCACCCGAGTGACTTAAGAGCACACGTGATACTGACTTTCCCCAGTGGACTTAGGCACTTTTCAACATCCCATCTTAAAAGCTCATCTTAATTTGAGGGTTTCTTTCTGAACAAGCTACACGGAGCTTTACTATGCAGTTCCCATTATAGAGAGGCTTAAACAAATGCTGCTTTGGTAGGAGTGGCATATCAACCTAGAAGAGAGGAACCCCAGCTTATGTAAGAATAAAAGCAAAGCTGCTCTGTTTTGCATGTGTTATGTTCAGAACTACTTGATCTATTTGTGCTCTACACATGTGCAAAGGGTAGGCAGAGGACCCAAGGAGCCAAACACTACTTCCAACCTGCAGGTCAGAGAAAAGTAAAAACCGCGTGCTCCTTCGTGCTCAGGGCCTGCTCCACTTCTCCATCCCCTGAGTTAGGAAGATCTGACTGAGTACATTATTGGGTGCATGATGCACCTGCTAAAGGAATGTAGCAGCTGGCATGCTACCCCAGAGTGCTGGGAGAGTCAAGAAGGATTTGGTTTTTTGAGGCAAAATTCCTCCTAGACCCTGCCCCCATCCCCACCCCAAACCTTCCTCTGAGACAGGGCTGACATGGTTGAGCCATTCATAACTTAGTAAAAATGCCTCAGATCCATCCTGTACATTAATGGATCCACACACACACACCCCATCTTGCAGTAAGAATGCTGCAGAGATTTGGGACATTGCTGTCGATTGGAGGGGAGTTATTTTTTAGAAGGGATGGCATGAAAGGGATAGAAAAGTGTAGCAATATATGACTAATGAAGAGTAAGCCAAGTTGCTTCTGAGCCTGCCCAGCGGCTCACAGAGAATTCTCTGCGTTGTCACATGGATCTCAATAACTCTCAGTGATTGGGCAGGTAAAAAAGCTGGTTCTAGACAGGATTCCCACAGGAACATACAGGTTATATGTTCCCTTTCTCATCAGTATGTAGTAAGGGAGAAGGCATGAGCCCTATGTTACATACAAGCCTGATTATTATGGGAACTAGGTTCAGCTGAATAGTTAAACTAGGAAGTTTTGCTAGTGAAACTCTTCAGACGGCAAGGGACACACAGATGAATGAGGGGAGATGGTTTTTTAAAGACTCCATTCATGATGGTCCCTCTGCCTCTGGGACAGTTCACAAAGTAAAGGCCCTTCTGAAGACCAGGAGCTCCCAGCACTGCCCAACCTGCAAGGAGACTTTTTGTTGCCCTCTGTCCTGCTCTCCTCAGATACTCCTTTATTTAAGGGCTCTGTGGTACCCCCCTGAACAAAGCTTCACATGTGGGCCACGCACTTTCCTCTGGAATAATATCACATATCAATATGCAAATGCATTCATGCTAATTGGTGACCAAGCCTCTTGGGGTACTAACAAATGTTCACTGGTTGCCGTGACCTCATAGGGCTCCCTTTAGACTTTACAGAGTCTGGTCATACTATTGTCATCCTTTCTGTTCTCCCAAACACAGAACAAAGATAAATGACATCATGCAATTGCTTGGAACTGCCACATGGGGGTGCTGCTGATCTATAGTTTATCTCTTTGTCAGCCAGTTCAGCAGGAAATTGGTTCCTTTCTTTCGCCAACAGCAGCTACAGTCTGAAAAATGTCTCCAGTAAAAGCCTTTTAAAACAAGAACAATCAGAAGAAACCCCAGAAGCGTCTCTTATTCAAATGCGGTGATTATGCACGGATAATGTTACAGGCGGCTCTTGTTACATCTGTGTTCATCAATTTACATCTTCTGATCCGTCTAGTTCCATTGAAAGGCAATCTTCCTCTGAGAAACAGTACTTCACTGGCTCTATGGTTTTGTCTGTAGCAAAGGGAAGTTCACTTAAATGCAACTGCTTTATGAGCTATGGCAGGGTGCATTGGTCAGTCTCAGTTAACGAGGTAACTGGGGAGAGGTAAGTTGGGGACTGGTTTCCCATTTCATTTACACCAGTGTAAACCAAGCATAACCCATGGCCTTTAGTAGGGTTACTACAGAATGTAACTGGTGTCGTGAGCATCAGAAGCTGGCTGTAGATTTTAAAGCCGGCAAAGCCTGATTTTTGCATGTTATTTCCCAGGATTCCGAGTTGAAATAATCGCAGCGTACAAATTTTAAAGAAAACTCTTGGCCTCAGTGACGGAATGTGGAGCGTGCTCCAGAGATACTGGTGAAATGTCTTTGTTGTCCGGCTCCGAGCTCACTGTTTCTGTTTGGACAATGGCGGGGTAGTGGAGGACTGCTCACCATACTCAGACAGATTTGCTACGTCTCACCACAGAGCATAAGGCTCATTCTTCTATGCAGGCATCAACACTATGTTGATCCAGGCTCGTTAGTTGGATGACAAAGCACTAGCTTGTTAAAAGCATTTGAATCAAATCATGCTACGAAACAGAAAAAGAGCAAGAGACAACGGAATAGCTGAAATGAAAGTCATTGCTCAAGATGACATTGCGTCGCTATTGTTTCGTTTTGAATGTAACTTTTTCCCTCCTTGAGGGGAATAGGTTCGGGCTGTGATGCAAGACTAACACCCGATTAAGCTATTAGTGAAATCAGAATCATAACGGCAAGAGGACAGCATTCACCCACAAAGAAGAGAGAGCTTTCAGGATAAAATGTTCCTATATAGCCCACAATCTATATTAGGAGAGAATATTGGCCTTCTAAACCATTTTTTAAAATTGATTTACCAACTGGGAACATAGTAGTTAACTGATGGGTATACAACAGGTGCTAAAACACATGCTTGCCTTTCCATTGTCAACATTATTTCTAAGGTGATGTAGGGACTGAAAACAAATGCAAAGCAAGATCGGTGTTCAAGCAAGTACATAATATTGGCCTGCCCACAGGTTAATTTGGAAAAGGGGACGTTAAGAACTGAGGCAATGAAACATGTGAAGAGGATCTTGTGTAATGTCTCATCAAGGTAGAATAATTCCATCCTATCATGATAGCCCAAAATCCAAAGTCTCTGTAAAAGGGTTCTATAGAATTACAGGAAATCTCAGCAAGGAGCTGCCTTACAGAAGCAAAGGGTGAATTCTTCCCCTCTGTAAGCAATAAAGAGAATTTGGCATATTAATGAGAATCATAATGAACTAAACATAGAAATCAGTCATGTATTTTCTCTAGAGAGCACATATGATTGAAATGACTACCATAAAACATTACTTTTAACCACACGGATCACACATTTTGTTTAACTGGCCCCTTCTTGGGTTTCTGGGCTGTTTTGCAGATGATCTCTGGGTGTTTCTAACAATTTCCTAACATATACTTTGTTCAGGAGAAGGCACAATATGTTTTCCTTGCTTATATCACTTGTATCCCTGGCTTTGCAGAATTTAACAAGCTTACTTCCATCTCTTTGCCAGGAAGCACCTGTTTCTCAAATTGAGTTCAGTAGGAATTCAAGTGCTCTGCATCTCTCAGGATCAGCCCCTAATGATCTTTTCATTGTGAGCAGCGAGTCTCTCTCTTAGCCTGAATTAATGGATCGATATGAGGGGAGAATGTATGCATTGTCTCAAATTGTCTGTCTTGTTGGATAGATCTCAAGCCTTAGCATTTTTAATCTTCGCACAGAAAGCCGGAAGGCTGACACTTCTGTTGTTAAACAAAACAGCATTTATATTGTATTAATGCCTACAGGCCAACCGCAGGGTCCCCATTGTGCTGTTTGTGGTGCTAACTTCAGTCTCTTGTATGGAAGCTCCACTTTGACTGAGCCATCTTAAAGATTTTGGGATGCCACCGTTCCAGAAGTGGGTTCACAGCTGAGCTAGCCTTTTCCCCAGAAAACAGATAATGGATATACCTGAATTTTATCTTAGAGTTAGCAAAGTTTAAATGGTAGCTGGTCATTCGATTAGCTTCAACAGACCCAATCTACTAAGAAACGTTCACACACTTATTTTATGTATCTCTTTATCTCAACTCAACACAAAGGGTTGACTCTATCAACTTTCCAGTTATTGGCAGATATTTGTTTGTTATATTTTTACTTTAAATCTTGTCAGTACACAGGGGACTGAACAGATCTGGGGGGGAACGAAATGTGCAGCCTTTTACTTCTCTCACTGCTTTGGATCCAGCCTGTGTAAGTAACAGCGGCAAGATTTTGCCATCAGAAGACTGTTGATGGCTTCTGTCCATTCCCTAGAGGACAGGTGTCCATATCTCAAACAGCAGCCTCACAACTGACATTTGCTGTTTCAGACTCAAGTACCCTCTCAGCAGCAGAGCAGGTCAGGAGTGAGGTGTGCTGGTAGTGAACATGGAGGAAGCTTGTGTTGCTGTTGTCTGTCTCATACTTCTGAGTACAGATGGGCTGCAGTCTCTGGGCCTGACACCCAACATCTCTTACAGCCCAGGAATAATTAATTGTTGGTATGGTTGTTAGTTTTGGTAGTGCCCTCAAAATGCGCTAGGCGCTGTACAAATGTAACCTATGGGTTAATGTGTGTTATCAGTCCCATTCTGTGTCTAATCCCAGAGGATGAGAGTTTATTACAGTCTTGGCTCATTAGTTCAAACTGTAGCAACTCATACTTTTAACTCTGCTGATCTCCAGTTCAGTCTCCTGAGTGTTGGCTGATATAGTGTGTTTGACGTCTCATTTATTTCCTGTAGGGCTTGAACTGTTTTCTAGTGACAGCAGTGGTGGCCCCCTAATGTTTGCTTGACCTTCTGACTTTGGTGCCTCTCCTGTCTTGAAGAAGGAAGCAGTAATTGGGGGGCGGTGATGGGGGGATTCATTTGGCCATTAACATTTTTCCCTTGACTTGGCATTCTTAGAACTGGGCTGGTTCAGCGTTAGTATTTTAGCTTTACATGTGAGCTGGATATAAAAGATGTGGAAATGTCTCTCTCTTCACTGAGATTTTTTTCCCCCACATTTTGTGGAGTACAAAGAACTTCCTTCTGTCTAGGTATTTATCCCAGGCTCGTCTGCATGATATCTGGGTTTGGTCTGGTTTGATGCTTTGTTTTGTCTCCTTTGTTTTTAATACTCTCTCTGAAAGAACAGTGAGCTTGTTTTTGAAAGGAAGTGGCTAGTCAATAGCCATTTGAGTTTTCTCAAGCTCTCCCGCCTCTGCTGTAATACCAAAGAGCTGATATTCACTGAAATAGACTTTGGAAGCAGACTGTAATTTTATTCGATCAATTTCGTCCAAGCTTTTGAAATGCAGCGGTCTCCGCTCTGTTGAAGCGTCTGGGGTTGTAAAGTGCTGCGAGTTAATCTTACTATTTGTGAGGAATAAGACTCTCTCTGCCTTTTGGTGGCCGGCACAGGAGCGGGAATCTAAACTCTCCTCTTTATCCACATGGCACATCTCTTGCTGTCTAGTCAGCTCTCCCTGCGTAGCACAACCCCCGCAGTGGTATTATCAGAAGAGGCAGGTTCTGTGTACAAAGAGAAAGCACAGCTAGCCTTGAAAAGAACTGTCATGCAGCTCAGTGAGCAGACTGGAGCCTGTGGTGTTTCTGGAAGGTAGTGTTGTATTATCTCCTAATGTGGTGTTTGTTGGTTAAGTACACAGCAAGGATGACCTGTTCAGTGCGGGTCAGGGTTCCGTTATATACACTGGAGCCTGTAACTCTCCAGAAAAATGGACGTTTGCATCAATATTGTTCCCTAAAGTACAGTAAAGTCCCTAATATAAACCTTGGGACTGCAGATACTTTTTAAATGTAAGCGTTCCGGCAAGGGGAGGAGAGCCCCTGAGCGGAATTGCAGCCTTACTAGAGTAAGTGCAGCTCATGCTGCGCCATCCCCTGTATAAACCCAGCCTTGCCCATTGTGTGAAGCTCTTTTAGTTATTTCTGCCTACGTGTAAAGCGAGGGCCGGAGCCTGTCCAGGCTTGACTGGCTGCACACATGAGAGGAGAGGGTGCAAGGTGAGGACTCCACAAAGACACTCTCTGTGGCTTCGGAGTGAGACGCCTGAGTGTTGGGGCTTTCACATGCCGGGCCTGGGCACCAACGGAAATATTAGCCCCGCAACAGAGATCCCGAGGGGGAAGGGCCTCTCTGCTGCACCCACTGTGTTAGAGGCTGTCGCAATGGTAGCTCATTTTACTGTTACTTCATTCCTCCACCCTCATTCGCATGTTTCTTCCTCCTTTGCATTTCATCACAAACCTAGACGTGTGAATTCTCTGGGGACAGGGACTGTCTTCTTATTACTTGCTTGTACAGCCCCTAGCACAACAGAGCCCCAGTCTGTGACTGCAAGACTTTCCGAAAACCAACTCCCTTATAGGTGTCCCAGGATAGGTGCCCAACACCATGAATCCAGAAATCTTGGCCACAGTGTGCATCCATGGACACACACCACGTTCTCAGCATGGCTCTCAGTCCCCTGGGTGAGTTGTCATCAGTGGAGATCAAACCCCAGAACTCTGGATCTAAAAGCTTGAGCCTCCACCACCCAATGTGTTAGCTCAAAGCCATTAGCACACTCATCAGGCCCAGCCACTGGAAGGAGACAGAGCACCACACTGTGTAAGTGGGGCTTATAAAAGAGCCTTACCGCTAAATAGCTACAACCAACAAACCCGTGACTTGGACGTTACCATGTGACTCTGAAAAGTGAGGAAAAGACTGAACACTATTATAGCCAAAGGCAAAGCCCCCACTGGCGTGATACAAAAGAAATTTTCTGCCTTTAGTGGTATGAGCCCCCATATGACAAATACCAGTCGCATAAGCCTTTTCAGAGGAAAGATCTTTCTTCTCTGTAGAAACAGAGTGCAAACAAAAACTTCCATGACTCTTTCCTTGTTTGTCAGTATCACACTTTCAAAATGCAAACATTCACATTCTGCCTTCCTCAAACTCAGGTTAGTCAAGCCATAAACAAAGTAGTATCTAACTTCCCTGAATCCTGAATAGTCCGTTTGTCCTCTCATAAAAGAATTATTGCCTAAGGGAGGTGTCTTGCTAACATTTCAGGGTGTTTGACAAACAGTTCATCTTATCGATGTGTCAAGATAGATAAATATATACCTCAACGAACAATCAGCACAGGTCTTTGCCTTAACAGTATAATCTTGCCAACAGCATACCCCTCTGGGCAGGGCCGGCTCCAGGGATTATGCCACCCCAAGTGGCGGGAGGGAAAAAAAAAAGCCACGATCGGCCGCAGCTCCACCGCACCGCTTTCTTCTTCGGCAGCAATTAGGTCGCAGGTCCTTCCCTCTGAGAGGGACTGAGGGACCTGCCGCTGAATTGCCACCAAAGAGCCCAATGTGACGCCCCTTCCCTTTGGCTGTCCCAAGCACCTGCTTGCTGTGCTGGTGCCTGGAGCCGGCCCTGCCTCTGGAAATCTCAAAGTGCATTAAATGCATTAAACCTCACACCGTTTCTGTGACATGGGCAAGTGACTAATATAGAGATCATGTCAGCCACCACTGAAAGTAGCAGCTGTTTAATGGTGCACAGCAACACTAAACAAATTAGGACAGGAACTGAAGAATAACATGTCCAGCTGAAACCTCAGGGTAACTTACAGCTGGTGAGCAACATGTCTTGGTTTGAAATTCAGCCAGGACGTTTGGTTTAACATCCCTCAATTATGAGAGAGGGCCTTGGTGTCTTTAATTGACCACAAAAGATCAGTTTTACATCTCAGTCATAACTCCTGAAAATAACATTTCAGCAAAAAATAGAGACTTTTATAGCAAGTAGGGTGAAACTAGACAGCATTTCATTTATCAGCCAACGTGCAGTTTCTACGTCAAGACAAATGAAATGCACTGTATTTAAGGGGACTGATTTATGGAGCTGTAATTCTAACGAGATTCTGCAGATGTACCTGTCATAAAACATGGGCTCAGAGCTTGATAAGTTGTGTACTCTCCAGAACCACTCAATACATAGCTGCATCTTGAAGGCAGAGCTATTTTTCATTGTATATAACTAATCCACCTGAATCCAATCTCTCAGCCCTGCCTGCTTCCCTTGCTTCCCATGGTTTCTGCTGCTGCTTCTCTGATGTAGCTGCGGGAGTAACTTTCAGGCCATGTCTACACTGCCACCTACGCCAGCAAAACTTGCGTCGCTCAGGGGTGTGGACCCCTGAGTGACCTAAGTTTTGCAGGCATAAGCGGCAATGTGCGCAGTGCCATGTTGGTGGGAGAGATTCTCCCGCCAACACAGCTCCCACGGCTTGTTGAGGTGGTTTTGTCGACAGGAGAGCTCTCTTCCATCAGCATAGAACGGTTACACACGCAATCTTACAGCGGCGTAGCTGCATCAGTACAGTTGTGCTGCAGTAAGCTAGCTAGTGTAGACATGGCTTCAGCAAAATGCCAAAGCAATAGAGAGCCTCATACTTTGTGGAAGTGAAGTCCCTCCTGTTCATGTAATGGAGTGAGCTTTTGTGATTTATTCTGGGGCCTCATGCAACAAAACTGATTCTTGATATGGGTTGTTGTATTTACCTGCAGTAATCCAAGTCCTTGGCTGCAGTAAAATGACAGATATTGAGAAAAAGACCTGTAATTTAACCTGTAATCAGAAACACCCATACCGAAAGCTCTGGACACCTAAGAATGAATTAGATTAGATTTAGTCACATAATGGTGACCACCTAGCAGCATCAAACAAGTGACATACAAGAAAAACTTAACTAAATCAGCCAATATATCAAAGCAATAAATCTCATCCCCAGAATATGTCCCTCAAAGATTTCTTCCCCCCCACAAAAAAAAACTATTCAAAAATTTCCCTTCCAGTTCTAAACAGGTTTTTGTCCAAAAACTCATTTACCGTGACCAAAACTTTTTGTGGGAACACACCCATTGCGATTAAACGTTAGTCGGGAAAAGTTGCTCAGGTCTAGCATGGAATTGCTGCACACAAGAGATGCCAGAAATAGGCTGTTTGCTAGGGTACTCACCAGGTAGCAGGGAGCTCCAGGTTCAAGACCCTGATTCTGGGTTTTGGTTGGTTGTTGAGGAAAACTGTGTAAAGGTCTTGATTTCATCCCAGTGCAGAATGGACACATTTTTGAAATCTCAAAATTTTTTTGACAGGACAGGAAAACCATTTCCCACCCAGCTCTGCTCCTAACAATCCCATGTACAAGTTGGACAGGAAGGGAGACAGAATGGCACTCTGGAGCACCTCACACATGAGGCCTGTGGGAAGAGAAGCAATTACCCACAACTACCCAGTGTAATTTCCGACTCCAGTTCAGGAAAGCATTAAGCAAATGCCTTCTTTCTGAATCAGGGCATCTGACAGAGACAAAATAAGCAGCTTTGTCCACTCACTTCAAAGTCCACAGACAGGTCCACAACACCTCGTGATCAATGGCAGCAAAGCTGTTGATTACATTCACTAATATCAGTGCGGAAGCCTGGTCTTAATTCCTCATTGCTAAATGGCAAAAATAGAGTAAACAGGATGGAAGTGAAGCGGGAAATTACAATATGAATGATTCCATGACTGTGAAGGATTTTCAAAGTGGAGGGAAAAGAGAGCTCCACAATTCCAGCACTGGTGTTGTGACACCAGATCACATTTGCCTTGGGGCGGAATGTGTCCATTTCTAAATGTAATTAGTTGATATTATATTAGAGAGATTAAGAGCGAGACTAGCCCCAAAATATCCCACCTGAATAAGCCAGTACTTCAAAGTAAAGGAAACTAATCATAGAATATGATATGATGAATTGATTTGAAAGTGTTGTAAAGGAAAGGAAAATATTATAGTTCACAGAGCAGAGTCATCTTTTCAACAGAATAAAGAGACAGAATTCTCTTATACCCTGTGGGCAATCATTTATAACACCTACCCAAAGCTTGACTATGAAACCAGCTTATTCTGCGGAGAAGTGCTGATGTGAACAGCTTTCCTGCATGTAAAACGTGAAATCAGCAGGTTATGATTGCTATTAAATGTTTCCAGAGTGTCACTTACCAGAAGGATTTGATAACTTATACAGAAATGAATTGTTTTTTTTCCTATCTTGTTTAAGTGCTGCTAAGATACCACATTTGGACAGCTTCAAATGTGAAACTATGGGGTTCCCCCCCCCACCCCCGCAATGTTATCTGTAATTATTGTGCAATTTATTTCAAGTCTCTCTGATCGGATGTATTTTAATTTTACAAATACATTTTTGTGTGTTTCCATAACACACTGAAAGTATTTTTGTCATTGGAGTAGGGACTTATAATTAAGCAGACATTTTATTGTGTTTATTTCACTTTAAACAAAGGAGAGGTACCAATGGCAGAATCCAGGGGCCCTGACAAATAGTTAAGAACATAGTCCAGGATTAGAAGCAACAGTCTCAGATGAGCGGATGATCCCACCCATCTAACTTAAAAAACAACCCATCACAAATCTAACCATCATGGCTTCCTCAGAAACCCCACACTCCCAGCCTTCCCCAGCACCCATATAATAGAGAGGGCTTTTCTGTCTGCCTAAAGGCCAACAGCAATCAGCTTTGTAAAGAAAAGTCTCACAATGAAGTCTTTGCAGCACTAAGTGCCCTGCAATGGCAGTGCAAAGTGCAACAGTAAGTACAAATCGCCAGGGTAGAGACTGTGACTTGCCCATTCTGAAAGAGAGAATTTTCCAAAGAACCAACCCCGCTTCACACACCCGGTATAATGCATCTCCACCTGGGGGTTTGCACTGGGGCAAAAATCCTTCCTATAGGGCAACCCCGAGGAAGAGTTCTAAAAGAAGGGTTGGGAACTGTCTAAAACGTAGGAAGCGGCGAATAAATGGGAAGCAAAGGGAGAATGATTCCATAAAGAGGAGAATAAACACACTGTTGTTCCGCTGCAGAGCAATAGCAGGCCAGTTTCCATCTGGTGGTAGAGAAATCAGAAACATAGATGTTCCTAGTGCAACTTGTTTTTATTCACATCAGTCCTTGGAGAGAAAGGACATGCAGGCAGTCCCCTATTTCAGAGCTCTTAGCCCAAACACCAGTACCCTGTTCCCAGGGGGTATCTCTGCCACAAGCACTGACCCTAGTTAGAAAGATTCCTCACCCCCCCCCCCCAGAAAAGGAAAAAGGGTCCTGCATTGCTAAACCAACAGCAGCAGCATCTCTAAATCCTGCCCCACCTCGCTGCACAACAGGACCACATCAGTGTTGCCCACTCTCATGATGTTATCATGGGTGTTGTGATATTTGGTGGTTTTTGTAAAGCCCCAGCTGCCAGAGTCATGTGATTATGTAAAAACCTCAGCTTTCAGCTGGGAAAAAACCCAAAGTTTTGAGCCCTTCATGGAGAAATGCTTGAAAATGTGATTCATAAAGACTCGAACTCCAAAAGTCAAACAAAACCAACATGTATTGTTCTTAAGCCAATCTCCTCATTTTGGGGAGGCCTCACTCTTGATTTCTCACTACTGGGACATGGCGATACGGCTTCCTTACCACTGACGGATTTGCCCAGCTGTGCAATTACACAGAGCTGTAAACACTGTAGCACCACACACCAAAAAAATAATGTTAATTATTTGTGGAGACAGTCTTATAAAGAGCTAGTCAATAAGAAAAACAACCATTCATCAATACATTATTTGCCATTCGACAGAATGGACTGCTCGGCTCATACATTTTGTAGCTAGTCATTAAGAAAATGTTTATTAGTTCCATTTGTTTTTATTGGAGATCAATTAAAAAAAATCCAGCTAAGTACTAGGTGACATCTGGTTTGCAGGAAGATTTGCATGTGTATGATTATTGATATAAATTGAGGGACAGACTTTATCCAAGCTCTTTAATCTTAGTAGTTGACTGTTTTTGTTATACTTTTCGGTATACAGTACCTATACTGAGAAATCTCTCTGTCTTGTCATGCTTTCTACAAGCATCTTCCCCACAACTGTTCCTGCTATCTGGGGGGCGGAAAGAGGCGATAAGGTTTGGCGCATCAGCAGGGCCAGTGCAAGGATGTTTCGCGCCCTAGGCGAAACTTCCACCTTGTGCCCTCCCGCCCCGTACCCCCTTACGTGCTGCAGGCGGCCCTCCCCACGCTCCCCTGCCCCAGCTCCCTCCGCCTAAATGCCGGCGGCGACTGGGGCAGCCAAAGATCCGGCCGCCGCGGTCGCTGCCGAAGAAAATGGCGCCCCCCAAATCCTAGCGCCCTAGGCAACCGCCTAGGTTGCCTAAATGGTTGTACCGGCCCTGCGAATCAGTTGTATCATGTGGAAGAAGCAGACATGTCATGTATGAATGTTTCACTCATGGGCAAAAAATGGACTGGCCCAAATTTACTGTAGTGAAATAAAGCATTGCTTTTTCAAATGAGCAACCAGGAAAGAACTCTGGAGGAAGAAACTGAGACTGTCTTGATCAAAAATAACTACAAAACCATGGAGGAAACCCATTAAGACATGGCACTTTTTGTGTGTATGGTTGAGATATGTGACTGTGAAAAGAGAAAAGCTTCTCTATTTAAAAAGTTTAAAAAGAAAAGCATAATCAAATGCAGAGAGAACCTATCATTGCCCACTTTTTTGGAGCTAGCTGCTAGTTCACCGTACTGAAAACTCCTAGCCTAGAATACTGTACTCTACCCAGACTTCTACCTGCTACCTCAAGCTTTAGAAGAGATGTCCTGACATTACTCCTTTCCGCCATCTTTACCCATAATTCCTCAACCAAAACAATTAAAATCTTCCACAGAACTACTTACCCCTGTAAATTCACATGTGCAGTGAACAGCCCAAGTAATTCATCACCCTTTCTCTTTAATGTAGAAAGATACTGTTGCACAGCCTCAAATGTTGAGCTGACCAGCCACGTTCTGCTTGTTCATCAGATAGCCAGGGACAGGGGAAGAGGGGCTGTGGCTTCACCTTAGGGTTGATGCCAGCCACCACAGGTTAGAGCAGCCTTCACACTGGTCTAAGTTAGGTAAGGAAAACAGCTGGCCTCTCTCTTGAGTTGCACCAAACCTCTGCCAGGTTCGAGACTGATCATTTAAAAATGACTGAGGAGGTGGGGACGGGACAATCAGATAAGAGCACATAAGAAAAGTGGAAGCTACACTGTGGTGCATGCTGGGATCAGTGGTGCAGATAATAAATATATGGGTTCCCCCTCACCGACTCTGCTTCTCAAATAAGCCAATGCATCAAATCAGTTTGTGGAACAGTGCAGAGATGGAGGTCCTGTAGGCAAGACAATGCATATCACTGGAATGGAGATTCCCTGTGGACTGGGCTTTGCACTTTTCAGAGAGAGCTACTGTACCTACCGTATAGAGACAGACATAGATAATCTTAAGTCTGGGCGTTATACTGTATTCATCACTCTGGTATCTGATATAAACTAAATGTAGATTATTGCAAATAAAACCTGAATTGAAATACCATTTTCTTCTTTGTTACTGTATCAGCTGATTTTGGTCCATTTAATTGTCTGCTTGAAAATTTGCAAGAGCAGACCCAGCTTAAAGTACTGATGATCATTTGTGTACATAATGTGCAGCTCAGCTGCTGTAACAGGAAAGATCATAGTATGGTAACATCAGCAGGAATGATTTAAATACCAGCATGCAAGTACAAAATACTGCCGTTGATGTCCTGAGCTGCTCAACGGGAGAGTGCCACTTCTCTTTCCCACACTGGTGATTATTCATGTGATTATGTTTAGAGCATGTGATGTGAGGGTGACCATCTTAGCCAAAGGGATCAGAGTGGAGAACTTTGCCCTAAAAAATATCCCAAGATTGAGAGAGAGCTTTTTTCAGAGATGGAAAAAGGAAATATGTTCTGGAACTGGGACCAGCCTTTTGTATTGAGATCTACAAAACATGCCATTAAAATCCTTACAATCACCTGCTGCACGTAATTTATTGAAAATTGCCTGTGACTTTAAGTAATGCCATGGTAACATTAGTTAGGCAAATGGACCATTGGACAGATTTTAATGGTGAGCACTGAATACTTGAAGGAGGAAATCTGAAAAGAGACATGTTCACGAGCATGCGGGCAATGCCCATGTGTGGGCACCAGAGTGTAAAAACACAGAGTTAGAAGGTAATGGGTTCCTTTGGCATTACTGCTTTCTAACATGTAGCCACTTCCTGTTTCTTCTGAGAATCATGAATGAAAAATTAACTTGACTTCAGGAAAAGCCTTAAGGTTTTTATTGAACTGTACATAACTAATAAACAAACTTATACACTTTCTTCATTTTCATGGAAAATAGTCTCTTTAAATGCAGCGCCAGACTTTCTGCCGTTTGGATTGATGCTAATTTAGCATTTCGTAAAAAGCAAGACTCCAACAGAGCTGGAGCATTCTCACAGCAATAGGCTAATAAGGCTACTACTGTGAGACCTTTTCTTTCTAGTAGTTCCACCCAGTGCTAGCTCAAATGCCATCCGTGTTAACTCCTGCACAGCATTGCTGTGACAATGGCAGAAAAGTTGCTGAGATCAGCCCTTCACAGCAGCAGTGTCATCGCCAGCCTCAGCTGGTGCTTCCATGGGAATGCTAAGCGCTAACACAAGAAATGGCACCCAATGCACAGCGCTACATGGAAACACATCAACACTCCTTTATATATGAATGTATCTCAGTTTCACAAATGCCTATGTTTAACTTTGCGATGACACACAAGCCTCTGCCTTAATAGTGTTTGATTTCAATTGGTCAACACATATGCTGAAGTTTGACAGCAAGACATTTGACTGCAACAGTAATAGCTCTTAATGCTACATATAGGCTACATGATGGTACAATATAACTCTCAGAATCAATGACCAAAAGGTAGCCATATTTGTGTGACAGGAGTATCCTTGAAATATTAATGCATAACCTTCTCATTAATCTATTCTATTCCAAACTGTAGACATGCTGGAGAAATCACAGGGTATGTTCTTTTCTCCCCCTCCACCTTTTATATTAGGAAATTTGATTTTATTTGTTTAAATTAGAAAGCCAAATAAGTAGAATCTCCATCACAGCTGGAAAATTGCCCTGTGCTGTTTTCTTGTGCTTCAGCGAATGACAATGTGATACGGCTTAACTTTCTTCTCTTCCTCTGAAGTCATTTTCACATAGAGCCCAGTAGTGAGATACTTCCTCTTCCGAATCTATAAAACACGTGAAGAAAATAAGATAAATCCAATGTCAGACTTGACAACAAAGACAGATTGTTAATCAGTGACTGTCGTGTTCTGAAGAACAGTGATAAGCAAAATTTGTTGGCTTGTCCACATTGTTGGGGTGCAGCGGGAGGGGAATCTGTTCTAGTCACCGTCCCTTAACTCTGTCTCTCTGGTAGGATGAGATGATTATGCACTTGTCAGTGGAAGGAAGAGCAGCCATCATAGAGGAGCTTTAGGAAACAGTAGCCAAACCCTTCCTGAATTAGCACTAAAGAGGTGTTCAAGCTACAACATTCAGTTCTGTACCAAAATTGTAGGTGTTCAGATCTAGGCATTTGATGTGGCTCAAAAAGCCAGGAACTAGTTGAAAAGGATGGATTTGGATCTGAGTGCCCAGTAGTTCGGGGTGTTTGGATCTGAGGTTTGGGTTCCGGTCCATTTCTAACTGACAGTACACACCCCTTTCACCAGCTGAGAGACAGGGAAGGCCGGGGCTCTGTCCCTCCATTGCCTTCAGTTTGTGTGGCCATTTACACCTGGGGAAAGTAGGTGTAACATACTGCCAGGTCAAAGTTCTCTATTCTCATCCCTGGTCACTTTTTACATTCACTTTGCACAGAGGTGAATGAGGACACAGTGGCTGAGTCAGTGATGTGGAATGGATACATATGAAGACTGATATTGTCTTAGATCCCAGTAATGGTTGGTGCCTTCTGCTCAGGATTCCAGTGCAGTCAGGTTAGTGCAGAAACTAACCTGAACCATGGGTCAGATTCACCCATATGATCTGGCTGCTTTCTGCCATTCTAACAGCACAAAGCAGCCATAAACTGGCTTAAAAGCGAGGTCTGTGGCTGCTTTTCAGCACTGGAACAACAAAAAGGAACCAGAGCATTTCAGTGAGTTTGTCCCTACCTTTTTTTCCCTATGATCATGTCTTTCATTCTGCCATATTTATGCAATAAAGTGTAAATTGTCTGATGCTGTAGCTATGGCACTTACCGCTTTGCTCAGGACACAGGCTGAGATGAAGATACTGTAAATAAACAATCCTGAAGCAGCTGCTCCCAATATCCAGAGATACAGGTCAGTGTCTGGGCAGGGCTCTGGATCTGAAATACATCAGGTTAAATGTGACATTGGTAAGGAAGCTGTCACAATTCATTAACCTTTTTGGGCACTGCACCTCTCTGTAACAGAATTCACCAAAATGTTAACAGGGCCAAATCTTCCAATCCAGACCCTCTCAAAAATCCCATTGACCTTAATGGGAGTTTGACCTGGGGAATGACTGCATGATTGGCCCTCTCTAGTTATGTCCTTATATGCATACACACACACACACACACACACACACACACACACACACACACACACAAAAAATAGGGGGCATTGCTCTTACAGCCTAAATATGCACTGATCATTGAATGCATCACATCTGCCTTAGCGCTACAGGTGGTTGTTAAAGAGATAAGAGCAAATAATGGTTCTCAAAGTTGGAAACTGATTTTAACTCTGACCCTTGTTTAGACTCTATTAAGAGAAAATAGCAGCTCACTAAACCATATCTCAGAGAACAGTGTAGTATAGTCAGGGTGCTTTGCTCACCAGTGACAAAGAGCTGTGTTCCCTTGCCGGTGTTCATAAAATATGGTGGTGGGTACAGTCGCTCCATCTTGCAGATGTATAGACCAGTATCATTAGCGTTCAGCCCCATGAGAGTGAGGGTCACATTGTTTTGGCTGGGGCTGACATGACACACAATGTTCTTTTCCACAATGAACATCTGGTACTCAGTTGTGTAGGTTGAAGCACAGATCTCGGTGTACTCCTTGCCTCTCTGTTTAAGCAGGGTCACTCGGATTTCCTCTGCATTCCCAATGTGCTTATATTCACACACCAGATTGGCAACTCCTTGCCTGTTGGCCAACACCGCTGCTGGCTGGGTCACTTTGAGAGCTGTGATCAAAGGCAGAGCATGCTGATCAATTAACACATTAAAGAAATGTGCTTCAATAATATGTAAGCTCTTACTTAAAACCTATAAAAGCAAGGAAAGAGATTCCACCCTGGATATCCTTCATCCCTGGACACACACTGTGTGGGTCCTTTTGGAAGAGAGATGAGATTTCCTTTCACTCCCAGTTCGTAGACTTTTTTTCAACACCTGCATTAATGTACTAAAAATCCTGAAGAAGGAATTCTGCAGTTTCTGAACACCCATTGTGATAGATGACTTGGAGCTCTCCGCTGTTTCAGTCTTTAAATAGATATGATATGGACCCACATAATGGACCATGTATACTGCAGGTTTCCTTCTTTAAATAAAGCATTTTTAATATATCAGAAGGCACGAAAGGGACTTCAAATACTAAAACTTTATGCATTATATGTTAAATTGATTGGGGATTGTGGAAATTTAAACCAAATTGTCTAAAAAGTAGAAATAAACTCCTAGGCTGATACATTTTGACCAGGAACACACTGGCTCATTAGGGTTAACAACAGAGCTGGTCAGAATCCTATTTTGCAAACATTTTCCAATTTGTTTTATCTGGGGCAGGGGAGGAAGAAGAGTTGCCCACATGTCTTTTCTTTGAACCCTTTTAATCAACTCTAATTGCCGCTGGAGTTACATTGAACAAATGCTGATAAAACACAGCAAACATTTGAAATAAAAATCACAAGTTAAAAAAAAATCTGCTACACACATCTATAGCTTTACAGGTTGCAATGTACCACTGCTATTCATAGTTCTGTCGTTTTCACTTTCTATATGGCAGTCAATGGATTTTGCGTGAGTAAGAACTGCAGAGACTGACCTGTTACCATGAGCTGGATTCAAGTCTGGATTATTCCCTGCCAGGGGAGGGTTTATTTTGTCTGTGGCTGGCAGTGCAAGAGAGGGGAAAACCAGAAGCTCTTTGTCCACTCAACTTCTATCTCTACAGTAGCAATTTCATGCAGAGGATCTGATTTTTAAAAAAAACCAACTCTTTATATATTCCTGATCTCAACAGGAGTCTTTCCTAGCACCTCTGGTAACTCTACTGCTCTGGAATCTTTGCCTGTTTCCCCAGAAAAGTTGCAGTGCGTTGCATTGGACTTGTCCACCTAGAATCCCTAGACTTTCCCAGCCTGTGCTCTTCAGAGACCCAGCCTCAGATATGTCCTCTCCTTGCTACACTGAATAACTGTCCTGCAAAGGGGTGAAACTGAGAAAATGTAAACACCCCCAGACACCTTCGGTCTCCTTGATCTACCCACCTTTGGTGATGCCAGTGGCTGTGCTGAGGAAGCCAATGGTGATCAATAGCGTGAGCATTCCAGCGAAGAGACAGACGTTAGAAAGTTGAAGCTGCCTGTTGCCTTCTAACGCCAAGTCCAGATGGAATTAAATCAGATTTATAATCAGAACTGCAGGGAAAAGGGCAAGACCTTTCAGGATACTGAACCTCGAAATGTTTGAACCCACACAGATTCAGTGTGTGTATATATAGCTTTGATCCCAAATACATACACTCTGTACCCGAAAGTGCATGAGACTTTGTTTTGGTTTTACAAGAAGGGAAGTAGTGGGTTTGATTAATACGTGCAGAGTTTAACCTCAAACAGCTATGAACAAAACAACGATTCAGCAAATGGAAAATGTATTCAATCTGAAATCTGTCATGCGTTATACTTTAAGAATTGGGGGAGGAAAGATAATGAAAGACCAGTTCAGCCCCTTTGGCAATGCAGTGTTGAAGTATGCAAAGTTCCTGAAATCACCAGGTATTTCCTTTTAAGAAAAAATACCTTTTAAGGACATACCTTTTCAAAGTATCTACATGTTTAAGGTTGTGTAAGCATTGAAAATCAACTTCTGTTTTTATGTGAGAGTCTGTCAAGTCCATGGAAAAGTCATTGTGGATCATTGGCAAACGAGGTTTTAAAGTACTGTAAATATGTATCTACATAATAGGCCATTACTTTTTCTTCACCCTATTAAGCTCTTATATAATAAGCCTAAAGGTATATGAATGGACCACCACAGATTCAAAATGCCCATGAATTGGTCTATGAACTAGAAAAAAATGATGAAAAATACTGTAATTTTTTATTAAGATGATAGACTACAGCAACTCCAAAGAAGTGCTAACAGTTGGGTAAATATTTTATTTTAAAATAATATGAATATCTATATTGGCATAGTTACACAATGGACATTTACTACTGTGTAATTTAGGTGTGATGCCCATCTAGCAATAATGATGGCATGAAGAGAGTCATAATTTGCTCTTACCCATGAGCACGCAGTAAATAAAAATAGTGTATAGTAACTCAAAGATGTGTGAAAATAACTGGTTGGGCCTATATCACACTGTTGGTTGGACAAATTAAAATCAATTTGCAAATAAATTCTCTCATACCATCAAGTACCATAGTATAAATGAGCTTTTAGAGGTGAATTACTGGCCTGTTCTTGACCCCGACTTATCCAGAGTAAAGATAGAGTTAGGAACAGCATCCGTACCTTGGATTTCGCATGCAGTTAAGTGAATGATGCCTTTTAGTCCTCGTCAACCATAATTAAATCTGCTGGTGGCTGATGGGGACTGCATATTGAGAATGCAATTAACTGATACGCTTTTGGGGGAAATGCATTACAAAACTCAACGCTCATTGCCCCAGGCACCTGTTGTCACTTGGTACCTTGCTACAGTTAAGATGGGAGATACCATGGTACAGCTGTTGCTCTGGGAAATATTCTGTTAATGATGCCAGCTCTGCTACCATACTGTTTCTTTTCTGAGGGTGCCTTTTTGGAAGAAGAACACACACTTGTCTCTGTTCTCCGCTCAGAAGCCTTATGTGGGAACGACTGTGGTTCCATCTAAGGAAGGCTAGATGTGGGTCCCTGTGGAGACAGCTCCTCTCTTCATTGGCAGGAACTGATTGAGAGTAGCACAAAACTGTCCTCTCCAGCGGTGGCCTGCTTTTGCCAGCCTGGGAAAGAAGGGCCCAACATGACCTTCAATCCTGAGTCAGAGGACTCTGGTGCTAAACTGATGGACCAGTTGATTTGAGCTGATAAGCCCCCTACAGACCTGTCTACACTGTAATAACACATCTACAGCTGGCCTACATCAGCTGACTCGGGCTTACAGGGCTCGAGTGGAGCCTGGGCTCTGGGATCCTTCCCGGTCGCGTAGTCACAGAACTTGGGCTCCAACCCAAGCCCAAACGTCTACACTGCAGTTTTATAGCCCCACAGTCCAAGCCCCAGTAAGCTAAACCCAGGCCAGCTGTAGGTGTTTTATCACAGTGTAGACTTACCCCTAAGGGTCTAGGGCTGGTCCATCCACCCCCTTTGTACCACAGAAACTCCTTACACCACGTCCCCTGATCCAGGCTGTGCTAATCCATCAGCCCCCTGTACCTAGCACCACAGTTTCCTCCAATATTATCTCTTTACTGCCACATGTTTTTATGACCACCTGTAAACGTCCGCTGTTGGGGTACACCCCTTTCTGGGGCGGCTGGGAGCCAGGCTGCCTCACTACATGAGTCGGGTGAGCTGGCGAATTAGCCTGGTGAGGCAGGAAACAGTCAGGAGCTCAGGCCCACAGGCAGGGGCTGAGCAAACAGTTTAGTATTCAAGCCCCGGCCCTAGGTCAGGGCGGGGCAGCAAACAACAATTCGGGGCTCAGACCCTCAGGCAGGGGCTGAGCAAAGCAGTTCAGTAGTTTAAGAAGCCCAGGCTCCTGGGCCTGAGCGTGGGGGCGAGGGGGAGACTGCCACCCGTGAGTGGGGTGGCAGGGGGGACGCAGGCCCGCCCACTCCTCTGCGTCCCAGCCCGGGGCCCTAACAGCGGCAGGCAGCCTGCTGCTGTGTCAGTGGGGATACAGGCCACAACACACTGACATTGGCTCTGGGTGTGCTGCAGCCAGACTAGGGTCGGCTGCCCCTGGGCTACTTCCGACTTCCCCCTCTACCGGTACCTGTGTCTCAGCGGCATCGTCCACAGCGTCCCACACCCTGGGCTCCTCGGGATACTGAGCGAGGGGTAAACTGGGCAGCTCCTCAGGGTCCCTTTGTACCGGTCGGCTTAGGGGCTCTTCCAGCGCCTGGTCGGCGTCCAGGCTCCGCGGGTATGGCCAGTCCTCGGGTCGGTCGCAGGCGGCGGGAGTCTCCCCAGCGGGAGCTAGGGCACCACCGTCTGGCCTCTCTGGCGGCCAGGCCGCTTCTGAGCCCTGGGGCTTGGCTTTTATACTTCCTGTCTTGCGCCTTGACCTCTGGGGGGCGGGCACAGGCTCCTGCGGCTCCGCCCACTTTGGCGTCCATAAGGGCTCGTCCCTCTCTGGGGCAGCTGGGAGCCAGGCCGCCTCACTACACCACCTTTTGTTTTCACCCCACTTCACCATACCACCTGCACCATCACCTAGTTTTTGTCTTTCCTCTCCCCTCGCCCATGCCTGTCCTCACCCCACCACTCCTTCCCATCCCCATCCTCCAGCTTCTGCTCTCCTCATGCCCCCACTGTCTCTCTGACCAATCCCACCCTCTGAACTCCCCCACACTTGCCCTTGGCAATCTCTCCTCTCCCTCATCACCTCAGTTCCACCCACACACACACACACACAGCCGATAAAAGGGGGAAGAGGAAATAAAACTAAGAAATGGCTTCTGTACATTTAATGGGACCGTACAGCTTGGCAGAATAGCCACATGATCGTATTACTGTAGCGCATATTCTTCCTCCACCCATGTCCCTATTCATATATTCTCTCACTTACTGGCCCTGATTCTCAGTTGCTTTGTTCCTGTACTGGAATGGGGCTGGGGGTGGAAGAGGTAGCGAAGGTAGGTGGTGTTAAGTCCCTTTGTGTTTGCATTGCATTCCGATGCAGGGAGGAATCTGCCTCACCTCTGGTTTCAATTAGAGCAGCTGTAGGCCTGTTCTAAGTTAAACTCCGTTTCCTACAGGCCTCTGTGCACAATGCACTCCAGCCCTCTCCCCTCCCTCACCTCAGAAATCTCCCTTCCCTGTCCCTGGACCACCTTTGCCACTGCCGATGCAGTGGGACTCAGAGAGGGGTCCAGGTGCTAACTTGGCTTGTGATGTCTTTGAGTTTCAGAATTCCTTCACTGGTGGTATTCCCAGAGGATGTTGTGTCTAAAATTAAAATGTAAACTCTTTGGGGCGGGTGGCTAGGTTTTATTTGTTATAGAGCCCAGCATATAAATAACACTATTCTTTCCTTTGTCCTCAGGGGCCACACAACTCTCCAAATAACAGGCGAGCCTTTCTACTCCACATGTGCTACTCTAAGTACCATCATCATGTTCTTCACTGGGTGGCTTCCAGAGCTAAATGCCTTCACAGCTTGAGCTAAAGAATCAAACTATGAGCTTTTACAGACTCACTCTCTCTGTAGACCAAGCACAGAGAGAGACGCACAACTCAGACTGAACAATGTGCACCACTACTATAACTAGGCGTATTCGGATGAGGGAGGTAGCTAGGTTTCTCAATTAATTGAAAAGATCTGTGTCATTCTGGGTTGATGTCTGACACTTGAAGTTATTTGACCTGCTTTTCTTTTGTTTAATAATTAGCAAGGACAAATTATCAGCTTCCATTCAGTCAAAATTCCCATTACAAATGATTATTATTATTCCACAATTAATTTTTAAAAACATTTTACTCCACCCTAATGCTGTTTTTCTGCATTGACAGGAACTAAAAAAACCATTGGGTTGGTGAATAACTTCAGATGTAATGGGGAGAAGAAAAGTTTAACATTTGCATAGCATCTGGTTTCAGGATATCATGTTAAGCTCAGGCTGTGAGATCATCTCTAATTATTCATGTTTTTAGCAAGTTAGTTCACCACAAAGCTACTGAGGTTTTGAAATGCACTGTTATTTTAAAAAATAATTCAGACCTCTATATGAAAAGGCTGAAGAAATATTTTTTGCAAAAAAACAGTAAGTAAAGAAGAAAGGAAGTAGCATGGTGGCTGGAAAAATAATTGATTCATTACCATTAAAGGACTAAAATCTGATTGCAAAGCCCGATATGACCAAGTTTGGTGTATTGATCTGGGTCCCATGGGAAACCACAATTCGCATCACACAACCACTTAATACCGGATGTTTCAGAACTCTGGACTTTCTGTCCACCTTTAATGTGAAAATAACAAAATAGATCCCAATGGTGCACTGTTTACCAGTTTAAAAATGAACTGAACTGGAGTTCTTAATAAAGGAATGCCTTTGGTTCACAATGTAGGTGATACAACTAACGACAATCTTTTTTTCTGAATATTTGTCAATGAGCACTGGACTACATTCCTTGTGTATCGCAAGGGAATATTGACCAAGGGGCAGGGACGTGCACAGGAATTTAAATTTTACCACTGGGGGGGGGCACTGGTTGGGGACGCAGAACTCCTCTGCGGGTGGGGGGAGAGCAAACTCCTCCAGCCTGGGTCCCTGCTCCTGGGCTGCAGCAGGGAGAGCGAGAGAGCTCCTCTTCTGCAGGGCTGAGACAGAGTTCATTCTCTCCGCCACAGCCCCAGGGCTGAAGAAGTTCTGTGTTCCCAGCTGATTATTGGCAGGGAGGCCCATGCCCCTGCTTGCCTCCACTTGCATGCACCCCTGCCAATGGCTTGCACAGGTATAGATAGATAAGATTCAGTGGATCGCTTTTACTCTGCAGTTATTGGTAACTCCTTCTTTAGACCTCATCCTTTTTATTCACCCCACCCTTTGGAGCCACCAATGATGTGGACTCCATAATTCTATTTGATGAATGGCATTTGCCTCTCTACTAGGACTCTGAGGTATCCATGGTTAAACTAACATGGAGAACGAATCATCTCCTAATGCTAAAGACAGCAGCGCAAAGTTAGTACTGAAGGTGCTCACCAGAACATACATTCTGCCCTGCAGCTAGATAGCACTGAAGGTGCTCACCAGAACATACATTCTGCCCTGCAGCTAGGTAGCACTGAAGGTGCTCACCAGAACATACATTCTGCCCTGCAACTAGGTAGAACTGAAAGTGCACACCAGAACATACATTCTGCCCTGCAGCTAGGTAGAACTGAAAGTGCACACCAGAACATACATTCTGCCCTGCAGCTAGGTAGAACTGAAGGTGCACACCAGAACATACATTCTGCCCTGCAGCTAGAGCATCCCCATTTATTATTTGTATTGCAGAAGTGACTAAGAGCCCTAGTCATCAACCAAGACCCCTCTATACTAGGCACTATACAAACACAGAACCAAAAACCCAGGCCCTGCCTCAAAGATCTTATAATGTCAGGGCTTGTCTAGGCCAGTGCTTCTCAAAGCCAGGCCACCGCTTGTTCAGGAAAAGCCCCTAGCAGGCCGGGCCAGTTTGTTTACCTGCAACACCCGCAGGTTCCGCCAATCCCACTGGCCGCAGTTCACCGTTCCAGGCCAATGGGGGCTGCAGGAAGGGTGGCCAGCATATCCGTCTGCCAGCGCCACTTCCTGCAGCCCCCATTGGCCTGGAGCGGTGAACCGCAGCTAGTGGGAGCCGCGATCGGCTGAACCTGCGGACGCGGCCGATAAACAAACCGGCCCAGTACGCCAGGGACTTTCCCTGAACAAGCGGCGGACTGGCTTTGAGAACCACTGGTCTAGACTGACAGCACTGCAGTGGCGCAGCTGTGCCATTGTAGCTCTTAGTAAAGATGCCACCTATGCCGACGGGAGAGCTCTTCCCATAGGCGTAAGTATCCCACCACCCCACGAAGCAGTAGATACGCCAATGGGAGAAGCCCTTCAATTGATATAGCATCATCTACACTGGAGTTATGTCAGTATAACTACATCACTCGGAGTGTGGAAAATCCACCCCCCTGAGCGACATAGTTGTACCAACACAAGTTGGTGGTACTGTAGACCAAACCTAAAGCTATGTCTACACTTAAACCACTAATTCTTCATTGCAGACATTCACTATGGGTTCTCCCTTCGCTGTAGTTAATCCACCTCCTCAAGAGGCAGTAGCTAGATGAATGGAAGAATTCTTCCATCAACCTAGCACTGTCTACACTGGACGTTGGGGCGGCTTAACTGTGTCCCTCGGGGGGTGAATATTTCATACCCCATAGCAATTTAGCTGGGTCAACCTAAGTTTTTAGTGTAGAGCAGGCCCTTGGTATAAGACAATAAACAACATGTGAAAACAGATGGACGGGGAGCACAAAGAAACAGCGAGACCATAGTGATCAGCATGCTAGGCAGTGCTCTCAGCACACCAGCAGCCAAACTGTTGTCAAGTGTTCTGTAGGCACCTTGGGAAAGGAGAGATTTAAAGGAGGAAAATGAGGTGGCTTTGCAGATGTTTACAAGGAGCTTCTCCCAAGCATGAGGGTCCAAATGGGAGAAAGCACAAAGGTGCTTGTTTAAAAATGTAATAAGTGATTAATGAAAACTGGCATCGATCAGAGGGAGGCGTCAACACCTCAGTAGTGAATGAGGGATGATAGGCTAGGAAAGGCCTTGAAAGTTTCTTTGATGCGATGGAGAAAGGGGAGCTGGTGGAGGGATGCAAAGAGCGCAGCAGCACAGTCAAAGCAATGAGCTAGGAAAATCTTTGCAGCAGCATTCTGAATAAACATGGGTGGGGCACAATTGCATTTCTCAAGGGCAGCAAAGAGTGAGTGAGAGCTGAAATGAGAGTCTGGACAAGAGATTTAGCTGTGTATTCAGTTGCATTTGACTGCACCCTGCATCTAACTGCATGTATGGTTAGTAGCTTTCAGAACCACACAACTGGGATGCTCTCCTTGAGGTTGTCACTGGGGATTGTTGGGACATTGTGAGGCAGAAGCATGTACTGGAAGATTCTGGCAACTTAGGAGAACTTCCCTGATATTAGGAGTGGGGGGAATGTGACTAGCTAGTGGATCGGGGGGATGGTTAAGGGGAAAGTATGAGTGGCTGGATCAGGGAAGGAACTTATCTCCCCCTTTAATGTACTCAGAGTCATCATATGAATTTAAAGACATATTCCTAAACAAAACACGTCCCTGAATAAAAGCATGTTTCAGTGGAGTCCACCTACCACTCTGCCCCCACCCCTGCAAAATTACACTCTTTCAATAAAACTACATGTTACAAATCATGAGGTTTAAAAGTCTGGAAATAAACTATTAAGTGATGCAGACAATTCCCTGCTGCCATAGAATCATCCTTCACTAACATCCTGCCTGACATATCCCCTCCACCCAACTTAACTTTGCCCCCTGGGAGTTTTGATCTGTACTGGAAATCTGCTGTTAACTGCATACTGTTGATTTTACATATTGCTAATTAAATGCACAGGAAGGCGTATGGTGCCGGGGTACGTTGAGTTATGTCAAAGTCTGTGAGCTTTTATCAAGTGATGTGTTGGTGAAGCAGAATGATACTTTCATGAGTAAAATCGGCCTGATGGAGCTGTTTGGTGTTAAGAAATAAGGGGCTTATGACGTGGTATTGAAGGTTTATGTAGGTGTGTGTGTGTAGGCCTTGAATGTTTGTATTTTATTACATAAGGACTAATGTAGGTAGGTTTTTGTATTCAGGCTCAAGAGTTTCAAAGTTGACAAGTGATTTTGGGTGCTTCTATTTTTGCATAACCAATTTGAAACACCTTAAGAGGGCTGGTTTTCACTGACTGGGTACAGAGTACACAAGGCTCCTCTAAGGTGTCTCGTGTAAGCTGTCCACAATCAATGGTCACTTTTGGAAAGGTTGGCCAGCATGTGTAGTGTATCTTAGTGTTACGAATATTGGAAGTGAATCCCTTGAATGGGATATAGGATTTTCTCATCTCTTATTGATACTGTTTTCTGTGCATGTATTTCTGTCAGTGTTAGATGGCCAAGTTAAGTTTAGGGGGCAGGATAGCTCAGGTAGGAGAACACTGAGGGATGAAGTAGTTTTTAGTACTGGGGAGCTGGAGCAAGCCCTTTGCTGTTCATTTCCAGCCTTTTTAATGATCATATTTTTAAAAGGTGTAAAAAATGTTTTGTAAAGAAAGTGTCATTGTTATCCCATGATCCACCATTTCCCATAGCATAGGCAGGGCCCCACATAGTCCACAATTTCTCAACCAAGAAATGTGTAACCTGTGATGGGGTGTCCACCCCACACAAGGCTTGAAAGGGTTAAGGTGGCCAGATAGGTCAATTAACTCCCTGGGCTGCACCTGGAGGAGGAGCCAGGAAACATGGGTTGATTAAATGAGGCTCAGCTGGGCAGGAACAGGAGGGGCCTGTCTAAAGCCCAGGAGCTGAGAGCATAGAATCATAGAATAGTAGGGTTGGAAGGGACCTCAGGAGGTCATCTAATCCACCCCCCTGCTCAAAGCAGGACCAATCCCCAGATTTTTACCCCAGTTCCCTAAATGGCCCCCTCAAGGATTGAGCTCACAATCCTGGGTTTAGGAGGCCAATGCTCAAACCACTGAGCTATCCCTCCCCCAAGGGAAGTACACTGCAGTCCCACCCTGGGAGGAAGAAGGTATGTTGGGCCTACAGAGGGTAGCCCACAGTTACACCCTGGGAGGAGGGAGTTAGGAGGTTGGCAAACCCAAAGAGGGGGAAAGCCAGGAAGGTAGGAGAAGGCTCAGGGGGAAAACAGCAAAAAATAGGAGTGCAGACCTTCCCACGGAGCTAGAACCCAGAGTAGAGGGAGGGTTTGTATCCCCCCACCAGCCACTGGGGATGTGGAACCAACCAGGAAGAGGACAGTGGACTGACAGATTTGTTCTGGAAAACCTTGGTTACATACCCCCATGGAAGGGGTAGCCACATAGCGACCTGGCCAGAGGGCTGAGTTACGAAGAGGAGGCTGCAGTTCCTGGAGCGAGAGGGGCCCGCGGGGTGGGAAAGGGTGACAGATAAAGACACCACCAGAGGAGGGCAGCACCTGGCAGAGCTAATCCCCAGGATGGCCAGGAAGAGGTGTCATCAGCGGTGAGTGGACCCATGACACAGCCAAATCCACTGTTCACCACATAACTGTGCTCCGGGATCTAAACTTTCATTAATAAAACAAATCAAAACTAGCTGTTGCCGTTGTGAAGAACAATTGAATATGTAAATGGAGGCAGTGTTGTCTAAACGTCTCCCCCTGGCTCTAACAAGTGCCCGAAATAATAGCTCTGAGAGGTGTGAACCACCCCGTTCATCCCACAGGGATAAATCAGACACTCCAAATGTCCAACAGTTAACGTTCCCTATGCATCCTTTCAGCAGAAACATCTAACTCATCTGCCTATCCCACAATCCCAAACGGCCTCCCACTTTTCCTCAGGTGCCAAACCCAGCTGAGAAAGCCAGTGGCTTGGAATTAGTCACTTGCCAAAGGGCACAGATCTTTGACCAAATATCGGGCAGTAAGCTAGGAGGGTAGTGTAACTGATAGCTGCTTAGGCTAACAGAGGCATGCATAGGAGAAGCAAGCCGAGTTTTTTAAAGATGTTGAGTATTTAGGGTGAAAGCAGGACTGCTAAATCATTAGGTGGGGAGAAAGGAAAGGAGGGCTTGTGAGTAGCACCTCAGTGTGTTTGTTTTTCTTTCAAACAGGAGTGAGATTATCTGTCACAGGTTATGAAAACAATTATACTCGGCAGAGCCCAGTTAAAATCGAGCCCTAACCAAAGCTGGTGGAAACCTTTTGAATTTTGTAATTTTGATGAGATGTTGAGTAAAAAGGGAGGGGAGAATTTTTGCAAATATTTTTTCCAATGTTTTCACCTCACCAACCCCAAGTTTCTGCATTTTAATTTTTAAAACATCAACTCTTTCGCAAAAACAACAACAATAAAGCATCTCCTACTTTATCTAAATGACTTCTTCACCAATGTATTGCTAAGCCTGAGCGAAAAATGTTGAAGTTGCATTTTTAGTAGAAGAAATTGCAAGTAGATAGACATCTTTCTTGCTAAGCTTTTTCCTTTTGTCTGCGATTTTAAATGGCCATGATATTAGCCCTCTTTTCATGATTTTCAAACAACAGCAACAAAGCTGGCTTGTAAAAATACAGAAATAAAAAGCCTGATTCTCATTGACACTAAATTCTTTTCTACACACGAAAGCTGTACCGCGTCAGCTATCCCAGTACAGTTAAAACCATACAATCCCCCTATGTGTGGGTGTAGTTAGACTGGTATAAATGTGCTTTATACCATGTAGCTATCCTCATGTGGGCAGGGAAATAACAACATTGGTCTGTCAGTTATACCAGTATAACTGCGTCCGCACTAGGGGCTGTACTGGTATCACTCTTGGTTTTAAAAAAAAAAAAAAGTTGCATCCCTATTTAAAAACAAAATTTAGGTGAGATCAGGCCTTAGGTAGGGTGACCAGATGTCCCGATTGTATAGGGACAGTCCTGATTTTTGGGTCTTTTTCTTATAGAGGCTCCTATTACTCCCCACCCCCGTCCTGATTTTTCACAAGTCTGGTCACCCTAGGCTTCAGGCCACACTGTCCTGGCAGGGTAAAGGGACCTTAAAGTGAATCCGAATGTAATTGACACTCACTTTAAGGCAACCTTACAATGACATGATTTTAGTGTAAATGAGAATGGAAGCCAATACATTTTGTCTTGTTGAGTTAATGAGATACTGTGGGGCTGGCTGCCTACTCATGGTGAGTATGGGTACTTGGAAAATATTGCTTCTATACTGAATGCCCTTCATTAAACTCTTGAAGCTGTGCAAAGTGGTCGCCTTCTGGGAAATGGGGTGTAGAGCATTTTACAGTACATGCCTGCAGTGACTCAGAGCAGCTCCCCGTACAAACTGTAACCATCTTCACTCATTTGACTGTTTAATCATTTTCTAGCTGTATTACTTTAAAACCATTCCCCCTTCTCTCCCCCAGTTTTCTCTCTTCTGCGTTTTCCTTTTGTTCATTTCAAAATCTTCCTTATCTTCAGAAATATCAAGTTCTCACTGTGATAGAATCAAATGGTGCCATCCTGTGTGGTGAGATCAGCTAGGAAGATCGAAATGGTTAAATATGCTTGCTCATGACCAGAATTACTGGCACTGCTCAGCATACCGTGCTCTGACAATTATTTTGTCAGCAAAAAAAGTGATGAGCCAGCAACCCCCCTAATGGCTGCAGAATGTGAGCGGCAGCAAGTAAGTGTGTTCTGCTGAGGACAAACCAATGAGCCGCGCTGAGGACACTGCTCAGCAGCCGAGGCTGCAGAGCGCAATTAAATGAGCCAGGCTGAGGCCTGGTGTTCGGCTGAAGTCAAATGAGCAGCACCTGCAAACACCAGGGCTTTGTTCGGCCTAATACATTAGCTTTGCTCTGTAGTTTTATAAGCACATCTATTCAGCGCTGCAAAGGAGGGATTCTTACGCGGGGGTTGGGACTGCAGGTGAGTCACCAGCGGGTGGCCGAGGAATTGTTATAAAAACAGATTAAAAAACAAAACAACCCAGCAGCTGTTAAAATCCAGTGGCTGCAAGCTAATGGGAGGGATGAAGAAGCCGTGTTCCCGCCTCCGCTTGATGCTGCCCTCCTATGTCCCTACTGATGCTCCTTATTTCACTACTGAGTGCACCCCCATGACTGCACCAGAGTTAGCGTCATGGACGGGCAAGGGGAACCAACTGCTCACAGCCTCCACCAGCCCTTGCCATGGCCAAGTGACACGTCCAGAGCCCACCTAGTAGAACCCTCACGCCATCCACCAACAATCTACTAGACCCTTCAGCTGATCTTAAAGAGCAACATCCCTGCCTCTTGCTTGTAGTATTTCCACTTGCCGCTTCCATTTGGAGCTCCAAACTTTCCATGTACTTGCCTGCATTTCTATAGTGCCTCTATGACCAGCTTCTAGGCTCTAATGGGCTGGTCTGTCTTTGGAACTCGTATCATTCCTAAAGCCCTACACAATAATGGGTGTTCCTCATGTACATCCAGTGTTTACCTTTTTTTCCCTTTGTTTGAAAGGAAGGACATTGCATGCATCATAGTTGGCTTGTCTGGATTACTGTGCCCCTTCTAGCCAAGTGCATCAATTGTTTCTTGGAAATCATCATCTGTGGTTGCCCAAGTGCCACGTTCATCGGGGTCCCTTACAGACTTCTGCCACAGTAAACATGTTTTATGGAAAATATTGTGTAGCACAGGAGCTGATCTGTATTAACTCTTTTATAGGTAGAACGGTGCTACTTCCCTGCAACAATTCCTTAAACAATTGTTACGTGTTTTCTTCTCATTTATAATTTCAAGTTTTGTGTGAAAAGTATTCCACCAAATGAAATAGCTGGCACCAAGTCAAGAAAATGGACAGCTGATTCCAATGTACGTCTACAAAGCTGCACTCCTTTCTGGTTCTCTGGAGTTCAGGACATATCCATCCTCTGGTCCAATTAACCTGAAGCAATGCAGGAATTCTGCAGTAAGACAACAGCGGCATCTTCCCACCTGTGCCATTTGTGTTCACTTCAGGTGCTCTATGAAGCTCAACCAGTCAATCAGCAAATAGTCCTATCTTGGCATGCAGCTGAACTGCCCTCAACCCATGTCTGTGTGGGGATGGACTCCTCGTGTGGCATAAAGCTCCCCTTTGTACTCTGCAGGCCTGATCCCCAGGTGTAGCTTACAGCAGCTTGAGGGCAGCTCTTACACTAGCTGTCAATAGACCCAAAGGGCCAAAACTGCCCCTGAGTAGAACTGTATAGCATCATCCTGGTCGCACTTGTGTCCTAGCAGCAGGGGAAGGCATAGGGGCTGCTGAGGTGGCAGCATGTCACCAGAAGAATCCCACTGTACCTGAGTGGTCCTCCAGCGGGTTGAGATTTACAGCCGGAATTTGTCGATGGTGTGGCACTGAGTATCCCCAGCACAGCAGGGCAACTGACCCTTTGTGTCCAAGCTGTTGTTATACACAGTGTGCAACTGTCAGGACTTCCTCGGTATCCATCAGATTAAAAAATCTGCGACTGCATCACCTGCATCATCATTTATCTAGAAGCAGAAAATGATTATAATGGTACATTACACTGACATTAGCTCTTAATCATCTTTTTATCTCATTAAATGCCTGGCTGTCGCTGTATTTATTCCGGTGTGACCCCAGAGAAGAGAAGCTGTAAAATGTCTGAGCTTTGTGATGATACCCAAGAACAGAGAAAAGACCCTGATTTGCAACTACACAGAGCAAAAGAATCTTTTCAGTCATGTGCATTGCACATTCTAGGTGAAAAACAAGACAATCAGACAGGATTAGAAGATGCCTTGAGCTATTGCTTGAGTCATCCACATTTTGTTTGTATTTAAGTCTTTCAGGGCTTTGGCTCTCCAGTACACAGTGAATATATATTTAATTTATTGTGCATGTTATTTAATACCAAACATTTGATCTATGATATGGCTGAGTTGAGGAAACTGAGATGGCTCCAGAGATAAATCAATGGAACGAACCTTTGAAGTTGAAATTTATTTCTCGATAGTTGCATGGCTCGGCACTGGAGATTTACTGGGCTTTGACCTCAGCGGCCTCAAGCAATTATTCCAGTATTTAAGTATAGGAAAATGCTACATTCACGCCAACAGCAGAAAGATGAAGATGGGGCCAATTTGGCGGGTACTGTGAAATATATATCTTGATTTTAGTAAGGCTTTGACACAGTTGCACATGACATTCTCATAAGCAAACTAGAGAAATGTGGTCTAGATGAAATTACTCATAAGTTGGTAGACAGTATCCAAAAATAGTTATCAATGGTTCACTGGCAAAATCAGAGGGCGTATCAAATGGGGTGCTGCAGAAGTCAGCCCTGGGTCCCGTATTAATCAATCTTTTCATGAATGACCTGGATAATGAAGTGGAAGTGTATGCTTATAAAATCCCCATCTGACACCAAGCTGGGTGGGGTTGCAGGCTCTTTGAAGGACAGGATTAAAATTCAAAACACCTTGACAAATTGGAGAATTGGTCTGAATTCAACAAGATGAAAGTGCAAACTATTTCACGTAGGAAGGAAAAATCAAATGCAAAATGAGGACTATCTGGCTAGGTGGTGGTACTGCTAAAAGGATCTGGAGGCTATAGTGGATCACAAATTTAACATGCGTCAATAATATGATGCAATTGTGAAAAAGGCTAATATCATTCTGGGGTGTATTAACAGGACGTAATTCAACCTCGGTAGTGGTGCAGCCTCAGCTGGAGTACTGTGTCCAATTCTGGGTGCCACACTTTAGGAAAGATGTCAATAAATTGAAGAGAGTCCAGAGGAGAGCAACAACATTGATAAAAGGGTTGGAAAACATGACCTATGAGAAAAGGTTAAAAACTGGCCATGTTTAGTTTTGAACAAAGAAGACTGACGGGGGGAAGCTGATAACAATCTTCAAATATGTTAAGGGTAGTGATCAGTTGTTCCCCATGTCCACTGAATGTAGCACAAGACATAATGGGCTTAATCTGCAGCAAGGCAGATCTAGGTTGCATACTAGGAAAAACTTTCTAACTGTAAGGGAATAGGCTCCCAAGGTACGTTGTCGAATCCCCGTCATTGGAGGTTTTTAAGAACAGGTTAGAAAAACACCGGTCTGGGATGGTCTGGGTTTACTTGGTCCTGTCTCATTGCAGCGGGCTGGATTTGATGACCTCTTGAGGTCCCTTCCAGCCCTACATTTCTATGATTCTGTGATAAGTAATAGCTTGGGATGGGAACATCTTCCCGAGGCTGGTCAAGATAACTGTCCATGACCAGTTTGTACATGTGCAGCATTACACGGTTAACACCATAGGCTGAATTCTGCTGGATCTATTTGCAACCATACAAAGATGATGGGGGGAGAGGTGGATGGTAGCCACTCAAAGGATTCCAGAGCCATTGTGCCAGCATAGTACAGGATGGTTCAGAGCACCTAGAGGAGCATGCTGGGGACTCACCTTCCTGCTGCTTTATAAAGGATCAGTATTTCCCGCCCTCTGCCCCACATCTGTTTGGAGCCGCTGTCAGTAAGCATGTGGGGTGTTGCAAAGGGGCTGAAGTTCCTCTTCCATTTTGGAAAGTGGGGCTTGGGACAGCAGGAAGCTTCAGTCTGCAGTCCACACCAGGCTGTGGCTGTGGTTGTGCTAGTGTTAGGGAGAGTATAAATGAAAATAATGTGTTAAATACAAGCCCTCTGTGCCTTAATGAGGAGACCAACACAGCCCCTCCTGCCAACCACAACTGATGGTATTTAGACAACCTGGCTACATCCCTAAGCCATCAGCCCATCCCACTTGCAGCAGTGACAGACTGGTCAGGGTAGTATCTGGTCCCCTCTCACCTAGCACACTTCTAGTGCTGCCTTTCTAGTGCTGGGGGAGAGGCTCCCTGCACCCCTTTCTCCCTACCCATCATATTAGTGCTCCATGGAATAAATCCCAGTATCGTCAAATTTCATATCGTACGTTATATTATTAACCTTTTCCCAACATTATACCATAGCATTAATATCATAATTTCAGAGTGCAATCATGGAACAAGAGCACCCAGAAACACACACCCCAGCATTCATGATTCATAATTCTACTGCTGAACTTATTTCTAGTACAGTTAGTTCTCTAGCAAACTTCATCAAGAGGGAAATGTGCATCATACATTTTCTATACCATATTGCTTAATTTCATGGCAGGCCCCTCCCAGCTGACATGTCAGTGCACACATATAGATGATAGTCTTGTTTTCACTGAGCTATGAGTTGAAATATTCATGAAACCCAGAACTGGCGCCCACAAGACTCACTCTGTTGGAGATGCGTAAATCCAGTCCTTCAATTTCATTCTCCACTGCTCAATTAGACAAGTGGACAAAATAGTGCACTTCATTATTTATACAGCAACAGTGTCATTGGGTCAACTTCTTCTCTGTCGCCTTGGTGAAATTTCAGTATAAAAATCAAAGATGTTACTCCAGATTTACACTGACGTAACAGAGCAGATTCTGGCCTGGAGGCTCTAATATGTCAAACCGAGCTGAGTTAAATCATCCTTGGAAGGAGATAAGCTGTCAGATAAGTGTGCAAGCCAAGAGAGGACTGCTTTTAAGGCCATGTTCAGACAGGACCTACTTCTCCTAGAAAAGCGTAGTCAATCCCAACTCTCTAAAGGAGTCTAATTTTCTAATAACTGTGTGGGTCATGTTCCTGGGGCTCTTTGAACAACGGCCGAAGCGGGGACACCAAGAACAGGTGTAAGAGGGACTGAAGAGGTGATGGGCAATGTTTGAACTGAAGTGGAAGATGGGAAAGATTTATTGTCCTGGGAGATGAGCTTATTCATCACCCTTCTGGGGAGGCCTGAGTCTCCTCTCACCCTGGTGGAAATCAGGAGTAACTCTACTGACGCCATAGGAGTTGCACTGGTGGATGTAAAACCTGGTGTAAGATTAAAACTAACTTGATTGTGTCTACATGTGCTGAAATCACACCTCTGATGGCCGTGTACATATACCCTCAGTGTCAGTGGCAAAAAGACTCTGGAAAGACCAAGAAAATCAAGATTTTCCCTCCACCCATCCCACCCACCATCCACCATCCCATCCATCCACCATCAACCCACCAACTCCATTTCCACTACACTACCAATAAATACACATATAATAACTACCACCCCACCCACTATACTATACACCCCTGCCAATACCCACTTCACCCCTCCAGCTTCCATCCAGCACCATCCCCCACATCCCACTAATACACAAGAAGCTCAGCTCACACCATTCAGACATCAGTATCCTCCAGAGATACAGATACCTATCAGATCTCTACAAGACACCCAAGCACCAATAAACACTACTGAAAAAAAAAACAACAGTGACAAAGCCAGAAGAAGAAGCCCCAGAGCTACAGCCTAGCCTAAAAAAAAAAAAAAAAGCCACAAAATACAGCACCACCACCAACTACCCCCCCCCAACTAAAACCTCTCCATCTCATCATCAAAGATTTACAACCTATCCTGAGAGATCACTCCTCCCTCAGACAGGAGACAGACCAGTCCTCAGACGACAGCCTCCCAAACCCTCACCAAAATAAAAGCATACACACACAACCACAACAACATAAACAACTAACCCAGGAACCTATCCTGCAAAGCAAGCCAATGAAGCCCTCCACATATCCATTCAAGTGACCACATCACATCAACATCATCACATCCAGAGCGCCATCAGGGCACTGCCAATCATCTACCAAACAAGTGATATACATCCATCCATCATGCCCAATGCCCCCCTGCCCATTTGCATTGGCCAAACCACAGTCTCTTCTTAAAGAATAAAAACACACAACACAAATCATCAATCATCACATTCAAAAAAAAACCAGTGGAACACTTCAACCTCTCTAACCTCTGTGAGAGACAGACTTGAAGGTTTTTTTTTTGCAAAAAAAAAAAAAAACAAAGACTTCAGAGAAAACTGCTGACTTGAATTAATATGCAAACTAGATACTATTAACTGTGGTCTAAACAAAGACTGGGAATGGTTGGGTCATTACACCAATTGAATTGTCCTCACCACTCTATCTATAGGCCATCTTAATTATTCTTCTTTTTTTTTTTTCCCTAACGATAGCTCATAACAATCTCTCAGACTCTTAGACTCTGCCTGTTGGTGCCATACTTTTCCTTTTCTCTGTGTGTCTGTATATATATATCTGTCTGTGTGTCTCATTTGCATCATCCGAAAAAAGAAAGTAGGCTCACGCTCACAGCTGCAAAAAAAAAAATATTTTTTCTTAAGGGTGCCACAAGTACCCCTGTTTTTTTCTGCTTTCACAGTTTCACTTGTCAAAATGTAATGCACAACTGCGACCAATAGATGGTGCAAGGTGGCTGTAAATAAATGTGCTAATCAGCACGGAGCTATAAGGGCAATACACCGAAAGTGCCGCTGGTGTTACGTCAGTGAAATACAATATAAAATCCTATTACTGTGCATGCTTGTATTTACAGAGATCCCCTATGTATTTACAACATTTCATACAATAACATTTTTCTTTGCATTGATACAAGATAGCACCTTTTGTCCAATGATCTCATAGCATTTTACAGATATTAATTAATTAAGCCCCAAAGCATCCCCATGAGTTTGGTGGTCTCCCCTTTTTACTGATGGTGATTGGAGGCCTGGAGATTATGTGAAGGCCCCGAGGTCATTCAATAAGTCTGTGGCAGAGAAGTGACCAGAAGGCAAATCTCTTGTCTCACTGTTCTAGAATTTAACCACAAGATCATTCTTCCTCTCTCTTCATTAACATTAAGATGAAGAAATTAATCCTTGGGAATATGTCCAGTGGCTTCTGTCACAGATCCTAGCAATCCACTAGGACTTCTATAAGGGGAATCCAAGCCTTTTCTGCTCTAGATCCCTAGGTGTTCCAGGCCCCTGGGGCCTGAATGGAGGCACTGCCCCAATCTTGGGGTCCCTACGCACACTTTCTGGGTGCAGACCTCCTATCTGGCATCCCACTCCGAATGCTGGAACCTGCTGTCCAGCCACCTAGCCCCTCTGAGTGCAACACTGACCTTTCTTCTTCCCAAGTACTTAAACACACCCCCTCCCAGAACTCCACCTCAAAGCTATGAAACTTCTGGTTACAGTTTCTCTCTTCTAGGAGCACACAATAGTTGTAAAGCAGTCAACACACACACTTCTCACAGTCTAACACCTTTATGCTCTTTTATACTTAATCAATAAAGAACAGGAGAGTACAGATCATACTCAACAATAAATGCCACACTCATCCCTTTCTATCTCACTCCTTCCTTGGGAATCCTTAGGAAGTCAGGACCATCAGTGTCCCCAGCCTGATGCAGACTATCACATGGTGCCTTGTCTCTCTCTCATGGACGGAAGAAAATGACTTCTGAACAGACCGGCTTCTGCTCTTTTAAAACCTCCAACCCCATGCATCAGGTGTCCTGCCCTTGCCAGCTTTCTCACATGAGCACAAACTCCTGCCAGGTGACTGTTGCTAAGGTGACTTCCCTTGAGCTAATCCAGTTCCCGTGGGTAGGGAGCCCATCATTTGTCTAGAGCAATTACATTCAATAGTCAAAGCACTGAACTTCAACAACTCTCCTGTTATGTTTTGCCACCACCCTCCGAAAACTCAAGCCTACACAGAAGCAAACAGACAGACCAGAGAGAAGGCAAAAGGCTGCAATTCACAATGGAGTTTGCAATCTGATATAGATACATAGAATTCACAATCTCATTCAGCATTCAGAAGTCTTACAGAGGTATCCCCAGATCATCACAGCTTTGAGAGAAGAAGAGAAGAACCCAGTTCTCCCGATCCTTGAAGGACAAGATCATTGAAGGGTGGGAGAGATGAGTTGTCAGATGTGGTGAGACCATGCCACCTGGATGCAAGGATGGGCTGGTGGTCAGTGGCTCACCACCACTTATTAAAAGGACAAAGAGTGGAAATTATGTGTAATGCCTTTTTGCCAGGTTTGGACTGTCAAGGAAATTCATGAAAATCCAGAGTTTTTCTTCCTATGAACCCCAAATATGCCAGAGTTTTCTGGAGTATATCGATTTCACCAAACTGAAATCATTGAGGAGGAAAACTTCATCTCTGTGATTACAAATGTACATTTCTTATTTAAATTCCACTAGTTTGATGTTTCTGTTCAATAACTCAGCCTAAAGTTTTTTGTCCAGTTATGCTGCAGAAGAATATGAGGTTTCAAGAAAAAAAATTGATCTGGGGAATTAAAAACAAAAACAAAAAAGCTTCCTTCAGCTTAAATCAACCTGCCTTGTGCAGAGTGACTTACAATTATTGAAGAAGTCAAAAGATCATGGACATTGGTGCATGCAGGGAGCAATTTAAAAAGACGATGGTTCTCATTTCATTCTGAAGGCAATGTGAGGTCTCCAGAACGGCACAGGAGAATAGTTAAAATTCAGGACAGTATTTTGGATATTTGCATTTCCTGTATTCTTAATAGAATCCACACTTAACTCTTGAAGCATTTTTTTTCTGAATCACCCTACACCGCACAGGCTGCCCATGTGCAGAAGCTCAGTTTGTTTTATAATTCTAAGAGGGTTTTTTCTTTTAACATTTCATAACCAAAAGTACATCAGCAACACAATAGTTTCTGCCTTTCAACCAAATGTCATGTTGCCTGAGCTTTTTATTTCTGTATTTAAAAGGTCACCAGAGCAAAATCTGGTATATTTTGACCTTTTTTTTCCCCCTCCAAACATTTCTGCATTACCAAATTTAGCAACTGAAATTAGCAACTGACCAGACCAGAATCCCCACTCTGAACAAAGTAAAGGCATCCTCCACATTTTCCAGTTGGACTCTATGTCTAGAGCAAACCAACCAAACCCATGGAGCCAGACAATCTTGAGATTTTGGATTCTGGATCTAAGTTTTGCACTTAGGTACCATTTCTATCCCAAATGATTAAGCGACAGTTAGAACCCAATTTAGTTCCCTAGGCAATACAAATGTTGCATTTATAATCTATCGACTGAGAGTCAAGGAAGTAAGTACAAGTTTTATCTGTGGCCTTCCCACCCTAGATTTCTAGGCCAACGCCCTAGAGACTAGATTACTGGGCCAACACCTTAAACTCATCTGAGTATTGTAGTTAGGGCAGAATGGTTAGCACCAGCTGAGCAATGTTTCCCACAGAGACCAGATTTACAAATGTTATTAAAGTTAATGTTTAAAATTAAATATACACAAGTTAAGAGGGAAGGTACTGTACATCGGGGGTCCGTCTTGAGTTATGAGGGATGACAGGTATCAGTTACAAAGATCACGAGATACATACATATCACATAACCAGCATAGACCCAGATTGGGGTGTGGGAGTTTTTAAAGCGTTAGTGGATAAGTGGGCTCGGGTACGCCGCCCATGGAGTGTATAAAGAGTCCTAATCAGTATCAGTGTAGCGAATAAGTACATGGGTGGGGTGCGTCCCTTGGTTTGTCAGGGAAGGAAGTGGGTTATTTCCCTGGTTGGTGGTCTTGATTACTCAACGTGGCATTGACAGTGTCCCATGATGTGTTCCATATAGATGTCTCTGGGCCACCTGATGGTGTCGGACACCATGAGCTGTCTCATGAGCCAGGCATAGTGTCGCCCGACTCCACACGCTCTCAGTACTGGCTCATTGTGGGGGTCCCACGAGCCCAGGGCTCCCACGATCAGGATGTGTATCTGGACCTCGTAGCCCTGGGCTCTCAGGGTGTTGGCCAGCGGGGTGTACTTCAACGCCTTTCGTGCTCGGGTTTCATGGAAGGCTGGTGACCTGTTTTCAAATGGCACCATGACGTCTACCATGATGACCGTCTTCTTTTCTGCATCCATCATGACGATGTTGGGTTGCAGTCGGCTGTCTATCCCGGGGATGGTGGAGTCAATGGTGATCTTCCCCAGGGATGGCAGGATGGCTTTCACTACACTGGTGCTTCAACTGCTGATTTTAGCTGATTTCCTGGGTATTTTATGTTGAGTTTGTCCTGTAAAACATTATATTACTTGTCTACATTACTGGCTGGATTGACGGGCAGCGATAGATCCAGCGGGGGTCAATGTATCACATCTAGACTAGACACAATAAATCGACCACTGAGCACTCTTCCGTCGACTCCAGTACTCCACCAGGGCGAGAGGCGCAGGTGGAGTCAACGGGGGAGCGTCCACTGCGGTAAATAGATCTAAGTACGTCGACTTCAGCTACGTTATTCACGTAGCTGAAGTTGTGTAACTTAGATGGATCCCCTACCCTAGTGTAGACCAGGCCTTAGGGTTTGATCCACAGCCGACTGAAGCAGGCTAAATGATTTGGGTCCTGTCTATTTGACAGATACATCTCTGTTTGTGTAACATCGGTAGACCATCTAAGTCCTGTGGGAGAGCAGTGGTGACAAGGCATTCTTGCTGTAGACCCCTTAGCTGCTAGACTTGCTTTCTGCCTTGGTTTGCCAGACCAGCATTGGTGGCCTTCAGGAGCAGGCTACAAAAGCCACATGTTCTGCCAGGCTTTTCCTGAACTGACTGGGGGAGATGTTTGGGTGTAGCTGGGACTTGGGACTGGAGTTTGGAGGCACTCCATTTTGGGCTAGGCAGAAAATTTTCTAAATATTACGGAGCAGTTCCTCAGCTGCTGTAAATCAGCACAGTTCCGTGGAGTACATCAGCTCCATTCTCTGATGTCAGTGGTGTAAATCAGGGAGCAGCTCCAGTTCATCCGTGGAGCTATTTTGATTTACACCACAGTGGGGTCTGTCCCCTCCCGCCTGTTATAAGTTGGCTTGTGGGGGTGTTTTAAGGAGATTGTGTAATGCATACTGGGGCTGTGTCTGCCCTTCGAGAAAGGTCATTAGCATTTTGATTTGTTTGGATAATTGCCTGTTTTTATGCTGTGAAAGTGCCCACAGTGCTGGTTGATAGGCAGAGTTAAAAACTGCATTAAATAATTACACAACCACTGTAACAGAGCAGATGTGCTGCTATGGTTATGAGTCAGCTGACATTTCCATTCTAAAAATCTTATTCTGGGGACTGACCAGCCCAACCCATTCCAAAATACATCTTGGCTGAAGGGTGCAGGTTACCCATTCAGGGGCTTCTCTCCACTGCTTGTTAGTTTGGCATTTGAACATCCAAAATAGTTTCCATCCAGGTTCAGAGACTTTTAAAAATCAACTTCTAGATAAAAACAATTTAAATGACAACAAATGTAGTTAGTCACTGGTGTGGGCAAGTCATATTTGTTGTTAAAAAAAGATATGTTCTCTTTTGTTGTCATGGAGACAGGATGAATTTAGCAGAAGGAATTACCTGTTTGGAAAGAGGCAGGTGAGTAGGCAGCTACTCTAGTCTGCCCTTTCCCCTGGGTCATGCCTGCTCCATCCAGCCTTTTCATCTCTGCCAGTCTGGCTCTGTGCAAGTCAATCAAAATCTTATACCCAGGATGAGCCCTTGTCCTGATAGCTAAATTCCAAAACTCGTAGTTCTGAATGACAGTAGATCAGAGCTTATTGGGGGAGGGATAGCTCAGTGGTTTGAGCATTGGCTTACTAAACCCAGAGTTGAGAGTTCAGTCCTTGAGGGGGCCATTTAGGGATCTGGGGCAAAAATCTGTCTGGGGGTTGGTTCTGCTTTGAGCAGGGGGTTGGACTAGATGACCTCCTGAGGTCCCTTCCAATTCTGATATTCTATGATTCCTCTTAGAGACCCTCCAATGAGGGGGGAAAGGCCCCATCACCACTCTGATCATTGCAGACAGGAGCTGTCCAGTTTCCATGTGAGTTACCGGGGGAAGGAACTGCTCTCTAGCTAACAAGAGGAACCCCTGTCCCTTTACAGGACAGGCTCAGCAGTGATGTTTCTCTTGTCCATGCCCAAGACATTTTTGGTTTTCAGCCCAACGATAGCGATGAGGCCAGTAAGAGCCATGAAGTGGGCTTAAGCCCAAGGAGCTGTAAGTTCTCATATGGACCACTCAGCCAGAGACAAGGATGAACCAAGTGTAAGGTGACGTGAGGAAGTTCTTCCTCTGGCAGCTCTCCGTATCTATCCTGTGCCCATTAGTGTGGTACTTCAGTCACCCTATCACGTGTAAACCATAGCTGGAGATAGCATGATGTGCTTAATTAAAGATATTTTCAAAAGCAATTCCTAGATGCTGAAATATGTCTGAATATATCAATGAAAATCAACAGTAGCAGACACACCAGTGCAGCTTGGGTGACTACACCATGTGAACAGGAAAATGTACACGGTCGTTGCTGGCTGGTAACAAAAGAACAATGGATTTCTAAACAGCCAACCACTAACCAACAAGGGAGTGGATCATACACTACAATAATTCCCTAAAAAATGCAAACAGTCCTTACATGCATATGGGTTTCCACTTTAGCTTTAAAATAATGCAGAAACTTCCATTTGCCTGCTATCATAATTTACGTCCCTCCTTTCTTCCCCTCCTCATTTTCATATGAAAGGAGATCCAGAATCAGGCCCTCCACTAAAATAAAGTGACTTCTGGCTGTGCTCTTAAATAAGAGCATCTGCAAATGATTTTCTCTATTCAGCAGGGAAATACAGGATGATCCAGCATTTAAGCCCCAGCTGGGCCTCTCTCAGGGTACATGAGGAAACTCACCAGCTTTTAACAGAGTCAATGTCCTGATGACTTACTTAATTATTTAGATGCTGGGCCCAGATCTATCCCTTTAGCTCCTCGTATGGTGCAATGGTGGGCTCTGATTGGTGCCTGTCTTATTTAAATCATTTTCAGTTGCTGGGAATCAGAAGTCCATATTGATTCATGTTTTGTTGCTTCGCAGTATCTGACCCCTTGAAGAATGTATTTTTTCCTCTGCTTCTGTTGTGAATGAAGTTTATTCTTCGGACACAGATGCTCTGTATGGATCTTCCCACTCTCTGTTAGCAGTTTTATATTTTCTCAGGGCCCATCCAGTAGCCAGATGGGTACTGCTGGGCCATGTGGTTTATTTCACTCAGAGGTTAGGGTGTTTGGGGACCTCATCTTCACCTGTACATGCAGTACTTACCAAAGAATGCTCTACATCAGTGGTTGTCAAACTGACGTACGTGTACCCTACGGTGCTCGTAACAGCAGACAACACATTTTTATTTAGTAAGACTTGGCAATCTAATCATAGGTATATTATGACCCTATTTCAGATGGGGTATGCAGTAGATTACATTATTTGGAAAGGCGTATACAGCCTAAAAAGTCTGAAAACCACTGCTCTACATCAAGTGGGTCGCTCACTTTTTTACTAGAGAATTTGGATTGGAGAAGAAGGGAATTGTTTGTCAGGCTCTGTGATTTATATTTTATAACCCAATTTAGTGAGATGACATTACTTTCGTCGTGGTGTAAACAAATTGGAATTACCACTCAACATTATAGTGAAGAACCTACGTATAACAGAATAGGTTGCAGGGCACTGCTACTTGGTATTTTTCAGACTTTTTTCCTGCGATATCAACACTTGCAAATGTAGAGCACGGGGCATTGTACCTTCTGTTTTAATTCAACATCACAGCAGCTGAGCTCCTTATACTGTTGAAAATATTTGAGAGGGGTGTGTGTGTACTGATGTGCTAGAAGAAAGATGTGTTCCTCACAGTGGTTGCTCCAAAGAGGGGAAGTAATTTGAAAGAAAAGATTTTTGAATAACTGAGCATCACTGAGACAACATATCTGATACTGAATTAACAAGAGCCTATTGGCAAGGTTCCCTATCACTGAAAATAGAAGCTAATTAAGCAGCAGCCTCTTCTACAGATGAGTTCTGTTATGAGACAATGGATAACAACATGAGTTAGAGACTACAGAACATAATGCCATTAAGATTCATTATTCCCCAGTGCAGCCTGCAACAAAGGGGACTGTTGCTATCAGAACACTCTATTAAGAAGAATCGCTTATTATGGCCCAACAGATAGGCCATGGGCACTGCTGAATGAAGTCCATACAATCTTAAAATTAAGTTTCTTGTAGGGCATAGTGGAAACACAGACCTAAATACTGCCCTTCGGTCAAAACCCTGCAATTCTTTGGAATTCAGCCTGGCTTATGAAGAAAGGAAAATTCAGTCAAATTTCCCCTTCTGCAACAGTGATGCAGATTTATTAACAGTTATCTATTTACCTCTACATACAATTTAGCTGAGGAGCAGGAGGCAAGGAAGGGAAACAGGTTTATTTCAGCATTGAGCTGCTTTGATTCTTTTCCAAATGTTTGCCCTCGGATTTCCTGGCACTTGCTGTATCAGCCAACAGCTTAATCCTGGATTTTTTTATGTTACTCCTATAAACTAGTTTAACCACCTCCAAGCCACAGAGAAGCTGGGGAGGGATAGCTAAACCCAGGGTTGTGAGTTCAATCCTTCAGGGGGCCATTTAGGGATCCGGGGCAAAAATCTGTCAGGGACAGTACTTGGTCCTGCTAGTGAAGATAGGGGGCTGGACTCAATGACCCTTCAAGATCCCTTCCAGCTCTATGAGATAGGTATAGCTCCATATATTTATTGCCATCTTTAAGTACAGGACTGTCTTCTTTGCTCACAGGTGACTGCTCAATATGAAAAAAAATAATAATCCAGAAGTGAACAATGAAGCAATGAAGACGTTAATTGAAGTGCAAATGGGAGAATGTCTAACCAATTAACTAGAAGCTTGAGGAATTCTTCTACAGAATGGAAAAAATAATTACTATGGAAAAACATGGAACCTAAAGTCTAAATTTTGCATTCATTTACACCACTGTAAATCCTAAATAACTCCACAGAGGTTGGGACTTATTCCAGTTTTACTGTGGTGTAACTGAGGCCTGGTCTACACCTGAAGTTTAGGTCAGCCTAGCTACTGGCTGACAGCTGTGAAAAATTTCACACTCTGTGTGATGCAATTAGGTTGACCCCACTGTAAACATGATGAAGGAATTCTTCCATGGACCTAGCTAGCGCCTCTCTAGGGGGTGGATTTACTACAGGGATGCAAAAACCCCTTTGGTTACTGTACTGTATATGCTACAGTGTCATGGCTTCAGCTTTGCCTCCATAGAGCTTGTGCTGTATACATATGCTGAGAGATGGATTGGGCCCCTCGTCCTATGGATTTCAAGTTAAACTTTGACTTGGCTGAAAAATCAGTGACCTCAGTGAGACTCAATAAAGGAATTTGACGTTTTCTGCACATGTTCATTCCCTACTTTCTTATTCTCTACCCCCAATTAAAAAAACAAGCCAACAATACATACAACTATTATTATTAATCCTCTTTCTTACAGTTGTGCCTAAGGGCCAATCAAGTTGGCCCCACTGTGCTACACAGAACAGCAAACAGTTCCTCCCCCAAAGAGTTTACAGTCCTAATAGACAAGATGCCCCTAGGGAAGGGGGCAGGGATAGAACACACCAGCAGAGTGAACAATGGGTGGCAGCAAATAGCAGCTAATTCTATAATATTTGGGGGCGGGGGATGTGAAGAGGTTACTTAGGAGGAGATCAGTTAAATGGAAAGAAAAGGGAAGGGGGGCAGGAACCAGGGCAGGGGAGAAGAGGAGCAGCAGGTGTGAAGTGAAGCGGAGGTGAAGTGACTTGGGGGGGGGGGGTCAGGGAGTTGGAGCAAACAGCCAATCAGTGCAGGGCAGAGAAAGACAGGTCAAAACTGTGGAAAGTTCTCTGACTGGTCACAGGTCCCTGCTTTGGCTGCTTCTGCTCCTACCAGCTGGACTCTGTCTGACTCCTCTCTGCAGCGCCCCCCCAAGGCCACAAGAGGGTGGGGAGGGAAAGCAGCACCTGGATCCTAGTGCCCCCAGAGAGTGGGTGGGTCTCCCCTGAGCATCTCTGCATCCAAGGAGTACTCCCCCGCCAAACTGCTTTGGTGGCTTCTGTTCCTACTGGCTGAAGTCAAAGCCATGCCAATTCTTCCCCGAGCTCATGTGCGTCTATGTCATTTCCCCATCCCCTACTCTTTCTCTGTTCATCTTTTAGCCTGGAAGCCCTTCAGGCCAGGGATTGTCACTTTCCATGTCTGTCCAGTGCCTGGCACAATGGGGCCCCAATCCCCCTCGAGTCATTGAGTGCCACCATAATATAAATATTTACTGCTAATAATAATTTATTTGGTTAAAATTAGAATCTGCCATTACGCTAATTCTAAGAGCTACCTGGTACTCCTCCTGATGAAGACCAAAAGGTGATCACTGGCTGAAGGGCAGGAGTTATTTCATCCATGGTGGAGTCCTACACAGTTAAGTGCATGGTGGAGGTTTTATGACTCCCTGTGAAGCATCCAGGAAACAGAATACTACTCCAGATGGACCATTGATCTGTGCAGCTACATCAACCCCACTGATTTTTTGTGGAAAATCTCATGGTTGTAGGCGTCCAAGCCTGAGACTGCAGAGGATAGTGACAGGGAGGAGTTATTTACAAAAGGGCTGACTGAAACATTGGAATAACGTGTCCCCTCGTGCATAATTGTTCCATTAGGCATGGCTAGGCTTGTCCCACTCAGATCAGCAGTTGCTGAGAACAGCGTTTATTATTTGTTCAGGATGGAGCCCTTGGACCTAGAAAAGCCAAGAGAAATGGGGAAAACCTATTGTTGTGACTAAAGTCCTCGTAGACTCTGATGACTGACTGTGCATTGTAGCTTATAAAGTAAGTAGGGAGAAATCTGGGGATCATTTAGAGTGAGATCATAGGTCTGTTTTTATATATTGTCCATATATATTAATTATGTATGGGGGTCACACAGTTCACAGACACTCTAGCTATGCTCTGCCTCTTTCTGGCCAATTCCCTGTTGCTGTGGGAAGCACCACTGTCTGAGAATGGGCAAACCCAGCTATTCCTGCAGCACTCCAAGAGAGCATCTGCTAGTGTGCATTTCCTCCATGGAGTGCCTCAGAGGAAACAATGTGGTTGTGACGTTGTGCAGTCTATATGGTGTTATGAAAATATGGTAATGAGTGAATAGAATGTAACTGGAATATGCTTCATGCAAAAGGTCTCTTGTAAGGTATCATTACAACGCTTATAATCTACTGAGTGTGATCATCCTATTTGTATAAATCTACCACTCTTGTATCTGGGACTAGAAATATGAAATATAACTCTGAGGGCCTATTGTAATTATGCAAAGTGTGGGCCATTAATGGTGGCTTAGAATCTTGATGACTCCCATTAACCAGGACAATTGTCTGCAGATGGCTCTGTTTTACCTGTAAATCTTCCTGTATCCGTGTGTGCTGGCAAGTGGGTAGTGAAGTCTTGCAGTGACATGTGATCACATCACCTGAACTGGAATCCATCTTTAACCTGGTGTCTTTCCATGGAGAAGGAGGGGTGGGAACCCAGAGAGAGACAAAGGATTCCTGCCTTCTGCAAAAGATCTATAAAGGGGTGGAACAGAACTAAGGGAAGAGGAAGAGGCGGCATCATGAAGAATCCCCTACCTACCACCTGAGCTGGAACAAGAGAAAGAATCGTGCCCAGGCCTGGAAGGGGTCCAGTCTGAGGAAAAAACTTTCTGAAGCATCTCTAAGGGTGAGATTATCTGTATTCAGTTTGATTAGACATAGATTTGTGTGTTTCATTTTATTTTGCTTGGCAACTTACTTTGTTCTGTCTGTTACTACTTGGAACCACTTAAATCCTACTTTCTGTATTCAATAACATCACTTTTTACTTATTAATTAACTCAGCGTTTGTATTACTACCTGGGGGAGCAGACAGCCGTGCATATCTATCAGTGTTACGGAGGGTGAACAATTTATGAGTTTACCCTGCATAAGCTTTATACAGGGTAAAACGGATTTATTTGGGTTTAGACCCCATTGGGAGTTGGGCATCTGAGTGCTAAAGACAAGCACACTTCTGTGAGCTATTTTCAGGTAAACCTGCAGCTTTGGGGCAGGTAATTCAGACCCTGGGTCTGTGTTGGAGCAGATGGAACTGTCTGGCTCAGCAAGACAGGGTGCTGGAGTCCGGAGCTGGCAGGGAAAGCAGGGGCAGAAGTAGTCTTGGTACATCAATTGGCAGCTCCCAGGGGGGTGTCTGTGATCCAACCCGTCACAGTGGTTCTGCTGCTTTTCAGGGCTGTGAACCTTACGCAGTCAGGTGCAGGATTTTCCCCTTATTCGGCAGCTGGCAAAGTGTTGGTTTATGATGGATCAATAGCACTGTTCCCTCTTGCCTTGGAGATACATTTCACTGTTGCATGGCACATATGTTTGGACCATTAAATCTCCCCCTAACATCCCCCCTAAATTACTGATGCTGCAAATGTGCTCTGGGGCAACGGCTTCCGTGAACTTTGCCCCTCTGCTCGCGGCAATCTAGAATGCTGCTGCGCTGGATGAATTCAGTGAGAGGGGATTCACGTGTGGTTTCCGGGGCTTGAAGTGAGGTACATGGGTTACATAATGCTCTGCTCAGATTGCTCTTTTAGCTTTCCTTTGAGGCTGCCTAGTGTAGCAATAAAAATAAAGTAGCAAAGTTAAAATAAGCTGCGGTGAGACTAAAGCAGTTAAGGCCAGATGTGTTTTAAGTGGTAAATAAAAGGCCCACCGAAAGGGAAGTAAAAATAGCACAGAGAGGCACTCAAAGATTTTTGTGTTTCCATCGCATCTGCCGCAACAACACAAGTGCATGTTCTGACCATACATTTTCCTTGCATGGTTCTTAGTGCAGGAATAAAACTGATGCTAGTTTTGAAAGGGAGAGACAGCCTGATCCAAAGCCAATTAAATTATTAGTTGTATGCTAGTCGTTCCTAGAGGCTGGGACCGTACTGTGCTAGGTGCTGTGTAAACACAGAGTAAGAGACCCTACCCCAAAGACCTGACAGTCTAAATAAACAAGACAGATGGGAAGAGAAACAGGGAGGTGAAGGGACTTGCCCAAGGCCACACAGCAGTACAGTGGCAGAGCCGGGAATAAAACCTAAGTTTGCTGACTCTCAGTCCAGTGCCCTGTCCACTACAAGAACATAAGAACGGCCCTACTGGGTCAGAGCAAAGGTCCATCTAGCCCAGTGTCCTGTCTATCGACAGTGGCCAATGCCAGGTGCCCCAGAGGGAATGAACAGACCAGGTAATCATCAAGTGATCTATCCCATCACCCATTCCCAGCTTCTGGCAAAGAGAGGCTAGGGACACCATCCCTGCCCATCCTGGCTAATAGCCACTGATGGACCTATCCTCCATGAACTTATCTAGTTCTTTTTTGAACCCTGTTATAGTCTTGGCCTTCACAACATCCTCTGGCAAGGAGTTCCACAGACTGTGTGTTGTGTGAAAAATACTTCCTTGTGTTTGTTTTAAACCTGCTGCCTATTCATTTCATTTGGTGACCCCTAGTTCTTGTGTTATGAGAAGGAGCAAAGAACACTTCCTTATTTACTGTCTCCACACCAGCCATGGTTTTATAGACTTCATTTATATCCGCCCTTAGTAATCTCTTTTCCAAGCTGAAAAGTCCCAGTCTTATTAATCTCTCCTCATAGGAAGCTGTTCCATACCCCTACTCTGATAAGTCTTTCCATTGACTTTAATGGGCTTTTGGATCAGGCTGGTAACGAGAAAACTACTAAATGGTACAAGTTGCACAGGGCCAGGTACTAAGTCATGTGAGAATATGACTGTGTGTACAGTAACAGAGGAGGTAGTGCTTATTCTAGATCAGGAATCGGTAACCTTTGGCATGCGGCCTCTCAGGGAAATCCACTGCCAGGCCTGGCCGGTTCGTTTCACTGCAGCGTCCGCAGGTTCAGCCGGTCGCGGCTCCCACTGGCCAGAGTTCATCGTTCCAGGCCAATGGGGGCTGCAGGAAGTGGCATGGGGCCAAGGGATGTGCTGGCCGCTGCTTCCCATAGCCCCCATTGGCCTGGAACAGCGAACCACGGCCAGTGGGAGCTGCGATCAGCTGAACCTGCGGACGCTGCAGGTAAACAAATCATCCCAGCTCGCCAGCGGCTTTCTCTGACGGGCCGCGTGCCAAAGGTTGCCAATCCCTGTTCTAGATGATGACATTGGGCCCTTCCGGATTTGTTGGTCAATATCCAGTGTGTATATTTGCAAGAAATCAGTGACTATTTTGAAAATTTCACTCAACCACGGGATTCTTTTTGGTATGCAGATACTTCCAGGTTGAGTTCCCCAGGACACAGACAGTGAGCATGCACACAGGGACACACTCATTGTTCACCTGTGTGCACACGTGCACTGCACATGAGGACTAAAACAGATTAATATATTCGGTTCTTCAGCTCCTAAACCAGGCACATCTCCTTCCCCGCCCTCCCTGCTCTTTTTCAGGAAGCATCTTCCTGATCCTTTCCAAACAGGTACTAGGGACAGTCAGTCTTGGCATGTTCCAGGCGCTGACTCAGACCTTTGACTTTCCATTGTCTGCACTTTACCACTCTCAGAACAGAGGACACCACAATGCCTGCTTATTTGCCCACTAACTTCTTCACTCCCACTGGAGCCGATGTGTGTAGTCTCATTTCTAAATTAAGACATGCTGCCAGGGCACCTCTTATGGCAACCCAGAGTTGTCTAATGAATGACAGAGAACTAGATGCCTATGGAGCTGTGGAGCATGTGCAATGAATATTATCATGACCTACCGCCAGGGACACAAATGAATTCTGTTATGAATTATTCTGTGGGAGTCAAAGGGGATTTTCTTGGGGTTCCCTCACTGACACCTGTGTTACTGGCTATAATTTGCATGTGTGTTAACATCACATTGGTCCAAGCCTGGAACAGCTTTCCATGTCTCATCCTCCAAGGGCCCTCAAGAACCTACAAATGAGGCCCAGTCCATCAGTGCCTTCGTGACTGTCACAAAAGTACATTTAAAAGGGAGGGAGGGGAATCAATCTCTGCAACAATCCAGGTGGTAATTCTGTGCATGGGGTGAAATGAGGAACATACAGAGCAGGAAGGCAGCACTGGAGTTCTGTAAGGGGCATCTGGGAAGACCACCCTCAAGTTGTGAGCTATGGCAAAGGAAGGGAAGCAGCAGTAGTGTGCTGAGTGGGCTTGCCAGGATCAGGCCACAGATCTGTCCCTTTTCTTTGAGGCGGTAAGAGATGTCACCCAAATCAGTGTTCACAGTAACAATGAGTCACCTAGGCAGCTCTTTGGGACCCCTCTTCTTGCAGAGTCCCTGCTCCAATTCCAAACCCCAACCTCAGTCTCCCTCCAGAGTGTTAGGCCTGATGTCCCTCCGTACTTCCTTCCTCTCTCCCTTGTGCCTCCCTATTTTTTGCTGTTGGGCTACTTGCAAGCCAGATACTAACACTAGAAAGGAGTCGTTTGGTTTCCAGGAAGAACACGCAGCCAGTCCTGGAGTAGATCTAACCATAAGGCTCTAATCTGACAATGTTACAGAGGATTTGAGAGCAGATAGAGGCTCACGCCATGCAATCCAGATCCAGATTGGTTAACCTACCACCATTTGTGGCTGACATTTTGATTTTGCCGATTGCTCGTTGAAAGTGCTGAGTGCTGGCTTGTTGACCTAGACAAGCAACCCAACGTTTACATGAAGGAAAAAAATGCTCTACGGAAACGTAGCCCACAGTCCTACAAAGACTCATGCACATGTTTCTCCTGGGAGTAAACCCAATGGGATTCCTTCCATTCAGTGAAGTCACACATTTGTAGAAACCATTGCAGGAGCAAGTTCTTAGTGAGTATTGAACAAGAGTGTTATGTACAGCCACCCAGGAAAAGTGGTGACGGTGATTTTTTTGGGAAAACTTAATCATGGAAGATGAAATCCAGATAATTGGCTTGGTGAAAGGGATTATTGAGGCACTATGTTTGCTGGGTCTAAACCTGGGGATCAAGAGGAACACAAAAGTAATTGTTGTTTCTTCATGAGGCTGAATCATCTGATGGTTCTAAATGAACCACAGGAAATTCCTTCCCCTAAACTACAATAAAAAAGAAATTGACACCAGCCTTTCCTTTTTGCTAAGGATAAAAGGGAGACTGTTGTTAATATGCCTCAAAACAGGGGTACAGAGAGTTCGGCAAATTTGGGGGTGGGGGACAGGAGGAATCCTCTTCTAAATACTGACACTGTAAATTCACTGTTTTTCAATCATCTGGTACTTCTCCAGTCTAAAAGTTGGTGCCAATCTAGGGGAAATAAGCAGTAAAGGTAAGTCAAACGTCATGAATTTTGTGGCATTTGAGACCAAATGTACATATTGTGGCAAGATGGTGAATTAACAAGGGCGTCTCTTCTCCCTCACATGCACACGCTAACACTGGGGGAGGCGGCGAGAAGGCCCACAACTCCATGTGTGCACACATGTGCAAATAGGTAAGTAAAGAGCCCATCATTAGTGCAAATGCTATTCCTGAATTCTCCCAAATGTGACAGGTCCGTGCTCCGAATTCTGAGATCCATATGTATCCAAACTATTCAAATCTGGTTCTTGAACAGCAAATATTTTGGCTTCATTTAAGTCCAGGCCCATAGTCCTAATTAATTTCAAATATAGTATGAAAAGTAAACATATATGGAAAGGTATCTGAGACCTGAAAAAGTAAAAAAAACAATTATTTCCAAAATAGTAAAAAAAAAATTTTTTAATCCTTCTTAAACTTTTTATGGGAACCTTAGTTTGTTATCATATTTATGCAGAAGGCAAATTTTAAGTGTGTGTAAACATAAAAAGATTCACAAGAAATCCATCTCTGAGGATCCATAACCATCGGTACGGCCTTGTGTTGTAGTGCATTGACCCATTGCTTCCAGTCCCTGGCCCTGCTAAATATCAGTCTGAACAGAATGTTTTTTCTATAAGTTGATTGCACTGGAGATAGCTTTTCTTGCTGCAAATCTCAGAGGTCAGCAGGAGTGAAGGGGGAGAAAGGGGAAGAAAAATCAAATTCCATGTTGCAGGAGCCAACTCCTTCTGGAGATTTACAAATGACCTGACACACTGCAGTTGTCCTAGGCACTTGCTGTTGCTCAAGTCTCTCCATCCCAGTAGGGTAAATCTAGGGACTAAATTCGGTGCCGTAGGTCAGAGAAGGGAAGGAAATTGCATGAATTAAACAAGACCATTTAGTCTTCACTGATCTTTGATACTGATACTTTCCTTTTGGAAACAGAACCTCTTTTTGCAGGTGACACCCACACATCCCCTTTCATTACCGACGATGACAATAGCAGCGATAAACCACTGGAGCTCATGCTGCTTCACTTAATCTTTGTGTGTCATCATCACCGTACAAAGCCACAACAATAGGAAAACAAAGCTGTTTGCTGCTGCTCGTTTCTAACTGACATTTCCCCACAGACCGTGTGTTTTGTGTAACCTATGGACTCTTTGAACTTATTTTTGTGACTGCTTTGTCTGCGTCTTTCACAGTAGGTAGGTTCAGAAGCACAGTTCGGAGGTGCTGCTGCAGAGACAGCCTCTATTTATATTCTGTCCTCATTTTGCCTCTCTGCCTCCATGACTTAAAATCAAGCTACAGAATTACAACAGAAAGTGATTAATTAAAAAATCATTTTGAAAAGGAAGAGTCTGGTAAAAATACAACCCAAAAAACCCTTATTTAATTCAGTAAGAAGAAAGGGCAGAAATAAACTTGCCTCCAAAAATATGGCATGTTTATTTTAAGTCTGCATCTGTGTGTTTGTAAGCAAAAATAACCCACTCAGGAGATATCCATCCAGATTTTTAGAGGTATTTAGGTGCCTGCCGCTGCAGGTAGGTATCCAGTGGGATTTTCAAAAGTGCCTACTCTCCTAACTCCTATTCAAAACAAATAGAAGTTAGATGCCTAGGCACTTCTGAAAATCCAGTGAGGCACCTATCTGTATCTTCAGATGTTTAAATACCTATAAAACTCCAGCACTTCCCTTCCAAAGGCCTCGCCTTAAGAGACAACACTCACTTGACCTGAAGCTCAGGATAACTGATTTGCCTAGCTGCTTGAGACCAGCTTTATAGTTCTTTGGCTGAAACCAAAAGAGGTGGAGCTGATTACCTCCCTCCACCTCTTCAGGCAGGTGTTTCCCACAAGGTTGGGGTTTTGTAACTTTTATATACATCTTATTTTTGTTTGCTTGCTTGTTTTCACCATTAAAAACAATTTGCTGTCTTAGCCTCACCTCACCGGAAGGAAAGGGCTGGTGAAACCAGCCACCCTGGGAAGACAAAGGCAACAGGCAAAGCAAAGAAAACAACACACAGCCAAACACAGTGCACCTTCCCCTGTCTCAGTGGGAAAGTGCCATGCTGCATTCCAACCACACAGGGTGCTGAGGAGGGCTCTCATTTGAAATCAGCAGTACTCCCAAGCCCACACAGGTGATCTAAGATGGCTACCACTACCAAGTACAGCTGGTTTCTCATGGGTGTATAGGAGCCCCATAGAGGTAAAATGTACTCCTTGAGGTAAGAAGGTTTCTTTTTTGTAACATAGGAGCTGGAGAAAGAAAGAAAAACCTGCCTTATGGTGTGCATCTTAAAGGTGATTTGTTCTTCTCTATCCCCAGAAGGATTGTTATAAGGTTTCAGTTACATGTTTTTTAATATTAGGATACCTTTCTGCATTAACCCTTTACTAGCTCTCCCCTGCCCATTGGTCTCTCTCATCCCCAGTGGTGGACTGCACCCTCATGAAAACATAGGTTGGACTCAAATAATGTCAGCTAGAAAACTCTATTTTTTCCCCTTCCTAGCTATCCAAATAAGTATCTTCATGATATCTTTTTTTTTTTTTTGGCATTACTTCAGCTTGCTGCTAATGAGGAAAGAGCAAACAGGGTAAACGCTCCCAAAGTCAACATTTTGCCCTGGACTTCAGCCCATGTCTCTGTCCAGCAGGAGCGGATGAACTGCTCAAGTAAAGAAACAAATTTCCTCTCTGCAGCCAATTTTCGCGTGTCTGGGGAAGGCTGAGAAGACCAAGAACAGTTCAGCTGAATTTCAACAACCTCCCTTACCACTTTCATGAGCAAAAATTCAGCTCTGAGCCTGACCACTGGTGCTGGAGATTAATGGAGCCCAAAGGCTGTCACGGACAGCAAGCATAGTAGAGGCACTAGTTTATTTTGACTCACAACAGGGAGAGCTAATTGAATGGGGCACTGGCAAGGCTTGTTGGGCTTAAATTTAGACCTCTCATCTTTCTTTTCCTTGGCAAGCTGGGCTGAGTACATTGCCTCATCCCCTGCACTGTCCCTTCCATTTTTGTTAGCCAGCAAATTAATGATATTCACAACAGCCCCCTCAGAGAGAGGCCTGGTTCAGTGGGTATTCATTCACCTAGCTGCTGGCTTCGTCAAAGGTGGGTTAGCAAAGTGTCAGAATGGAGATTGATCCCAGGTGCAGCTCTTGTTATGAAACGCTCATATCTTCTTCAGAATGGGGATTGTTATCAATGTCTGAGCTGCATTGTCAGTTTATGCATCAAACCTGCTGTTTGAAAGCATCCTAGGCCTCCTGTCATATTCCAGGCATCCCCTGCCTTATACGGGAGTAGGTTAGTGTATGTCTAATCAGATACAAAAATCACATAAAAAGAACTTTATTCAGATTGTAAAGTTACGGAAGTGCCAGATTTACAGTTGTCCATGTAATCTTCACTCTGCCCCCTTGTGCACCCACCCTGTGCCACCTGAGTGAGCAGGTGCCTGTGGAAAAAATAGCATGTGATCATGTAATTAAAGACTGTATCATAATCATATGCATAGGGAGCAGGATGAAGGGTGCCCAGGCAACTGTAAACTTGGCATTTCCTAAATTTCAGTTCTTGACTCTGCGACTGTAAATGTTCTTTAACGTATTTTTAAGATTTCCGAGGGCTTTGCTATTTTAAAGGAACAGGTCAAACAACTTCCGTTTGTTCTGCCTATAACATTGAGGTCAATATGGGAACTTCTCCAAGCTGTACTGTTGCAAGTTGTTTGTTTGCTTCCTTGCTTTGGTATTATGGTATCATCCCGAGGCCGTATTGTGCTAGGAGCCATATAAACGTAATGCCACCCCTGCCCAGAAGCATAGGCAATGTTGTCCTTGGTTATGAAATGTGCATGAAAAAGCAGATCATGTAAGCGTTCCAACTTGTGAGAATGTATCAGCCTGATCCAAAATAGTTTTTTTTTAGAAACAAAAAACCAAGTAGGAAAAAGCCACATAATGATATAATAACTAGAAAAACAGCTGTCTTTGAAAACTGTCAGCCACTTCAATGGTCAAATAAAACAAATAAGACTAACTTGATTTCTCACCCCTCCCCCAGTACTGAGTTATTATTTGCAGGCTTATGAACCCTGGAAGGAGAGCTATGTTTCATCTTTAATTTTAAAAAATGTATGAAGAACTAGTGCCCTGAGCTTGGAATGCATGTAAAAACATGAGTGACACCATGTTTTTTTTCTCTCTCTGATAATGGGTTTACAGGAAATTGGCAGCCTCCTAATACCTCATCAGCCGAATTGGCCACATCGGACTATCCGTGCGCCTTTCAGGCTGGAATAACAACACACTATAATGTGATGCTCTAACCCAAAGTTCTTAACTGTGAAAATCAATCCACTTGCATCCAGATAAGCAGTTTTCAATGTTTCCTTCCCTTTGTAACTCTCAGACTCTAAATAAGGCTTGCAAGTTGCTCTTCTGTATTGTTTTCCAAACTCATTTCTGGTCACTGACAGAGAAGAAGAATAGCCCAGTATTGTACTTCCTACCATAGTCTGCTTTCTGGTTATAGTGAGTAACTAACAAAATCACACCTCTATCAGTGATTCATCTTGAATAAACTTTTTCCAGTAGCGCAGCAAAAAAACCTTGCAAAAGTGGAAAGATTTCATCTTTAGCTTTGAAGTAGATTTGTGTGTGTTTCCTCATACTCCACTTTCTTACTGACATTTGTCAATAACAAACTTGCTACTCACAGGCAGGGTAGCTCCAGCTGCAGGGGCTAATCTCTGCAGACTTAACAATTTTGCAATGATCCAAAACCTATAGTGGATTGAAAGGTAAATGGATGAAAGGCAACAAGGGAAGCCATGCAGAGTGTACAGCCGCTGAGGATCAGTAGTTTAGGGAGATTCAAAATCAGAAAGGGTGCAGCATAAGAAAGAGAAGAGCAGGGGGGGAACCTGAATTTTTGAAACCTAAAACAAATGCATCTCAAACTTCTGCAAGGCTTCAGTCTTCAAAGGCTACCTGGAACCTAAAACTGGAGAGAACCATTAGACACATGGCTATCTTTGCCACGAAACCAATGACATCTCAGTGGCTTATACAGAAAAACATAAAATGGAACATTCAGTATGCTGGAAAAGGCTAGCAAGTTGGGTGGGCACTTGAACTACAGAGCTTTGCATAGCAATTAATGACAATGAAAGAGCCAGTACATTAAATAGATTAGGCAGAGACTAAATGATTTAGCCAACATGTGAAGACAGTGTTGACAGTCCTAGAAGAAACAACAGAAATTCTGGAGCATCTGTTAATGGTGAAGAATGTCAGGATTCTTGGGATTCAAATGGTTAGCGAAGATCTGGACCTTTTGACTTGGCAATCTAGGCAATCCCCATTCTGAAGATTCAGGGTACCTATGGAGATACCACAAGTCATCTCATCACAATAGTATGATAAAGAGAGAATCCATAGAACAGCAAAACCCAAGAAAGATATTTCACTGATTTCTGATAGGGTTTCCATAGGCATGTGGGTTGAGGGAGCAGACAAGGACCCTTCCTCCCATTCCCTATGTCCACGTACAGGTAGAAATGACAATTTCAGCCCCTGTATTCATTTAACATTGAAATCCAAGTTCCAGGGGGGGTGTTCTTGGGGGGGACACTAAATGAAATTGCAGTCTAGCTCACTGGCATATGTGATTGAATTTCAGCCTCTCTGCAGGGCAGATGACCCTGTTCCCACTGCCCTCTTCCCTAGCCTGTTATCCAGTCCTGGGCAGCACAGCAGGGAGCATTCTCTTTTTGCCTCTTCAGATGACTTGCTGAATGTAGGGCCAGTAGAAGCAATGGCTGCCCTGGCATGTTGCACACTGACTTAAGCCAGCTAGTAGCTGGAATCAGTTAGGAGTACATATAAACCAGGAGATACTAGTCACCACTCACAGAGCCAGTCTGTGGGCTTAACGTGCCCACTTCTCCAGATACAATAGCCGTTTAGTGCCCCGCACATCACCAGTGGTCGATAAAACGGGTATTTCAACCACACAAAATGCATTGTCAACAGCCTGTAATTTATGGCACCACAATACTTTACTATTATGTTGATGTCCTTTTCAACACAACATCAGGGCCCATGCACTTTCCTTCCTGCTCCTCCCTACACATGTACACTTCTGGTGTGTCTTCCTTGTTTGTGCCCCTTTTTTGGTCACCCACATGAATTGTTTGGAAACGGGCCCGTAGCGTTCCAGTGTGTAAATATCGAGGATTTGTTCACTCGTCTATCAAATACTTACCGAATACATGAACTACAAAGCACTGTGCATTAGAATACCACCCTGCTACTGTCTGTACATGTAAACTGAAACCCAATGAAGTGTTAGGGGCGAGAAAACAAATAATATTAACAATTGCATTAAAAGGTCATACTTGTCTTTTACTGTCAGCCTTACAAAGTATTCAAAGTTTAATTTACAGCATCTATTTAACAGTTTTAAAATAAGATTATAAAAGTACAATAAAAACTCTGAGGCATGTGGACACAGTGAAATATACACGCTTCTCGGGTCTGGAAATGCATATGCAATTTTACAGCAGAAATGTTTGCCCCTGTGTATTATTGCTTTCTGTACATATTTGTCTGCTATCCTTGTGCCAGGGTATAAGACGTTATTTTCACAGTATATTCTAATTGCAGCACTCTTGTGGCTCAGAAGGCCTGTAAGAAGATGCAGTCAGTGATTATATGATAATATCCATAAACTTACCATGGAGGACTCACTCGTGAGTTCTGCTGCAAGCTGCTGCAGGGGAGTAAGAAATCCCCTTACTCCGCTGCATAGGCCACCCAAATTGCTAGGCCCTACATGGTGGGGCAAGTAGCTGCCACTGGGCTGCTGTTCGCCCCCATCCATGCAGGTAGGCAGGGAGTGGTCAGGCTGCAAAGGCAGAGGCAGGGGGTGGGCAGAGCTTTGGCTCCACCCTTCCCAAGGTACCAGCCAGTGCACTGGAGCTAGTTCAGAGAGAGTAGACTGCGGCAGCAAAAGGAGTGGCACAGCTCACTTCTCCCATAGCACAAGGAGGAAGCAGGGACCAGACTGTGACTCTCAGCATCTCAGCACAGTTCCTGCCTTGCTCCTGGGGCAATGGAGTTACGTGCTTCCTGCAATGGATACAGTCGAGCTCAGGAAGGGAAGAAGGAAAAGCCCCATTGGGTCTGCCTACCCTTATTAACACAAAATTATTCCTTGGGGCATATTCAAGCACTTAACCCTGTATAGTTTTAAATTAAACAGGATGGAGTTAAGTCTGATCAGGAATCTTCTGTCAGAATGATTTTCTGACAGGAAATGCAAATTCTGCAAAAAATATTTTTTGTAGGAAAATTTTAATTTTCCTGAATTTCTGATTTTTTTCCCTTCCCTTTGGAAACCTAGATCAAAATATTTAGCTTAGGGCTGGTTCAACCTAAATTGGAATATTTCTATTTATTAAACTGAACAGAAATGTTTCATTTTGAGTCAGCTCAACATTAAACTGCATTTCCCTGTTTTGCTACATTGGCTCATAGGACTCAGAGTTTGCCTCCAGCCCCCTACCTTCCCCCCATGGGTTGGACTCCCTGGCCTGACTATATTTCCCATGATGCAACACTGTCTCCTCTCTGACCAAGCTGAGTAGTCTGTCATGGGACTCACATTAACTGCTGTTGTATCATGGGAAATGTAGTCCAGCCAGGATGCCTGGTCCATAGTTGAGAACAAGAGCATCAGACTCCTGAACTGAATTCCAGTGAGGCAATGTGGCTCTGTAAGGAAATGCAGTTTAATGCTGAACTGATTTAAAAGTATGCATTTCCATTCAGATCAACAAAATTAAATGAAACATTTTGAGTCAGGAATGTCAAAACATTGCATTTCTATTGAAAATGTTGACTTGGACTGTTTCACCATTTCTGGATCAAAATTTTTTGGAATTTCTGCTCCATGAAAAAATTTGGTATTTCAAATTTTTGTCCTTCTTATATGGCTGATGTGTAGATATAGAGCAACAACTATAATTTAACATTTAGGTGGTTGTCAAGTAATTGCATCAAGAGTGGCGGGGTATTTCGCTGTGAGGCCTCCTTTGTATTTCTGAATCAGGCATTGAGTTGTTGTGTGTTGCATGGTCTGTTCTGGGTGACCGCAGTCGCACACCAGAGTTTTTTTAATGTTCCATTTGTGCATCAAGTATCCGCATCTGCCATGGTTTGTGTGGAGGTGGTTTAGGGTTGCCCATAAGCTTTGTGGAAGATCAAAGTCAGGGATCTTTTTGTTCTGGTTCAAGGTGACAACAAATGTAGAATTATCAGAATTTTCGCATGGACAGAAATTCTATCTTTTGCTCAGCTCTCGAAGGATTGGAGGGAACTGGTAAAGGAACCTCTTCTTCTAAGCTTGGGAATAACTTTTGTGTTGAGCTGACCCTACTGCAGTTTTGGAATCATCATTAAAAGAAACATGTCACATGAAAATCACTGAGGGGGAGGGATCGCTCAGTGGTTTGAGCATTGGCCTGCTAAACCCAGGGTTGTGAGTTCAATCCTTGAGGGGGCCATTTAGGGATTTGGGGATTGGTCCTGCTTTGAGCAAGGGGTTGGACTAGATGATCTCCTGAGGTCCCTCCCAACCCTAATATTCTATGATTACTGAACGAGTTTTATTCTAGCCCTTGTTTTACTCTTCCATGGAACATGCCTAGAGAAAAGTCTATATAAGAACAGTAGGCCCCAGTCAGATCCTGATCCTTCAAGGTACCGAACAGCTCCTGCAAAGTGCTGAGAGCTTTCAGTTCCTCTTGACTGCAATGGACGTCGAGGTCACTCAGCCCCTCCAATGATAGGGTGTGTAGGAGCAAATTTCAAATGATCTGATCACTCAACATTGTGGCCAGATTTTTTAAAAAGCTCAGCTGCTATTTAGGCACCAGAATACATAGACAGATTTTCAGGAGAGCTCAGCATGCTGTGTGCACACTGGCTTCTCAGCTCAGCTAAAAATCTGGCCCCGATTGTGTTTGCTGGGCACTCAAAAATCCGGCCCACTTGTGAAAATCTGCCCTCAGTAAGCTCTAATGAGGATTTTCTCACCTGCGTCTTCTATGACTTTGGCCAAGTCCTGGTGGTTTCTTGTTGTAGGCCAACATAATTCAAAAGGATTCTCTTCATGATGACTGCAGATCTTTCTTCGTCCCCTGTTGTTCCAGACCTGCCTTGCAGATTGATTGCTTTCTCACTGTATGAAATTGTTTCATAGGGGGCCCTCTTCCCCTACAGATATTACACAGTCACCAATTTAAGAACTTAAGAATCGCACTTTTAATGTATACTGGATTTTGAGTGTCCTGGATCTGTCATTACAACCCATCTGCGGAATAATCTAATAGTCCACATGGCTAGCAGCTGACTACAGCTGAAACCCTCTCCTATTCTTTTAAGCATATGTTTGGAACTTGAAACTGGATTCTCCTCTTTGAAGTGAGAGGGGACCAATTTTTGCATCAACAGTTTGCTTGGTACCATATGTAATGGTAACCAATTAGGACTGTATTTCAGAGATTTATAATTCTTCAAGTTAAACATACTTCTAACTAGAAATTAATGTTCAATATAAGGCAAAAGTGATTGGGAAAGATCGGTAGTTGCAACAGTGAACAATATACCCTGTACTGGATCCAGTGTTATCTTTCCCCCTTACACACCATCAAGCTTGAACATGAGTTGTAGCTAGTTTTCAGCCATCATAGAAAACAACCTACTTTTACACAGTTTAAAGTTTGACCGGTACTTGCTATGATGTCATCAAATATAACAGATATGACATACTAATGGCAGGCTGTCCTTTCTCATCCAAGTGCACGTGACAGAGTAAAAGCACACCAGCGGTATTAGCAGCTTGGTAAGCAGATAGTCACGGTTCCCAAGAGCGGTATTCCGTGTGTATCCGAGTTGGTGCATAGGGTTGGTAATGCTTGTTCTTTGGGCCAGGAGGATGGCGTGGCGTCATGTTCATGTAGTCACTCGTCAAGATTCTGTTGTTCTTGTTTTTCCACTACAGGGGGGGGAAGTATGAAAACATTTCTGCAATTAGATTAGGCTAAATAATTTTTTTAAAGTCTTTGTGCATGGACTCCGGAGTGTTTCTTAGGACTTGATTCGTTTTTCCTCCTTCCCAATTAATGAATTGTCCAAGCAGGTCATGCTATTATCAAACGTATTCACCACTCAGAATTATTCCCCAAGGCTTTTTCAGGAAAGCACTGAAGTAAGTGCTTAAAGTTAAATAAATTAATCTAAAAACCAGCATGAGTAGTCAGAGAAAATGTTCTGCGAAATTTGCCCTCCTCTCCTATCAGTGGCCCAGCAGCCCAGCTGCAGAGAAAGCTGTAGTATTAGAGAGTTCTCCTGGTAGTGAATGCTGTAAACTAAGATTGTGTTCTAACTTCTCTTCTAACCACCTTCTTAGCTGGAGGAATGACTCAGCAGAAGTAAAGCAAGTGCAGTCAGCAAGGGGCTTTCCTAGCTTCTAACTAGAAATTTAAAAAAAATTGCTAATGTCAACAAAATAAGAGTGACAGAAAACGCCTCCTGCCTGTATGTAACTGTGCAGCCCTGTCCTCCGTCTCCCAATCTGCAGTCTGCTGGTTGAGGGGTGAAGGAAGCAAGGATGAGGTTGTTCTCATCTATCTGGCCCTGAGCACTGTACCTCACGCTCATTAATGGACTTTTGCCTCACAGTAATCCTGTGCAGTAGGAAAGCACTATCCCCATTTTGCAGATAGCAAACTGAGGCACAGGGTAGATTATGTGACTTGCCTGCAGTCAGAGAGGAAGTCTGTGGCTGAGCAAGCAACTGAACCCCTTGCTTCTGCAGTCTAGCTCAGTGTCCTATCCTCAAGACCATTATTCCTACCTAAATTCATCTCTTGTGAATTAGTGACTGGGCAGTGGGCTTCCCCTCTATCACAACGCTATGGCTGTAACTTACTAAAAACATCTTTTTGCTGAAATTTCTTGTATTTGAAATATTTTCAAAAGCTTGAGCATAGTCTGTAGTTTTTTACTTTAGTAAGGACTAAAAATATAATTTTTTCCAAAATACTTGTGAATCTTCTCGTGTGTGCATGCATGTGCCCACACACACAAACACAATTCAATCTGCTTAGGTTTCCCAAGGGCTAGTCCTCGCTGAAGGCCAGTCTACAGAACAATTTGCCTGAAAAGCATGTAAAGTGTGTATGTATGCCTATTTATATATACATATATGAGAGAGCCCTTAAATCTGGAGTTATAAGCAACTCAGCTGAACAGTAAATGTCAGTTCTATGGAATAACATACATAAAGGTTAGTTACATATTTTATGCTGGTTATTTCACTGTGGAGTTCCACAGTTGTGTACTTGGGACTCTGCAGTGATTCAAGTGCACAAGGAAGCCAGTAGGAAGATTGGGGTTTCAGAGTTCTAAGCTCCTTTTTTATTATTATGACTTTTTAAAAAACCACTCATATAAATATAATGTTAAGGAGATTATTTTCACCTCTTTGAAGTGAAGAAATGTTAAATTTCAAATAGTGACAGGCACAGATGGAATATTTTGGATTACGAGCTTTACTGCTACATAATATTTTAGAATACAGTAAGTGCAATTCTACCCTCAGATACGCATGTGTTAATCTGACTGGTCTGGATGGGAGTTGTATAGATATCCTTGGAGGTGCAAAATTGTGTTAGGTATGTGCAACAGCGGGGAGTTAAGGTAACTATATCAACTTTAATATTTTCTGACTTTAAAATGGTGACCAAGTTTCATTCATTCAAGTTTGCAAAAGTAAATTATATTACTTATAAACTATGCAGTGTGTATATAAATTATTAGATACATACACGTGTGCTTGTACAGGTATATAATCTATAACATAGATATATACGTGTGGGTGTGTGTGTGTGGATAGACAAATGTACAATTTTAAAATCCTCTAGCTAAGTCTGAGTTATTTTTGTCTGAGTTATTATAGAAATATTTAACTAGCATGAATAAATGCCTGACTGTACAAAGATGAAGGTGTAGGACTGATGGTTTTGGAGAGCAAAGAACTTTTTCTTAATGGAGGTCAAAACCTGTGTAAGAACATAGTTTCAGCTAGGCCAAACCCTAATTCATTCCATCATTGTGGACAGCTTTTTTGTACCCATAATCTTTATTAGCCATCCCTATTTACATCCAACAGCATTACAAGTATGTCAGCACTCTGAATACATGTTATTCAGAGGATATCAGCAGCAGATAAAAATGGATGAAGCCAGCACAACACAGAATCAGAATGCTACATTGCCATTCTCTGTAGGAGTGCATGTCATCTTAGTAGGAATCTGTATCTGAGATGTAAGAGAGAGACAATCCAAACAGTAGAGCAAAACTTATTCAGACACAAAATTATGGATCTGAAATGACAGTATTTCATCAAGGCACAGATGCTGCATAGCAATTTCACCTATTAGTTGTACCATTTAAGCTTTCCTATGACAGAATCAGAGCAAATCTCTTGAATGGGGATGGGGGAGAAGAGAGCGTTCGCTGGCTTTAAGTTTGTTAATGGCAATGCCTGATCCAGCTGGCATATCATCAGGAATTCTCATTGCAATGAACTGTGTGCCTCTGTGTGACAATGATGGTGCAATTTAGAGACCTTGACTGGCAATGGGACTGGGTTTCTGTACTCAAATGTAGGGTTTAATCTGAAGGAGGGATCAGGGAATTGCAGCCAGATTACCCTGCAATTAGCTGAAAATATATATTTAAAAAGAGAGAGAGAGAGAAAGAGAGAGAGAGAGACTGGAAGGAGGAGAGTTCCCCTATATATTCACTATTCAAGCCTGCACACAAGTTAAATATTCTAGCTGTACTCTATACAATATGGGGATCATACCCACCCACCCCCACACACACACATATCCATGCACAGAAGAGGACGTCTGTTGCCTCTGCATCTGCATCTCCTTTCTCCCAGGCCCTGCAGATCTGTGTCTCCAATCAGGCAGAAAAGGATGGAGCCAAGGGGTGTCAGGGGTCCACCTTTTTCTCCATAGTTATTTTTAAAGAAAATATTCTGAGACTGCATTATCTTTCCTATGCTGCCCACTCCATGGTGGAGATTCCTCCTGTTTTAGAACAACTTACAGCAAGGGTAGTGGCCAGAGGGAGTCCAGTGGAGTCAGACTACCAGGGAAAGTGGGGAAAGGAAGAGTTGCTGCAGAGGCAAAATGAAGCCCTATGGAAGGGCTTGGCTAACTGCTGAGCCAGAGGACCTGTGCATATTGTAGGTGGGCTCCATGGTCTGTTGCTAGGGTGACCAGATGTCCCGAATTTATAGGGACAGTCCCAATATTTGGGGCTTTTTCTTATATAGGTGTCAATTACCCCCCATCCCATGTCCTGAGTTTTCACACTTGCTGTCTGGTCGCATCCTATCTGTCACATCCTTCTAGAGAATAATTTAGGAAGTAGTTTACAAAGGGCTTCTTGCTGTTTTCCTGCCTCTGCCCCCTCTCCTGTTGGGTTTATTATGAGAGGGAACAATCCAACCCGGTGTTACTAGGGGCGGACAGTGAGAGAGCCTGGAGCTCTGACACAGTCAAATCTCCTACTAAAGCCCCAGTGAGAGTCCTGCCAGGGTTAGAACTCTGGTATGGAGCCTTGATTCCCTACCTGGTTACTGATGTGACTGCAGCAGGCAGGCAGATTTTGTATCCTGTGACTGGATGAGCATAAGCAACCAGAGCGAAGAACCATTGCTGTTCTTTGACTGGAGATGGCAATAACTGTGGGAGGTGACTGCATAAGCCCGGTGAAAGCTGGTGGGTGGAAGGGTGGGGGTGTACCTGAGTCACATAAAGCAAGGAAAAAAACTCATTTCTTACCCAGCAGATAACAAACACCGCAGTTATTAGCACACTGTAGACAGCCAGAAATCCAAGAGTCACCACCAGAGCCCAAAAGGGTGTTGCAGATTGAGATACTGGTGATTGGATTTCTTAAAGAAATAGAATAGAAAAAACGTCAGAGACCATAAAAGCAATAACTTTCATTTCCATTTATTGACTCCTTGCTCCAACACTCTTCTATAAATTCTATGGCCAGCAGAGGAAAGTGGCAGGTTGCTAGACCCATTATTTGGGGGAAGAGGAATTTTGCCTTTCACTGAGAAATAGTCATTAGGTACCTGACAGGGAACCTCAATGCTGTGAGTTCGAGCGTTAAGGTGCACATGTAAGGAAAAGGATATTGGACAATTATAATTTTGTGTCTTACCTTTCACATGAATGACAGTCCCATTGCTCTTGTCATTGGAGATGTAAGGAGGTGGAAACATGACCTCAATTTTGCAGAAGTAAATATCTGTTTGGTCAGTACTCAGCTTCCAAAGACTGAAATTCACTTCCTTTTTGTGGCTATCAACTGTAACATGGCAGCTGAAATCTTTATTTGAATGATGGTTGTAGACGGAACCATTCCAGGAAACAGAGCAGACTTCAACTGCTCTGTCTGTTCCTTTATTCAGTGATGCTCTGAATTCGTTCCCAGTTCCATTATAGGCATATTTGCAAGCCAAGGTAGCATTTTCATTAGCTGCCATGATTCGAGGCGGCTGTTCCACTAAAATCTTGTTTTCTGGGAGGGAGGATGGAAAAAAACCACTTATTTATAAAATACATTATATGATTTTTTAAAAAATCACGTCCTGCTGGTGCAATTGCTCGACATACCGGTACCCACTGAGACTGTGTATCTACCGCTGTGATCATCAAGGGTGTGTTCATTCTGAGTTGGATTACAAGGGTGACATTTAATACTGAAGCTCTAACTTCTGTCCCAGGTATAGACACACCAGTGTATTCATTCCTTAGCATAGAGTGTCCTAGTGACACCAAAAAGTTGAAATATGTATTTAATATCTAGCTTACCAATCAACAAAAAAGAGGACCACCGTTATACATATGCCTTCTGTTCCAAGAACAACCTTATTAAAAGGCAAATAGCTTGATGGTGTAACTGACCCCAGTTGGGCCGTCACTGGAATTTGACCCATGAGCCTCTACAACTTGAGCTAAAAAAAATTCCTCTAGCTAGCTGCTGTCGTAACTTCTTAACCTCTTATGTGGACCAGCCATAAGATGGTGACAAAGACTTAAATCTATGACAGTTATCACACTAATGGCCCAAAGATACACTTCCTACAAAGGCAGAGTTCTACTTGATCTGACTGGCCTGATACATAAGAACGATGTGTTTTCTGTCCCCCACGTCACTGGGGTCTCTCTGTACTACCAGCTGCCAAAAGAAGTTGAATCGCTGAAATGGATTGCATAGAAGGCTGCTTATTTAAGGGGAGTAGTCCTTCCCAAGTGAGACCTTACCCTCCTTTGGAGAGCAGAGAAAAGAAGTGAGAGTGGGAACGACTTTCCCCAACAGCAAAACCTTCACAACAGTGCAGGTGTGTGACCACACAAGTCTTTGTGCAGATCTTTTACACGAGGCCTTTGTGGGCTCCATCTGGCCGAGCCATGGGCACAGTCACAGGAGATGCTGACAGGGAAACGGTTTCTGCCTCAGTTTATGTCCCCCTCCAATTTTTGCTTCAAAACCTGCTATCCTTCTCCTCAACCTCTTAAAAGGGATAGGGAATAAATGGAGTGGGGCAAAGGTCCTATCTAAGCTAGTGGGAGTCTAGAAGACCTTATCCCCACTCCTCAGATGACTGACTGGAAGAACAGAAGTGGGTGGAGCACCAGTGGCTTAGCAGGAGAAGGGGTTCAGAAACTGCTCTCAGGAACTCTCTGCTCACTGGCCTAACAGCAATTGGAAAGCATCCATTGGAAAGGATATGGGGAGCAGCCGGAGATGGGGAGAAAGCATTGGGGGAGGGGGTAGAGCAAACATGGAGGACTTGGATGGAGGGAAACACATGCAGAGGAATCTAGGAAAGTAACTGATCTGGGGCGAGCAACAGAGACAACCCACCAACTGGAGTCTTGAATATATGTAAGATGGGGGCATCCCTACAGCCAGCATTAGTTCTTTGATTGCCAGCTTAACTCACTACTGCAGAAGCTAGCCATTCTCCCACTCCAGGAACTGTTTGCTAGCCTCTGGGTCTTTGTGTTCTCTGAGGAAGAAGAAAGAGAGCAGGCATTGCAAGCATAGTGGCTTTGCAGAGCCCCCTCTCTAGCAAGAGGAGAATGCAAGGGAGAGGAAGATTCCAGTCATTTCTCCTAGGGCCCCTTGCTGCACTGTGCGTACTAGTGCGGGGGAGACAAACTTGTACATATTGCTGCAAACCTTGCCTGCTTTCCTGTGTCTGCAAAACCCAGGAGGCCCTGCCCCAAGGAGAGCGAGAAACTAACTCAGAGCAGGGAGTCCCCGTATGCTGGCAGAAAGTGGTCCAGATTTTGGATTCCGTCCCATTGTCCCAAGACAGCTGAGAGCACTGTTTGGCTGTCTAAGGCCTTGTCTACACTAGGGGGGGAAATGTTTGGTTTGTTTGCCTGCTTTTGAAATGTGTTAGCTAATCCAATTTAATTAAGTGCTGTTTGAAAATGTTTTAGTGCTGACTGTAGCCTGGGTTTAACACCTTTTCCAAACATGGTAGCCAGATGTGGTTCAACCTAGCAAGAAAATCAATACATGACCTGGGTTGGAGTGTACAAGACACTAGCAGAATTGTTTTATATTTATCACGTTTGGGGCTTACGAGTCCTACCGGGAGAGAGTGTTACCTAATTTTTAGATAACTGGAGAACAAGGAGTTGTGAGTAACATGTTCTTATTGGGAGTAGAATTGCAGTAGTGCCTAGGGGCCAGAGTCCCATCTTGCTCCATGCTATACGCATGCATAACAAAGAGCTGCTCCCTGCCCCAGCGAGCTCCCCATCTAAATATCCTTGCTCAGAAACTTCCAAAAACATTAGCCGATTAGCGAAACGCCCGCAAAGCTGTCACAAACACTTATGAAGAAAAAACAGATTCTTTTGGCCAGCCCTGCTTAGGGGCAAAGGGAAACCCTCCGAAATCTCATCACTGAGGCAAGCCCCTCAAGGCATTGTTTAGATTCTTCTAGGGAGCCCAGTAACCTTCCACAGTGCTTTGCTGCCATAGGTTGGGTTCTAATCTCAGATGTGCGGTATGTAACACCATGTATCTTAAACTCCTCTTTTCAACTGCAGTATCGGATCGTTTTTGCACCCGCAGCGATGTGTCGCTGACAGTATGAGATTAAAATCTATTGGCCTTTCTACCCCAAATTATTTCCTGCTTTTTTGGCCATGCCGCCAAATCTGCGAGCCCTCCAATGCTGATTAGATGTTAGCATAGGTTCTTGTTCTTCGTTAGCCAAGCATATGGAATATAAGATGCCTTAATAGCATAAGCAAAGTGTATTTCATGGGTCAGTGGATGAGGACTGTTTTGTTCAAGCTGCGAACCAGGCTTAGCTTTGTCAGGTGGCTCCACTATATTAAGTCACACCACCACCTAAACAGATTGAGCAGTTTTGTTTTTCATTATGTGGAACAAATTATTCCTCGTGAAAGTTATGTGCATTGATGGGGGCATAATGCAAGCAAGCATTGTGTGACCTCAGCATGCAGCTCTACCAAAGCACCCGAGTCCCGGCCTCCAGCAAGGCCTCTTATCCCTCTCTTGTGGTTCTGTCTGTTGGAAAAAATCAGTCATGCCAAAATGTATATTCAGTCCACAAGAGAATAAGATTAGCCCATCAAGCTCTCGTGTCACCTGTGACCAGAACAGGATTGGAATAAATCCTCAACAGGAGCTGAACCCGGGCGAGTAAATAGAATTTGAACCTTGGTCTCTAAGAGGCTGGTGTACTAACACACTGCACAAGCATAGTTCAGGTTTATCTTGCATGCATGAAAACACTTTTCTTGTAAGTGTCACTTGGGCTTTGTTAAAATGGTAAAACATTGAAACATTTAGTAGGTGTTTCCATTTGTGAATTGTTTCCCATAAATAGAGCCATGATTGCTATTTCCAAAGGCAATGTTCCGTTGTAAGTGCTACATAATAATAAACATCTATGACTGCACCTGGCCTTACCCAGCCCAGAAAGCAACAGTTATGAGAAATCACTATCTACAATTTCATAAAAGTCTTAAAGTCTTGGGGTGGAACCACTCTCTGTAGCAAATTAAGCATATGCATAAGCGTTTGCAGGATCGGGGCCTTCGGTTTTATAAGCAACTGTTGCACGTAGTCTGTGTAAGATCTCCTTGTCGTAAAGCATTTCACACCACATTCTTCATATTAAATTTAGATTATAATAGAATGTAGGACTTTTCATCACAAAAAAATCTTGACCATACTTAATAACTGTAAAACGCTGACGTTCTGATCTCGTACACCTTAGGCAAGTAAAACTCCATTGAAGTCACTGTGGCCCAGGAAGAGAACCCGAGAAAACATAAAAGTAAGGAAGAATAATTGTTTTTCCAAAATTTTCCATGCATAGCCAGCAAGTGATTAAAAACGTCCTACGCTTGATTGGTAGACCAGAGGAGCAAATCATTTTATGCCCTCTTTTTCCCCATACAGTACAGATATTGAAAACAATAGTGGTTTTGCCTTTGTTAGGAATATGGGATGAGGTTCTGAACAGCTAAACATAATAGAGAAAAGGCCCATTTGAACGCCTTGGGAAGGGAGGAAACTGAAGAGGTCTAAAAAACCTATAAACAGAAACATACACAGATATGATACCAAAAAAAAAAAGCAATTCTGACTTCAGGCTACCAATGTGTGCTGTTCAGCTATTTCCAGTCTTTTTCAAGATGCTTAGAAAGGTCTTTTCTCTGTTACTTTTTTTTTTTAATTGGCTAATTCAACCAGCTGTCTGTGATATGCAGCTTCCCCTGAAATGAAACATCCTACTCTGATCCACTTCTCCTGATCATGAAACACTCAGGCCCTTGCTAATCTCCCCTTCCTTACATTAAGTACAGTATGGAGAAAGGTAATAAATTCCAGGAGATACACTACTGCTTTTGTTAAGCGCAATTTCTTAATTTGCAGGGCCCAGGTGTCTGTTTAACTTGTTCGAAGAAGAGGAAATGTGTTGATGTCATGCTAGTGTCTGGTAAACCACTGCTCACCATGCATACACACCAGAGATCATTCTATGTACTAGTAACCTGGGTGGGTTACAGGCTGGTTTTTAACCCATAAAAATCATGAGCCAGCAGATTTCCTGTAGTACAAGGGTGGGGAGAACCCACCTGTATTGGTTATGAAACACACACTGAAGACAGAATAATCTAGCTGCCTCTTAGATTACAGTAAAATAATTACTCAGCCAGAAAGACAAGTAAGAAAAAAGTACCTTTTTATCAACACTAATGCAAAGATTGTGGTTCAGGTCAACGTACAGCGTTCTCTGAGCTAGTGTTATAATACGAGAACAATGGGACAGTCTTGTTGGCCTTAGTCAGGCAATGTTCTCATTGACTTTAATGGACATTTGGATTATATAAGGACTTCAGCATTTGGGCCAACAATAATAATTGCCATTTATTAAGCATCTCTGATCTGAGGATCTCAGTGTAAAGACAAGGGAATAAGAAACCTATGGCAAATGCTCATTTAAGCTCTCATTCTGTAAGCTCATACACATGTGCGTAACTTTACACACATCTGAGTAGTCCCACTGAAACCAATGGGACTGCTCAAGTATTTAAAGTTAAGCAAGCATGCGAGTGTCTGTAGGATCCGGACCAACGGCAGTGTGTTGGAGTATCACTAATATGGACTGCAGTTCAAAGGATTTGCTTAAAGCTGCTGGCACCTCATTGATTATTTCCCCCTCTCTTTCCCCTCCCTCCTGCCCTTCCCTCCCCCCCTGTTCACCTCCTCCTGCAGCTTATCCCCACTCCTAGAGTAATAATCATCTGTTTGTCACAACCCCATTGTCTGCTGTGGAAATAATTATGATGTTACAAACAGAGAATTATAACTTCAGGAGAGGAATAAGGAGCATAAGCTGATGAATTCTGAAGCAATATCGATCTTGATTTCATGCAAATTACAATATCCTTAACCAGGGGAAAGAATTTCAGCAACATGTAAGAACTGTTTCTAACTCCTTTTTTCTAATTCTTCTGTCAGGCAACAGCAGCAATGTAAGAATGGTCTACGTGTTACTAGTTCTGTTAGGAGGACAGGTTTCTGTTCATCTCTTTTCCTGTAAATATACAAATGCTGACATTTAGAGAAGAGCTGACAACATGAATTCACAGGCCAACGATTTCAGCAATACTTTGACTTGAGATTATCCTAGCAAAAACGATCATCCCCTGCCTTGCTTTGCATTCTAATGTGTCCCCTTGAAAGATGTGGCAATTATGAAGCTACTAAAACTGCATAGGAGAGGTGATAACAAGACACAGAGTAAGCTAAGAAAGAACAATTGAAGATTTAAAATATTCAGTAACATTTTAAGATGCCCAAATAGACATGTTTTTGTTTTCAGAGGGAAATTGATTATTCAGTAGGTAGCAATAGATTATTTTTTTAAAAGCCAACCATCAACAACCCATTGATTGTCCTAAAAAAACCCAACCATCTATTTTTATCCATTTTACATATTTGTTAATTCTCACCAAGTGTACTTAGGGCTAAGTCCTGCAGCCCTTTATATAGGGTGAACTTTCAATGGCATATAGGGCTGCACATTGGAAACTCTGGAGGTTACAGAAATATATACACTGAGAGAAGTGGAGTCATCAAAACAGTCTAGATCCTAAAATAAAGAGAACCCCCCAAGGTAGCATGGTATGTTCAAACCTATGATATAGTATGATAGTAGCATGATATATGCCAGGGGGCAAAACCTGACTCCAAAACATACTTAAAGAGAAGTCAAATAAAAAAGCTCTTAGGCTCCAATTTGGAGAAGATTGTGATTAACAAAACAAAACAAAACAAAAATCCATTTTATCAGGTAACTAGTCACCTACATCGAAATACATTCTCCGGCGTCTTAATGATGGTCCAGAAAAGTAAATGGAAAGGATCAAAATGGTTTACCTGTTACTTCAGCAGCTTGAATGAAGCTGAGAGCAGCGAGTATCCAGAATATCATGATGATAATGGTGGGCTGCAAATGTAGATGCCACCCCCACAAAGAAATCTGAAGACTGAACCACAAGCCAGCCTGGTGGGGCCTGACTGTTCAGTCAGTCACACATTCTCTCTCTCCTCTCCTTTCCCCCTCAGGAGCACTTGATCTACAAACTGACTGAAACCACTGTGATGGCAACATTTCAAACCGGAAGTTAAGTTGTTTGATGACTTCAGCTTTTTATCTTTAGGAAGTCTCGTCTCTGTTGCTTAAAAGAAAAGTTTGTCCTTGGTAAAACTGTATTATGCTAAAGGAAATGAAAGCCCACCTTCCCACATTCAATAGCGCGCCCCTTTTGGCTAGCCAGAGTTTGGGTGGACGCTTGTAGACCTGTTTCTGTTATGAGCAGAAGTGGATGAAACAAGTCAGGTATATACACTTTGATGCAATCCTGTTTATTTATAAAGACTGTACCCAAAGTCCCATCTCCCTGAACATAGTCAATTAAAACAAACAGCAGGTCATCCCCTTGCTTACTATTTCCAAGTCTGTCCCTTCAGTCAGTTGTGTGCCAAGAACCTCTGTCTCTCTGCCCCTTTCAAGGCCACAGTAACAACTTGCTGGATTCCTGCCTCTAATGCACACAGCTTGCCAACAATGCCCTAGCATCTGGATTTCAACCAGTTTAAAAGGAACCATCTTACAGCTGAGCCTGGCTCAGGCTTTGCTAGATGACCCTGTGCCTATGGTAGTAGCCTCCTATTGTTTCCAGCTATCGTGCCATAAAGGAATATTTAACTGCTCCTTCCATTTAATCTGAAATAACGGTCTGTGATTGTCTAATAGATCAAAGACCTGCTTGGTGGCAGCCTTAATACCCTCCAGCATAATAGTAGCATGGTCAGGCTGCTTGAGATTTTTAATATTAAACTATTTCCTACACAGAAAAAGAACAAATCACAGAGCCAAAATCTACTATGGATGAATGTGTATGGCTCTCACTGACATCTATAGGAGGTGAACATCTGTAGCCATGGGTAGAGTTTGGCCTACGGTGCCTTGACTTCCCTCTCAAAACACCATCAGAATGGACTCCAAGCTACAATATTTCACTATTTAAGGAAAGAGAGAGAGAGAGAGTGTGTGTGTGTGTGTGTGTGTGTGTGTGTGTGTGTGTGTGTGTGTGTGAGATTATATTTTGGCAAAAAGTAATATCGTGCTATGCCTTTTTTCTTAATCAAACTCATTCCTGAGTTCATATTAAACTTTACATTAAGCAGCTGACCTGGCATGTATTCTGCCATCCACCATAAAGAATGTCTGAAATTCCTTAGATGTGAATTTTGGAGTGTGGAACTGGGACTGTGGGGGTTAACCCCTCACTGTGGGCTGACAAAGCCACACCCCCATGGCCCTACTGGGCATGCTCGAAGTGCAACACCAGTATAAGAGGGAGTGGCCTGGCTCAGTCTGGGCTGACTGCCATAGGGGAAGGAGGTGTGCTGCCAGCTCCTGCTGAAAGGTTGCCAGCACTTCATGACTCAGAGGCCAGCCAGCTGACAGTAACCCTCGAACTCCAGATTTTCTGAAAAATTGGGTTGTGGATTTTTCACTTTTGATAGCTGCTGGGGATGATAGTTCAACAGCACTGCTTTGGTCTATAGGTAACATGTACCCAAAATCTTTGGGACGAGACACTTCATTCAAAGCCCAGCTCTGTAATCTGGAGCTAGTTCAGCTGCTATACCTACTTCTAGTCCAATAATTTTAACAAGAGGCTTGTGGTCTATAATCAGTGTGGAAACTCATGGAATTTCATGTCGCTAAACCCACGCTTTTCTGTCTGAGCCCAGCTTTTTGTTTTTTGGAAAAAATGAAAAACCCAAGTGTGACTGGTTGAACCCCCCATCCAGGATGCCACCTGATGTGCTGGAGTCCCACTAGTTCCACCCATTCCACCAGCCTGGGTTTCCTCACCCTGTCCTAGCTGTGCCAGGCCCTCGAGCCTTCTCTAGCGCGCGCGCGCGCACACACACACACACACACACACACACACACACACACAAGGCCACACCCAGCTGCAAATGGACACAGAGACACTTAGATTAGCTCTGTGCAGGGGGAATCAGCTCAGGAAATGCCCAGCACTCATGTGCACACCTCCTTTGGGGTATAAACCCAAAATAATACTGTCTTGCACTGTATAGAAAGATCTGCAAGCTCATAAAAATTCATCCTCTCCCTCAATGTGGGGAGAGATATATACAGCTTTTTGCCCCCTCCCTCCACCCCCATATTAATTGCACAAACTGGGTTGTGAAATAAACAAGAAATAAGTTTATTAACTGCAAAAGGTAAATTTTAAGTGATTATAAGGGATAGCAAACAGAACAAAGCAGATTACTGAGAAAATAAAACAAAATGCACAAACGAAGCTTAATACACTCAAGAAACAAGTTACAAAATGTAATTTCTCACCCTAAATGCTGTTTTAGGCAAGCTGCAGAGTTTCTGTAGCTGAGTTCCAGTTATTTCTCTTTACAGACTGGACCCCTGTCTCAGCCTGGACTCAACCGCTGCCTTTCCCTTCAGGTGTTTTTAGCAATCTTCCTTCTTGGACCAGGAGGCAATGTAGTTGAGTCTTGATCAATTTACTCCCCAGCCTTAAATAGAATTTGCATAAGGTGGGAATCCTTTGTTTCCAGTGAAAAAATACCAGCAGTGTCCAAGGTGGTACTCCATACCAGGTGACATCATCAGATGACCCTGCAGTGTCAAAGCAACATCCCAGGAAGCTTCTCAGGATGGTGGGAGATTAGTATCTCCAAAGTTCTATTGTCCTTCTTAAATGGCTCATTCGGGCTGATTGCCTACTGGCTGGTGAGCGTTCCAAGTACACACACAGTTGTAATTGTTACATAGTCAATATTCCTAACTTCAGATGCAGAAATGATACATGCATATAAATTGGGTAAACACATTCAGTAGCTCACAACCATTTCAATGATACCGCACATGACCCATCTTGCATAAAATATATCTTAATTATGCCATATTAATATAACAATATTTCTATGAAGAATATGGGGTGTAATGCCACACCAACTGATGGGTTTTTTAGGTGAGATGACTAAACCAGTGCCTGTTGATCCTGTGTTACAGGCTAACCGCAATTGTCATTTGAGCTCAGAGTTTCTACCACCATTGAACATCTCAATGAATTCTTGGTCTCCCTAAATGCCTCGTTAACCAATATTGGTCTGGTCTTGCAAAACTGTGCCATCCTATCACTGGTACAGGCAGCTGAGCCTGCACACTTTTTATCAGACCCAATCGTGGCCCAAACACATCAAAGTACTGTACACCTGATGTTGCCTGGGTATTGGATACGTTCTATACTTGGAATCAGTGCAGACTTAGGTGATTTAACCTATAATGGCTCCAACACTGATAGAATTGACCCCTTTGTCATAATCAGATTTGGATTATGTTGTTTAACACAACATTCTGCTTATACCTTAATTTTCTGCAAAGCTCAAGTCTCTTTCTTGTGCACACTGGGTAAAATGGCGCCATTTTGGCACATCCCTAAGTGAAGGAATGTTGGCGAACCCCTGGGTGAGTGCAGGATGGGGCTGTGCCTTAGAAAGTACAATCCCTTCCCTGGTGCACCGTGGGAATGCACAGCCTGCGCCTTCTGCTGTTGGCTGTGGTTCAGCCATGGCCTTGCACCTACCTCCCCTCTTTTCTGTGCCCCTCCCAACTCTTGGGATGGGGAGAGCATGGGGAACAGACCTTGAACAAGCCTGATTACTGGGACTGTAGTTGTCCCTGACCCTTTGTGGAACGGGGGAGGGGGAGGTGATGGGGAGGAGGGAGTAAGGCTCCTTGTCCCATTCCCCATTTTCCATTCCCCACCTTCCCCGCCTCCCCCAGTAGCACTCAGAAGGGTCAGGGCCAATCTGGCGCATAGTGTTGGCTCTAAGTGCACTGTTACCAAACTGTGTTTGAGAGAGTCCACATGCAATTTGAGAAACTGCATCCATAGCGTGCAGGCCCATTTTAACTACCCAATGTATTATTTTCTCGGTGCTGACCAGCTATTCCGGTGCTGCCTTTTCCACGTCCTCGTGTTCTTCAGTGAGGTATTTAGTGCTGCCCAATGGCTTTCTCCCTGATCCCTTCAGTGGCATCCTGTGTACAGGGCATGCTCTTCAGCAAGCTTGCAGAGTCCTCACTACCAACCCATCTAGCTTTTAACAGGAGCACAAATCACTGTTCTGTTTCCATGGATACGCATCTTGCATTGGCTCCCGTTCTCCTCCAAACTGGCCCCATGCTGTTCTCATCAGTGGTTTTTTTAACTGTTTACTTCTAAACACTTCAGAAACGTCCCTTTGTCACTTCAGCTCTATGGTCCTGCTCCACAGCCAGCAGAGGGGTGGGGGTGAGGGTTGTATGAGAGCTCAGGGCTCCTAGCTCAGGACAAACCACAGAAAAGCCTGTCAGAAAACAGCTAGAGAAATGTCCCAGAATGACAAGTCTCCATCTTTCTTTAATTTTCCCAGACAGTGTTCCCCTGGCTAAGCAATAGCGAAGGCATAGCTGGTAACATCAATAAAGTTAATTTGGGGACATAAAGTGCCTTTTATGTCCTGAACCCATTTTAAACTCAGATTTCCATCTGACTAGGCTGTTGGGACGCTGTCTGGCAAATTCTGTTTGCAGTCACATCAGTGCATATCTGGAGTCACTTTGCTAGTTTCAGTCGGGCTACTCCACATTTGCACTGCTGGAATGGAGAGCGTCATTTGGTCCTGTACTGGGAGAGGTGGATGTTTCCTCTCCTCTGCAGTATGAAGTTCTGGCCCCATTGTAATAAATGGGAATTTTGCTATTGACTTCAGGGGCTCCTGTCTTTTTCTTTGAGTAATTCCATGAGACATAAAATACCACTCCAGGTGTTCAGCACAAAGCTGAAAATGCTATTCATTTTCATCAGAAAAGTCCCCTGCTACACCAAAAATGGCTGGGACAGGATTTTCTGGCAACTTTCTGATTTTCCTCTTTTGTGGATGTGGTCCACTGTGATTCCTCTGAGACTAAATCAGGCACCTTTTAAACAATCCCAAGAAATCCTAGCCAGAACACCACTTTACCCATTGTGTGAAGGAGAATCAGGAAGCACTGACTTGGGGTGTCCTCCAATGTTCAGCTTCTATAAAGCCCAAAACACAAACTCCAAAAATGCAGCCTAATCGGTTTAGAATCCAGCAATACAGTAAATGGAGAGGTTCCCCTTGACTTTAGCGGGCCCCACCCTGCACCCTAGCAGCTTTCAACATGCATTTCTACACGCTCTGTTCTCAGACTAATAAAAATCCAGGGGCTTCCTAGCACATTAGTTGTGACATTATATTAGCATTAGCTTGTCCTACACAGGTCAATCCAATAGGGAAACAGCAGATCATCCAGATTCCCATATAACTTATGTGCATAGACTGTGAAATCATTGACTTTTCAGTTACTGAACTAAACTATAATACGGTGCAAAGAATATGTTTAATATTGTCTTATGGAATCCACCTCCACCATATCATGATATGGATCATACGTGTCTGAGTTCATGTGGATCTTATTCCGTTTATTTTGTTTAGTTGGCTACTGCTCCGCTGATCAAGTAGATGGGCTCATTACACTACCTAAAGAGTTCAAAACAACTTCGTTCTTTCTAAGCGACTATGAAGAGCTATTTGGTGTGAATAGTGCTAGAGTGCACTTGTTAGTACTTAACCTTTCTTTTGCCTAAAAATCCTCAGTAGAAGGAGTGTGTGAATGTAACCACGCACTTTTAGAGAGAGAGAAAATGCATAATAATATGGTGCCATATAAAGAGTTTGATGAAGGGTCACATTATTCATGAGGCATTGTATGAACTATGCAGGTCAGCCCCCCAAAATATTCACTCAATATGCGAGTTTGCTTTTATGGAGCACTTTTCAGCTGGTGGTCTCAGAAGCATTTTACAAAGAGGAGTACATATAATTATTTCCATTTTACAGAGTGGGAGACAGGCAGAGTGACCATGGAAAGTCACCTCCCCAGTGTCAGAGCCAAGAATAGAGCCCTGATCTCCTATGTTCCAGCCCATTCCCCTCTCCGTGAGCTACAGTGGCTTCCAGTAAAACCATTGTAGCACAACATTATAAATATATTGTGTACACACATATTTTACAGGAAAAAAAAATGTTACTAAATGTTTCAAAGTCCTTAAATGTATTGGGGTTATCTTTGCATTCTTCTATCTGTATAGAGCCTTCAAAGAGAGGAAAAATGGAAATATATTAAAACACCTTTGAAATGTACCTGAAATAACTTGGCCGTACAAATGGTACAATGTAAGTCTGGTACAATGAAAATGGTACAATGTAAGTTTGGTAGGTAGGGCTAGATGCAAGTGCTATAAGTTGCAATGGAAAGGGAATTGCTCCTTTTAAAAAAAGTTCCTGTTTCTAGACTTTGTGATATCAGACCTTAAGTCTGTCACTGTCCAGGACTTAAATGCTAGCCTCAAACCAGTGTATTTTTGAGGGGGAATTTGGGAGAAGAATTCCACATCTGGGGAAAGAAGTATTTCTCTAGCAGGCTGATTAATCTTAAATGGTGGTGGCTATTTCTCCCCTATGAATGATGTGCATGTTTAAAAACTCCTGAAATAAAATGCATATTCTACTCTAAATGTTCCAAGCTAAGAAGGGTTTCAGATTAAGGGGAAGAGCTTCATTTCTCTTTAGCCAATCGTCAGAATGTTGTCTGTCAATAGTAGGGTGACCAGATGTCCAGATTTTATAGGGACAGTCCTGATTTTTGGGTCTTTTTCTTATATAGGCTCCTATTACCCCCCATCCCCTGTCCCGATTTTTCACACTTGCTGTCTGGTCATCCTAGTCAATAGTGCAATCTGGGCCGTGTTTCACTTCAGTAGAGAAGGTGAAGCAGAACCAGAGCCTCAGCCAGAACAAGCCTGCATAGCTCCATTAATGTCAAACGAGCTATGCCAATTTACACCAGCTGAGGATCTGGCCCTTAGCATCTGCTGAGTGAAGACAGTTTTGATAAGAATCCCCTGCTTGTGTCCCCAAGATGGGAGCTGCCTCTGTTTTGATGCTAATAACATATTCAGTGTGTCTTGGAGAAAACTGAGTCAATTTTTACAAAATCAGGCCACTCCAGTAGTTCTTGCGATAGCTGCTTTGCCTGAGGGAGCGTACAGGACAACAGGTGGGAACAAAGTGCTGTCTAAACACCAGGGAAATGGCAATTGAGAGGTACTGTACCAAAGATCAGTAATGCTCCAGAGTGCCCGGGGCCTAAGGAAACCCATTATAAAGCTCAGATAGTATGTCATTTCTACACCCTTCCTTCCCTCTTTTATCTGTATAAAAACAAATAAATTAAGTACAAAAATTACTGCAACAATAAATTTAAAGAAAGAGTAACATTTTCAAAAGCACCAATGGCCCGGATCCTCAAAGGAATTTCGCTGTCCAATACCCACTGACATCAAGGGTAAAATTTTCAGAAGCAACTTAAGTATTCATGAGCCTAAATCCCACTGGCTTGCAATGTGAGGTAGGCTCCACGGTGCCGGTTACTTTTGAAAATGGACCTTAGGCTCCTGAGTCACTCAGGCACTTTTGAAAATCTGATCCGTTCTCAGGGTATGTCAAGGTTAAAGTTTGTATAGTAGTCCTGAATTATCCACACTGTATAAATACAGGGACAGAGCCTCAGCTGATGTCAACTGTCAAAGCTCCACTGGCTTCAGTCAGGGCCAGTCCTAGACCAAATGGCACCCCAGGTGAGAAGCGTCTTTGTCACCCCCAACTGCATTTGTTAAACTTTGGAATACCTTATTTTGTATTGCATTTGTAGCCCATTTCACAACTTTAATGGACAAATTGCATGCATGATTTATAAATTTGCACACTAGGATCTGTAAATCTGTATTTATTCATGCCATATATAAGCAAAATGTAGTTCTCAGAAAGTCTGGAAGGTTCCATGAGATTCTACAAAGGTCCAGAGCATTGTAGGAGGTTAGTGAAAAATGAATCCATATACAGAATACCTGGAACATTTTACTTCAAACATTCTATTTTCCCTTTATCACTAACATCAAAAACAGCATCCTAAACCCGGCACCCTCCCCACCCCCCGGCATCCCATGGGGTCACCTGGGTCACCTGCCCCTACATCCATGACTGTACATCAGCTGAGGATTTGGCCTGTAATGTTTTGATTATGAAGGTGTTAAATGCGTGCCGACTTATCTCTTGGGTTTCCTGATTATTATTTTTTTTTAGATTTCTTATTTTTAAATATATACAGCACCCGTCTGACATACCTTGCCTATACAGTTCTCCCCCTATTTACAAACTCAGGAGCAAACAGTCCTCTTTATGAAATAAAAAATTGTTGTGCAATACAATTACTGTCCTCTTTAAGGAAATATCTGTGGAGCTGCTAAACAGCCCAGCCTAATAGTACATGGAACATAGTCCTGGGATTACCTCATGCTGAGTGTCCCTCACAGGAAGTGATTATTTTGGTTGACACTAATAAAGAGTAACTTGTAGAATAAGCACTTTCATGTGATTTCTTCACCTGAAGACAGTGGCTTCCATAGGCCTGGGCAAACCTAGATGATGTCCAAAATCAACAATTTTCAGCCAAAAGAGTAACCTTTTCTCAGACTGTGGTTCTGCCAAAGCCAGCCTGCAGTGTCGTTCTCTGCCAAAATTCAATGAGAAACAGAAGTTTCATTGTTTTTCTGTTGCCAAAAAAAAGTAAAAATACTGAGTCATAGTAAATTAGAAATGTTTTCTGGGATGGAATCGTAAACACTATAAATATGTTAGCAACAGCTTCAAATATTTCCACTCAGGAACCAGTGACCAAAATTCTGGGAAGTACTTCTTAATTTTAAACTGGACGCTTCTTAGAAAAATGAACCCTACCACCCTGAGGAAGCTGGATGGTTTTGGGAATTCATTCTAGTTTTTAAAAAGCATCACATACACCATTTTAAAAGTGCCTTCCTTTCAAGGCGCTCAAAGCATTTCACATGCATTAGTTAAATCCCAGATGCCATGGGAATGTGCATAATAAAATTACCAAGACAGATAGGTAGGTTCACAACACCTCTGAGAGGCAGCAAGACGCTGTTAGGATGAGAAACCCAGGTCTCCTGATTCCCAGGCTTGGTCTACACGGCCAACTTATGCCAGTATAACTATGAACTCAGGGGTGTGGAAATTCACATCCCTAAGCGACATAGTTATATCAACCTAACCCCTGGTGTAAACAGCGCTATGTTGATGGTAAGGCTTCTCCCGTTGACATAGCGACCACCTCTCAGCGAAGCTTGCCTGTCATTGTAGGTAGCGTCTTCACTGAACGCTACAGTTGCACCACTGCAGCGCTGTAAGTGTAGACAAGCCCTCAGTCTTCCATTCTAGACCATGCTGCCTCCTTATAATATTTAAAAAATTAAGTGTCCTGCTTCTAAACACAAGCGAACCTATATTATTTGCCCTTGTTTTGTCAAATTCTCGGATTAAGTTTTAGTCAAATGTCCATGGTTAGTTGCTTATGGAGTTTGTATTTTGTGTTCTATTCAATTAAAATCTTGTTTTTTTCAAAGGAGCCTGCAGAGATTAGACAAATTAGTAAGCAGCAGCACTGGTTTAATAATAGAAGAAAGTGATTCATGACTATATTCATGATTAGAGCTCTCTGCTGGTGTTCTGGGGTCATGTTTATTTCAGGATTTCGATTGCCAGTATATGTATGAATTCTAAACATTTTGTAAATTTTGATACAAATTATTATTCATCTTGTAACTCATAAGAGAGATGCATTAGCAGCTGCTCATTAGCTGACATGCTTCATTTGTTATACTCCTGTTTTAAAAGTTTCAGCCATTCAATTCAGAGAGCAGAAACAATAGCATGTGAATTAGGTGACCCGCTACAAACCATTGAGGAAAATAAACAAACAAGGGTATTTGCAAAGACAACAGTTTCTGAACAACCCATCAGTTGAGGTGTATATGTATAAGCTGTTTGGTGAATACTCACGATTAACTCATAGAAATCAGGATGAATTTATGCTCAATTCGGATGTTGTTGTTGGCATCCTTTTGTCTGCGAGAGATGGTAGGAATTGGAGCTATGATCAATTCATGAGTAGAAAATGTGGGATAAATTAGTCTCATCAACCAATAATTCAACTAATTCTGGCAAACAGAGGTATATACGGAAAATATAATCTACTACAAAGATGACTATAACACATCCCTCTTCTTCTCAATAACAAGAGAAGCGAAGAGAGTGAAGAAGGCAACCCTGGATCAATAACTCCGATATCATCGAGTCTCTCTGTGACAGCTACGTGGTAAAACAAAACCTCTTGTAGCTCTGCACTAAAAGAAAGGGGAATAAGTATTTAGTGCTTTCCTTGACCTGTATCAAGTGAAAGTACAATCCTTCTTTTCTAATATTTCCAATTGGCTCTGATTTGTAAAGAGTTTTTAACTGGTGTCTTTTTCTTTGAAATTTTCACTTCTGCTCTTGGCTTTTCTTTTTAGCCCTGAGCATATGTTGCATTTTGGTTTTCTTATGTTTCCACATTTATTGTCTTTAAAACTATTGTTGAGCCCAAACTAATGTCAGGGGGAAGGGTCCAGCATCAGGATTAGAGAAACAGAAGCCCATTAACTTGCCAATAAAAGGAAAGGGGATAGATGTGCATGAATTCTCTCCGTCACTTAGCAATAAGCATAGCTGGTCCAGGAAGTGTAAAGAATAATAATCTGTGTGCATGAAGCAAGACATCAGAGGGCAGGGTGGTGCAGTTCAAAGATTTAAAACCAGAGGGTAAAAAGTTTTGGGATTTAAAAAAATACTAACGGTTTCTCCAGAAATAACGTTTTGAGTACATAAAAAGAATTAGAATTCCTCAATCTAGATCCAGGTCAGGTCCACACCTGGGGTGAGTTTAGATCCAGGTTTTTGCCTTAGGCCTATCTTTGTAAGGCTTAAATAGCTCTTGGCTAACTAGGTGGAAGTGTGCAAACAGTTTGGTATTCAGACACTGAGGGCCAGGTTTATTTGGGGTTTGGTAAACCACAGTGCCCGATACATCTGCCAAGAGACCTACCCTGTCATACTAAACAAACTAGGGACCTATTTTCTCATCAATGAATGTGTGTAGTTCATTTCTTGCTTACTGAGAATTACAGTCAGGAATTCAGAGGAACATCTACCTCTATGACATATTACACTGGGAATCACATGAGAAGAAAATCTCTCTTGAGATTACCTTCACTGCCATAGACAATCCTAGCCAGAAAAACCATATAGTCTTCTTTCCTCATTTCATCTAGCTAAACTTGGTTCCAGTCCTAGATAGACAATGGAAGCAAAATAATAAACATATTGATGCCAAAGATAAATGTGAGTTTTAGATTTGGATCTGCACTTCTCCAAAGTTTGTGGTTGTTCGGGTCCAGTGCAATGCATGCAGTTTTAAGAATAGTAGTGAGTGTGTGTGGTGACAGCAGCACCTTTTAGGAAGTGATGCTGGAAGGGTGTAGTTGTAGATGATTATTTTGTTGGTACTTTTTTTACTTGCGGTTGTTCCATTTGGCATCATAGTTAAATGAAGACATGATTCACTGACTGAAATTTGATAACTTCCAGGGTTTGGGTTTGACCTATTATGAAGGTAGAAAAAAGCTGCAAAGTTTGATCAATTTCTAATCCACACAATTCAGAAACTTAAAAAAGGGCTGAGTTTGGTTTTAGAAACTGGAGACTTCTTATTCTTTCAAAACTGGCTCACCCTTGCTTTTTGCATACACACAAACTCACATCCCACGTCCTGTTATTTAGATTTTGAATGTTTTCTTTGCTATTCAGCACCAACTGTGCTCAGATGGACTAAACTTTCAGAAAGATGCAAATAGTAACTGCCTGCTACTGCCTCTCCAGGAGGTGGATTAACTACAGTGACATGAGAACCACTCCCGTCAATGTAGAGAGTGTGTACACTGAAGCACTACAGCACTTGCCTGGGTGATACATTTTTCAAGAGGTGATGCTAAATACCAAATGTCACAGTTACAGGATGAACTGCACTTAAGACTCCCATATAGTCCCTCTAAGACCACCTCTTATGAGACAGGCCTGACTCCCTGTACCTGCCTCTGGGCCGCAGCATGCAGTGCAACAGCTCTGGGACTGAGTGTCTGGGCTGCAGTCCCCGTTTCCCAACCACGGTAACTCAGCTGCATGTGTTACGTGTGAGTCCTTTCACTCCAAGGACCTGTGACCAGCAAGGTGGTTAAAGGGACACAAAAATAGCATCTTCAGACCAAATCATTCTTTATTCATTCCCCCAAAGGTACGAAGCGCATAGAGCAAAGGGTAAAAGCATTAAAACGTCTATATGCATGGGTCTTACACTTCGATCTTTCCTTGCTTGCTTTCGTAAGGTCCCTGAAGCTCTGCTAACTATCATCTCTGTCTGGGAGAAACTGACTGTCCTTGCAGCATGCTGTCTGTCCGCGTGCTCCCTTGCCAGCATGTCAGTTTTCTCTGAGATGCCCTGGGCAGGCTACGGCAACTCACTCACCCCCCTCCTTTTTCTAGGCCCAGGATCCTATCATGATTTGACGTTTCCTTTGATCTCTCTCTCTCTTCTCAGCCTTGGCAAAATTGGCAAAAGTTGGGCTTGAGGAGTCACCTCTTCATGGCTATAAGCCTGGCTCCTCTTCTCCTTATTATTATTTGTATCACTGTAGCACCTAGGAGCTCTACTCATGCACCAGGACCCCACTGTGCTAGGCGCTGCACAAACATAGAACAAAAAAACACAGTCTCTGCCCCAAAGAGCTTACAATCTAAGTATAAGACAAGAGACAACAGATGGAGGCAGACAGACCAACATGGGGGTTTAGCTTGATAAAGAGATAAATAACAGAAAATGTGCTATCTCAGACCAGGTAGAGATGACTATGTTCTGGAGAGGTTTTGTGGTGGTGTTACAATTACATATTCATATTTTTTTCTTACGTAGTAATGATTGTTTGGGTACAATAGATTAAAGATTGGTTCACAAATGGGCACCCCTGTTAAATGGATAAAACATAATGATGGGCAGATACCATGTTTGCAGTCCTTTTATGGGTAAAGTATACTTGTTTCACTGTTGTATTTTGACAGCCGTTGCTTAAAAAGTAACCCTCAAATAGTGGGTTTGGGCAGACTCCTGCCCATTGAAGAACCCGGGAACAGATTTTCCTTTGAAAGGCCATAGATCATGCACTTCAAATTACTCAAGTGATAGATAACATTAAAAATGCTACTTTTCATCACATACAATGACTGTAATGTGGCATCCACCAGAAGCTGGAATGTTTTGATGAAGACTAGAGAGACAAGGTGGTAATATCTCTGATTGGACCAACTTCTGTTGGTGAGAAAGACACGCTTTTGAACTTACACAGAGCTCTTTTTCACATCTGGGAAATCTCTGATGAAGAGTGGCATTTGCCCTATCTTTTGTGATCAAGAGTGGATTTCTACTAGGGACTATACTAGATCTTAGGTGTGGGTGCTCAGGAATAAGATATCCACTGTATGTTATCTGCTGCTTTTCTCAGTTTGATATTATACATTAAAAATGTCAAATGTCTGGTGGTGAGATGTGGGTCAGTCATGACAAACAATGCTGGAGGGAAACTATTACATGCGCTGAGTCCATGGTAAAAGAAGTTAATTACTGCTTCCCCATGAAATTATTGAGAGCCTGACCACAAAGTGATGCAATAGCATTTTCATTAGTTACCATGGTATTCAGTGAGTTACTACATACTTACTGTAAATTAAATAGTAATGGGCAAACATCAAAAGGTTTGACTAAATAGCCTAATGCTGTTTGTTCAAATATACCCAGAGCGTTTTCATCTGGAAGGCTTATGGGAATAGCCTTTATTCTGTGATTTCCGGTACTTTTGGGGTTTAGTGGCCTAAAACCAGTGATCACAGCTGTGCTTGTGGTATTTTGGTACTTCTTGTGGCTCAGGCTGAAATGAGGAAGTGTGCAGAAGAGCACAGAAGTGAGAACATAAGAACGGCCATACTGGGTCAGACCAAAGGTCCGTCTAGCCCAGTATCCCGTCTTCTGACAGTAGCCAATGCCAGCTGCCCCAGAGGGAATGAACAGAACAGTTAATCATCAATTCTCTGTTGCTCATTCCCAGCTTCTGGCAATCAGAGGCTAGGGACACCATCCCTCCCCATACCGGCTAATAGTCATTGATGGACCTATCCTCCATGGATTTATCTGGTTCTTTTTTTAACCCTGTTATAGTCTTGGCCTTCACAACATCCTCTGGCAAGGAGTTCCACAGATTGTGTAAAGAAATACTTCCTTTTATTTGTTTTAAACCTGCTGACTAGTAATTTCATTTAGTGACCCCTGTGTTATGAGAATGAGTAAATAACACTTCTTTATCTACTTTCTCCTCACCAGTCATGGTTTTATAGACCTTTATTATATCCCCCCTTAGTCATCTCTTTTCCAAACCAAAAAGTCCTAATCTTATTAATCTCTCCTCATATGGAAGCCATTCCATACTACTAATCATTTTTGTTGCCCTTTTCTGAACCTTTTCCAATTCCAATATAACTTTTTTGAGATGGGGTGACCACATCTGTATGCAGTATTCAAGATGTGGGCGTACCATGGATTTATATAGAGGCAATACGATATTTTCTGTTTTATTATCTATCCCTTTCCTTGATTCTATCCCTTGATTCACAACATTCTGTTTACTTTTTTGACTGCCACTGCACATTGAGTGATGTTTTCAGAGAACTATCCACAATGACTCCAAGATCTCTTTCTTGAGTGGTAACAGCTAATTTAGACCCCAACATTGTATATGTATAGTTGGGATTATGTTTTCCAGTGTGCATTTATCAACATTGAATTTCATCTGCCATTTTGTTTCACAGTCACTCAGTTTTGAGAGATCCTTTTGTAGCTCTTCGTAGTCTGCCTGGGACTTAACTATCTTGAGTAGTTTTGTATCATCTGCAAATTTTACCACCTCTGTTTACCCCTTTTTCCAGATGATTTATGAATATGTTAAATAGTATTGGGCCCAATAAAGACCCCTGGGGGACACCACTATTTACCACTCTCCATTCTGAAAACTGACCATTTATTCCTATCCCTTGTTTCCTGTCTTTTAACCAGTTACCAATCCATGAGAGGACCTTCCCTCTTATTCCATGACAGCTTACTTTGCTTAAGAGCCTTTGGTGAGGGACCTTGGCAAAGGCTTTATGAAAATCTAAGTACATTATACCCACTGGATCCCCCTTATTCACATGCTTGTTGACCCCCTCAAAGAATTCTAGCAGATTGGTGAGACATGATTTCCCTTTACAAAAACCATGTTGACTATGCCCCAATATATATATACATATATACAGGTAAGGGGCATGATGACAATATATACAGAATTCAGTGTAGTTACACTAGGGATGAGTTAGACTCATTGTCCTGCCCTCTCCAAGGAAAACAGATGCCCATTTTAAACAGCACTTATTGTTAAAGAGGCAGGCATTTATTGAAGCAAGGTAATCACTAATATATGTAGGAAAAACAAAGCTCCACCAGCTCATCTTCCAGATGTGGGGCTGACCTGGGTATACTCTGCAATGATATGTGATGGGAGATATCAGGAAGAGAAACAAAAGAGGCACTAGGGAAACAGAGCAAGCAGAGTGTAATGGTCCAACATGGCATATCCTGCACCTTCCTTCCACTTACTCGTCGATTGACTTTGGGGGTGGGGGTGGGGGACGTACATTTTGCCCTAAGTGTAAAGACTTCAGCTCTGTACTTATATGCTCAGGGTCAAATCCTGCAGGCATCACTTCCATTGTTATTAGAGAGGATTACTTGTTGTAGAGAGTGCCCCTCTCTTCAGCAATCGTTCTTTTTCCTGAAGGAGAATCTACTGGGGTTCTCCCGTACGCCTCCCTTTGATGCATGTTCACACATTATTACTCCTGGGGAACTACGGCTACTTCAAAGTACACAGCTTTATTTGTCGCTAATGAGATAAGCATCTTGTCCTTTTTGGAAGAGTCTCTGATCTCCTCTGCTCCGTCTCTGCCCCCCATCAGCTGCCTTACCGGTACCATTAAGTACAATGGGGCTCCTGTTGATATTGTTTTCAATCAGATACAGTGGGACCTTTACTCACTGCTGTATATTGGCTCTGACGTACCTTACTGTCACTTTGAGATGCCCCCAGTCTCCCCTTTGAAAGTACAGACCTAAGCAGCACTAGAGAGTTTGGCATATCAGTGACTCAATCCCCAGCACAAAGAAAGGCCTGTCCTTTAATGCTTCCAACTACTGTGATTCCAGGACCATTCTTTATTTCTTTAGCTTTGTTCTTTGTTGTTGTTTTGTGTTCTGTTTGGGTGTGTTAGAGCCTGGCCTAGTTTTGTGGTACATGTTCTTACTAATAATATGGAGAGACAAGCGTGTGCCATTATTACATAGTTGGGGAAATGGTAATGAAATGTTTTAAATTAAAAGTAAATACATGTTCATGCAAGGTTTATTGTGTATTCTGGGAAAAGGCTAAACTCTGTTTTAATTTTAGGCAGACTAATTCCCCTGTCCTGACAAACAGCCTGGAGTAATTTGCTGCAGAGATCTCAGTAAACACAGTAACTCAGATTGTCATTATGCAAAAATGGACCCCAGCTTCAGTGTGTTATCTGTCTGCACAACGCTAATGAACCCAGAGCTCCAAGGTATGAAAAAGCTTGTGCTGTAAGGAGAAAGCCAAGAAAAAAAAGCATTTTTTCCTAATCTACAGACTGTATGATAAGGGCAATTGATCTATGGCTCTTGCATGGTGCAGAATTTTGCAGAATCCAAACTATGAGAACTTTTATGACCCAATTTTAAGCAAACCACAATTCTGTATATAGCATTAGAAACCATAATACTGTAAGTCCTTTAAGATTTGACTTTTTATTCACATTGCTCTAGGAAAGTGGTCTGTGGACGACGTAAAATAAATTCTAGTTCTGGCCAGGACCTATGGCGGGGAAGAGTGCCAAAAAAATACAATAAGCATATTCCCCACTGAACACAGGGAAAGCCGGTTATCACTGGAGTGAGCCTGTTCTTCTGGGAGTTTCATTCCAATTTTGTAGGCCCAAGAGGTTTGGAAAGTTCAGGTAAGTATCCCCTCCAAACCTTTCATTCTATCCAACTTGAATGATTCTTGTCTGCTCCCTCCCAAGGAGATTGCTTCTCCCTGATTTTCACTGTCACATTCAGCCCTGAACTCCTTCTATCCCAAAACTTCAACCGCAGTTCAGAAGCCCAACCCAAGTTGGCCACAGCATTGTTCCAATCTTTGGAAAAGGAAAAAACAAATCTAGAAATCTCATTGGGTTCACAGACTGAGGCTGTGGAAGCTATAAGGGCTAACCCACTAAGGCAGCTACAGAGAGGGCCTTTTCCTTCTTTTCACCCTTTCAGGTTTGGGGCTTACTAGAGAAAAGATAACACCTGCAGAAGACCGTTCAAAAGTTGGAGTTTGCCATTGAGCGTGTGCTTTGACCAAGCCATGACTGGAACATGTGCCAAAGGTACAGTATAGAGCCATCTCTATACTCACAAGGTTATCAAACACCTAAAACTGCCCAGTCAATCCTCCTTGATTAGCTGAATGTTCAGACTTTACCCTTTTATATGAGTTGACATCTTGGAATGAAAAATCCAACACACTATTTCATAGAATCTTAGAAGATTAGGGTTGGAAGAGACCTCAGGAGATCATCTAGTCCAACCCCCTGTTCAAAGCAGGACAAACACCAACTAAATCATCCCAGCCAGGGCTTTATCAAACCGGGATAAAAACCTCTAAGGATGGAGATTCCACCACCTCCCTAGGTAACCCATTCCAGTGCTTCACTGCCCTCCTAGTGAAATAGTTTTTCCTAATATCCAACTAGACCTCCTCCACTGCAACTTGAGACCATTACTCTTTGTTTTGTCATCTGCTACCACTGAGAACAGCTGAGCTCCACCCTCTTTGGAACTCCCCGTTCAGGTAGTTGAAGGCTGCTATCAAATCCCCCCTGACTTTTCTTTTCTGCAGACTAAATAAGCCCAGTTCCCTCAGCCTCTCCTCATAAATCATGTGCTCCAGCCCCCTAATCATTTTCATTGCCCTCGCTGGACTCTCTCCAATCTGTCCACAGCCTTTCTGTAGTGGGGAGCCCAAAACTGGACGCAATTCTATTTGTTTGTCACTATTTGGTGTTGTGGTGTTCTGAATTTTAAATTTAAAAGAAAACACCCATAAAGTCAGTGATACTTTAATATACTCATAAGGGTTGTTCCGCTTGTAGTGTTATGAGGCCCTTTCATTCATGGTTTGGAAGATGCCAGCAATCGCTTACCAAATACCAGGAGCCGCAAATGTTGCCCAAACAGCTCCCTAAAGTATTTTATATGCCCGGAAAATAGAAAGATGGGGAAGGAGCTTCTAAATGAAATATATTGGTGGTTGTTTTCCTTTGTATCCAGTGATGCCCCCCTGGAAGCTAATGTTTGATAGATACCAATCTGTGGACACTGAAATTCTTGTCTTGGCAAGTGATGCCAGTTTGATCATGTGTAGGCAGGTCTTGGGGAATCTTGTCCTGAAGAAATACTTTCTTGAGGTGGGCTGGGTTCCTTTGTAAATAGTGGACGTTTGCTGCAAGTCAGTTTGTCTTTAAAGATGCAAGTCACTTGGGAACTGTGAGATGGCAAGCTTCACTGACTTTTTATTATTATTTTCTGCAGTAGCATCCAAGGGCTGCAACTAGGATGGGGGCTCCATTGTGCAAGGTTTTGTACAAACACAAAAATAGACTTCATCCCTGCCCCAGCTGGTCCAAAATGTAATTTAGGATGTTGCGCTGTCTGGAGTGGCTCACAACCATCGGTGCCAATGTCAAGGCAGACACTCCAAACTCATTGTGTGTTCTATAATTAGATTTCACCAGCCCAGTAACAAATGTGAACTCCTGAAGCACTATAACAATCTTACCATGGAGTCACACACAGTCCCCTGAGGTACTCCAGTCTCTCTTGCCTTACTGATACTTGGTCATCATTCACCAAAGTTCACAAAACATTCAGGTTGTTTCCAGTCCCAAGAGATCAGTCTCTTACCCCAGTTCAATTTGTGCCTCAGATCCCACACAAAAGACAAGACTGGGAGCCAATCCTATAGTAAACTAATTAAGTGTTTCTTAACTAGGAAAAAGAAATGAGATTTATTTACAGGTTACAGCAGGTACCATATGTATACAAATGAGTTTCAGTCTATGGTTACAAAAAGTGACAGAGTTGTAGTAATCTGTCAGCAATGAATATCGCTTAGGGCTAACCCAGGTTGACCATGGGGATCACTGCTTCTGTTTTTTAGTTTTACACCTTTGAGAGTCCAAACAGCAAAAGAGAGTGAAAAAAACTCTTGTTTCACTGTTTTATCCCTTTCTTCGAGCATTCAAGCTGATGGGACAGGCTTTCTTGCATGTAGCGCCTTGATGGGTGTAAGAGGGCCATTAACTAAAACTTTGTATCGTGATGTTCCACAATGACCCATTTAGTTTTAATAGTCGGTCTTGAGGGGTGGAGGAACCATTCCTCCATACTAGGTTCACGGGTTCAAAGCAAGCATTTTTACAGTTATAAAGCAAAATTACATATCACCTTACAGCACCAAATACAGACACTACAAGTGAAATCAATGCATGCAGCAACTTACAAGCATTCCACAGAATTTAAATACATTCTTATAAGTCTACTACCTAACCTGAACAATACTAAAATAGAGCTGATTTCCAGCTATGAATTTGTCAGTGCTCAGCTGATGCCTAAAGCCTTGGCAAGAGCTGGCCCCTGGTCTGCCAGCCTCACTTTGGACATTATGCAGTGACTTTTATAAATAACAAAATAACAGAGGGAGGGAAAGGTGCAGGGCAGAAGTAATGAGATCATGTGGTTATACCGTTTTACAACATGTATAGCTTAATGGTTCCAAATCACTTACCAGTGATTTTTTTTATCTCTTTAAAAATTCCCTGTCCTCTCTCTCCCCCCAGAAAATGTGACCTGAGGTTCCCTGGCTGCTACTCTTATATAGCTGGCTGGGTTTATATAAACTGTACGCAACTGCCTGTCTACCTAGCATTTATTAGTTTCTTTTTAAAAATATCACTAAACTATCCCTGCAATTCCCTTAGATGATTGGTCTCTGTCCAACTGGAAAATCCCAGGGAACCAATTTAAACCTAATTATAATTAACAGTAATGACAGCTGCATAATGGGGATGGTAATAAGGATGATTTAATGGTGTTCTGTGAAGCTCAGTCTTACTGAGCCAAGTTCTGTCTCTTTCACCAAATCGTCTTTCAAACCCTCCTGTGACTCTGATACAGACAAAGAATAACTGAATTGCTTCACCACTGTATGTGTGTGGAAGGAACAAACTGCCATCCAGACAATGTGCTCATAAAGGGGTCCCCATGCCACATGAATCACAGCTGCCCCTACCTTTGGTACTAGTCAAACAGCTTCCTGAGTCCTCATCTCAGTACAGAGTGCTGTCTCCAGCTCCATGGACCTGTCCACACCCCTCCGGACAGCAACGTTGCTATTAAAACTATCTTCTGTTTAATCTGGAATTCCTGCTAATTGGGACAAAAGGCCGTCCGCAAGGGTATCCTGGTGATTAAAAGGATTGTACTATGTGTAGTGTCAATATAAAAAAAAATGAGGACAGGAATTAGTCATAAGGATTCCTCATAGGCTTGTGTATGTGTCTCAAGGCACAAGCTTATTGAAACCAACACTAGACTGTAACAAGGAAAAAGTGAAAAAGCAAAGAGATAGATACTTATTTTTTCCTTTTTAATGACTTGTCCTGATCTCTACCCTAAATTGGCATAGAGGCATATGTTTTCTGGCTGCCCTTGATCCTGAGACAGTGTCACCACACTAGTAAATAACCAGTGTCACACATCTAGTCCAGTCCCCTGCACACAGGGCAGGACTAATACTTAGATCATGAGTGCAGGGGACTGGACTAGATGACCTGCCGAGAGCCCTTCCAGTCCTACGATTCTATGATTCTCTGTGAAACCAGTACATTTATTTAATACAAACAAATGTGAATGGAACGTTTTTTTCCTTCACTGGGCAAGGAGGTTAGACTTGTCCAAAACTGCCTCCTTTGTGTGACTGATTCTCCACGTTGTCAACTTCAACATGGAAGACAGGTTTTATTTTAAAGAACTTACCCAGAGAAACAGTGAAAGTTTCCTTTTCAGCTTAAAAACAGAGCCCTTAGGGGTAGCTCTTAGTACAGATTAGGGAATTAGGTCTCAAAAAAGGTAACCTTTTGTTACTGTAGGTACCTTCAGACACAATCATAATGGCTGATCTTTCTGATATTTTTTTCTGCAATAACATAACACATTTGTATCAAGCCCTGCAGAAGTATGCCTGTCTACAAACAAATACGTTCATCCTTAGCGTAGCCATTCTCCTTGTAGTCTCTTTGTTTGCTATTATCATACAGTAAAGTACTCGTGTACTTATTGCCTCTCTTCCAGAAATCTAACTGATTGACGTAAGGCGAGTGCAGGTTAACCAACATGCCTTAATGACATCCTCCTTCAACTTCACTTCCTCTGGTGCCGTCAGCCTACAGAACTTAAAACAAAATGAACAGTAGTGAGCTCAGGAAGTCCCACTACAGCTTTGTGAGATGGAAAATTAACTTGCCAAGAAGTATACTACATGTACCATATAGTGCCACAGCTCAGGGTAATTTATCTTTTCAGATCTCTGAGTTACTATTTTAGGTGCCTCTTATAAAGGGCAAAACAAATGCAGCTCAGATCTTTAACTAGTGGTGGTTTCATATTTTTAAATATTTAAGGGAAGAAGAAGGGGTTTGTGATCAAAGCAGGGGACTAGGAGTTAAGAAGCCTGGAGTCTATTTCTAGCTCTAACACAGGCTTCCTGTATGATCTTGAACTAACTGCATGATCTCCTGGAGGATAATACTTACTTAATGCACAGTGGTGTTGCGAGGCTTAATTCCTGATTATTTGTCAAGCGTCTTGAGACCCTCAGATAGACGACACTATAGAATTACAAAGTGCTGTTTCAAGTTGACAGGCTAAAAATGTACCCTCCCCAAACCATAACAATCTTTGTAAATGTCATCCTGACCATGAAAAAACTACTTGTCCGGCCCAGAATGTATTGTTAAAATGTCATCTAATCTACTGGGATCCCTACCATGGTTGATTCAGGGAGGTTGTTTTAGAGCAGGGGTCTGTGTGCATAAATTGCAGTGTTCTGCCTCTGTCCAGCAGGTAGGATAGTCAGTTCAGCATGGAGAGGCTATATCTTGCAGATTTGATTTACACAAAGATTTGGACAAATGTGAACATTTCAGGGAAATGACCCCGTCCTTGGCTTAATTGAAATCAAATACATGTTCAGAGGGTAACCTCTGGGGGGAGTAGGGGTTGCCTTTTTAGTGCTTAGGAAGGTGGGGGACAGATATAGCTTTCTGAGTTGTTAATTTTTGAGTTGTAATACAAGAATTGGAGTATTTAGTTTCTGGAGAGGAGGAGGATGCTTTTATGCTGGATGTGTTGTCTAATCCCGATAACTCACTGAAGTTTATTATTATTATTTTATTTACTTACTTACTTAGTGTTTTCAGGGTGCTCAGCTCTGTATGAACAGAAAGGATGGCACAGACCCTGCCCAAAGGCACTTGTAATTTTGAATCAGGCATAGAAAACCCAGTGCAGACACTCCATACATTTGGATGACGATCCTAAACCCTGATTCTAAGCTGTGTGGCCCCTGTATACTGGCTTCAATAGGTGAGCGGGGCTGTAAACCAATGGACCCCTCCCGGCAATACCCCAGATGTAAGGGGCTTTGGTGGGGTACAGCTGCTCGCTCCTACACTGCTCTCCCTCACAGCTCCAGCATATGAGGACCCAGTCAGGGAGGATGTGGTGATTTGGGGAATCTGTCTGTAAAACTTAAGGAATTCTGGCTGATATGAAGTAGTGATAAAATTGTTGTTTCAGGGAATGTCTCTGTGGGGATGTGGAATCCACCATTTGCTGACAAGGGCTGCACCACATCCCTCTCAGAACAAGCACAAAGGGCGATTGTTGGAACTTAATGGCTGCCTGTTCTAATGGAAGTATCCTGGGACAACTGATCAGCTGAGGATGAGGAGAATCAGTTTTCTCCTACCTCTCTGCTGGGGGCTGGCGTTTGGACTATGGAAAATCCCCAAACACAGCAAATAGAAACCAAGGTGTTGATGCTAGTCTTTAAAACCACAGAGGCTAGGTGGGTCAGGGGGAAGAGTCAGAGAGCCACAAAGGAGGTGTTGTGGGCAGGAGGCAGGAAGAGAGGAGATACTATTAAAGCAGGGGGTGATGTAGGGGTGTCTTAAATATGGGACCAGCCAAGGTTAAAGCAAGCTGATCTGTAGCAGAAAGACTGAGAAAGAGACTCCATGATTCTTATGACAAGCCATGAGCTGCAGGAGAAGGATCCCAGATACCTACGGAGGCCAGCCACTCATCTGGTATTGAACCAGACAGCCCTCTTTTGGGGCTTTTTGTTTGTCCCCTGCCTGATACTGAGACAAAACCAAACTTGGTTTTCTACAGTATCGGATGGGAAACGCCATTTTGAGGAGTGCTTCTCCGCCCCCTGCCAGCCTGCCCTTGCATACACAGTGCATGAGTGGTCACACTGACAGATGCAGGACAGCACACACCTCAAAATGGCATCCCCTGTGTGGTGTGGCCTTGAACTCACTGTGTGTGTCAGGTCACACCAGCAGGAACAGGGTCACGCTGGCAGGAGCAGGCCTAGGCCATTCCCAGAAGTGCCAGAATGTCTGATATTCTGAGAATGCACAAATGGCCACCCTGTGGATACCTCAGAGGTCCCTGAGAATGCTCCAAAGTGGTGAGGAAACTGAGGCATGAAAATGTGTGTAGGACTTATTATTATGTCTAGATGAGAATTTCTAGTAGTATCCAAGGAAAGAGTAACTTCTTTTAGAGTCCTGGGCAAAGTCTGGGTGTGTTATTTCTGTGCTATACCTATCACATACACTAGACAAGTGAGCCTGACCCCAGAGCACCCACACGTGTGGAATCCTGGGATAGGGTGTGTCTAACCTACTGGGACATTTGGGAGATCAGTACCATTCCTGGGAACCTATGGGGGCCCCCTTTCCATGAAGGGATAATAGACACAGCCTGTGCTCAGGAAATGTGCCAGAGCAGCCAAGGGAGAAAACAGAGCTACAGCCTGCTTAGGCCAAGAGCTCCTGGGTCCAGTGGATTGGGACCCAACATGGCAGCCTGGAGACTGTCCAGTTAGGGTCACCAGGGCTGTGACAGAGGGAGGGAGTGTGTCAGGAGAGGAAGAACATGCAGTCAAGCCATGCTGCACTGTGGCTATTCGGCACTACTACATGGGGGTAGTACAGTGGTCGATGGGGGCCATGGCAGGCAGCCATATATTAGAACAATCCCTGGGGACAGAATCCTGAGCTGCTCCTCCATACACCTGGGACTTCAAAATCCAGGTTCCCATACACACCCCTCAAACTGCACTGAGTTTGGGTCAGAATCAGGCCCCTAATTTTTAATGTGTGTGCATGCAGTGGTCACTGTTTTACAAAAGGAGAGAGAGCTGAGCGTCTGAGATGCTTCAACTATTTTCTAACCTAAGAGACCACCATGACAACTGGGTAATTTAAGGGCAATGATAGCATTGGGAAGAGCAGTGCTGTAAGACTTGTGAAATAAGTGTTTTCAGGAGGAATATGTTTGGCAGATAGGTGAAAGTTTGACATCTGATGTGGGGGCGGGAGCGGGGGAGACAGTTCCTAGAATAAGAGGCAACTTTTCAAAAGGTGCAAAGACAAGTGCAAAGAAGATCCAAAGGATGGAAGGGAAGATCAGGAGCAGCCTTAGATGGAGGACAAATTGTAAATAGGATTAGAAATGTTCAGAGTCCTGAAAGTGAGGACAAGAAGCTTGAAGTGGACACAGGAAGTGAGGGGAAGCCATATAAGAAATCCAAAGAGCAGCAGGAGAAGGAAATGATGCATCAAAGAGCCTGGGAACACTCAGGTGTTTCTGTTAGCCATGATACAGTATAGATGCAGCAGACTGGTGACTGTATATTTGCAGGGGGGTTTCAGTGCTCTAAAGGAAAACAAGATAAAACCCCATCATTCCCCCTGCATCAGTGAATGATGTTGGCTGGAACTTGTTTGAATTAGGGGAAGCCTTTACTTATTGTGTACCTTCTCCTTTTCTTTCTTAATTAGCAATTAGCTTAGATTTTCAAAGAAATGGCAAGGCATTCTTATCGTGCACACTGAGGATATATTATTAGCATACTAACTGCAGACCCTTGTTCATGCACTGGTTGCAGGGATCACTTAGTTACTTTATCAGTAACTTTAGGAAATTGCATCAATCACTTGGGGATTTCTTACAAGGCCAAATCAGTAAATCCATAGTATTTGGGCTGCCATAAATAATCTCACAGAGAGCCTTTTCAAATTCCAATTGGTATTCTCCTGAGGGTAAAAACATGTGGCATTTACACTGATAGAAAGTGAAGTAATGCTCAGGAGACCTCTGGGAAAGCACTGATACTGTGAGAAGTATGTGTCCCTCCTACACCTACATTCTTTTCATTGCCATGAGCTGTCTTGGGGTACATATGACTACTTGATCTGAGTTAACAAACAACTGATCTCTATGGGTCATTTCCTATCCTCCTCCATGCCTCCTCACTTGGACAAAATTCCCACTGAAAGTCAATCGGAGCTCTGGTTAAGAAATCTGCAGTTTCTTCTTCTGCTTTATCATCTACTCTTGGTTCCCTCTTCTCTGTCCTTTTGGTATTTTCTTGTCATTCTTTAGTACACAGTGGAGAGGAGAGGGGATGAAGAGAGAGTTAAAAAAAGAAAATAGAAGGATGGAGCAGCAAGGGGTAGGAGTGAGAGAAAGGAGTGGAGCTATGGCATGTGGATTAAAGTTCTCATGCTAGTTCTATCCTCCAGGGCAGGACCCACTTTAAAACAGCCTGTTTGAAGCAATACTAGAACCAACTTTTCTGAAACAGTTTTGTATGGGGATGCCCTATTGTTCTCCTTAAAGTACCCTGTGCAATACATTTTGGTCCACAAAATGGGTACCTTTTGCTAATGGATACAAGTTCACAATGCAGTGCAATCCACTGGTTGACATTTACTGCCGTCTATTATAATCCTCTAGATTCAAGAAGCAAAATCAATAAAACTATGTTAGGTGGGAATTCAGCTTGTGCATGTTTGGAATCCCAATTCCGTGTAATTTTAGAAGTGTGTGTGTGTCTGACATACTACACTGACTTGATAAAGTTAGGCTGTAACCCAAAAGGAGATGGTGGGACAGAACCAAAAAGCAGTTTAACCTTGATAATCGTGTGGATCCTGCAGAAACATGTTCTCCCCATTATAAGTCATACATGGTGCCATTTCAGTCAAGGAAGTAGATGGAATCCACACATGTACCTATATTTATTTCCCCATATGAGACTGACTGTAGATACAAATTTCTGTGCATGAAAATGTCTCATCCAAAGATATCTAAAATAGATCTCACCTCTATTTGCTTTTGTTCCCTAAGATGGTTTTTCAATTTTGACACAATAAATGCTAACACAACTTGTCATGGTGAATATCTGATTTAATGTTTGTCCTGTAACACAAGTGTTGATTAAATATTTTCAGGATCGGATGGCATCGCTTTAGAATTCTTGTTGTCATGGCAACCCTTTTGTGCTGTCTAATGCCTTCAGTGAACACTGTAGCTTTGTTTGTTTCAAGAACTGCCTAATGTTGGGCAGTGGAAACTCTAATGAAAACAGAAAATTATAGTATCATCCAATGAAAAAACTAATTTTTAATATTTTTCTTTTAAAAACCAGATTGCATAATTCACTGGAAAGAGGCCTGGCCATGGAGCAGATGCCTAGTCTCACCCGAGGCTATATTCTGCTTATCTTGCTCATTGCCTCCTCAAGATGCTCCACTGGGCGGGTGACAAAGCTTTGGCCCTCATGATCAAATCTGTGACAATCAATAGTCCAAGGAAGCAGAATAATCTTATTTATTAAGCCCATTCCCAAGCATCAGCTGAATTATTTCCTGGCATCAAAATGAGCTGTTCCTGAATTACACACCTGAAGAAAAGAGCTCTGTGTAAGCTCAAAAGCTTGCCTCTGTCACCAACAGAAGTTGGTCCAATAAAAAATATTACCTCACCTACTTTGTGTGTCAAATGAATTTAAGTTATTTTCCCAAACCCACAGCAGTATGGATCAAGGTACCTCAGGATCACACAGTTCTTCTGAACCTTGAAATAATCCCCCTATTTTGGACTAAACTGATAACTTCACCTTAACATATGTAACAATATCTTGTATGGGAAATCTTAGCTCTCTGTTCTCTGGCTATAATTACCTTTTTAATCAAAACCCACACATTAATGGTAGTGACAAAGAAAGTCGTCTTCCACACGCATCCAGTGACTGTCCTAAATCTATGTCCAGCTGTCCTTCCCACAAACAGCTCCTCAGTTTCTATTCTGAGTTTAGCCTTCTGAACAGTGTACAAGCATCTATATATCAATACACTGCTGCAATGCCCTTCCAGGTTTCCGATTTCTGACAATATGTCTTGTGTCAGTTCTTTCTGAATAAACCTCTTGGCCAAGATTTTTCAAAAATCAATTGAGTTGAGTGCCTAACTAAGCACATCTTTAAAAGCCTCGCTTTCAGATAATGCTGAGTATCTACCCTCTGAAATTTGGACCCCTCTAAGGTGTCTCAAATTAGGCTTTCATAATCATCAGCCACTTGTGAACAATTGTGGTTGCTATGTACCCATTGACAAACAGATGAGTGTTCCTATGCCCTCACATCTAGTGGCTTCTCCTCAGGCATACCGGCTATGGAGAAAGCTTCATTACAGGCCTCTAATTGTGTTCCACATTGTAGCTTTCACAAAGAAACTAGCAAGTGGACAGGAATATGTGTGTGACCAGCATCTCCTTCCCTACATGGAGTTTCAGTAAGTACCCTTACAATTCTGTCACTGAGTATTAAAAGTAGATGGTAACTCCTGTGTCCTGCCTAACTTTCCTTTTCTGAAAAATGTCTAAAATATTGTACAAGCTACTGCTGAGCACACAATGAGTGCAGTATTTGCCTAAACAATTACCTCCCTACTAACTCATTGCACTTTGAGATATATTATGGAACTATATATATTGTGTTCTGTTCTTATTCCTTCCATCTTGGTGATCAAATCCAGTCAACTTTCCCTCCTCCCATTCATCAAACTTTATAAAGCTATTTCATGAGAGGATTATGTAACTTGCAGTGTGTTAATGACTCCATGTAGCATTACCTTGATTTAAAACTGATCTAATTAGGCCACCTTCTGGTTGATTCTGATTTAGGTTTTTGTCTTGAAAAATGGAGAATTTGAACATACAGCAATGAGTCATAAAGAATCGCAGTTGCTGAGAACACTGACTCATTTTTCCTTTTGTTTTTGTTTGGTTCCATGTTGTGTTTGGATCTTCTAGAGAAACATGATATAGCACTTAACAGTAGCACAGTGGCTATATATATATAGCTCCACGCCTCACTCAGAATCCTGCAGATGTTGGTCTCTTCCTGCAACATGGATTCTGGTTCTTTGTGCTTCTATAATTTGGTTTGTAATGACTGGATACCATTGGACTGTGTGAGCCTTACAGACAACAATGTCATTTGACATTCAGAAACATCTGTAGCTGAAATCAGTCCAACCACCTAACCTTTAAATTAGTAGGTCTGTGTCCAAACACTGGTGGTTTCTGCACCAACCTGGTTTAGTAACAAAGAAAATGCTAGGAAGAGGAAAATGGCATTAAAGCTTCTGTCCTTTTCCTCATTTTTTCACTATTCTTTCTTCTCCCCAGATTTTTGGGATTCATCTCTTACTTTCTACAACACAAAATATATGTTTCGATAACTTTCCCCAGAGTTCGATCCTGTCAATGTGTCATGTATGTGTAATCCCCCCAAAATCTAAAGGGTTCTAATGTCAGCCTTTGCTCAGGGATTTTGCTGTGCTCCAAAGTGGTGATGCCACTCATGCCAATATTTATGGGACAGTCACTCATCAGGACAATCCCATGTTCTGGCAGCCCTATTTTAGGCTTGATCTCCCAGTGTCACACTTTTTTGATGGAGGACACCCTGCCCCAAAAATAGGTAGCATGGTTGGGTTAAAACTGAGACGCTGTAACACAATCTACAAATCTTCATCTTTTCTATTATTTATTGAATGTACTGTGTTAGTCCACAGAAAATCTAAAATAAGGCAACAAGTTACAGAGGTCATTATCTTATCCTCTATTTCCCTCTTCTTTCAGCTTGTGGCTTTTCCTGTTAGGTCTTGTGCCTTCTTAGACTGTAAGATTTTAGGTCAGGGGCCATGGTGTTTTGGATATCAGCTGAACCACCTGGTAAACTTTGGGCACTATAAAATAAGTATTTTTTGTGTGACAGCATGTAATAAACCATGAACATCTTCAAGCCAACATAACCCCCTCTCGGTGTTTCACAGCACTTGAATACAAAGGTTTGAGACTTCAGTTAGCTCTCTGTTTAGGAACAACAAATTTTAACAGAACCGTGCACAAAGACTTGGAGGGAGGTTTGTAAATTAAGTTATGCTACTTAATTTGTCACAATTCAGAGTTAAGTTAGGAAAAGCCTCCCTCGGGTACTCACAACAGGCTTGCAACATAGATGTCTATCATTTGGTTTTCTGTATTCGGAATATCTTGCAACAAAAGAGCAAGTAAAGAGGTAGTCTGTGCACTGCAGTGGAATAACTTGCTCCGATGTAATTATCCAACTGATCATTTACTTTTCAAGTAAATCACCACCTTTAGGTTATCAGGTCCTAAGCACACTTAAAGGATGTATAAATGGAGGAACGGGAGCTACACACTTAGTTTTTGCCAGTTAACAAATGTAAATTGAAGGATCAACTGGAACTGAAATTCCATACTGAGGTGTATTAACACATGCAGAGGAACTGTTTGTTGGGGAGAATTCTGAAATTCATATGTGCAATACAACATAAAAACTCATGAGTCTTACCTCCCGGTCCACCATTCTCAGAGTCCTTTTCTTAATGTCACTTGCTGAAAATAAAAACGATTCACTTCTCATTGGGTATGTAAAATGTAAGTCTGGCCACCAAAACACACAATGAGCCTTACAAGGTTTAAAACGCAGTACAGGGGAGAAACTGATTGTCTAAGAGTTCAGTTATCTCTTTACCTTTCCAAATCTTTGTCTCCTTTTTCTTTTTCCTAAGATCAAATGGGTAATTCCAATAGACCTTTATGCACATTTGACACGTTCTTGCTAAATGCACTTGCTTCTAACCCCCCTGTGCCTCACATCATAAATTGTCAAAATACCAATGTTAGTGCTTCTCCCCTGTTTCTCAGCAGATGAAAACAATCTGTCCCCCCTCATCTTCCTAAAACAAAAGTTATTTCATCCAGGGCTGTAATACATTTCCCAGATAAGAGTCTTAGCATTTTAAAGTCATCCCACCACTCATGACTCTCATACTTGATTTATTGTCCAATTAGTTGACTTCACTTTACAGAGCTTTGCCTCCTTTTGTAACAGCTGTGAACAAGTAGCCATAACAAAGGCAAGCATTCTCTAGAGCAGTGACTTTCCATTCTGCATTCTGAAGTTGGGGGAGAGGGCTTTTACTTCTGTAGGAACTCAAATATTGTTACTCTTTAATTCCTAGCCACCCATGTCATTCACAAGGGTCTCAGAGCATCTTAGAGAAAGTTTGACTAAAGCGATAATTGATATTAACTGGAGACTATACACTAGCCTGCTAAGACTTCAAGGGAATCCTTCATAGGAACCAGATTATCTTTAACATTGAGAGAGTAAGTTCAAGTATCTTCCTAATTAGTAATCTATGTTGCAGTGAGTGAGAATTGTTTAAAAAAAAAAAAACAGGAAATTATAGCAGATCATGCAAAATGGCAACCTATCTCTTGTGTGTTCACATATGCTCCATCTAGTTCTTCATATAATACTGCATGAAACAGGAGTTGCTGGCATAGAGTCCCTGAATAGACTATTCCATAATCTTGCTGGAATAACTAGCTGGCCAGAATCTCTGCAGATGCACAGTCAATCAGGAACAGTGCAGATAAGTAGGATTTTTTATCTGTCTTTGTACACATGGGAAAGTCAACAGAAGTTTCTGCATACATAGGAATAAGGAACACTGGCAATGGGGGAGATCATAAAACAGGGAGTTGCAATAGTAAAGAAAAGAGGAAATGAATTTAGCAGAGGCAGGATCAAGGCAGTGGCATACTGTGACGGGGTGTTGACACCACACAGGACTGGAAGGGGTTAAGGCCTGGTAGGCCTATTAACTCCACAGACTGCACCTAGAGGCAGAGCCGGGGAGCAGGCATTGATTGCAAACAGGCTCAGCTGAGAAGGAAGAAGCAGGGCCTATAAAGCCAGGAGGCTGGCAACAGATGGAGGAAGATTGGCAGATTGGAGCTGATACTTCTAGAGAAAGGGGGAAGAGCCAGGAGTGGTAGGAATCAGTCCTGGGAAGGAGCAGTGAGGGCTGGGAGAGTAAAGCCCAGAATTGCTCTGTTGAGTGTCCCTGAACTAGAGCCTGGAGTAGAGGGAAGGCCCGGGTTTCCCCTACCAGCCACTGAAGGAGTGGCACCTGAGGCAGTGAATGGGAAGATTGCCTAGGACTGCTGAAGGAAAGAGTGTGATATACCTCAGAAGGGGGGAAACACTGAGTGACCTGGCCGGAGGGTTGAGTCCCCAAGAGGACGCTGCAAGTTCTAGGACAAGAGAGAAGCTGCAGACCTGAGACAGAGATGGTGTGCGACCATGGTAAGGGGTGTTGGCCTTAAGAGCAAATCCCTAGAGTGACCAGGAGGGGGCGCCATACCTGCAGTGAGTAGACCGCATCCTGTCACACATTCAAAAGCAGAGTTTGTGGGCGGGGTGAAAGGAAAATCGAGACGATGGGGGGGGGGGGGAAAGGGAGGGTCAGGAGACAGAGGAAATTGTCATTTTTTAAGGATGCTCTTCTTGGCCAGGAAAATCACTTCTGTCTTTTGAAACACTTAGTCTAATAAAGTTGATGCAAACCACAAAGATAGTGGACAGGAAAGAGTCGTTCATGGTGCTCAAGGATGTGTGCAGTTGAGTAGCCTCTGCATAAAAGAAGCATTAAATTAGAGATTGGGGGTGAAATCCTGCCTCCAATGAAGTCAGTGACAAACCTCCCAATTCTATCATAGGGCTGGGGTTTCATGCTAGATGACCAAAAGAGATAGAAAAGAGGAGAGGGACAGAAATTCATCCCCTCAGGGACTTGAGAGGAAGAATCTTGTGAGGAAGAGTGGTTAAATAGGAGCAGAACATTGACTGGCAGGAACCGGAGAGCCCTTCATAACTAATTGCAGAATTTCATCCTTAGTACTACTACCATGTACTAGTCCTCTGGAAACACCTCCAATAACAGTTCCCAAACTCGCATTGTTTTACTTCTTAGCTCTTTCATAGGTCTGCTTGTTTGAACTCCTGAACATGAGCAGTGTTGCCATGAAGTACCTCCATGTTGTGCATTAAAACATATATTCTTATTCCCAAGGAGAATTAATAAGCCAATTCATAAGCCACAAATAAGAAATATTTCAGCAACACGGGGAAGCAACTTCCTCTTATACAAGCTATTGGCCCAGCCCTGCAATCCTTACTCACTTGAGTAGTCCCCCTGGTGTCAGTGGGGCTAGTTATGTAAAATGGGACTACTCGTGTTTAAGGGTAGCAGGATCAGGTTGTAATTCACTCTAGAATAAGGATTGGTTAGGTCATTGCAAGAGACTTGTGGCTGAAAAAAGTCATTTTAAATTTTTAATGCTCTGTCAGGAAAAAATAAGCCTTATAATATTGGATTATACATTAAACTAATGCATATTTTATCACCAGTTCATGTGAGTGAACTATTAAACCTCACACAACTCTTGCAAATACTTGTTTTATAGATCAAATTTACAAACCATTTTGCATTCCTATCAAATATAAATAGCATCATATACGTCTGAAACAACATGTATTTCAGTGAAAAATGCATTAGATTGCTAATATTCAAAATGGGAGTAGCAAGGAGAAGGAATCAATTTTAAATTCTCTCTTAGAATTTTGGCAACGGTGGAATTGTAAATGTTCAGGATGTGAGGCAACAAATTCCCTTGTGTTCTTTTCCAATACAGATCAGATTCTTCCATCATTCGCTCCATCTCTCTTACTGTTTCTTTGCTATTGGCAATCTTGATTTGGTTGTGTAGAAGAGATGTCAGTGGATTTCAGTGGACATAATCAAAGTTGACTGTAGGGATGGGGAAGTGGTCAAGATAAAATAAGAACTACCCAGAACTAACACCCAGACTTGAATCAAGCTGTAAACGTCAGCTCCTTATGCGGATAGGGGGTCCTGGTGTGCCATGGTATTCCAATCACTGGTAGCCTGCCAGGAGTTACTTGGCTGGTCTACACCGGGGGGCGGGGGGGTATGAGGAGGGTCAATATAAGATACACAACTTCGTATCTTATTTCGACTTACCTCCCATCCTCACAGTGCAGGATCGATGGCTGCGGCTCCCCCGTCGACTCCGCTTCCGCCTCTTGCCCTGGTGGAGTTCTGAAGTTGATGGGGAGCGCAGCGGGGATCGATATATCGCATCTAGACGAGACGTGATAAATCGATCCCCGATAGATAGATCACTACCCGCCGATCTGGCGGGTAGTGTGGATGCACTTCAGAGAGTGGGTCCCAAATAATATTCCACCTACAACCACAATGTCCTTCCCAGGGTAACCCAGACCCCCCTCATACACCTCTATGACTGACACCTCACCAAAACAATTACAGAGAAAAGGAAAGCTCCAGCAGCATTGAAGGAAATGTCTGTTCTGCTGAGATTTTGAAGCCCCCAGTGGTGTTGGTAGTTCAGATAAGGCTCATCCAAACAAAACCACCTTTACTGGTTGCCAGCTCCTTTAAACCTTCCATTTGAAGGGGGGAAAAGATCTTCCTGATAATATTTTACTCCAAAAATGAGGGCTTCAGCAGTGTTACAACCGCTGCTTCTGGGCTGGCTGAAATGACAACCCTAGAACTGCTGTATGTGTTGTGAGTTACACATGTACCTCATGCTGGATGCCTTCTCTCCCAACTGCTGTATTCACTGCTTGCATTCCCCAGCAGGGGATTAAAACAAACAGAATCCTGCTTTGTGAAGCATACTGGGAGCAAGGTTTTTTTGGTACATTTCTAGCCTCTCCAGGCTCACATGCATGAAACAGAGACAGGGAAGGGTCAGTGCAGTATGCCAGCTGTTGTGTCATCACATGCACTGTAGTTTTAGTGGTTCCTATGGTGGTTTCTCATGCAGGTGCGGAGCTGGGTTTTTAACATGCTGCAGTCATTTTAAGGTGGATAGGGTGTTTTTTATTCCTGTACTAGGGAGGCATTTAGAAATAAACAGCTTGATTTTTTTCCCCAAAGGCTTTGAGCATACACAACTCCCATTGAAGCCCCTAAGAGCTGCAAGTGCTTAATACTTTTGAAAATCTGACCAAAAATGTATGTGGGCGGTTAAGAATGTTGAGGCTCTCATCCTTGCCAATGTCCCTTTAACTCAGGTGTCAGCTGCAAGGGTTCATGCTACTGTTCCTTAAAAACCCATAGATACCATAGCAACAGCTGCATCACATGGTCTTCTGTTTTTCCACCTATGAGCAGATATGAACAGTGCTGGCTAATCAAGTATGAGCAAGTGTCAGACAGGAGGAAAACTCAGTCAGTCTGTAGTTTCTTTGGAGTAAACTATTAGCAAATGCTCTCTTTCTGTGACATGCACTGATGACAAATGCTCTCGTGTGACATGCACTAGTAAATCCCTATCTGCAGGCAAAACAGATTCTGCTTCCTACCCTGGCTTTATAAAGAAACTGTCAATGTGGTTTACATTTTATATATGTTTTCCTTTTCACCCTTAGCCCTCTTAAAAATGACCTGGAAGCTTGAAACCGAAATTTGTTTCCTCGTTGAAATGTGTTTGCAGTCACTGTGTGGATATGCTGCTTTGGTATCGATGGGTTGGTCATGAGTGCTGAATCGACAGCATTGGGGTTCTTTTGTTTGTTTGTTTGTTTTTGTTTTGTTTGCTCAGGGGAGGAGGTGGAGCAGAGGTGAGTTGGGGCGGGGAGTTTCCCTGCGTGCCGCACCCTCCCTTACTTGCTGCAGGCGGCCCGCCCCGCACCTCCTGTCCCAGGTCCCTCTGCCTAAATGCCGACGACAACCGGGGTGGCCGAAGGACCCAGAATGCCGCTCCCCAAATGCTAGCGCCCTAGGCAACCGCCTATATCGCCTAATGGGTTGCACCGGCCCTGCTGGGAACATACCAACAAACCGTGATAAACAGGAATGAAGCTAGTAGCAAAATAAGAATAACTTCATTGTCTGCTACTAAGAGGACGAACTGTGTGTAGATATACATTTGTTTAAAAGCTAGATTTAAAATGTTGAGGGGGGAGCTTGATTGCCATTGCACACAGCACACATTGCCACAGCATTTTTAGTCACCTATACTGGCTTCTGAGGGGGACTAAATCACAACCATAATCACAACAGAGATTGTTCTACAGGTCCACAACAGATCTGACTACCGTCCTGTTATACCCCCAAAATGTGGTGTGTTTGTTTGTTTGTTTTGTTTTTTTATTGTAATGTGAGTTGAGAGAAAGTCCAGAGGATTTTAAAAGCTGCAATAAACACCCAGGGCCAGGTCTTTAGCTGGGGTAAATCAGCATACGTTTGACTTAGCAAAGCTCTAAGAATGTAAAATAGGATCTGCCCTGCAGACTGAGTCGCCTGTTACCAAGGATCTCGTGACTTGCATTTCCATGGTGAGAAAATCCAGTTTTAATAGGATTTTGTTATTAGAGAATTTGATGTGATACTGTAAATTTGTTGTTTGCTGGGACACTAGCGAATAATTCAACGTCTTCAGAGTTAGAACTGTAAGAGCATGACACACACTGTTAACATTTTCACAAATACAACATGGTTCATTGACTAAGTAGTAAAAAATTATCTGAAGTTCCCGGCACCAGAGAGTGAGGTCTGTGTGGACAAGGAGACTAAACTACCTCTTAGCCCTAGAGGGCACCCTCGAGTTGATCCTTTCAGAATAAGGTGGAGCTATTGCTATAAAGAAGCGTATAGAGACCCTACGCATTCTGCATCTCTTCAGTGGATGTATAAAGGATTTCAGTCTTCAGCCCTATCCGTTTGACACCTTTCATGAGCATTGAAAAGCAGATTAGACAAATACTTAGGAATATTCTGACCTATTTTCTCAGTTTCCGCTGTCTTAATATTTCCATATGGAAGAAATACTGTCTCTCTACTTACAAGAACTCCGTTCACCCCAGTGCAGAATAATACAGCTCAAACTTCCACGCTGCATCATTGACAGAGGTCATTTTACAGTGGCTCAGAACAACCCTTTTCAGAGCTAAGTGGCAGAACAAGTCAAATAATAGTCAAGTTCAGATTTTCCCCTTTCCCACTTCCCCCCCCTAACTTGGCATTCCAATAATGAACATCTTCTTTGCCAAAATAATGGTCACTTCTCCATCACACTCTCTCCCTGTAACTTAGGGAACTAAGGACACTGCCAGATTCCATGAGTAACAGACGTCTATACTGTATTCAAACGTGCCTGGGCACAGTCTTTTTATAGATGAAAAGTTAACAGTTTAATGCAGTCCTTGGGTAATGTCACCCACATCTGGCCTTGAATCTAGGTGAGGCCACTCCTGAGGGCATTTTTGCCATTATCTTTGTACCTCCAGGCACTGCAGCTGACAGGGGAAATCCTGAGATCTGACAGGGGGAGACTGGGGGAAATCGTTGAGTCTTCCCAAGCTGAAGAGCGTGACAGCATTCTGAGGCAGAGGAGAAAATCTAGTAGTCTTGAAACAGGAGCGTCAGGAGGGCAGTGCCCAGAACACTACACTTGGCTCTGGGGGATTCCCAGGATTCTGCCTGGGAGTCTGTCTTGCAACACCACTTTGTCCAATCTGTGGGCTGTGCTTAGTTCATCAGCAAAGCACTGTGTCCTTAACTGACTCTGTTCTTTGCCACATAAACTGTAATATTTTCCAGTGTATAATGCTCTCCTTGGGTTTCCGAAGCACAGAACCAAGCCTGCTATGCTGCCATCTCCTTGCATTCACTGAGTAAAATCCATAAGTTGACACTACATCATCTGGAAAAGTTTTTGGTTGTGTAACTTTTCTTTGACGACCTCAACTTCTCAACCTTTTGCCTCTGCTGTTTACAGATGACCAAGGACGGTGTAGCTCAAGTCTGCAACAGCAGAGCCTCTCATGCCACATGTGTGAATTGCTGCCTCTGGACTGGCATCATGGATGAGCCAGGCAGCCCATGCATCATGTCATGCAGCCCATGATGGGTGGGTTGGCATCATCCGGTTGGAAAGCCTCTTTGTACTGCTTTACCCATTTCCAGCACTTCCCATTCTGAAGCAACTGATTTAGTGGGTACAACACTGTTGCCAGGTATGGCAAGAATTTATGGTAACAGTTAACGAACCCAATGAGTGAATGAACCAGTGACACATCTTCAGGGTGAAGTCAATAACAAAGCATCCTGAAGGTCTCTGGGCAGGCTGGTTCTTCTTTGTATCAAACTTCTGTCAGATAAGTTGGCGGCAGGGAGACGATTTATTTTATGTTCCAGCAGGAGCCTTTATAGGGTCTCAGAAATCCTAAATCGCAAATTCAAATTTCCTCCCTTGCCTTGAATAGAAAAGTAAATTCTATATTGCTGAAAGGACTTGTTTCCACCTCCACAGAGTTTCCACTGCATGAGATGGGTGTGAAATGTTTTTATCAAATTGTGTAGACTTTGCTCAAACCTCGTGGAGAAGGAAAGCCAGATCCAGAGCAGGATATGCAGTATGTAGTGAAGCAAAAAGTATTGTATACAGCCTATAGCTCTGGCAAGAAGCTGTGCACTGAATAGGAAGACTGCTGAATCACCACAGGAAGCATTAACAAAAAGACACAGGTGAATGTCTTCATTTGTGTTCTATATGAAGAAAACGATATAAGGAGCCCAAGACATGTCAGCTAATATTGTGCCCAAAGGGTTCATTCTGTGGTTACCAAAATAGTAGAGATGGGCCAAAACCAGAACCTTAAATCCAAATCCCTTCTGATTTTGAAGACGTGGATAGGAGCAAAGACCCACCCTTATATCTTTGGTCCTGTAACCATAGTTACATGGTTCCAGTGCATCGCAAATTTAGTGAAAATGGATATTTTTGTGACATTACAGCCCCAAATGGCAGAAACTTCAGAATACCTCAGAAGACTCCAGCACTGTCAAATCAGAATGTGCTTCCCAGCCCTGATCCTGAGCCAAAACTTACTCTAGATCAAAAGCCAAATGGCGCATTCTGCTTAATAAATCCCAAAGTGAGAGAACTGCTCTGCTTTCTAAGAACAGTCATGCCCAGCATCTCCTCCACATATGGAAAAATCAGATACCCCTAAAACACTGACTGAAATACAGCAAAGCAGAGAAGTTCACAAATAGAATTAGCGTGAATGGGGCGTGGAAGAACCTTGTTAATCTCTGTAATGTTGTGCCTAGTTATTGTACCCAATAACTTGACAACATAGAGGGGAAAGAAATGTCTTTTTTAAATGCTGCATTATATGGTAAAAACTAATCCCCGTTATTTAGCAAATCCATTTTGTCTCTCCAAAGGCTGAATCCAGCTTTCTTCACCCAAGTGAGTAATCCAATGTGCCTCACAAAAGGCAAGCAGGATTTGACCCTTGCTCCAGAACATACTACATAGATCTAGTGACTGTACTATTTTGACCACTGGATACTTGTAAAGCTAGTGTTGGTGCTGCCTTATCTTAAAATCATTCTGATTGTGTCATCTAGTCAATTGCTCTAATGCTGGAGGTTTACATAGTATTACTTCCTATTGCTCTAAATTTAAACCAGGGATTCCTGTTAGAAATTGTAAATTTGACCTTGTTAGTTTTCTAACTTGGAGTAAAGAGAGAGAGGAAAAACCCTATGAATCAAGCACAGGCTGCAGGGTTGTTGAACTTCTAATGGGTGTTTTTATACTATCTTGAGAACTACATCATTCCTGCGGAACCCACAGAATTTTAAGCTTTGCAGGAGCTGCATTTTATAAGCTGAGCAGTCCCCTGGCATCAGTGGCTTTCTCTTCTCCTGAGTGGCCAAATCCTTAGATCCTTATTTAGTCCTCACACAGGAGGGCTTCTGCTGAATTGAATGATTGTTGCCTGAATAGGCAATGCAGCATATACGGTAAAGTATTAAATCTGCTTTTTCCGATGATAGTGTTGGGTGTTTTCAGGGAAGCCAGAATTTCTTTCACGCTTGCCACTCCTAATTGCAGTGCAGCACACTCTTAATCCACAAAACCCATTCCATATGAAGCACTCTCACAACTAGGGAGTGAGCTCCTTTAGCGAAATAAAAAAAAGTTCACACTGGCAGGAAACCAGATTGAGAAGGTACTCATCAGTCTGCACTGAGGAACCTTGTCCAAAGCAAACATTTTCAGTGATGTTACTTTGAAAGCAGAAAGTACATGGAAAATCAGCCACTGGCTATTTTAAAATCTGTTAAATCCATAAAGGCACTGAGCCCAAACAGCAGGGACTTTCTAACACTTCTAAAAGGGGAACAAGAGATTACAAGGAAAAACAATTAACCCGTGTGTAAAACACATTGTATATGGATGTAATTATGACCCTAAGTCAGGCTTGGTATAAGCAGATGCAAGTGGTAATGTCTCTGGGGCTGGGAGTACACATATGTACAGCGCAAGGGAGGCCTGATCCCTGACTGGGGACTCTATTTATTTTGCAGTAGTGCGTCACTAAAAACAATGGAGCAGCTGTAGTACTGTACCCACTTACACCAGTTAGGAACTTGGATCAAGATTTTGGTTTGGTTTGTCTTTCTTTTGAACAACAATAATGGCATAGGGCCAGATTTTGCTACCCTGAGTCAGACCGTGTAATACACTGAGCCCTGGTCTACACTAACAGGGGTGGATCTAAGTTACGCAGCTTCAGCTACATGAATAACATAGCTGAAGTCGACGTACTTAGATCAACTTATCGTGGGGTCTTCACTATCGTGAGTTGACTGTTGCCATTCCCCCGTCGACTCTGCTTGCGCCTCTCATGGCGATGGAGTACAGGAGTCGACGGGAGAGCACTCAAGAGTCAATTTATCGCATCTAGTCTAGACATGATAAATCAATCCCCGCTGGATCTATCGCTACCCACCGATCCGGCGGGTAGTAAAGACATACCCTGAGTAAGGTACAGTGTGGTAGAATCTGGCCTAGTGCTATTTAATGAGTTCTGCTAATAACTAAAATCAAGCATTTCATTTTAAATACAAATACCCAAATTAAGGATGGGCCAACGTGTTGGATCTGTGCACCCTCAACTTGGGAAGTTGAGGTACAGATATGTGTGTGCTGTCCTGGAGGCAGGGGTGGGCCAGGACAGCTCTGGGAGCAGTGTAAAAGCACAGGGCTGCCAAACTGATGGACCTGGATTCCCGTGCTCCCATACACACACACACACAAGATACTTGGGTTTAGGGGATTAATAGCCCTGCCTGGTGAGTGAGAATAAGGCCAAACCTCATTCCCTACCCTTGAGGGAATGAAGTGGTGGAAACTTTGAGTGTAAGCTTGCAGAATTTGCAGCTCCAACATGGCAATCTCAGATAGGGGGGTGATAGAATCATGGGTATTTAAGAAAAAAATTAACTGTTCCTTAGATAGAGTGACAATATTTCCCAAAGCGAAAACAGAACACCACGTGGGAATGGCTTGAGCTGCTCTCCCGAGGGCCCCTCCCCCACACAGGAGGCAGGCAGGGTTTGGGTGAGCAGCAATGCACGTACTAGATAGTGACCATATTTCTCAAAGGCTAGGGCTGGGGTCGCTGCTCACTCAAGCCCTGCCTGCCTGCCCCCCTGCCTGAGCCCTGCCTCTCCCCACACCCCCACACAGGGCTGGCATCACCGCTCACCTCCCCACTCCCACCCCCTGTGCATTCGTCTGCACCCCACTTTTTTGACAAAAGTGGGTGTTTGTCCCATTTTCTCTTACCAACTGATCAAGTTGGCAAGCACAAATGGGCAAACGCCCACTTTTGCCAAAAAAGTTGGGATGGCCAGGACAGGGCTTAAAAAGGACCTATTCTCAAATAACTTCTGGGCTCTGATTTCACTGAGATTTGTTTTCTTTCAGTAACCACTGAAGAGATTCCAAAACCCTTACAAGTATGAGAATCATAGACATTAGAGCTGGTTGTGGGATGGTTCCCTGGAGGATGTATTCCAGTGGGTTTTTTTTCCCAGTCTAGTCAGATGTCCAAACTAATAGATCACAGTGGTGGAAATACAAAAGTAAAACAATGCTAAGCCTATAACATGATCTTACTTGTTTTCCAATTTCTCTGTATGAAACCTGCCTCCAAGATCAGTGTGGGAGCTCATGAGAAATGGCTCTTGCAGGACCCATGTTGCCAAAGATATGAGTGGTGGAAACAAGGAGCAATGCAAAGCTGTGGAGTCTCTATGGATTACACAAGCTCAGTGGAGGTCTTGGGAGACCTGTAGGTCCTGTAGATTTAGGACAGGTTTTTCAAAGCTGCCTAATGGCAACTGTCTAAACCCCATTAGAAATAAATTGGAAATGGGCATCCGGATCTGGACCTAGATAGCTTTGAAAATCCCACTTTCAGGATTTTTTCTAAACTGGTACCTTTGGGGATATTTAACGTCTGCATTTAAAAGATCATAAATGACTAAATACTGCTCCCTTTACTTGCGCTAAGCTCCCACCGTGTTAAATCTGAATAAGGTTTGTTTCTACAGAGAGAATTAACAACAAGGTGCTATAAGGGGACTTGGTACATGAAATGAGGCAGAATTTTAATAATTACTGTTGGATTAAGACCCTCTTAAAGGTTAGAACAGACCTTGAAATTTTGTTTTCAAAACTTTGCATCCCCTAAAGGAAAAGTGAAAGAAGTAAACATGAACTAACATCATGATCCTACAATATCAAATCCCAGGGTCACATTTAGACGTGGTTGAAAACTTTTGAAATTCTTCCAGTAAAAACATGAAAAAATTTTCAATGAGCTCTAGTCTAGTCACTTTCTTTAACTTTAATATTAAGCCCCATTATTGATAACTTCCTAAATCCACAGTAACAAATAACCAGATCTTTAATGAAAGCTATTATCTGCTATGCTAAGGGTCTGAATATGTTGCGTAGGCAAGTGCTACTACTGGTCCAATAATCCTTTCTAGACTGCTCTGTCAAGAATGAAATCTTAACATACGTTGCCCATGCTAACTCATTGTGGCTCTCTGTTCCCCTCTAGTGGCTAGATCACATAGAGATTTATCAGTCTGCTACGCCTTGGAGCTAATGGGCATTGGGGTAGATTTTCAGAAACATGAATGGCAGTTAGGTACCTAACTCCCAGTGAACATCAATACCATTTGTGCCTTTGAAAATCTACTCCTAGTCCTTTAACCCAAGCAGGAGAGGATCATGCTCTAAGCTCCCAAGGGCCTAGATTCAATCCCTGCAGATGAACCAACCTGCAGCACTTTTACTTAAGCCATCTGAGAAAATCTGAAATAACTATTTGGCAGAACAATAAAATGCCTCCTTTATTCCCTTTCCCACAAGCCCAGGCCTGTGAGCTGCTGACTGTTCTCCACTCCAATAGAAGTTGAGATCACTTGGTGCCTGACCAGACCGAATCGGACCCTCCTATGGGAAGTCTCTCATCTATTGCGACTGCTGGTTTCATTGCTTACTGATGTGTATTTTTGTAGATGCTGGTACAGACAAATACAGTTTACTGTATTGCTGTGCAAATCAACTACCCCTTGTCAACAAATTCGAGTCAAAATTACACTATAGCCAAGGCATGATTCATTTTATAACTGAGATCTTCTGAGAAACTGCAAATGATATACTTGAATAAGTTCCATATAGTATTGTTTCCGGCTGCACTGTTTGTGGCTGGTTGTTGGTTCTTGGTTTTTCTCCCTAGTCCCCATTTTTAGTCATTTGTTTTGCATTGTAAAAGGTTTGGATGTTCTATATTTAGCCAAAATATTGAAACATGTGGATAACCAAAGGAATGTAAAAACAATTCCTCTAAATTGCTGCCTCAGTAGTAAAACCCCTGTAATTTGCCTGTCGTCTTGTTGCTCCCACTCATGTCTGCTAAAGTAAGTATTGTATAAAAGCTTAACTGAACATATTTGATTAACTGCAGGCCTCTAGCTCGTACGATAAGCAGATGATGATATGCTACTAGGGTGACTCAGCACATTAATAACTAGAACTTTGTCCATAAACTGATCCTGTGTAACCTGAGCAGTTTAGTTTAAACCTGATATCAACCAAATGTAAGGCCCAGATTTCAGATTAAAGGTGAGAGGGGCAAGTGGGGACAGGAATGGCCACCGGGGAGGTGGGCAAAGGGTTGGTCGCTTTCACTGGAAACGGAATAAGCAGGCATCTGTGTATTTGGTAAATCTGGGTCCAGTTGTCAGATTCCCTCAAGATACCCTGAAGATTTGTGCCTGGTGAATGGTAATTTGTAGCCCACCAATAGGAGGACATGAGATTAAGGAATTACTGCAGTTTGGGGAAGGGGAGTGAGCCTGTCTCAACCTGCCTTCTGCCACAGGAAATGTAGGAAAAGGTAAATGACTGGTCCCAGAGGTGTAGCATGCTGAGAACTGCCTCAGGGCAATAAGCTGGGGGGGGTTGGGGAAATGAGTCAGTCTTTCTACCAGTCCTCCAGTGAATTTTCTGGGGGACTATTTTGCGCAGCCAAAACCAGGTGATAGCACCTGAACAAAAGATACTGGGGAGCCAGCAGTTAATCTAGTAAAAAGATGGATTCAATGACTTTGTACCCACAGATTTTCACTACCTCTTTCCAAAATGGGCAGTCACCTTGCAGGGAAAAGAGATTAACAATCTAGTCAATCCCTTCCTTTTGACTTGTTCTGTCAAGTGTAATCTCTCCAGCAGTGTTTTCCAGAGTATAAACTATTTTTTTAATAGGAAAGTGTCTTAGAATAAGGCTCTGTTTGTGAACACAATCAGCCGCAAAGAGCCCTTCCTTTGTATATGTGTAGATGTCAGTGAACCTCCTGAGCATCTTCACTGGAGTCCACTGACGTCTTATGAAGCTATTATGGGGAAGTAGGTCTTAATATGCCATTTTCGTGCCCTGGCTATAGTGCATGGGTACTACAGAACAATACTATACTTCGCACTGACATCATATTTTCCATTGGAAGAATGCAAAGAGCTTTCCAGACCTTACTAAATTAAGTTTCACAGCGTCTCTGTGCAACAGATAGTATCCCCGTTTCACAGGGGAAGAAAACAAGGCATAGAGAAGATCGGTGGTTTTCCCAAGCTCACACAGCAAGTCTATGGCAAAGATTGGCATATAATCTAGATCTCTGATGGAAAAGGGCATATTCTGTGGCTGAAGCTAGAACTGCGAGTCGGGAGGCCTGGGTCTTCACTCTCTGCACAGACCTCCTGTATGAACGAGGGCAAGTTACTTAACATTTTATGTGCCTCGGTTTCCCCATCTTTTTATTAAAAGGGAGTAATAATACATCCTTACGTCACTGTGATGGTGTTTAGAGGAATTCATTGATGTGGTAAAATGCTTTGAGTTTTTTTGGATAGAAGGTGTTCTGTAAATGCAAAGGATTTCACAGGTCTGTTCTTTTAAAAATATGGCTCAAGTTTTAGTGGTCTTATTTAGGAGCAAAAGGTCCTGGGTTTTTTTACCCTGATGCCACACGTGCACTTTAACTGACAACTGTGTCTGTAAATATGTAACATTGCAACATACATGTGAAAGGGCTGTGAAGTGGAATCCCAAAACAAGCTGGCATTCGGCTCTGCATTTGCTGTCTCATGGAATGTCACAGATCAACAGTCTGAGATGCACATTACATTACATTTCTTACACAAGGCTGTTTAATTCAACATGGCAAACTTGTATATGCACCCAGGTAACTTTCCCATTGAAAGATTTTTTTGCACTTTTTATGGCACTTTCATCCAAGGCCTTTACAGATATTGGTTCTGAAAATATGCTGGTGAGGGCAGTACATATTATGGTGCCCACTTTACTGACGAGGAGACTCAGGCACACAGAAGTTAAGTGACTTGCCCAAGATCAAAATGTATTAGTGACAGAGCTCAGTGATTCTCTGCTCTAATCTTTGGATGTTATTGCCTCCAGCATGCATATAGTGTACTGGACATTTCCAAAAGTTGCCACAAGTGAGATTTTAATTCCAAAATGCTCCATCACAGGCATTGAGAAATCATGTAAAAAGGTGAGACTGCTCAGCTAACAGTCTCAACATTCAGTCAAATGAAACTATTCATGTGCTTCTTAATCTTACTTAGAAATTCTTTGTCATTCTCTTTAATAGTCTCCAGTTAGTTACACTGTCAAAATCAAAGTAAAAAAGCGGATCTCATTGTGCTCTCATCTCTACATATATCCTTTACGCGTATAAACAATCCCTTTGAAATCAATGAAACCACTAGTGTGCATAAGGAAGACTTGTTTGAGATAAGATGTCTAGGATCAGGCCCCCAGGTTTTAGCTTTGTATGGTTCACATTTATACATCTGTGGATTCAGCCATTTTCCCATTCTGCATCAAGAAAGCATCCATGCGTCCAGTAACACAAAGAGGGGGTGCCAGAAACAGCAAACTACAGACAGAGACTGGGAAAGCAAAACACAGTGATATCTGTAGAAAACCAGATCTGTGCACCCTGCTGCCACTGTGGAGCTAAAATAGACTCAGGCTGCATGAGGAAAAAAACAACACGGTGAAGGCCAGCTCTGTCTTAAGACACCGTTTCAGTTGTCATGTCTACTGCAGTCCAGAAGACCCACCTTATTTTCATTAGTTACGCTGAGGATGAAATGAAGCAGAGCTGCCAGGCAGGGTGGTTTTAGACTCTGAGTACACACTTTGAACAGAACATGTAACTAATGTATTAAACAGTTCTACCTTGAACAGAGAAGCCATTCAGCCAATGTGATGCTTGAGAGACTATAACCGGTCGTTTTGTTGCTCTCCTTAAGTCATTCTGTTCCACTCTTCCAGTGCAGCTCCCTGTGCCATCAGGGAATAGAAGGGGTTGTTGCTTACCTGCCAACATTTCAAAGCTATAAATAGGGAAACTTGGGGAGAGAGTGTGTCAGTGCTAAACTGCATTGAAATTCACTGGGACCATGAGATCTTTTCGGAAGGGCAGAGTGCAAAACTAAATTCTTTTTCTGCACTCATTTGAATGGACATTGTGTTGTAGTTTACCAGTACTTAACATTTCAGTGATTACATCTTGCTCTTTGTTTCAGACAAACTATCTGAAAAGTAAAGATTTTAAATGATCAAAAATAGACTTTAAACATCCTATTAAGATAAATAGATTTCACACCATGGTTGTGTAACTGTATTGTTGCTATCTCCCTGCTTGCAAACAAGATAGCACTATATTGATTTAGCGTCAGAGAGCATTCTTCATTACCAGAAGGATAAGAACCTTTCTTTAAATGGAAGATGAATGGAAATGGAGGATCTCCATGGAGATGAGTTGTGTGGCAGCAATAAAAAGTAGATCATTTGACACACATGAGGTCATCACAAACAATGGAGTAAATTATCACTGTTTAATTTTCTAGCTATCCCAGATGCCTCTGGTAGTAATGAGACTGATATCTGACAACAGGAGGTCAAATCCTGACCTCTTCCCATCATACATGCTTCACTAACAATAAGTAGTCTTTTGACATGAATTTATGAACTTCTCTATTTTGTTTTGGTGACACCGATTTTTCTCAGATTCATAGACTTTAAGGTCAGAAGGGACCATTGTGATTATCCAGTCTGACCTCCTGTACATCGCAGGCCATAGAATCTCACCTACTCACTCCTGTAATAGACCTCTAACCCCTGGCTGAGCTACTGACATCCTCAAATCATGATTTAAAGACTTCAAGTTACAGAGAATCCACTATTTACACCAGGGCCGGCTCCAGGGTTTTTGCCACCCCAAGTGGCGGGGCAGGAGAAGCCACGATCGCAGTCAGCAGCACTTTGGTGGCAGCGCCACTGCGCTGCTTTCTTCTTCGGTGGCACTTCGGCAGCAGGTCCTTCCCTCCAAGAGGGACCAAGGGACCCGCCGCCCAATTGCTGCCAAAGAGCCGGACATGCTGCCCCTTCCCCTGGGCCGCCCCAAGTACTTGCTTGCTGTGCTGGTGCCTGGGGCTGGCCCTGATTTACACTAGTTTAAACCCACAAGTGCCCCCATGCTGCAGAGGAAGGGGGAAAAATCCAGGGTTTCTGCCAATCTGACCTGGGGAAAAATTCCTTCCTGACCCCAAATATGGTGATTGGTTAGACCCTGAGTACGTGGGCAAAACTCACCAGACAGACACCTGGGAAAGAATTCTCTGTAGTAACTCAGAGCCCTCCCCATCTAGTCCCCCATCACTCGCTGTTGGAGATAGTTGCTGCTAGCAGTCACAGATCGGGTATATGCCATGGTAGGCAGTCTCATCATACCATCCACTCTGTAAACTTAGCAAGCTCAGACTTGAAGCCAGTTAGGTTTTTTGCCCACACTGCTCCCCTTGGAAGGCTGTTTGAGAACTTCACTGCTCTGATGGTTAGAAACCTTCACCTAATTTCAAGTCTAAACTTGTTGATGGCCAGTTTATATCCATTTGTTTTTGTGTCCACATTGGCGCGTATCTTTCATTCCTTTCTCTGCCTGGTATTTATTCCTCTTGTCTATTTATACACAGCAATGATATCTCCCCTTAGCCTTCTTTTGCTTAGCCTAAACATGCCAAGCTCTTTGAGTCTGCTCTCCTAAGGTAGGTTTTCCAGTCCTCTGATCATTCTAGTAGCCCTTCTTTGCACCTGTTCCAGTTTGAATTCATCTTTCTGAAACATGAGAGACTAGAATTGCACCTAGTATTCCAGATGAGCTCTCACCAGTTCCTTGTATAATGGTCCTAATGCTTGCCTATCTCTACTGGAAATACTTCTCTGGATGCAGCCTAGGATGGCATTAGCCTTTTTCACAGCTGCCTCACTTTGGTTGCTCATAGTCATCATATGATCAATCAATACACCCAAGTCTTTCTCCTCCCCCATCACCGGGGCCGGCTCCAGGCACCAGCAGAGAAAGCACGTGCCTGGGGCGGCATTCCGTTCATTCTTGGGGTGGTGCAGTCCGAGGTGGGTTTTTTTTGCTTGGGGTGGCAAAAATGCCCTGCCTGTTACTTCCAACTGGTACATTCCCAGATTATAGTTTATACATCCTTCTTGATGTCTGCTATGGCTGACAGTAATAGAATGAAGCATACTAGATGACCAGATCTGTATTAGAACACAGAGCACACATTTGGTAACTCACCAATACAGATAGTGGTGGAGGGGAAAAATGCAAATCCTTTAGTTGTATGGGCTGTTATACAAATAGCAAGAGAGCCTGTGGAAGGGAATGAAGCAAACTGAGGCATAAGAAGGAAATTAGGGACATGTTTGACCGTCTTACTTTCACTTAAGCAATCCAAAGCATAGGGGTATGTTCACCTCCTGCATAAAAGTTGTTGAAAGGCAATAAATTAGTCTTTGAAGTGAATGGCATATATTGAGACCAGGAAGGAGAACAACATATTTGGATCAGCAAGAAACCAAGTTCCCAGCCCCAAAGTTCTTGTCCAGCAACACAGACTGTCCCACTGTGTTTCCCTCCAGTTGTCCACTGGATACAGGCCTGGGCTGATAACTAGACTGCCACAGATCAGCGAGCCCACAACCATACTGTGGGCTTGTCTACACTACAGGACTATTTAATTTGTGTATCCATACTAAATACACAAATTCGAACTTCTGAGTCCACATTCACGAAGCTATCCACAGTTCAATGCATGCTGGGGAAAATGAGCATGGAGCATCATCGCTGCACTTATGACCTCTTCCACAGTCAGATGCTGAGAAGGCAGTGGAGATCATGGTGGCAATGGGTCAAGTTCATGGTGTGCAAGCACAGACTGGTGGGACCGCATAGTGCTGCAGGTCTGGGATGACACAGAGTGGCTGCGAAACTTCAGGATGACACTTTCCTTGAACTGTGTGACTTGCTGTCCCCTGCCCTGAAGCGCCAGGACACAAGGATGCGAGCAGCCCTGACTGTGCAGAAGCGAGTGGCCATAGCCCTCTGGAAACTTGCCACGCCAGACAGCTACATTGCTGTCATTCAAGTAGCGAGCAACTGCTCTCAAAGGTAGTGACTGTCGGAAATGTCCAGGTCATCGATTCCCAAACTGCGGTGGGGCTATAGATGGGACTCACATCCCTATCCTGGCACCAGCCCACCAGGCCAGCGAGTACATAAACGAAAGGGCTACTTTTCAATGGTGCTGCAAGCTGTGGTGGACCATAGGGGACGTTTTACCAACATCAGTGTTCAGGAACTCTGGTCTGTTTAGACGCTCCAGGCAGGCACTTTCTTCCCGGACCACAAAATAACGGTTGGGGATGTGCAGATGCCTACAGTGATCCTCGGGCTAATGCCCTGGCTCATGAAGCCCTATACAGGCGCCTTGGACACTGAAAAGGAACTCTTCAACTACCGGCTGAGCAAGTGCAGAATGGTGGAGATGGCGGACCACATCAGCGAAAGAATATCCCGTAGTTATTGCTGCTTGCTGTGTGCTCCACAATCTCTGTGAGAGCAGGAGGTTGAGGCAAATCGCCTGGCTGCTGTTTATGATCAGCCAGACACCCGTGCTGAGAGAATATCCCAGATATGCATCAGGGAGGCTTTGAAAGCCAGAGCAGGGTAACCTGTGACTGTCCACTTGATTTTAAGAGAGCCTGATCATAAACCAAGTTTTCCCACTTCCCAAGGACGTTTTAAAACTAAGGACATGTTTTAGTAATTAATAATAAATCTTTCGTTGACTTTGCATTTCTGTTTCTTCGTTGAAACATGGAAGCATTCTGTGCTGGTTAAGGTGTGCACTGATGGGTGGGTTTGCAGGAAGTTACCATGACGGCTGTGGGTTTGGGCGTTGGAAGGGTGAGGTGTGGGGAAGGGTGAGTATCTGCCCCTGGATGAGGTCTCTTTGGGGCTCGGGGCACCGGGAGGATCGTGACTACGGTCCAAATGCATGTGAAGGGAAGCCTGCCTTTACATTCGGGGATGTCAGGCACCAGGACCCTACACATCAAGGAAAGACCGGGCAGCATACACCACACAGACTGTCCCTGGTGCCTAGTGACTGCAGTCTGTGTGTGCCCTGCAGTTGACCCTGCCCCAAGTCTGTACCCTGGTAATGTGGGCTATGCACTGTAATTAAAAATCCCCACAAAGTCTTCTGACACGAGAAACAGAGAGTAACAGCAAACCGCTTTTAATAATGTTATACACAGTGGGGGTTGAAACTTGGATTTGGGACTGGGTGATCCTGTAAGGGAAGAACTTCTACAAATTTACAGCGAGAGGTGTCTTGTACATTAGCGCCATGTCTGCTGCGGTGCAGTGACAGTTCTCACGGCCCCTACCGCCTCCTTCTTGTCACTTTGGGTGAGGGGGACAGGACTCGGTTGCAGATGCACTGCAGGGGGCTCTCTCCTCCTGCCTGTGGTCTTGCAGAACATCTACAAGGCGCCGGAGCGTGTCCGTTTGCTCCTCATTAGACCAAGCAGCGTTTGAGTCGCCTGCTGGTCTTCCTGCCGCCACCTATCCTCCCGCTCCAGGTGTGTGCGATGCTGCTGACACAGGCTCTCCTCGACTGTCTCTGCTCTGCCGCCTCCGCTCTGGAGCTGGCCATCAGTTCCTGGAACATGTCGTCCCTTGTCTTTTCTTCTAATCTGAGCCAGCCTCTGCAGGGGATGGCGGGCAGTCCGTGAAGGGTAGGTGATTTCCTTGAACAAATACATGTTTGCCAACAGTAAACACAGTCTAGTCATTTTCAGTTAAGAAGACCAAACAGGGAACCAAGTCTCAGGAGATCTCGGAACTAGTCCGAGATTTGAATACGCTCTCATTGGCGCGCGATTGCACTGGATAGCGAGAGACAGCTGCATCCCTCTTGCACAAAGTCCTGGTAAGCCTTACAGTACAGACTGCTTATCAGATAGTGCTTAGCTGTGCTCTCCTGCTGGAGGCAATGTGCAAAGCAGAAAAGATGAGCGTTATGCGGCATCTCCCGCCAGTGATGTATGCTTTTCCTCTGAGGCCTGCAACACGTGGCTGTTGCGAGGTCATTCTTATGCAAAGTAAAACTCTGTTAAGCGAGGGTCATTCTTATGCAAAGTAAAACTCTGTTTCTTTCTTATGCAAAGTAAAAGTCTACCATGCACAATAGTAACAGTACACTAATTCCACTAATTAGATGCAGCACTTCCACAACGACATCACCCTGAGGCGTGTCAGGCGCACACAGAGAGAGCGGATGTTAATAGAAGCCCTGCACAGACCAGGACCCTACGCTGCCATGCTCGTAGGCGATGGTCCTCTACCTGAGGATGGCATGGCGCGGAAGAGTGTGCTTCAACGGAGCACCCAATAAAGCACCTCTCCCAAGAAACCTCTTGCTGAGGCTTTTCCAGCTGCTCTCTGAGAGCTTTTTGAAATATCCCCAGAGGACTATTGCTCCATTGCTGTTTGTGTAGACCTGCTGTTTGTTTAGTTTCATATTTAAAAATGTTTATATAGTATTTCTATTTTTATATAAATCCCTGTTTCTTAAAAAATAAATGTTTCCCTGTTTGTAGCACTTACCGCCTGATCCTTCCCTGATTCCGAGTCCTGGTTAACGGACGGTTGGTAGGGGATCTCTGTGAGGGTGATGAAGAGATCCTGGCTGTCAGGGAAAGCGGGAGTGGGTTCTAAAGACCCTTCCTCATCTTCCACACTATTCCGCCTCGGAGTCCACCGTCACTGGTGGGGCACTGGTGGCAGACCCACCTAGAATGGCATGCAGTGCCTCGTAGAAGCGGCATGTCTGGCTGACTTTTTGATACCCTTGTCTTAGGTCCTTCACTTTCACGCGCATCGCATCCCGGCTGTATCCTTTGTCTTTCATGGCTTTAGAGACCTTCTCGAAGGTCGCTTGTTGGAGCGCAGCTCGAGAGCACAGACTCCTCGCCCCACACAGCGATCAGATCCTGGACTTCCCGGTCACTCCATGATGGGGACCTCTTTCTATTCTTTGATTGCCCGGACTCCTCTGCTGGAGAGCTCTGCATCGTTGCAGGTGCTGCAGAAGAACGTCAGATTCAAACCGCCCAGACAGGAAAATGAATTCAAATTTTCGCGGGTCATTTCCTGTGTGGCTGGCCAGAGAATCCAAGCTCGGACTGCTGTCCAGAGCGTCAACAGAGTGGTGCACTGTGGTTCGATTAGCATCCACCGCTGATAAATTCGAATTAAAGTCCTAGTGTAGACCAGGCCTGTGTGTGGTCGAGGCGTTGGGGATTTACAGTGTGCAGGGGAATTAATACTGCCTCAAGCAGAATAACTTCCCACAACTCTTACTGGGCTGCCTGTGCAGCTTCTCTAGGAGAGCATGTGGCTTAGAGTGACTCCTCCCCACATTTTCCCTGTTTTTCTTCCCAGCCCCCTTCATGGTCTATGGGCCGCACAGACATTTTGCAGAGAGGGTTGATATGGGGAAAAGCCAAGCACAGCCATCTTTTCCCTCCCTTTCTACTGCATTTTGCACACATTTCTCTCCCCTTTGTATGGTGCGAGATGAGTAGAGGGGCTTTGTTGCCCATAGGTATACATGCAATACAGCTCATATAGAGGCTCTTAGCTGTCTACTATCTTGCTGTTCTCTATAGTTGCATAACATGCCACTGAGTGTGCAATTTATTTGGATTTGGTCCTTACCACAGAAAATACCAAAATCCATATAATTGCTTACTGCATATCAGGAAGCTATATTAGACATTATTCTCTAATTAAAGTGACAAACCGTATGGTAATGATGATTAATGCTGTCAGCAGATGACTGCACTTCCTGTCTTTAACTAGTTTGAGTTAATAAATAGCTTTTATAATGCAACCCTACCAAACAAAGGGTTTTTTGGTCTAAATGCCAATAACTTGTGTATTCTAACCCTGGCTTGACAGACTGCCACTGTGGACAGGAGTCAGTTGCTTAGGGCCTGATTTTCAGAGGTGAAGAGCACCGTCTATTGTGCTCTTCACCTCTGAAAATCAGGCCCTGAATCTCAATACCAGTGTAATTATCTGTAGACTGGGGATAGTACTTATTACCTTGCAGGGGCGTTATGGGGATAATCTGGTTATTGGTAAAGAACTCTGGGGGTGTAAAGCACTACCTCAATCCGGTTATGCCACTTCTCCAACTGTTTTGTGCTGGTTCTTAGGGTCGTCTCTAAAAGCCAATTAAAGTCAATGGGAGTCTTTCCTTTTAACTTCAGTGGGCATTGGATCGGGTCTTTCCACCAGCTTACAGCAGAGCTTACTTGTAGCAAGCTAAGTAATGATCTAAAACACAGCTGCCTTCTGCTTGACACAGCTTGTGAAATCCCTGCCTCGTTGAAGAAAATGGTAAAACTCCCATTGATTCCAGTGGAGTTATGGAGGCAGGATTTCACCTATAGCCTTCAAACACGGCACCGATTCAAAATGCATTGGTGGGGGAGGGACTCTTAAGGCCTCTGTGATAGCGCTGGTGTATTCTGTACTTAAACCTTGTTTCAAACTATTCAGACACAAATTTTCTTCACTAGCAATCCGCCAGACAGACAGACAGAGAGGCTGCTTTTGCCACACTTTAGAGAGACTGCATAGGGGAAGATAAATTTGGGACATGCTTTTTGTGTGAATTCTCTGTATACTTGAGAGTTAGAAATGTGGTTTAAGAATGGAGAGAGAACAGATTCCTTGAAACCAGAGAGAAGTTGGCTTTTGTTCAAGAGACACTTTTTTTCCTACCATGCTAAAGTAACCTGGCTCTACTGATAACCTAGCCAATGCAGGACCACCACTTAGCCCCAAAATAGCTCCCTGGCATGTAAGGGCATCTTACCTTTCACTGACTTGCTGGTGACTTTATTAGTAGTATCTGTTATAATCACTTTACATAGAGCAGGTTGCCAAAGAAAGAATAAAATTCTGTCCCAAACACACAAGGGTTAGCAGCTGTGACCAGGACTATTCAAGTGGCTCTCATTAACATTTGAAATAGTTAGCCATTGAAATCTCCCCTGCGATCCTGGTAGGATGGACCCTAAAATGTAGTGTTTGGGGTTAGTAGAAGAGCCCTGTTGCTTCTGGCATGATCATGTAATACAGCACCTGAACAAAGAGAAACATGAGGATATATTCAGCACTGGGTTATGCTGGCTTTAGCTGGTATAAACCTAGGCACACGGTTCTCAAGGCAGAAAGACCATGGAGCAGCTGAAAGTGGTTCTGACCTTTTTCTTTTTCTTTTTCTTCTCTCTTCCCCCCACTTGAGGAGGTGGGCAGCACAGCCCCAAAACTAGCAGCCACTAATTGGGAAAGGGGCATGGCCAATAAGGATGGGAGACGTGCTGGATCAGCATATCCCCTGAGCAACCTCTGCCAGTATGCTCCTGGGAAACCTCAGGAAATGGCCAGAAAGCAATGCAAAGGGCGGGGCAGATGCAGCGCCTGACCACCCGTGGGGTGACTCTTCCCTGAGTACAGGAGGAGAGGCTGATACAGAGTGGTGTGATTTTTCATCACCCTCTTCCAGATTGAGTAAATCAAGCCCAGGATGCTTGCTCTTGAGATTAATCATGTCATTATAAAGGGTTAGTATTTTTATATACTGTTGTCTGTATTTTTTTCTCTCCATCGTTATTTATGGCTATAGTTAGGAACTAATGGGCCAAATCATGAAATTGCTTTAACAGGAGTTTTTCCTGAGCAAGAAACATGACTTTTGCCTGAAAAGGGGCTCTGTGGTTGGGTCTAGTGTCAATGGATGAACGTTGTCATCTCAGGAAAGTGATCTGCCCTTAAATAAATTTGTGCCAATTAAAGAACTTCCCAGGACACATTCCTTGTCTAGAAGTTTCTGAAGACTAGAGCTGAGTAAAATTTTTCAGCTGAAACTTTTCTTCGGTGAAAAATGCACATTCAGCGACCCCAAAGCATTCTGTGAGTTTGTCAGTATAAATAAACTAAATGTTTGTTCAACCTGAAACAAATGTTTTCTCGGGTCTTCAATTCACTGAAACATTTTTCAGCTTGACCCAAAACAAATGGAATTTTTTTTGAATTGCCCACAAACTGAAAAATCCAGCTCCGCTCTAGACTAAAACAAAGGAGTCTCAGCTGAGAGTAACTTTTTTGCTCACAATTAAAAAATAGTTTATTCGTTGCATGTACATTTGTATATTGTTAAAAATAAAAAATATCAATCTGTCTTGTTCCACTGTAACCTCAATACGAGACCACCCTTTTATTGGACAAGTCCTGCTCTGCTAAATTATCACTAAATATATTGGCCTAACATTTCAAACCTGGGAGCCTAAAATTAGACTCTTAAATAGAAGTAGTCGGATTTTCAAAAGTGCTGGAAGCTCCTGGTGATTTGAGTGAGATTTGTGGATGCTAAGCACTTCTGAAAATCATACCACTTTTATTACGCTGTAGCACTTAAGTGAAGACACTCCTTTTGCCAATGTAGTTAATCCACCTCCCTGAGAGGTGGTAGCTATGTCCCCATGACAAGCATTCCCGTTGACATAGCACTATCTACACAGGGGATTTAGGTTGGTATTTTTCACATCCCTGAGTGATGTAGTTATACTGATATAGGTCTTCAGGGTAGATTTGGCCTTAGGCTTTTAGCTTTAGGCACCTAGGCTTGAAACTTTTGATCACTGAGTACAATTTTGCTTCATCCTAATAAGAAAACAGAATCCACGGAGGAACCAATTGTTGTCTGTACCAGGAGTGCTCACTTGTGACTGATTTCACTGTTTTTTCAGAAACCAACAGCTAAGACATTTAGGTTTAAAATATCCTGTATTTTTTGTGTGCACAGTCCATGTTTTCATGAACAGTCTCAAGGATTGTTACTTTCAGATAATGTGACCTAACTTTTGCACAGGAAATATAATTTAGGCTGAAGAGAACGTCTCCTTCAGAGCTGTTCTGTTCGGTACAGATGACGCATTTCATTATGAAATGTCTTTTTTGAGAAACAAGGAACTTAAATACACAAACTAGGTTTCAATTATGTTAGGGCTGTGCCACAAACCAACAACACTAGGAAGTTAAAAATGAGGATTGCCACTCCATTCTAACTTCTCTTCATTGCCTGAGTTCCGCATACAGAATTACCATTCACCTGGAGTTGTGTATGCAGAATGAGAGCAGTCTACAGGAGTAGATTAAGGCTTATTGGGGTTCAGTCCCACACTCTGAAAAAGTCTTTTCCATTCTTTCTTAATAGTCCCCAAAACATACTCCCCCCCACCCCACCCCGCTTCTCCCTGTTCTCCCAGTTCTATAATCTCCACTCCAGTTCTTCCATCCTAATTCAACACAATTTGCATCTCTTCAAAGAGACTTTCTCACTTTCCTAGACTCAGCAATCCTTGATGTCCCCACCCAACAGACTTTCTTCTCTACCTCCCGTCTGTCTCTTCACAACCATATCTCCTGCTCTGGAGTGTCTGAGGCTCTTTTCTTTTTTCTGCTCTCTGAAAGTTGTTGGTAATTCAGCTTTTGCTACTGTTGAGCCTCTGCTTAGAGCTCCTTAGCCCTTCTCTTCTAGTCTAGTGTGACGTACGGGACCATCTGTGACAGTCCTAGGAGGATTGCCTGCTTTGTGCTCTCAAGCCCTAAATGGCTCCAGGAGTGCTCACTTGTCACATTGACTTCTTTGCTGACCCAGGGACTCCATGGGTGGCAATGTGACTTGTGCAGGCAGCACATGCTGCTGCGTTTTCCTGAAGGTCAAAAACTAAGGCCAGGTCTACATGAAAAACACTTTTTTCCCAGTATAGCAATGTTGGTAAGAACTCTGCTTTTTTGTGTCTGTGATATTTCTAGACTTGCAAAAGCCCTAGTGTAGACTCAGTTACACCAGAAAAAAGTACTGTTGCCATTTATAGCTTATTTTGCTTGCTGAATAGTTATAAGCTATACTGTCAAAAGCACTTTTTTGCTAGTATACGCTGCATCTACGCTAGGAAGGTTTCGCGGGTATACTTATACCAGCAAACCTCTTCTGGTGTGGATCTGGCCTCAGTCACATGATGTCTATTGCTGCATGCATTCCTGCCTCCCCTCAGACCAGGAGCAACATGAGACCTGAAGGTTGAAAAGAAAGTTTTATACCTCCCCACACCATGCCCAGTGTTACCCAGGTCCATGTGAACCAGCAGCAATAAGCTGAATTATTGGTTTGTACCACAAAAGGAGTCAGCTGGCAACAACAATCAAGTTGCCCTTTCCTCAGCACATACTTGGCAAAAGAAAATTTGGAGGCTCATGCAGTAGTAGAGCCCTGATCTCTGCCCGCTGGGGATCTGGCTGCAATCTGACACTTCTCTCTGATGGGATTTCTCCTTGGTTTGGTTTGTTTATGATAGTGTGAGATAAGGACACCACATCAACTGTAGCTCAGCTGTCTGACTTCTCAGTTACTGTCACAATCACAGTGTTTTATCTTGTGTATTTCTTGCTTTTTACACAGCAAAAATAATACGAAGAACTACATGGTCATGGCTGGCTCCCAAATAGAGCTGGTCCAGAATTATTCATTGGAATGATTTTCCAGTGAAAAGCCCTTTTAATAAAATGGAATTTTTTCCAGGGAACATTTCAATTTTGTTGAGAAAATTTTTATTTTTCAGTCGGGAACATGGAAATGACAGCTTCCGGGCTGCTTACCTGAAGGCTCATGTCTGTTTCACATTTTGGCTGGTTTCTTCAATGGAATCCACAAAAGCCTTTCCAGAGACCTAGGGAGGCTGAGCTCCCTCACACTCTGTTTTTCCACCTGATCCCCAGCAGCAGAGGCAGAGTGCCCTCCAACCAGTTCCAGGAACTGGAGAGGCTGAGAGTCTGTGTGCTGAGCCTCCTGAAATTGATAAGAGCCTTCCAGGTGGGCAGCTGGAAAGCTGAATATTTTCAGTGCATGTCACAGAAAGAGAGCATTTGCTAATGGTTTAGCATCACTGAACCATCAGCAAATCCCCTAATCATTTACCATCACTGAGGTGGCTGAGCATGAACTGGTCTGACTGGTTTCAGAGTAGCAGCCATGTTAGTCTGTATCCTCAAAAAGAACAGGAGTACTTGTGGCACCTTAGAGACTAACAAATTTATTTGAGCATGAGCTTTCGTGGGCTACAGCCCACTTCATCGGATGCATGCAGTGGAAAATACAGTAGGAAGATATATGTATATATAGATAGATATAGATATATATACACACAGAGAACATGAAACAGTGGGTGTTACCATACACACTCTAACGAGAGTGATCAGTTAAGGTGAGCTATTACCAGCAGGAGAGAAAAAACTTTTTTGTAGAGGTAATCAAAATGGCCCATTTCCAGCAGTTGACAAGAAGTTGTGAGGAACAGTAGGGAGGGACATAAACATGGGGAAATAGTTTTACTTTGTGTAATGACCCATCCGCTCCCAGTCTTTATTCAAGCCTAATTTAATGGTGTTCATTTTGCAAATTAATTCCAATTCAGCAGTCTCTCGTTGGAGTCTGTTTTTGAAGCTTTTTTGTTTGTAATATTGCGACTTTTAGGTCTGTAATCGAGTGACCAGGTAGATTGAAGTGTTCTCCGACTGGTTTTTGAATGTTATAGTTCTTGACATCTGATTTGTGTCCATTTATTCTTTTACGTAGAGACTGTCCGGTTGGCCAATGTACATGGCAGAGGGACATTGCTGGGTACACTACACACAGACACATGCCTAGTATGGATATGGAGGGTTTTAGTGGAGTCTTCTCTGCTGGTGTTATCTTTCTTTGAGTCTCCATTGCACCAGCAGCCTCTATATACAAATGCCCCATTTTGTTCTGTCTAATTATAGGTCCAATTGTCAGGCTGGAAAGCATGCAGTGACTTACTATTACATCTGACACCAGAAGTGACTGTGTTTAAAGCAACACTGTACAATTTTTTAATCAATTTGTCCTTTTGCTGCAGCCTTATGAATTTCATGTGATGAGGAAGTGGTGGTTTATGATTTGAGGCTGATTGATAGCCCTGAAAAAAGCAACTTGCCACAGAATTATGACAAGTTAGGAGAAACCACAGGATTTTACACATCTCTTTGACTAAGTGTCTATATTAATGAAGTGATAAATGAAGGGGGGAAGGGGATAAGCTCTCTTTTATGGACAGCCAGCCAGTTAGCTATAAAGTCCCTCTTGGTGACTGTTCTCTGCTTGCTTTACCTGTAAAGGGTTAACAAAGTTCCCCCAGGTTAAAAAAAAAAAAGGGCACCTGACCAAAAGAGCCAATGGGAAGGCTAGAACTTTTTTTAAAAATTGGGAAAGAAGCTTTCCCTTTGTCTGTGGTTGTAGCAGAGACACAGAGCAGCAATGCTGTAAGCAGCTTTAAGCCAGGTCTGATCATAAATCATCAGATCATACCTAGAACTACTCATCTGGAACTTCCAAATGTGTAAGTAGGTCAGGAATGTTTAGAAAGATGTGATTAGGGTTATTTCTGTTTTTCTTATGGTTAATGGACTCCTCTGTGCTAACCCCAGATGCTTTTGTTTGCTAGTAACCTTTAAGCTGAACCCCCAAGAAAGCTATTTTGGGTGCTTAGTTTTTGGAATTGCTCTTTTAAAATCTGTCAAAATCCTAAGTTCCAGATGTATTTTCTTTCTTTTTTGTTTTTAATAAAGTTTGCCTTTTTTTAAGAACAGAATTGAATTTTTGGTGTCCTAAGAGATTTGTGCATGTTTGATTAGCTGTTGCTACTAGCTAATTTCCTTTGTTTTCTTTCTCAGCTCTTCCCCAGAGGGAGGGGTGAAAGAGTTTGAGGGTACCCCACAGGGAGGTATTCCCAAGTGCTCCTTCCTGGCTCGAAGGGGTTTTTTCTTGCAAGGGGGTGGTGGCGGCAGCGTTTACCAAGCCAAGGTCAGATAAAAGCTGTAACCTTGGGAGTTTAATACAAGGCTGGAGTGGCCAGTATTATTTTTTTAAAATCCTTGCAAGCCCCCACCTTCTGCACTCAAAGTGCCAGAGTGGGGATTCAGCCTTGACAGGAGTATATAGAAAAAATGCTTTAAAGGATCCAGCTAAAACCAGAGTATCCTTAATTCATACCCACTTTGCAGGGTTTTCCTTAAGCCTGTGCCAGTCTCATCATACTAACTTTCTAACCCTTACTATTCTTTTCCCTGAAAGCCTATCCACAACTAGTCTGAAGTATTATTATAATAAACTATTTGACTGTGGAACAGCAAGATGGAGGTGGAATTCATTTCCCGACTTCTTCCGCTTGCAGGATGCACATTGACACCACTTGTTCGCTTGCTCCCACCATCCTTACGTTAGAGGTAATCTCCCAGTATTTAGTACACACATTCAGATGTGTTTATAGTTAGATTAGCGGAAAATCACACTGATATTTTAGGGTTACTTTTTCCAAAACTAATGCTTCTACAGTAAATATTCTAAATCAAAACCAAATACAAAAATAAACTCTCCCTGAAAGGACCATTAATGGGGACAAATTTGATTTTGTCCATTAATTTTGGGGAAAAAACAGTCTTGACAGTTATCCTTTAAATACCATTAAAATGTTTTAAACTTTTCATCTCATCTCATCTCACTAGGAGCGGCAGGTTTGTATAATTTTTGGTGGTGCCCAGGACAGATCAAAATCCCAACCTCTCCACACACCTGCCTACGGCTCTGGGAGGAGTTTGGGTGTGGGAGGGGTGTAAGCTCTGGGAGGGAGTTTGGGTGCAGGCTCTGGGCTGGGGCAGGGGGTTGAGGTGCTACGTTTACCCCAGGCAGCTCCCAAAAGTGACCCGCACACCCCTTTTGCAGCAGCTCCTAGGCAGAGGGGTCTCTTTGCACCACTGCCTGCAAGCAGGGCCGGCTTTAGGCCAATTCAACCAATTCCCCCGAATCGGGCCCCGCGCCTAAGAGGGCCCCGCACACAAGCCCTGACAGTGCGCTGTACCGGGGTGGCCCAGCTTCCCCAGGGGGCAATTTAAAGGGCCTGGGGCTCCCAGCAGGGACTGGAACCTCAGGCCCTTTAAATTGCCACCAGAGCCCCACTGCTAGAGCTCTGGGGGCTATTTAAAAAGTCTGGGGCTCCCCTTGCTTCTACTGCCCCAGCCCTTTAAATAGCCCCTGGAACCCCACTGCTTTGCCAAGGCTCCCGTGGCTATTTAAAGGGCCGGGGCTGTAGAAGCAGGGGAGCCCCAGGCCCTTTAAATAGCCCCCGAACCCCGGGCTGCTGCTGCTGCTACCCTGGTGGGGAGGGAGGAGGAGGCACTTACCGTACAGGGTGGGCGGTACCCCTGTACCCGCACCCCTGCCTGCACCCAGCGCCGCACTCCTGCCCTGCCTGCAGCCAGCCCCTGCCCGCACCAGCCCCGCACCTCCTGCCCTGTCTCCAGACAACCCCTGCCGCACGCCCCTGCCTGAAGCCAGCCACTCCCGCAAACCTCAGTGACCAGCGCTGCCAACCCTTGCCACACCCCTGCAGCCCTACCTGAAGCCAGTCAGCCCACCCCACACACCCCTGCCTCCAGCCAGCCCCACACCCCTTGCCCTGCTTGCAGCCAGACCCTACCTCCAGTCAGCCCCTGCCCTGCCTCCAGCCAGCCCCATGTCCACTGCTGCCCTGCAGTTCCCAGGGCAGTAACCCTGCTTCAATGAGGGGGGGCAGGGAGCAGCTGGGACCCACACATGGGCACACCCTAGGGTGTCCAGAGAGCAAATGTGAAAAATTGGAACAGGGGTGGGGGGTAACAGGAGCCTATATAAGAAAAAGAACCCCAAATCGGGACTGTCCCTATAAAATCTGGACATCTGGACACCCTAGCACACCCCAGGGAGTGGCGGGGATCCACACACATGAAACGGAGCTCAGTTCTAGTTCAGGCTCATCTTTTTAAAAAAGAACTTTAGGTCTGGTTAACGTACATCTGTATTTTCCCAGACATGTCCAGCTTTTTGGTTCTTAAATCGCCATCCGGGAGGAATTTTTTAAAATACGGACGTATGGTAACCCTATTGGTACAAAAAATACATACTGTGGCACATCCCTTAAAGCAGAACTTTTTACAGGGAACCGGTTGCTAAGAAATGAAAGGCTTTTTTTTACATGTTTTTTTTTTTTAGTCATCCCTGCCGGGGCCCCGCCAAAAATGTTCGAATTGGGCCCCGCACTTCCTAAAGCCGGCCCTGCCTGCAAGCACTGCCCCCACAGCCCCCATTGGCTGTGGTTCCAATGGCAGAGTTGGTGCTCAGGGTGGGGGCAGTGCACAGAGACACGCTCCCCCTCCAGGGGCTGCAGGGACATTTTTAATATCACCCAGGGATGGCGAGTGGGGCTAGGGGAGAGACTCGGCCCTGAACATTAGTGGAGCCAGGCCCCCATGCTCTGAATATTCCTGGAGACTAATTCGCTGCCCCTGCATCTCATGTTCCAGAAATCATGAGGTGCACCCTCTTTACGAATTCAGGTATAGCATGTCTGCCATATCAATGTGTGTATTTGTTTTTTCAATTTAAAATAAACTGCAAAAGACCAATCTACGATGCGGACAAAGTAGCAGAAATGTAATTTTCAAAAATGCATCTGTTCTTACAGAGCTGTTAAAAATGTATCTGAAACTTCCTAAAACTATTTTGAGCCATTTTCTAGCTGAAGAACTCCTACACAAATTTAAACTACTACTTGTGGGAGGAAGGGAAACTGTGGTTCCTGTCTAACAGCATGTACAGTCATTGTCACTTAAGATGGCCAAGATAGAAATCCAGTAAATCCCAGTATAAGTAGGGGCATTTCCAGCAGATCGAGGGATGTGATCATTCCCCTCTACTCAGCACTGGTGAGGCCTCATTTGGAGTACTGTGTCCAGTTTTGGGCCCCACACTACAATAAGGATGTGGAAAAATTGGAAAGAGTCCAGTGGAGGGCAACAAAAATGATTAGGGGGCTGGAGTACATAACTTATGAGGCGAGACTGAGGGAACTGGAATTGTTTAGTCTGCAGAAGAGAAGAATGAGGTGGGATTTGATAACTGCTTTCAACTACCTGAAAGGGGGTTCCAAAGAGGATGGATCTAGACTGTTCTCAGTGGTGGCAGATGACAGAACAAGGAGTAATGGTCTCAAGTTGCAGTGGGGGAGATTTAGGTTGGATATTAGGAAAAACTTTTTCACTAGGAGGCTGGTGAAGCACTGGAATGGGTTACCTAGGGAGGTGGTGGAATCTCCTTCCTTAGAGGTTTTAAGTCCCGGCTTGACAAAGCCCTGGCTGGGATGATTTATTTGGGGTTAGTCCTGCTTTGAGCATGGGGTTGGACTATATGACCTCCTGAGGTCCCTTCCAACCCTGATATTCTATGATTAAGCCAATTGCCAATGAAGGTCTGGAAGGAATATTTTTCTCACCATCAGATATGTGGTGGGGATGTTTCACTTTCCTCTGAAGTAGCCAGTTTAAGGAATGATGAATGGATTAGAGGACAGATGAATGATCAACTATTATACATTGACAACACGTATGCTTCTATAAAGAGAATCTCATTGAATAAATATGGGAGGAAGGATGATCTTGCAGTTAAGGCACTAGCCTAGAGCTGAGGAAAGCTGGGTTCAGTTCCTGGCTCTGCTACAGACTTTCTGTGTGGCCTTAGGTGGGTTACTTAATCTCTCCATGCCCCAGTTCACCAGCTGTGAAATGCAGATCACAATACCGCTCCATAGGCATTTCAGTTATACATTTAAAAAATACTAGGGCTAGGAATTAATTGCAGATAACTTAAGTGATTAACTCAAAACAAATTAACTCAATTAAAAAAATGAATCTTGATTAACCACAATTTTAATTGCACAGTTAAACAATAAGAATACCAATTGAGTTTTATTATAAATATTTTTGGATATTTTTCTACATTTTCAAATATATTGATTTCAATTACAACACAGAATACAAAGTGTGCAGTGCTCACTTTATATTATTATTTGATTACATATATTTCCATTGTAAAAAAGATAAAAGAAATTGTATTTTTCAATTCACTTCATAAAAGAAGTATTGTAGTGCAACTTACAAATGTAGATTTTTTTTGTTACATAACTGTGCTCAAAACAAAACAATGTAAAACTTTAGAGCCCACAAGTCCACTTCTTGTTTAGCCAATTGCTAGGACAATCAAGTTTGGTTACAATTTGCAGAGATAATGTTGCCTACTTCTTATTTATACTGTCACCTGAAAGTGAGAATAGGCGTTCACATGGCACTTTTGTAGCCGGTGTTGCAAACATGCCAGATATACTAAACATTTGTATGCTTCAGCTGCCATTCCAGAGGTACAAAAAAGAGATTGTATGAGGTGAATTGAAAAATACTGTTTCTTTTGTTTATCTTTTTTACAGTGCAAATATTTGTAATAAAAATATATATAAAGTGATCACTCTACACTTTGTATTCTGTGTTGTAATTGAAATCAATATATTTGAAAATGTAGAAAACATCAAAAAATATTTAAATAAATTGTATTCTTTCATTGTTTAACAATTAATTTTTTTAACCGTGTGACAGCCCTAATCTATATGAATAGAAATTAATGGTTTGTCCATTGCTAACAAAATAATGCAACACAGTTTATTTTACTTCATAACAACTCCCATTTGGAAGTGGCATTACAACTACAGTAGCAACTGCCATGATTAAGGCTGAGCAAGATATTTGTGCGTATTTTTAAAGTGTGAAGGTGAGTCTTGCTGACCTTGATGCTTTCTAGGAGCTCTGTAAATGTGTAAGGCACCAAATTTGGCATTTCTAGACCAATTTGGTTTTGAGCTATGACGAACCCAACAAAGTAAAGAAAGTGTTTAAGAAATTAGTGGGATTTTTTTAACCCACATTTCCAAAATGTGTCTGATTTGTCTTGTACATTCTTTGCAGACGATCCCTCTAACTTTCAAGTGTGTTATATGCGTGTGTGTAACTTTTAATTTTTCTTATTCAGAACAACTAAAACACACAATGGAAAAACTTTCAAGAAGAAAAAGTTAATATCAGTTACCACTGCTGCTTTGTAATCATTACAATTTGTGATTGATAGAAGGCACTTGAGAATCAAGAAGGTGGTGTTAATAGTCATGGAATTATTAACCTGGTTAAGTACAATATATGGTACTAGTTGATACTTTTCCACTTGAAAGGAGTATACACGCAGACCGACACTTTCAAGACTTGCAGAGGACTTGACTATTTTTGTATTATTGGCTATTAATGTCACTGGGAGATGGGTGCACTTTTGAAAATCTCAACCTAAGCCTACTGCAGGTCATGAGTACTTGTTTGATCTTGGGGATGTCTATATTTGTAACTCATTGATGTTCATGGATGCTGGATAGTCCTGGTTCTGTAGAGGAGTTGCAGATCAAGTCTATCTTCAGTGTTGAGATGTCTAGATAATTTATCCGTGTTGCATGAAATTTGTTGTATTGTCTGCTTAGACAGTAGGTTAGCTTAACTGCTTTGAGATAGTGGATTAAAGTTTCCATGTGCCAAAAATAGGCTTTGTGTTAGTTAGCCACATGCTTTTTTTCCCCACTATCGATGCAAGCTATGGGGTGTAAAGTTTGAAGAACTGTTATGACTGTGTGTGACTCTGAACCTTTATGGTTTGGAAATTTGCGTGGCATTGTTCTAATGCCAGTTTGAAAGCAGGTACAAGCTGGAGTATGAAGTTAGGAATGAATGGACTGGTTGCATCTCACAGCGACCCACTCATTGTGCTAACTTGATTAATTTTTATTACCATTTTTTCATTGTTGCGCTGATCCAATCAGTGTCATTGTAAGTCATTTAAAAAGCTTGACTGGCTTAATGGAATCTGGAGACACAATATAACTTGTTGATAAGATCAGTGTCATGCCCACTGATAGCATTGTCATTGTTGGCAACCAACAATCACAGAGCTGGAGTGAAAATTAACATACCTATCACGTCTATAAAATAATTTTGAACCCAGACATTCCTTTGTTGTGGGGTTGTCCCACTGTTTATAAAACGAGGTTGCATTAAGTAGGTGACATTTTGAATGGTTAGATTAAAATTCTGGGCATATTTTTGTTTGCAATTACAGAAGAATAATACACATTCTTGTTAACAAAATACTACATTTCTGTGAATCTATTGAAGATTGATGATTTATAAATGGCAGTAAGGTCTGTAGTCCAGTCAGCATGATATTTCTGCACCCATGACTTTGTTCTAAGCTTGTGTAGGATATTTTTCACCCATAATATTTCACAGGATTGCATGCAGTTTGGAAACAAAACTGTTAAGATTATTTGGATATTCAAGATGTTTTTCTGTATCTTCTGCATGAAGTTATAGAAGTGAGTTGGACCTAGCCTTGGTTATAAAGTCTTAATTGTTGGTACATGTAAAATTGCTTTGTTTTTATACTGGCTTTAGTTTAAGATGTGCAGCTTGATGTTGCTTTTGACCTAGGCAAAATCTTGTGCATAGGCTAAAGTTCTATAAAAAAAAAAATAGCCATTATTTCTCAAAACTGTTTTTATTAACTTGCTATAACATAATGGAGAAAATAACATGTATAGGTTGACTGATCAAATTTTCAGTGATAAATCCCGATGTATAAAATGTTACATATGTCCAACCTCTTGTATTTAAAATTTTTATTTTGTGAACAATTTTGGCACAAGGAAAAAGTGCCTTCCCATAAGCACAGTGTCTCCTCCACTAGAGCTTTGGAGCTCTAAGAAGGCATCTTCCCCAGACGCCCACCTAATACGTTTTTACAGCAGCAGAGTTTTCATCTTGTATTTTATTATTTCCGGTAGTGTCCAATATATGCCAGATGCCTTCCAAACAGAAAAAAGGTGTAGTCCCTGCCAGGGCCGGCTCCAGACCCCAGCGCGGGACCAGCGGACCCTCCGCAGGCACGTCTGCAGGAGGTCCACCGGAGCCGCAGGACCGGCGACCGCCAGAGCGCACGCCGCGGCGTGCCGCCCTGCTTGGGGGGGCACAATTCCTAGAGCCGCCCCTGGTCCCTGCCCTGGGGAGTTTGCAATCTAAAGCCCAACAGAGGGTAGCACAACACGTGGGACAGATCCTCAGTTGGTGTAAATTGCACCAGTTTAGGATTTGTCTCATAGGTAGCTATATAAATATAACCTCATAGAATGGTCACGGTGGGGATTGGCTATATGTTGGTACACCTAAGCTGTTCAGGAAAGAACTGTTATTACTATTGACTTCCCAAGATCAGTAAAAGAGGAATTTGCCTACTGCATACCTTAGAAGAGGTACAGGAGAGGAGCTCCTCCAAGGATTTCCAAGGACCTGGTGCCACAGAAAAGCGCATAGTTGTCAACACAAACTCTTAGAGACTGACACAATAGAAAATTGTGTACTTAATGGTTAAGACTTTTTTTCTCAAACTACTGTAACTATGTTAAGAGCTCTGTATATAACATTTTGTGCTGTAATCTATTTTTAGCACAAATATTTAGAGGGAAAAGAATATTTACACTTAACACTTTTTGTTTAAAAATTTTATGAGAAATATTAAATGAAAGTTAAGATTACTTTTGTAAATAAGCCAACTTTTAGACCAAAACAATTGTCAAAAATACTGTTAAAATATATAAATCACAAATTAAGGCAATTTACATAAATTATACCTTTATATTTACCAAAAATGTCTGTAAAATGTCACTTTAGTCATTCTAATAACTGTAAGTCTGAGTTGGAAGACATCTTTCTGGACTCTTTAATTCACTAATATGTATGTCTTCTATCAAATAAAGGTATAGAATGAGTGATGTAGATGTTGGAAGAGTTCATAACTATGTTTTGTAGGTGATAGCTAAAGTTATTCTGGGGTCATGTAAGATGAAATTTTACATGTTACATGAAAGCTATAGTGAGGAACATGTAGGCACTGATTCACTATTGCCCTGTACTTTGGGCAGCACTTATACCAGTGCAAAATGCTGCAAAATTGTATTGGTAATATTTTACCTGACTTTATGTTGGTAATACAGAATTATTCAAATCCAAAGCAGTTAAGTCTAAAACAGACTGTGAGGAGTTAGAGAAGAATCTCACAAAACTGGGTGATTGGGCAACAAAATGGAAAGACAAACTTCAATGTTGGTAAGTGCAAAATAGTGCACGCTGGAAAAAATCCTAAATATACATATACAATGATCGCTCTAAATTACTTGTTGCCACCTAAGAAACAGATATTGGAGTCATCATGTATCGTTCTCTGAACACTTCTGCACCATGTGCAACAGCAGTCAAAAAAGCTAACAGTATGTTAGCAACTATTAGGAAAGAGGTAGAATATAAGACAGAAAATATCATCATTCTACTATAGAAATCATCAGTCCAGTTCTGGTTATCCTATCTAAAAATGGATATAGATTAATTGGAAAAGATTCAGAGAAGAGCAACACAGAGGAAGGTATGGAATGGCTTCCCTATGAGAAGATACTAAAATGATTAGGGCTGTTCAGCTTACAAAAGTGGCAACTAAAGAAGGATATGAGCGAGGTCTATAAAATCATGAATGGTGTGGGAAAAGTGAATAGAGAAATTTTATTTACTCTTTCCTGTACTACAAAAAGCAGGGTCACCCAATGAAATTCATCGGCAGCAGGTTTAATAAAAACAAAAGGAAGTACTTTTTCACAAAACACACAACTAACGTGTGAAAATCATTGCCATGGAATGTTGTTATGGCCAAAAGTATAACTGGATTAAAATAAGAACTGGATACATTCATGGAGGATAGGTTCATGAATGGCTATTAGCCAGGATAGCCAAAGATGCAACCTTATGCTCAGGGTGACCCTAAACCTCTGAGTACCAGAAGCTGGGCATGGAAGATGGAGTGGATCACTCCATAATTGCCTTGATCTGTTACACCAGAGCTTCAGGGGCAATGTTGGAGACAGGATACCAGGCAAACTGGACCATGGTCTGACACATTATGGCTCTTATATTCTTACATAAATGACTACATAGGTCAAGGATGAACTGGGTCCAGAAGGAACAAAATTGGGACTTGTATTTAATCTCTCGTGAAACACCTTTGGAGTTTTCAGATGGAAGACTGGGAAAACCCTGGTTATCCAAACTCTACTTATGTGAGTTTCAGATGAGCTGAAGTTAGCTTTTAGTTCTAGAATCCAAAATTAAGCTAAAATTAAATTTTGCGCCTGTGAAATCCAAAACCTTTGAATAATTAGTATCCCCTTAAACATTCAGATAATTGGAATTTACCTGTAACGATTCTGGCCTAGATTTAAAAAATGACAAGTGATTTGGGGGGAAGAGGTCCAACATGAGATACTGCAGAGAAGGATTAGATTTTCAAAGACTCAGCACTTTTTGAAAGTGCAGTTCCCTTTTGAGTTGATTCAGCAGGTCATTGAAAATCCCTGGGCAATTTTGAAAACCTTTTGCTTTAGAGAAGAGGGAGCTAGTGCTGGGTGTGCATAGGCCCCACTGGCCCTGTACGGTAGCTGGCACCTCAGCCAAGGCTAGTGCATCTCCCTCCTGCCCCGACTCAGTCCCAGGATGTGCAGCAATCAACGGGTAGCACTGAAGGCTGAATATGTCTACACTGAACACCTATCCAGGGCTCCAACTCAGGTTTGAGGACAGGCTCCTCTTCCGTCCACACATATACCAGTCTGACTCCAGTCCGCAAGGGCTCAGGACCGAGGTCCTAGAACCCTACCGGGTGAGCGGGTGGATCAGAACTTGAATGCTGCTGTGACTCAGGTCCACGCCCTGTCATTTTGCAACATGGATGCAGCTTAAGGCAGAGCTGAGTCAGAAGTAGGCAGGGGCGGCTCTAGGAATTTGGCCGCCCCAAGCACGGCAGCATGCCGCAGGAGGCGCGCTGCCGGTTGCCAGTCCCGCGGCTCCGGGGGACCTCTTGCAGACATGCCTGGGGAGGGTGCGCTGGTCCTGCGGCTCCGGTGGAGCATCCAGAGGCATGCCTACGGGAGGTCCGCTGGCCCCCCGGCTCTGGTGGACTCCCGCAGGCATGACTGCGGAAGGTCCAACGGAGCCGCCTGCCGCCCCAAGTGTGCGCTTGGCGCGCTGGGGTCTGGAGCCAGCCCTGGAAGTAGGGTGACCACCTTTGTTGCATAGAAATAAGGGAAAACCACATGACAAACAAGGAGCAACTCTTTATTTTAAGGGATATTGGAGGGATACACACTTTCCCTTAGCCTACCATATATTTTTCACCCCTGCACATGTCTACTGCCCTCAAGTATACAATAGCCTAAGCTTCAGGATATAAAATGGTACATCTCCATTTTAATACGTCTCCCAGTAAGGCACAGGGGGCTGCCTGAGAGCCCCCCCTCCTGTGCAGTGTGGACATGCTAGCCCAGCTGTGAGGCCCAGGGCCAGCAGCCGCAAGCCCGTTCAGGCGGGAATGTGGACGCTCAACCGTGGGCTCGGGCTCAGGCACAGGGGCCCCGAAGGCCGGGGCCCCGCGCGCGGCAGCGTAGGCGCGTGGCGGGAGCGGTGAGGGGGAAGGCGGCGCCTCCCCCTCACAGCAGGTCGGGCGCGGGGCCGGATGAATGGAGCGGGGGAGCCAGCGGGCTGCGGCGGAGGGAGCGGCGGGGCCTGCGCGCCGGAAGTGAGCGGCCGGGGAGAGCCCGGCGCGGCGGCGGGGCTGAGGCTGAGTCAGGCACTGGGGCGTGGGGAGAAGACGCGCCGCAGCCTCCGGCCAGGGACGCGCTCGGGCTGCCAGGCGGGGGCGGCTCCGCGCTGAGCGAAGGGGCCGGGAAGCGCCTGGGGGAGTCGCCGGCGCCGCGCTGCCACCATTAGCCGGGCGGCGAGAGGAGGAGCCCGGGGAGCCGCCGCCGCGGTGAGTGCCCAGCGCCTGCCCGGGAAGGGGAGCCGAGAGCCGGTCCTCCCTCCCCGTCCTGCTCTGCCGGCAGGAGCCGCGGGCTGTATCCCCCGGCCTGGGGAGCGGGCTCCCAGCCGCGGTGTGTGGGGCAGAGCCTGGGGGCTCGCCCTATTGTCCTGTCTGGGGAGCCGGGGGGGGGATATGCACATCCCAGCTGGGGGCGGTGATTTGGGGAGGGGGACAATAATAGATCGGATCTTGTGGTGCCCTGGCTAGAAGTGTGTGTAATAGAGCTGGATGGGGGGAGGAAGACGGGCTCTCCCCTGTATTTTGGGGCTGGGGGGGAATAGGAGGAGCTGGATTTTTTTTTCCACATCCGTGCTCCCTAGGGTCACGCCAGGAAAGCTGCCACCCAAGGCAGAGTGTAGGGTTGGGGTTGCCCCAGCAGCAGCACCGCCTCTCGCCCCTCGTCTGTTACATTCTTCATGGCTCCAGTTCTCTTCCCCCCCCCCCCCCTAAAAATCAGTTCAGCTCAAGCTTTGGAAAGAGAGGGTCTGATGGGGGTATGTGTGTTTAAAGGTGCTGTGGTTTGTCTCTTTCTCTCCCCCTCTCTATTTGAATCCTGTCATCGGTTTTTCTGAGCTTGAGGTGCAAAATAAGAGCTTTAATGTAAAAATAGGAATGCGATTCATTTTGTTGAAAAGAAGAGGGTTGAAAGTAGACCGGGGATGTGAGAGGAATCTGTTTTGTGGCATTCAGACAATGTCAGCTTTAGCGAGTCCCCACCCTGTGGAGCTGAAAGCAACATAGTCCCATCCACCGACTAACCAAATATATATGGCAATAGCTTAAAGAATCAACACCCTTTTCCTTAATGTAGGAGGGAAAGAACAAGGCTGATTATCTACAATTTTTAATTCCTTTTTTAAAAAACGTATTTTTGTAGCTGTTTTGCCATCCATATTGGTGAGGGGCATAATGATCCTTGAAGAACCTCCCAGGCAAGGCAGATGTCTGCATTGGTTTTCATGAAGATGAGGCGAGTTTTCTAGTGCATAGTGAAAATCTCCAGTGGGAGGAGAAAGAGGAGTGTCTGTATACAGAAATATATTTTGAATGTTAGAACAGCAGTTAAATTTACTGTACATCTGTATTCATTTTTAAAGCTATCAGTTGCCTCAAATAATTATCCATTTTAAAATGGAAAAGAAAAAAATGAACAGAGAAGTTATTTCATTCCTATTGGGTAATTGTCTTATTATGTGGCAGCTAATAAAATACCTATACATTTTCGTTTGATTTTGGTATTTAGTTGTTTTCAGCAGTGATTTTGACCTTGGTTACATGTACCCAGAAGGATAATAAAATGCACAGAAAAAGAAGCATCTACTCATTTTCTATAAATAAGGTACTGAAGTGTCTGTAAAGTCAGTTGGTGCTCTGTTATGAAAGGGTTGAGAACCACTGTTCTCTCTGATTGTAGACATAACTTAAAACTGCGTTGGATGCCAGAATGACTTTTATTACAGGGACATATCAACTTGGAAAACACAGTTCTGCTGAAAATTATGTAACTACTATAGTTACAAGCAACACCTAAAGTTTTTAAAACAGAAGGAAGGAAATCTTTCCAGTTTTACTTTATGCTTAGTCAGTTTCATTGTTTTTTGTGAACAGCCAACTACTCCTTTGCCGAAAGACTCTTCTGAACATAGACAAGGAATAGAAAAATCACTTGTAAGAATTTTTTTATAAGCAATAAAGAATGCCTACTGCGGACATACCATCTAAAAGATGCTGTATCAGAAACTGGAATTTTAAATTAGTTATTTAAAAAAAGACACAAAACAAGTTGACAGTGTCCCTGTGTAATATTTCACTCTCTTTTGCATGGTAGGTGGGAGGAATATAGAGCTAATTGTTTGCCCATGCTTCAGTTAGCACGTGGCTTTCATATCTCTGGGTGGCACTGGAATACTGTTACAAGAGTCCATGGTAGTGAAGCTTTTTCACAGTATGGAATTGGGAAGTGCCTATGGAGCTTCTCCCCCACCCTCCAGATAGATGATTTCCCTAAAGTGGCTATTTTTCAGAGCAGCACCCTGTGATGAAGTGTTCTGCTACCCATGTTTTTCTAGATTTGCTAGTAGGTGGCATGGTAGACAATATTGCTAAGAAACAAAACGCTCCAGTCAAAGAAAGGAGTACTGCTTACCAATTGTTGCATATCTTAGCCTTTTGATAATTTCATAGTACCAAGATTTTTCATATGAAAGAGAGCACTATGTGTAATATAAAACCTGTCCTCCCTGAAAAATTGCATAATAATGTCTTGAGACCATTACCTGTAACCTTGACTTTGTTTAAAATAGATTTTCCAAGGCAGTAGTTCATTATGATTAATTGTTTAGGAACTCTCTGTATATTAAGGTTTAAAAAAAAAAGCCAGGCTGCTTTTAATAAGAATATGTATTGAACTATCATAGGTACAGAATTATATCTTTCATTTTAAGCTTAAGTGTACTTACCGTATTTTTATTCAAAATGGGTTTTCAAATATCTTCTGGTATTGTAACTTTTTTTTAGCTTACTCGCTTTTTTTTTATAATAGACTGGTCAGTTTTCTTAAGCCATAAAGACATTGTGTTACTTAATCTCTCTCCCCCCCTCGGCCCCCCACACCTTTGAAACAAAGGTAGGAGTTGGTTCTAAACTTTTTAAGCACTGTATTTTAGGAGAGTATCAGCACATCTCATAAATATCAGACCCTTTGTTCTCCTTTCTGGAATATTATTTTAGGAGTTTTATTGGGACATCTTTATCTGGTATTGTTCCAGCATTGACAGGAAGTGTCACGTCCCTTTCCCCACCCCCGCCCTTAAGAAAAAATATCTAGTGTCAAAGCAACTTTATGCCCCTGGAGGAAAAAAGTCTATCAAATGGGACAAAGTTGAAAGCCTGAACTAGCCAATCATGTCTAAACAAATGCTAAGAAAGACACATTATGCTGAAAATCAGGCTCATTTAAACAATTTAGATCATATTCCTTAAATTCTCATTAGCAAAACCAAAACCAGAGACAAAATAACACTCCAAACAAATAAAAACTTCTTGCATTTTAGCTGAAAGTGCAAGTCATAAAATAGCCATGCAAACAGAATAGCAAGTAGATTTACTTGTGAATTTTCAAGTTAAGTAGAAAACCAAAATTTGTAACAAAATAGGGCACTGGACAACTTTCAAAACTGATATTTTAATTTATCATGTGTTGAGCACTTTGCTGACAACCTGGATCACATTAAAAGAGAGAATTTTAAAGCAAAAAAGGTGCTTTTCTACATAACAGCTAGAAATATTATGTAAGGAATTTAGGATCACCTATTATTTAGAGATGGATTTTGAAGCCTTATTCAGAGGAGTAAGTTGAAGATAACTTTAGCCTTACTCCTCAAATTTCCTTGCTTTTGTCATTATGAAACAGATTTTACTGAATTATTTACCCAATGGAGAGAGTCTGGAGTTCTCATCTGATTTTTGTTCACTATTTATATTTCAGTAGCACCTATTGGCTTCAGCCTGCTTGGGGTCCCATTGTGCTAGCTACTGTACATGCATAGGCCCTGATCCTGTACAGACTTAAGCATATGCTTATTGTATGCACTGGGAGTAGACCTATGGACTTGAATGGGACTACTCAGTATGTAAAATTGAGCGCTGGTATAATTTTTTTGCAGGATTGAGGCCATAGAAAATGATTGTACTTATCCCAAAGAGTGTATAATCTTAATGCCTGTCTTTAATTTTATTAGACTCTGCAAAAATATGACCCATAAGGATTTTTAAATACATAGTTTATAACAGTGGCTCTCAACCTTTCCAGACAACTGTACCCCCTTTCAGGAGTCTGATTTGTCTTGTGTACCCCCAAGTTTCACCTCACTTAAAATCTACTTGCTTACAAAATCAAATACAAGTGTCACAGCACACTGTTACTGAAAATTGCTTACTCTCTCATTTTTACCATATAATTACAAAATCAGTCAATTTGAATATAAATATTGTACTTACATTTCAGTGTATAGTATACAGAGCAGTATAAACAAGACATTGTATGGCATTTTAGTTTGTGCTGACTTTGCTAGTGCTTTTTATGTAGGCTGTTGTAAAACTATGCAAATATCTAGATAAATTGATGTACCCCCTGGAAGACCTCTGTGTACCCCCAGGGATATGTGCACCCCTCGTTGAGAACCACTGGTTTATAATATATGCATGCTACGTTTGATTTATTTCCTAATTGAATAGGAATGTAAAATGTACATTGTGCCAGTAAACCACACATATGTACAATTGCTTCATGATGTTTCAATACCCTTTCCTTAAACACTTTGGGCGGGAGGGGGGAATACTTCTGGGCTCAGATGTTTTACTCAAAGGAATTTTTACAGTAGAATTAGGAATCCCCAGAAAACAAGACTTGAAATGAAAACTCTTTAACCATTAAATCAGCAAATTTGATCTTGAAACATGCATAATGACACTAGACCTATGTATAATTTATATACAACAGAATATGGCTACACACAACAGTTGAGTGATTTTTAAAGAGAATAATGAAATATAATTGATACTAAAAAATAATTGCCTAATTTAGTAGTGAATAAAAGAAGCTATTTTAATGGTCCAAAACACACCTTAGTCAAATTGTAGGTACAAGTCAACAAGGATTGAACGGGCGTGACATTTTCCGCCTTTAGGTACTTGTACAACAAGGTTACGGGTTACCGGTGGGAAGCTTCCACTACCATTGCCTGTAATTGTAATTGGCCTGTAGATTGACAGGGGATTTAAGGTTCTACTGTTGTTAATCTGCAAGCATTAAATTCCCTTAAATGCTCTTTCCATTGTAAAAGGCACATCTCAAAAGGCTTAATATTATAAACTAATAAGCTATTTTGAAATAGAATCTCGCAGTGAACAATACATAACATTCTTTAATGCCTGAATATTTTAAAATATTTTTCTAGATGAGAATTTTGTATGTTGGATTCAGAGAAAGTAAGTGTTGGTGCTAAATCAGAAGCATATTTCTGATCATTTAAAGCAGATCTAATACATCATTTGTGATTTTTTTCTTTGCCTTTGCAAATAATAAATGCACTGGGCAAAAAATAGAGCTATGGCTCTATATTTAAAGGTTTAACACTTTAATTATTCACTAGGTGATGTTTTATAATCTTGCTGACTACGTAGGTTACTATAGGTCTTAATGAAGAACTCCTGAACTGTCCTTTTCTGATGGTTACCACTTGTGACAACTTCCCCACCAGGAACAGCATGTCTAAAAGCATGTGCATCAGAATGTAACTATGGAATAAGGATGGCAAATGGAGTTCTTCCCACCAAAGGTTTTTTGACTTAACCGAATACTAGGGAGAAGAGAAACGTGAAATGGATCCTTAAAATTCCACATGACCAAATAGTTATCTGAGCTAAAAGCTTATTAGCCCCGGAGCCTACTATCATAATTCAGTTGAATTTTGTTCTAGTAAGAAACTGACATATTTAAAGTTACTATAAAGACTTGAATGCAGTGTTGTTGTAGTTGTGTAGATTCCAGGGCATAAGAGAGACAAAGTTGATCCAATAAAAGATATTACCTCATCACTAGAAAGACTTGTTCATTCACCTCTTATCTCTTCAGATGAATAAGTGATATTTTTGCCTGGACATTTAAGTGTTTTGTGATAACTTGCATATTACAGTAAAAAAAAATGAGAAGAAATCTCATTAAAGTCTTTGAAAAATTGAGAAATAAGGAATCTTTTTAATAAAGACCTCGTTGTACAGGGCAACTGCTAACTTATGGATAAGTATTCTTTGTCTTGCTTCCTGAGCTGCTTCTAGAATCCAAATCTTTATTGGAAAGTTATCATTTGTGGTTTCACTGTATCAATTCACCATCTTTGCATTATTTTTAAAAGGTACTGTATTGATAGTACTCAAAGTGCAACCATTGGCAGTGCAAGCTTCTTTTCTTCTTCTCCCTCAGTGTTATTCAACTCACATGTGGAACAGCCAACTCTAGAGTGAAAGATTAGTTCAGCCTACATGCATATTCAATCTTTTAGCATCTGAGACTGCCCACAAAGGTGCCAACAGTGGTGGATTTTGTCTTTGTTCTCTCTACCAATGTTATTAGATAGTAACTACTTTCTGACCTTACCATTCTGAATCAGATTTGCACCAATGACTTGAAGGTGTGGCATCTTGATTATTTCTGCTGTACTTCCACTTTCTACTGAAATGTCCTTAAATGTGTTTATGCTTGAAATATTTTCATAATAATATTACATCTTTATAGACAATAACTGGTAAGATGGCTTGCTTAGATTCTGACAGTTAACATAATATGTGTTGGAAGTAAATTCAAGTCTGAGTCTCTTGCATTGTGTGTGTGTTTTTGCTAAGAAATACATTTTTTGGTCTATTCTGGCAAGTAAGAGGACCACCTTCCAATATACCTGCTTTGTTTGTTCCCATCATTTATTTGTATTGTTTCTTAACGTAGTCTGTAGACTTTCTTCTCTGTCCTAGTTTTATTGCACGTTTAGATTTATGAACTTCTGTGGTTTAGCTCCCCAGTGTGGATGCTGGGTTGATCCCTCTCTTCTAGTTTCATTCAGGAAATGAATAACTATTCAGGACAAAGTGATTTTTGGCATCCACTTTCCAGGTTCCCCAATCTTTTCCTATTTCACGTTGAGGCACTATCTTCTAAGCCTCAACCACAAGTGTCATGGAAGACAGCACCAGCAAAACAAATGCACAACAACTTTATGTAATGTAAGAATATACGCTGACTTCAGGGGTTCTTTCCAGATATTCCTCCCAGGGCATGTGTGATTGCAATGCCTAGCTAAGCAGTTGCTCAGTAGATCTCTGACCCAGCTGCCTGCTTGTAGGAGTTGACCCAAATGTGGTAGCCTTATCTCTTGTTCCCTTTTAAAATTCTCCTTAGTGAAATAATAGCATCATAGGATTGAAAGCTGAGCAACAGAGATCACAAAGGGTTTTGTTGTTGTTGTTGTTGTACTGGTTAAAAGTAACACCTCTTTAAGGTCAGTGACTATATTTTGGAGAAAATTTAGTATCCCTGCCCCTTCAGTTTAGGTGTGATAGTTAATAATATACATCTTCTGAGACATGCTTTCGGTCTTTCAGCAAGATCAGAGTTAGCACTGGTTTTTATTTCTAAGGTGTAAAAAGGTTGGGTTAACCCCCCCCCCCCAACCCCCTAACACTGTCCAATTTTAGTGTCATAAAGGAGGGCTTAAAAAAAAAAGAAACATAACTTCAATTTTTAAAAAAAGTCTCTTGTAGATAATACTCTCCAAGCTTCAGTAAATGTATTCACTTTCATTTCCAGATCATAGCCTTTCTTTCTCTCTGGATATTGCTTGTGTCATGACTCATGTTGGCTGACTGTGTCAAATTGGGAGTGGACTTTGGAGTGTTATATATTCAGCTAAACTGTGGGTGATCTAGAAGGATCAATTTAAAAAAAAATAAGTATTTCCATAACTGAGGTGGGTTGTTTTTTTTTGTAGCTCAGTAATGATGTTCCAAAACAGAGTGACATTGACATGGGAAGTGTATTAGTTTTGCAAAAATGCTGTACTTCTCTGCTTCTTAGATGGTGGTAAAACTATTTTATGGCTGTGGCACTAGTATCTTGGGTCCCCTATTCTTGTTTTCGCAATATCTCTAGGGACATGGAAAAGTCTTTGACTGAGTGTCCCAAGTACCCTCTTACTCCCTGCCTATATATTACTACAGGTATAGTTTGTTTCTACATCTTACTCCCTGTTTATATCTTACTACAGGTATAGTTTCCTTTCCTTGTCAGTGAAATTCTCATGTAAACCTAAGATCAACATTATCTTACAATGAAACTTACGGGTGAAAATGCTATAGTGATAACTAATATTATTTATTATTATTATTATTTTATTATTAATAACGTTTTTAAAAACAAACTTAGATTTTGTATAAAGTTATATGTAGTCTACTTCTGGGTATTAGTGTAGTCAGAAAATATAAATTTGTAGTTAGATTTAAGATAGTATTCAACTTGGGTCAGAGCGCTGAAGTGTGTGTTGTTCCATCATATCTCCTCTGTTATCTGGCCTACCCTAGAAGTCATATCTGTTGCTAGTAATGGGTGTAGGCTGTGGGTCCAGTATTGATTCTCTGAAACAGTTTAACTGTAATGTAGTCCAGGACAAACCATTCAGTTCTGTTTCAGAAAGCTGCACTTAAGACTTCTTCAAGCATCTTTTTAATGTCAGAAAACTGTGATTAAACTAAACACCAGTTTGTCCTGAGCTATGCTTTTTTAGTGTAGACTTGGCCTCTGACTGAAACTATCCACCTGTGTCATGCATAACCTCCTTTTCACATTAAGACTTTTTGAAGTAAAGGTACAGGTCTTTTCATTAATATTCCAGTCTCGAAATTCTTTTTTCATTAGTCTGTTGATAATGAGGATTGTTCATGTCCTATTCCTGAATTCAGTGCCCCTTCCCTAATCCCGATACAATACTGGGGTGTGTTCCATTCAATATGGAATAAAACTGGATCTTTGTTTTCTTTAATAGGTCATTTTCCCATTTTTCTGTCCTTTAATGTATTATTTCAAAAGTTTCTTGAACCTGCATAGGTGTTAACTTTTTCATTGTGTACGGGTTGGGCAGAATAAAGGTAATTTTATATGTTGTTAATCTCATCTCTGGGGGGCCTCGTGGCTGTGTTGTTTTTGAATGCAGGAATTAAGGCATCTCCTTTTTCACTCCCAGTTTAGGTGATTTTAGATTTCTGTAATTCCTGTCTGTCACATTTCTTGATGGATTGTGTTCAACCTGTGATATGCTGTAAAAAATCCCAAGGGTTAAGACAATTTCTGCCTAGAAACCATTTAACAAGTCTCTTGTTTCTTATCTACATAGTCACAAATCCAGTTCACTCTTACTTGGCTCCTGATTTTGCATTGTGTGCTTTACATGTTTCCAAAGGAGATTGCCAACTCTGCAGGGTGCTTATTTGCCATTAGGAATTTGATCCATTAAATCTTACACTTTAAAGAACTATTATCAAAACATAACTGTTGCAAGAATTTATAATGTCTGTTAAATATTATTATAACAGTAATTGTCGCTAATGCAACACTGACCACATATGCTTAACTTGATGTTTTGGTAGATCACATGGATTTTTTTTAACTGCCTCGTTGGAAAGATCAAGAGAGCCATGCTGCTCATACATTTTTGTTTATGTAGTCTTATTAAAGTACTCAGCTGCTTTTGTGCCTTTTCTGCACTATCCTGTTGGTGATTGGATGGCAGTGGAACACTTCTTAGTTTACCATCCAGTCCTTTTATCTGTATGTATTTCAAGCTCCGGCTCCCTTGAGATAGAGATTCACCTTTTTTTCTCTTTGCAGTTAATCCCTCAACTCTGCTTCTAAGTTCAACACATATTCTTGGCTCTTTGTTTTGTTTCTGATATCTTCCTCCTTCCTTTGAAACACTTTTTGAAGTCTTAACTTAAATCACATTTGTCTGAATTTTCTAGTATCCAAATTGTGTCCCTCTACTTGGTCTCTGTTAAAACAGTATTGTCTTACTTTCTCCCTTAAGTTTAATAGACCATTTGCTTTCTCTTACTATTGTGTTAGTAAGAGAGAGAGGAAAAGTAACCGTGACTCTCTCTAGCATTTGGAGTAATCAGTTAATTATATAAATATTAATCATTGATTGTGTAAATTCTTTTGAACTGTCATTGACAGCTGTTTGAGAACTCCAAAAGAGTTTCTTGACCACTTAATCACATAATTGTTAGCCATTTTCAGATTCTAAATTTTCATAAACTGTAATAATTAATGCAAATGTTTCCCAGGGGCTTTCTGAACATCTGCAACCATTCCTTTTGTCAGGTGTGATTAGATAACTTAAGGACCTTTCAAACTAATACATTTAGTCAAAATGTATGTACTAAATTCCCTTGGCGAAATTACTTAAGTTTTAAAATGTTTTAAAATTTTTTTAAAAAGTCCAAACAAACAAGCTCAATGATTACTTCATTGGAGAAAATAAGAATAAACACCTCACAGCCTACCTTATTAATGCATGGCTTAAGACAATGACTTTTCACATGGGTAGATAATTCTGGCTGACTTGGTTTGATAGGTAAAGTAAAATTTACAGACTATTCAAAAAGAGTAATTTATAACTATTGTATTTGGAAAACTTCTGTGTTTTGCTTATCAAACTTTCCTAGATTCTGGCATTTCTAGCAATTTAACTTTAGTTAATGATATCTGTACACAAGATTTAAAAGAGACAGTTAACTCAATAGTAATATGAAGCTTTTTAGGAGAACAGTTGAATGCAGGAACAATAGTTGTGTGTGCCAGTTTCACTGATATTACTTTTCAGAAACTAAAACCTACTTTGTAGACAGCAGTGGTGGAGAGTCTACCTTTTCCTGCACCTCTGTTGAAGTGTTCACTCCAACCCATCAGCAGATGACTTCGTTCTTGGCTTTGGCTCCTTGGGAGCAGCTCCATAGAACTGAAAAGCTACTTTTCAATTTGAGTTCCAGCAATGATATGTACACAGTAGAAAGAAAAAAAACAGTAATGAGCTGTACTAGTAGTGTGGGATATCCTTTTGTTTTCATTTAAAAATAAAAATCCATGTTTGTTAAGGATTGGGAATTTGGAAACTCTTTGCCAGAAGGAAGGTATGAGAAACTTCCCTTTCAGTAACTAAGGAAAGGAGTGGGTATGGAGAAAACTTTAAAGCTCCCATTCCCTTCCCATTGCTGACAGGGAGAAGGGTATGAAAGAATGGGAAAATGAGTGAAATTCTCAGATGAGCCACAGGACCCATATTACTTATTAATGTGGGACATGGGTAGTGCAGTTTACTGGGTTTTTCTGTACTATTTAAACTGCAGTTGGTAATGTATAGGCTTGGAAGGATTAGATTTTTATAGGTAAATGTCAGTAAACATTGATTTCACACACGAACCAACGAAAAAATATTTCCATTGATGATCAAAATTTACAGATAGGCAACATAAGAAAAATGTTTTTTAAGAACCTAGAGTTTGATTTAGGGATATTTAGGCTTGTATATTTTGCCATGTGATGTTGACAATATGTGTTTTAACTGTTATAAAGCGTTCACTTTCTGAATCTGAATGTCTACTGTCATTGAATAATTCTGATCCCCCCATAATTTCCTGTGCAGGTGAGAATTTAAATTGATAAAAATTGAAAACAGTTGTTAAAAATAAGCATTGATGATATCCATCAAAATTATTTTTAAAAATTTAATTCTGCCAAGCCTAGTAATATAGCAGTGATAAAACTGTAGTTACTGTGATACTGTACTTATTTATGAAAATTAAGCTTTTCTCTTGTAAGAAATGGAGCTAAAAGAAGAAATTGTGGCATACCTGTAGTGTGCAGAGAACTACCAATCCATTGTACTTGTATAGGAGCAAGTGATATTACAAGTCAATCCTTGGCCAAAAAAGTACCCCAGAAAAGGCAAACTAAAAATGAATTTAAGAATAGCTTATCACTACTTTATATTTACAAATATAAGTTAATGGTAACTTTTGAGTATTTCTGGGAAGGACTTGTATTCCTACTGAAGTTGAAAGTCCAATGCAGAGCAAACAAAACAAACTGGTTCATACTCTGCACTTTCAGATATATTAGCAAGTGGTTTCACTTCTGAAGTCTCTTCAGTAAGAAATATATATTTAAACGCACAAATTATATACACTTCATCTTAATTACTGTTATTTTATTAATTAGCTTATACATATACCAGTTGATGTTAGTTAGATTAGATAGTATGTCTTCCAAAAGTTGTATGCATCATGTTGAGTCAGTCTTTCTGTATGGCTGATGGGGATTTAGCCTGGATCTTTCAAAGGTAATACCAGACTTTTTTGAATGGTCATCTACATTGGAGTGTCTTCTGACTTAAATTATTCTTGAAGGTATGGTAATATACAATAACTAAATAGCATTTCATTATGTGACATTTTATACAATTATAGTTTGGTTTAGTTTACATTATACACCTCTACGCCGATATAAAGTGACCCGGTATAACACTAATTCGGATATAACGCAGTAAAGCAGTGCTCTAGGGAGGCGGGACTGTGTGCTCCGGTGGATCAAAACAAGTTTGATATAACACGGTTTCACCTATAACACAGTAAGATTTTTGGCTCCCGAGGACAGCGTTATATCGGGGTAGAGATGTACAAGCTATTTTTTGGTTAGTTTCATTGAAAATATTTTGAAATGAATTTTTCTTGTTCACTTTCTGGCCCAAAGCCTGATTTAGTGAAATACTACTTTATTCTGTATATGTAGACATGTCACTTCATTATCAATGAATATTTGAATTACTTGTCACATATGTAGTGCTTTCTATCTGAGCATCTTAGAGTCTTACAAATGATGAACCAAGTTGTTATAAGAATGGCCATTCTGGTTCAGACCAGTGGTCCATCTAGCCCAGTATCCTGCCTTCTGTGAATGGTCAGTGCCTGATGTTTCAGAGGGAATGAACAGAACATGGCAGTTTCAAGTGATCGATCCCCTGTCTTCCAGTCCCAGTTTCTGGTGGTCAGAGGTTTAGGGATACCTAGAGCATGGGGTTGTGTCCCTGACCATCTTGGTTAACAGCCATTGATGGACCTATTCTCCATGAACTTATCTAATTCTTTTTTTTTAACCCAGTTATACTTTTGGCCTTCACAACATCCCCTGGCAATGAGTTCCACAGGTTAAGTGTTTATTTGTTTTTTAAACGTGCTGCCCACTAATTTCATTGAGTTACCTCTGGTTCTTGTATTACATAAAGGGGAAATACACTTCCTTATTCACTTCTCCACTCCAGTCATTTTATAGACCTCTATCATATTCTTCCCCTCCCCCCTTAGTTGTCTCTTTTATAAAATGAACAGTCCCAGTCTTTTTAATTTCTCCTCATATGGAAACTGTTCCATACCCCTAATTGTTTTTGTTGCCCTTTGCTGTACTTTTTCAAATCATATTTATTTATTTATTTAGATAGGGAGACCAGAACTACATGCAGTGTTCAAGATGTGGGGACTACCATGGATTAATATAGTTGCATTATGATATTTTCTTATCTATCTCTTTCTTAATGGTTCCTGACATTAACTCTTTTCAGTGCTGCAGTACACTGAGCAGACATTTCAGAGAACTCCAAGATCTCTTTCTCGAATGGTAATAGCTAATTTAGACCCCATCATTTTGTGTGTATAGTTGGGATTATTTTTTCCAATATGTGTTGCTTTATACTTCTCAACACTGAATTTCATTTGCCATTTTGTTCCCCAGTCACCTACTTTTAGTGAGATCCCTTTTGTAACTCTTTAAGTAAATATTATTTATAAATATTGTTTATGTAGGTGCACTCCCACTTTAATCTCTTACTTAGCAGCCTAAATTAGGACCTGTCTCCTATCTTTTCCTGTGTCACTGATACCTGCCTGTACTATGACCACTGGCTGATTACCATCACCCAGCTTCTGTGAAGCAATGAATGTTGTTTCTATTTTAAAGATGGGATGTAGGGGCTCAGATTGGTTAAATGGCTTTCCTAAAATCACAGTACACGTCTGTGGTTGAGCCAGGAACAGAATTCAGACCTCTGGATTCTCAGTCCTGTGGATGAAGCACTAGACCATGTTTTCTTTTGTAACATCTAAGGGACATAGCACAGTATACTGTCAAATATGGAAATCCGAGTTATGATTTAGAATGTGGGTGGGCAAACTATGGTCCGCGGGCCGGATCGCCACCCCTGTGGCGCCGTGGGCCCTGCTCCGCTCTGGGAAGCGGCCGGCACCACGTCTCTGAAGCCCCAGGGGGGAGAGGGGTGCAGAGGGCTGAGTGCGTTGCCCTAGCCTGTGAGTACCTCCTTCGAAGCTTCCATTGGATGTGGTTCCCTGTTCCTGGCCAATGGGGGCTTCGGGGGAGGTACCCACAGGCAAGGGCAGCATGCTCAGCCCTCTGTGCCCCTCCTCCTTCTCCCCCCCACCTCCCCCAGGGCTGCAGGGATGTGGTGCCGGCCGCTTCACGGAGTGGAGTGGCCAGGGACAGGGCAGGCAGGCAGGGAGCTTGCTGCCACTCCGGAGTTGCTCCAGGTAAGTGGCGCTGGGCTGGAGCTCGCACCCCAACCCCCTGCCCTGAGCCCCTTGCTGCACCTCGCATCCCTCCTGCACCCCAACCGCCTGCCCTGAGCCCCCTCCTGCACTCTGCACTCCTCCCTGCACCACTGCCCTGAGCCCCCTCCCACACTGTCCTCCCCCTAATACTTTCACTTCTGTGGCACCTATCATTATAGGATCTCAGGGTGCTTCATAAGTAATGAATTAAGCCTCACAACGCACCCATGAAGTGGCATTTTCCCCATCTGTCTGTCTGTCTCATGTGCATGCTTATTGGTTTGGTGATATTAGTTGTAGTTTCCAATATAAAAGAATGGATTGCGTGAAGGTCATCATCTGTAAAAGGTGCCCATCTGTAATTATGGGGAAACGAGAAATTCACTGGACTTTTATGCCTCAAAGTCCCACATGTCTCTGAGTTGGAAACCTAACAAAATGAGATTGTGGGTGCTTACTTGCACATAAGTGTATTTCTCAACTATTGGAAAGATATTTCTAGTAAAGGACAAGCACTATCAATTTTCTTTTTTGACTTTTGAGTTGGTTTTGTTGGTGTTTATGAAGTGGGTGGTGGCAGTTGTTGTCTACCTGCACAAGCTGGGAGGGCATACCTTTCACCTGCTTAGATAGCCAGCTGATCAGGGTCACCCACACCACTGTGGATCATGTCAAAAGATCAGTTTGTCAACACCAGGGTGAGTTGCTAGGGTTCATCATAAACTACCAAAAGTCCGGATTTGTCTCCAGTAAGTGGAGTACATAGAAACTTTGCTAGACACAGCTCGATTCCAGTCCTTCCAGGCTTGGGACAGGATTCAAGACATCAGTCTGGCTGAAAGGAGAAGAATAAGCCAGTAGGTGACAGCTCACTCTATGCTTCAAATCTAGGAGCTCATGGATGCAACAGACATGTCCACATAAATGGACTCTTGAAATCCCAGTGGAAGCAAGCCTCAGAGTGGACACTTACATTGGATCCAGAGACTGGATAGCCTAGTGGCAGTCCAAGGAATATTTACCATTAGGAATGAGTCCTCTTACCAAACTGTAGTGATTGTGGATGCATCCAAATGAGGATGGGGAGCCAGGGAACTCTGTTTTTCAAATAATAGCAGTTGCACAAAAATGTTCTTGGTATGAGGGTGGACACATAAATAATAAGCAAAAAGAACAGGAGTACTTGTGGCACCTTAGAGACTAACAAATTTATTTGAGCATAAGCGTGGGCTGTAGCCTACGAAAGCTTATGCTCAAATAAATTTGTTAGTCTCTAAGGTGCCACAAGTACTCTTGTTCTTTTTGCGGATACAGACTAACATGGCTGCTACTCTGAAACCATACATAAGGGCTTTCAGAAAGATGGCATTCCAAAAATTAAGACTACCATGTTTCACACAAACACTCAAGGAGGTGCACCAGACTTTGGAAGTCCCACAGGTGTGAGACTGGAATCTGTTCCACAAAGCATTGATAGTCACCACATATCTGGCAGGGAAAGAAAATAAGACTACAGATAGATTAAGCCGATCAGTGATGCATTGTCATGAGTAGACACATCAGATCTTCTTTCATTGTGAAGGGCACCAGAGTGCTTTGCCACTCATATATACAAGAAATCAGTTTTCTGCTCATTGCACGGTGGAAAACTAGCACTAGCAAGTGATGCCTTCCTTCTCTCTACATCCTTCCACCAGCTCCTCTGTTAGAAAAAGTACAAGCAAAACTCAGTGATCTTGGTGGCCCAGACAACTATTCAGTACAGTGCATATAGGTCAAAGTGGATCCACTTAATTGCACAAAAACAGCTCGACTTCATTCTTTAATAGTTAGAATCTAACACTCAACTATTTTGGTCTATCATGAACTAGCTAAATGTAGACAAGGTAGCTCTTTATAAGTTAGCTTCATATTGGGCATGGCTTTAAAAAAACAAAACCCAAAACACTTCATTATACCACACCCAGCTCCTGGGAGGATAATATTCTGACAAAACTGATGAAAGCTCCCTTGAACTGTTCAGTTCCTGTGAGTTTCTTGTATGGAAGGCTGTTTTCCGAAAGAGAGACTTCATCGTTCCTAGAGCTTCAGGATATGGTTATTATGCACCTTATATCAGATTTTGCAAGGATAAGATGGTGGTGTAGTTTCATCTGAGATTCCTCTCCAGAGTGATGATGGAGTTCCACTTCATGACACTCTCATCTTGTCAACATCCTTTTCACACCTATACGCCTATCCCCAGGAGTCCATATTCCTTATGCTTGATGTCAAAAGGTAGTTTGGAGTGGACTGAAGAGCTCAGTCTTCCCAACTTTTGTTTCTTTTGAGGCCAGTTTTCTGGACCAGGCATGCAGAAGGACCATCTCTACGTCGACATCTGAGTAAATTTTCTTTTTGGTAAGACCTGTTTGGCCTGAAACTAGAAGGTGATGACAAGACAAAAAGGGCATTTTTTTCATAACCAATCACTTGAAATACGCTTATTTTGGAAGCTTCACCTCCTGTACAACTGAAGAAATTAATTGAAAGATTTGGAAGGTAGCATTTATATTCTCCAAGGTGGGTGCATGATGGCCAATATGTGGCCTAACTTAAAATCTACCCTGCTGTTGCTGTCCTCTGGAATCAAAATTCTTTCACGTGTGGGATTCAAAATTCTTTCGAGCTTTGATTTCAAGTTAAGAAACAAGAGTCCGAGTCCTGCAGGAATTAGATCTTCAGAGAATCAGAATTAACCCTAAGTAACTTTCCCTCTTATACTGTGCGATATGTTTCACATTATAGTTCACGTGTAAGAGCTTTGAAAGTCTTTCATCTGGAAGTTTCCTAAAGTGGATCGAAGACTTGTATTGCGCACATTCCTTTTATGCCACAGAGTATAGGGAACACCCACAGTAGAAATGGTGGGCTTGATGATACCAAATTGGATAAGAACTAATGTATCGTAAAACAACACCTAATAGGGAATATTTTCAAAAACTTATATCAGAGATTTATCTTTTGAGACTAGACGTGCTAAAAGAAATTGTGCATGAATCAGTTTTAAATGTATTTCAGGCAGATAAAATGCTTTAATATTTAGATTAATTTCTTACATATATTTAATTTATCCTGTTCTTCTAGTTAAAGCTGCCTAGATCTTAATTTTGAATACTTTGGAGCGAATTGAGGGTCAAGATAAAGAACCAGCTGTGCTCTAATAAAAATGTTAAAAGTTGCAGCTGACCCTATGCTGTCCACATTCTTTAGCCTTCCAGTGTAGATTTAAATATTTGGTTTTATAACTGAGCGTGCTTTCACTGTGTTGTGACATGCCATAGGAGTTGAAAAAGGCGTAGCCTGTTAACAGCTTCAGCAGCTGCCTGTTCACTTCTAAAATGAGTTGTACTGTTTTTCCTACCATTAAAGTGTTTTAGCAAGATTCAAACAATGTCAGGAAAGCCGAATTATCAGATACTTAAAAGTAGGACTCTTGATTAACTCTGAATTATTTGAAGTATAATATATTAAACATAGATCGTAAGTCATCACTCACCATTTTTTACTTGTTTTCTTACAATTTTAAGACTTCAAAAACTGGCACTGTTGAACATTGTGCAATAAAGTGCTAACAACAAATGTTCAGACTAGCTCCTGTAGCATGATGGTGTTTTATTGCCTTACAGAACTTAGAATGTATAGATGAACAGTCTAGCTACCTAAAGCATCCTATATAATATATATATATATATATATATATGAAAAGAAAGTCTAAAATGTAGCCTAACTTTGTGCTTTGTAATTTTTATAGTTTGCTTGTAACTGCTGAAATTGAGTAGTCATTTTATTATGAACCCCCTCTTCTTGTTCTTTACCTAGTATTTGTCTTTTGTAACTTGATAAATTGCAGAAGTATTACTTGCCTCTAAAACATGAGAAATAGAAACATTTTGTCACTGCAGTAAAGTGATACGTGAACATGTGTGTATCCAGTCATCTGTGGATTAAGGCAATGCCATTTTTAGTGATCAGTTTTCAAGGTAGAATTGCACTTTAAACTATACAGAGATGATGGCCTTCCTAGTTTTTGTATGCAGTGTAGCGTGTCTTGAAAGCTTGTCTCTCACTAACAGAAGTTGGTCCAATAAAAAATATCTTAGCCATGTTGTCTCTCTTACTAGTTTTGGCCAGATAAATCACAGATGTTTATTAAACAGTAGTTTGAGAAATAATGTTGAGTATTCATGCCTTAAAGGTATTGCTGAAGTGTTGGATGTATTTTTGTGCAAGTTACTGAGGAAATAATCTGCCTAAAACTAATTTGTCCAAATTTATTTTGGAGGGGAGTCTTGCTATGTGTAGAGCTAAAGTTTTATCCATTTCTTTGCATTGTGTAAATAATCAGTTGATGTACTTGTATTACTAATGCATTTATAGTGTCTTGAAATACAGGACAGCACTTAAAAAGGGGAAGTGAGGGTTGCCTCAAAGCAGTACTTCAGGAAACAGTAAATGTTGGATTAATTAAATGATTCCATGGTCATCTTTCATCCACATTGTTATGCTGTCACTTCCTCATCCCTTTGTTTATTTACTCTGCAGTTTCCCAATTTACTTTATTTCAAAGGTAGGCAAAATATTGTCTTGAATGTGATATTTATAGATCTTTGGTCCTCGTACTAAATAACATGCAGGACGTATACATGGTTTCTGGTCTTGATCTTTTGGAATGCTTTTGGCTTAAATTGTACCCCTAAAATCAGTTACTAAAAACCACTCCTCATAATATCACATGTGACTTCTCTGTGTATTCAAGGTCATATCTGCTTGCTTCAGTGGCAAAATATTACTACTTCTTACTCCTGTTAGTACTACAGAGCTAACATTTTAAATGGATTATATTTCTATATATGCATCAAAAGAATTATTTACTAAATTTGATTTGCAGAGTAAAATCTGTTTTCAGTTAAACCAGTGTGAGCACGGTTGTACAGGTATAACTGAGGGCATAAATTGCATGCAGCGGGAGGAGGTAAAGGAGGACATAACCTGGCATGCAGAATCTTCATTATTGTCTATCTGTGATGACAAGGAGGAAGTCAGCATGACTTTCAGATCCCAAGTTTGTTTATTACTGCTGACATGAGGAAAAGAACCCTTTTTATTAGGGCTGTTAAGCAATTAAAAAAATTAATCGTGATTAATTGCACCGTTAATAATAGAATACCAGTTATTTAAATATTTTTGGATGTTTTCTACATTTTCAAATATATTGATTTCAATTACAAAACAGAATACAAAGTGTACAGTCATCACTTTATATTTAATTTTGATTACAAGTATTTGCAGTGTAAAAAATCCAAAAGAAATTGTATTTTTCAATTCACCTAATACAAGTACTGTGATGCAATCTCTTTATCATGCAAGTTGAACTTACAAATGTAGAATTATGTACAAAAAACCCTGCACTCAAAAACAAAACAATGTAAAACTTTAGAGTCTACAAGTCCACTCAGTCCATGCTAATGACGGCCTCTGCTCAATACTAATCCAAAGCAGTGTGGAGAAGGTTGATTTTTCTCTTTTGGTGGTTTGGGTTCTGTAGTTTATGCATCTGAGCGTTGCTCTTTTAAGACTTCTGAAAGCATGCTCCACACCCTGTCCCTCTGAGATTTTGGAAGGCACTTCAGAGTCTTAAACTTGGGGTTGACTGCTGTAGCTATCTTTAGAAATCTCAAATAAGTACCTTCTTTTCATTTTGTCAGATCTGCAGTGAGAGTGTTCTTAAAATGAACAACATATGCTGGGTCATCATCCAAAATATATGGCAGTATGTGGGTAAAACAGAGCAGGGGACGTACAATTCTCCCCCAAGAAGTTGGGGGGGAGGGATAGCTCAGTGGTTTGAGCATTGGCCTGCTAAACCCAGGGTTGTGAGTTCAATCCTTGAGGAGGCCACTTAGGGATCTGGGGCAAAAATTGGTCCTGCTAGTGAAAGCAGGGGGCTGGACTCAATGACCTTTCAAGGTCCCTTCCAGTTCTAGGAGATTGGTATATCTCCAATTATTACCTATTACCAGTCACAAATTTTAATTAACATATATAATTTTTAATGAGTGTCATCAGCATGGAAGCATGTCCTCAGGAATGGTGGCCAAAGCATGAAGAGGCATACGAATATTTACCATATCTGGCACGTAAATACGTTGCAATGCCAGCTACAAAAGTGCCATGCAAATACCATTTCTTGCTTTCTGGTGATATTGCTCATAAGAAGAGGGAAGTATTATCTCCTGTAAACGTAAACAAATTTGTCTTAGTGATTAGCTGAACAAGAAATAGGACTGAGTGGACTTGTAGGCTCTGAAGTTTTATATTTTCTTTTTGAGTGCAGATATGTAACAAAAAAATCTACATTTGTATTGTGAAAGTGCAACTTAAAGTACTTGTATGAGGTGAATTGAAAACTATTTCTTTCCTTATCATTTTTACAGTGCAAATATTTGTAATAAATGTACTCTTTGATTTCAGTTACAACACAGAATACTATATGTATGAAAATGTAGAAAAACATCCAAAATATTAAATACATTTCAGTCAGTATTCTATTGTTTAACAGTGCAATTAAAACTGCTATTACTCTCAATTAATTTTTTTTAATTGCAATTAATTTTTTTGAGTTAATCGTGAGAGTTAACAACAATTAATCAACAGCCCTACTATTTATTTATAAATTGAGGAACTTGGTTATAAAGCACATGAGACAAACAAGGAATCCCATATTACCATTTCTGGTCACTCTTCATAGTAGATTAAAGCATGAAGAAAATACTAAATGAAAGCATCTAATGAAAATAGGTTGCAGCAGCACGGCAAAGGTAGGATTGTAAAGTAGAGCCTGGCAAAAAAATTTTCAGCGGAAACTTTTGAAGTGAAAAATGCAGATACAAAACATTTTCATGTCACTGAGACTGTGTCTGTTTCACCAAATTGTTCATGTAAAAATTAAAAAAAAAAAAAAATCCTGAAAGTGTCAAAATGAAATGCTTTCACATTTTTTAAACTAAACATTGACTTTTTTAATATGAAACATCCTTCAATGTTGTTTTTAAAAATTAAATGTTAAGCATTGACACAGCCCAAAATGATTTTTAATTTTTTTAATTGTCATCAAATTAAAAAATCAGTTATTTGCACAGATCTGACTGTAAATGGAAGAGATTGAGATCTGTAAGTATTGTAAAGAGGCAGATAGTGTGTTGCCAAATTATCCAGTTGACATTTTGCAGTGTTGTCTTAGGAAAAAGAACTCAGTATTCACATTTTGAGACTCAGTTGAAAGTATGTGTTTCAAATTATTCAAATTCTTTTTTCCTCCCTTTTGAAAGAAAATAAAGTGGGATATTATAGGTCTATTTATAAAGGTAACTTGGTTTTGAAATATAAGCCATGGCAATCATAAATAATGAAGATGGGTTACAGAGCAGCAGATGCCCCCATGGAAAACTGCAAATATTTTTCAATTTTAAAATAGCTATCAACTATTGGCCAGATCCTCAGCTGTGCAGCTTGGGAGAGTGCAGAGAAAAGGGGACTCTAAGCAACCTTGCTGGTCACTGATTGTGAGCTGGCTGTAAGATTGAAACTGCCCTGATGTAACTTAGAGCAGTTTAAAGACTGCTTTAAGCTCTCCATTGGCTGCAGTAGTCACACAGGGAGTGCTGCACTGGGTGTGGATACGGCAGAAGTCCATGTACTTCCTGGCACTCCCCATCCCAATGTACTCCTCATGTGGAGGCAAGAGGATTGGGTGGCGTAAGTGGCTACATTAGTTTTACACTCCTTGTGGATTCCCCTGTCAGGGGGGGGGGTCCCCTTACACAGCATGAAGCAGTTGGAGCTGGCATTGAGGATCTGATCAGTTTCTGTATTCAGTTTCCTTTTTTTATATTGTCTTAAGATACTGGAATTAAAACGGGATCTTTGTGTGAATTTACTATTTATCCCTCTCATAACTCCAGAACCTGCATGTGACTTCACAGAAATGCTTTTGAAATTATTGTCCTCTGAAAGAGAGTTGTGACTTCAGATGAAAAATAGGAACCAAGAATAAACTTTTGACACATCCTATGTCCTTGCAAGTGATCTTTATAAAGAATAAGTGACCAGAAATAAATTATATTTAGATGGCATCTATTTCCAAGCTTCTTATGAGGCACCAGTAGCTTTAAGAGGTTTGGGTTGTATATTACCATTTAGATTGAAAGTGTTCTTTCTGTGAAGGTACTGTGTAAGGGGCGTAAGGCTATCGGATAATTGAGTGCTGCCTGAAATACTTTCTTTCCCTTGTTGTGACATATGTGCAATTAATTACTTGGCTTGTAATCCTTCACTGTTTCACCCACTGTTATTCTTAAGGAGTGGCTGGCATACACCAGGTTTGATAATGAGGTCAATTGAAGACTTGCAAACTGAAAATATTAAACCAGATTTTGAAAATGCCAGATCTACACTAGGAAATTAGGTCATTATAACTGTCGCTCGGATATGAAAAATCCACACCCCTGAGTGACTCATTAAACCAACTTAACCCCGGTATAGACAGTGCTAAGTTGATGCATCAACATAGTTACTGCCTTTTGGGGAGGTGGAGTACCATCGGAGTAGGTAGCATTTTCACTGAAGCACTACAGTGGTGCAGCTACACCTGTGCAACTGCGCTGCTGCAGTGTTTCAAGGGTGGACCTAGTATCTTTAGATAACTAAAACATTGTTGATGGAAAAATACCTTCCATAATAAGCTATTGAACTCTTCCCTGGTGTGTATGGATGCTCTCTCTAAATATCAATAAATGAGGCTGACAATATATTGAAAATAAGTTGTCTTAAAGTGATACCTCTCCCCCATGCTTCCCACATGTGCAGAAGGCTAGGACATCTAGAGGTAGTCAGATTTTGTTTATGGTTCTTTAGTGGTAGCTTTTCTTTGCAAAGTTTGGATTCACTGGAGTTTGGACTACAGGATGACAGAAATAGCTAAAGTTCTGTTACAGATATGAGTGCACAGGCTTGGCCAGTCAACTCCGCAGATTTGTTGTAAAGACAAATTTACTGGCAGCTTTGTTGAGAAGGTTCTTGATAACTTCAGTTTTCATTATAGTGCTTTAGCACCTTAGATTCAAGCATTCACTCAATTGTTAATTCTAGCACTATTCAGTGGATCTTAAATTTACATTAGCCTTTTAATTAAGATACTGTCACTTTTTCGTAATATTGTAATTTTATGTACATGTTGATGTAAATCTGCTCATTTGCTTATTTTATTTACTTTGCCCTGATGAAAATGTTAGTTAACTTTTGGCAGGGTTTCGGGGTACTTTTATTTATGCACTCAGCACATAAATACAAGGCATTGAGTTTGTAATGGTTCATACAACTATGGAACATGAAAGGAGACTAGATAACTTGGCCCAGATCTTAGGCCTTGCTCCGTCCCATTTGGATAAAGTTGGCTTCATTGACTCCTACACTGAGGGCTTGTCTGCACTACAGCTTAAGTCCATGTAACTTAGGTCACTCGGGGTTTGAACAAACCACCCCCCGAGCGACATAAGTTACGTGGACTTAAAACGCTGTCTCCTGCTGACATAGCCTCCGCCTCTCGTTGAGATGGAGTCATTACGTTGAATGGGGAGTGCTCTCCCGGTGACATAGTGTGACTCCCCCAGACACACTACACTGGTGCAGCTGCAGCCGATGCAGGTGAACCAGTGTAGCGTAGTGGTGAAGACAAGCCCTGAGGGAATCCTCAGAGTTGTCCCCAGGTGACTTCCCCCCTCAATTACATGTATCATCCTTTCAAAAGGCATATTGTAGGAATCAAATAAGTCAAATAGAAGAGAACAGACTTAAACAGTACACCAAATCCTCCTACAAAAGTCCACAAACTATAGTGGCTTTTGTTGTTACTACTGTGATAATTAAATCTGCACTGTGAATCAGAAATAAATTAATCAAGAAGATGTAATACAAGGTATTCAGGTTTCATATTAACTTAGTGGTAACCCACTCATGGTCTCCCATTGGTGGCAGCAGCAGTAGAGATTTTTGTGTAAAAGTCACGAGTATAGACAAAGCCCTGTAGTGAAGAACTGTGATTCTGCTTCTGTTTTGCTAATTTAATGGCCTATAAAATAGATATAGGTAAAGGTGATTGCAGAGGGGACTGAAAGCATTTATCTACTCTCTGTGACTAGCTGTACTTGGCGTTGCAATAAAATCAGTGGTGAGAAATCTATCCAAAGCTACCTTTGTTACCCTTTGTGCCTCTTCTTTGGTGACCTACAATGGGAAAGAGTGCAAAAAATGCCCCTTAAAATGGGATAAATCAGGGTTGGGGAATTTTTCCATTGAAAGAGCAAAGGGTGGATAAAAATCAATTATTTTTTAAAAAAAATAAGATCCATTTTTTTTATTTAAATTGGATTTTTGATAGGTTTTTTCCTCAAAAATCAGATTATCTAAAGATAGTTTTAATTAAGATACATTATCGCTCAAAGATATCTCATAATGGAATAGGGATTATAAATTCTAATTCAATAGTATGAGACAATATATTCAGGTAATGTTTAAGAAAAGTTTTGTAAATGAGTTCCATTAGTTCATGGATTAGGGACCCAATCATATGGGGTTCCAGGGGCTTCTGTATAGATTATTTAGGTTAATCTTTATATCTACCCAATGGGACTCAGTGCTCAGTCTAGAACAGTGATTCCCAAACTTTAACAACCTGTGAACCCCTTTCACTAAAATACCAAGTCTCGCCAACCCCCTCCTAAAAATGAATATTTCCAGGGATTTTCTCCTTTACCTGAGTATAAATTATAAAAGCAGTGATCTTGGAAATATAAAATTTGTGTTTAATATGCTTATTACACACTATTTATTAATTATTTATCATTACAGTATTTCTATTACATTACGAAAACGGCAACACTCTTCCAAGATCTCACTTTCATAGCTTGTATCACTTTGAATAAGACTGTTATAAGACAACTCTTATGTTTCATCAAGGAGTATCAGATGTGAAACAGCATGGAGGTAGTTCCTCCTACACAAGCATTCAGGAGGCATGCTGAGCAGTCCAGGCAAACAACACACGTTACAACAAAGCTTAAACTTGTTCTTCATATTCATTTTAAAAACAATACTAGCTGCCTATTTAATTTTAGTTGAAGCAAAAAATATCCACCTCCCTTTCCATTTCTTATAAGGAGTCTTGAAGTTTAAATCTCCTCAGTGTGATAGATATGCTTGCTTTGATCTGCTTAGCTCTTGGAAGTCCAGGGGCTCTGGGCTGCTGGCCCCGTGCTGCCCGGGGCTCCTAGGAACAGCTCTGTCTGCCATTAGGGATTTTTTTCCCCAAGAACCCCCTGTAACATTTCGCAAAACCCAGTTTGGGAACCACTGGTCTAGAAGAAACCATCAGAGATGCTTAGTTTTGCAGTTCTCAAACTGTGGATTTGTGTGTCCAGAGATAACATGCTTGTTTTCAGCAAAATGTTTTTAAATAAATAATTAATATATAGAGGTGAGAAATAACAGATCTCAACCCTATTGTCCCTCTGCAAATTTGTGTACACAGAGTCAATTTCTAAAAGTGCAAAATTTCAAAAAGTTCAATGAATAGAAGATTATTGGGGGCAGAATAGATCTGGGGAAGAAGTGTGGCGATAAATGTGAGAAGAGAGGGACAGGCAGTAGAAACATAAGTGAAACTGAGTAGCATATTCCCGAATGCACTTTTATGTAGAAATCCATGATTAAATCGAGTCTTCCTGACTAATGATTTAAATCATAAGTCACATCCACCCTGTGAAAGAGCAGCTCTTCTCTTATTGTAGAAAATTCCCAGAGGACAAAAACCCAAAATAAAGAGCAACAGATGGATGAAAAAAACTGTTTCCTCTTTTTTGGGGGAGTTGGGGGGGTGGGGGAAGTGACAACACAATACAAGTAGCCTCTGGATGTCAGGCATTCAGGGACAGAGGGAAATGGCACCCAGCTGGTTCTCTGCAGCAGCAGCTTTGACTAAAACAAAACCCAGACCCCACCACCACAACCCTTTGGGTTTTGCTTCTAGCCTCTTAGGGTACGTCTACACTATGGGATTATCCCGAATTTACATAAACCGGTTTTGTAAAACAGATTGTATAAAGTCGATTGCACGCGGCCACACAACGCACAGTAATTCGGCGGTGTGCGTCCATGGTCCGAGGCTAGCGTTGATTTCCGGAGCGTTGCACTGTGGGTAGGTATCCTGAAGCTATCCCATAGTTCCTGCAGTCTCCCCCGCCCCTTGGAATTCTGGGTTGAGATCCCAGTGCCTGATGGGGCAAAAATCATTGACGCGGGTGGTTCTGGGTACAGCCTCACCCCTCCCTCAGTGAAAGCAGCAGATAACCGTTTCGTGCCTTTTTTTCCTGGGTGAACTGTGCAGACGCCATAGCACAGCAAGCATGGACCCTGCTCAGCTCAATACCGCAATCGTGGATGTTTTAAACACCTCGCGCATTCTCGTGCAGTCTATAGTGAACCAGGACCTGCAAAGCCAGGTGAGGAGGAGGCGGCTATGGCAGCGCGGCGATGAGAGTGATGAGGACATGGACACAGAATTCTCTCAAACTGCGGGCCCCTGCGCTTTGGAGATCCTGATGGTAATGGGGCAGGTTCTAGCCATTGAACGCCGATTTTGGGCCCGGGAAACAAGCACAGACTGGTGGGACCGCATTGTGTTGCAGATGTGGGGTGATTCGCAGTGGCTGCGAAACTTTCGCATGCGTAAGGCCACTTTCATGGAACTTTGTGACTTGCTTTCCCCTGCCCTGAAATGCCATAATACCAAGATGAGAGCAGCCCTCACAGTGGAGAAGCGAGTGGCAATAGCCCTCTTGAAGCTTGCAACGCCAGACAGCTACCGGTCAGTCGGGAATCAATTTGGAGTTGGAAAATCTACTGTGGGGGCTGCTGTGATGCAAGTAGCCAAAGCAATCACTAAGCTGCTGCTACGAAAGGTTGTGACTCTGGGAAACGTGCAGGCCATAGTGGATGGCTTTGCTGCACTGGGATTCCCTAACTGTGGGGGGGCGATAGATGGAACCCATATCCCTATATTGGCACCGGAGCACCAGGGCACCCAGTACGTAAACCGCAAGGGGTACTTTTCCATGGTGCTGCAAACACTAGTGGATCACAAGGGACGTTTCACCAACATCCACGTGGGATGGCCAGGGAGGGTTCATGACGCTCGCGTCTTCAGAAGCACTACTCTGCAGCCTGGACAGTGGTCAGGAGCTGTTCAACTACAGGCTGAGCAAGTGCAGAATGGTGGTGGAATGTGCCTTTGGCCGTTTAAAGGCGCGCTGGCGCACATTACTGACTCGCTCAGACCTCAGCCAAACCAATGTCCCCTATGTTATTGCTGCTTGTTGAATTCTCCACAATCTCTGTGAGAGTAAGGGGGAGACCTTTATGGTGGGGTGGGAGGCTGAGGCAAATCACCTGGCCGCTGATTACGCGCAGCCAGACACCAGGGAGATTAGAAGAGCACACCAGGAAGCGGTGCGCATCAGAGAAGCTTTGAAAACGAGCTTCATCACTGGCCAGGGTAGGGTGTGACTGTTGATGAACACCCACCTCCTTTGAGTCATTCCCTGTAAGCAACCCACCCTCCCCCTTCGATTACAGCTTGCTTATGGAAATAAAGTCACTATAGTTTAAAAATCATGTATTCTTTATTAATTCATTATAAAAAGAGGGAGAGAACTGGGAAGGTAGCCTATGGGAGGAGGATAGGAGGGATGGAAAAGCCCACTAAAAAAATTTCACAGTAATGAGAGCCTTCTCGTTGGGCTGTCCATGGGGGTGGAGTGGGCGGGTGCACGGAGCCTCCCCCCACGCGTTCTTACACGTCTGGGTGAGGAGGATATGGAACATGGTGAGGGTTGAGGGTGGTTATACAGGGGCTGCAGCGGCACTCTGTGATCCTGCTGCTGTTCCTGAAGCTCCACCAGACGCCGGAGCATGTCAGTTTGATCACGCAGCAGCCCCAGAGTTGCATCTCGCCACCGCCGATCTTCCTGCCGCCACCTCTGATTTTCCTGCTGGTCTTCCTGCCGCCACCTCTCATCTCGGGTGTCCCTCCTGTCCTCACGTTCACTGGCATCTTTCCTGTAATTTGATACCACCTCCTTCCACTCATTCAGATGAGCTCTTTCCTTGCGGGTTACTTCCATTATATCCGAAAACATCTCATCTGGCGTCTTCTTTTTCCTCCGCCTTATCTGAGCTAGCCTTTGGGATGGAGTAGGGAGGCTTGAAAAATTTGCAGCTGCATAAGGGAGGGAAAAAAGGGAGAGAAGTATTTAAAAAGATACATTTTACAGAACAGTGGTTATACTCTTTCACAGTGAACAGCACTATTCACCTTACATAGCACATGTGATTTCACTACAAGGTCGCATTTTTCATCTTCATATTGAGTGCCTGCAGCTCTGGGGTTACAGATCTCACAGACACAGGTCCGGGCATCAGAATTCAGCTTGCATGCGGCCATGGTAAGCCACTGTCTTTCGGCTTCTGCAGTGCTTTACCCCTCCCCCCACTGCATGGCTGGTACCATGAAAGGTCACTGCTAATCACCCCCCTTCACCCTCCCCCACCGCGTGGCTGTTAGCTGGGAAGATCCCTGCTGACCAAATGCGAAAAAGCTCATCGGTATTTCACTCCTCCCCTCCCCCTGCTTGGCTACGTGCAGGAAAGGATTTTTTTTTTAAGCTGCAGTCCACGAACTAAGTAGGAAAATGGCCATCTCTGTCCCCTTAAATTAAATTAAATTCCTGATTTTCAACCAAGTTACCCTGAACGATATCACTTTGCTGAGGATAACACAGTGAGATAAAGAACGGATGTTTCTTGAATGCCAGTAATCACCGGGACCATACGCAGCTATGCTTTGCCATGCAATGATACCCGATTACTTGCTACATGCATGGCGTGGTAAAGTGTCCTACCATGGTGGACGGAACAAAGCTGCCTTGCCCAGAAACCTTCTGCAAAGGCTTTTGGAGTACCTGCAGGAGCGCTTCATGGAGATGTCCCTGGAGGATTTCCGCTCAATCCCCAGACATGTTAACAAACTTAAGTAACTTTACTGGCTGCAAATGCATCCCAAGTCCTCAGGGCAAATCAATCATTAAAAAACGCTTGCTTAAAAAACAATGTTTGATATTTACAAAGGTACACTCACCAGAGGTCCCTTCCATGGCTTCATTGTCTGCGATAGTTGCTTGGGAGGGCTGGGAGGCTAATTCTGTCTGGGTCAGAAACAGCTCCTGGCTGTTGGGGCTAACGGAGTGCTGTGTGCTCTCTGCAAGGTCATCTTCATCAGCTTCATCATCGTATTCTTCCCCGTCCGCATAATCCTCAGCCATGGCTGAGATTACAACCCCCACCTCGGAATCCACGGACAGGGGTGGGGTAGTTGTGGCACAGCCCCCTAAAATTGCATGTAGCTCAGCGTAGAAGCGGCATGTTTTTGGCCCTGCACCGGACCTTCCGTTTGCTTCTTTGGTTTTCTGGTAGGCTTGTCTGAGCTCCTTAACTTTCACTCTGCACTGCACTGAGTCCCTGATATGGCCTTTAGCCATCATAGCCTTGGCAATTCTTTCAAATACTTTTTCATTTCGTCTTTTGGAACGCAGTTCTGTTAGCACTGAATCCTCTCCCCATATAGCGATCAGATCCAGTACCTCCCGAGTAGTCCACGCTGGAGCTCTTTTTCAACTCTCAGGAGACTGCATTGTTACCTGTGCAGATGAGCTGTGCGTGGTCACCTGTGCTGATGAGCTCTCCACGCTGGGGAAGCAGGAAATGAATTTCAAAAGTTCGCGGGGCTTTTCCTGTGTACCTGGCCAGTGCATCCGAGTTCAGAATGCTGTCAAGAGCGGTCACAGTGGTGCACTGTGGGATACCGCCCGGAGGCCAATACCGTCGATTTGCGGCCACACTAACCCTATTCCGATATGTTAATCCCGATATTAGCGCTACTCCTCTCATCGGGGAGGAGTACAGAAACCGGTTTAAAGAGCCCTTTATATCGATATAACGGGCCTCGTAGTGTGGACGGGTGCGGCGTTAAGTCGGTTTAACGCTGCTAAAATCGGTTTAAACGTGTAGTGTAGACCAGGCCTATGTCATAGCTTTATTATTCAATCTTTAAAATGTGACACATGGCATTTCATACCTGCATATATTATAGCATACCCTGGACGTGACAATCTTATGTCTAGTTGCTTGAGTTTTCGTTTTTTGATGTGGTTTTCCTCTCTCAACACTGAGATGCCATCACTCCTTTTAGAATGGAGCACTGAATTTGCTTGAGTTTAGTTTGTGGAGATGTAGGATCTCAATTTAGATTTTGAGGCATCTGTTTTCATTAATACTGAAAGTGTTGGCTCCCATCTACTTGTGCTCAGGCAGCTTGGCACATTCACAGTTGTGATCTGTAGATAGCTTAAGAAGAGAATTGTCACGGAGTGTGGGGGAGACCAGGCCATGCACCCCCGGCTTCCTGTGATTCACCATGACTCTCAGCCAGCCAGTAAAACAAGGTTTATTTAGACGACAGGAACACAGTCCAAAACAGGTCTTGCTGGCACAGACAACAGGACCCCCCTTTAGTTAGGTCCATCTGGGGGCCCCAAGGGAGGCCACAGCCCCGTTGGGATGCCCCTCTCCACTTCCCAGCCAGCTCCAAACTGAAACTCCCTCCAGCTGACTCCTTTCTGGCCTTCCCCCGGCTCCTCCCCCAGCCTTTTGTCCTTTGTCCAGAGTCCCCTTCTGGGTTCTCATGTTATATGCTCAGGTATCCTCCCTTCCCCAATGCAGGCAGTCCCAGCAAAACTCCCCTGCAACCTTTCCAGGTCAATACTCCCCACTCAGTATTCAAATAATACATCAAGAACATTCCCACTTCATCATAAGAATGCTCTCTGATCTTGTGTTTTAAAAGGAAGGAGAGTTGAGATGGCTTGTTTTAGCTGATGGTTGTGGCATCCTTTAATCCTTAAGTGGGTGCTACATGTGACAAATCGCCAGGCCAAAAATGAAGTGCTTGGAATTAGTTATCTCAGTGTTTGAAAAGGTTATCGCAGTTTGTATGGAAAAGCCCAGTGTACGGAAGGATATTTTTACTTTTAATAATGTAAATAGTAGAAACTGGGAACTATTAAATACTCTCCAAGCATTGGTTTAGTTTTTACTTCTTAATTCTTGTACAGAACAGTATGTGAAATGAACTTTTGATGTCTTATCTACTTAATGCTTAGGTATGGTATTACTAACCTGAAGTTTTTATTTATATTCTGAATTCCTTTGGATTTGCCATTTGATATATTTTACGTATTAGAACCTCCCTTGAGTGGCGATAGAACTTTTTTTAGTTTAGTTCTGTTAAATGTGGGGGTTTTTGGGTTGTTTTTCTTTTGGCCTGATTTAATGGTTGTACTATTGCAGGTTGGGGTGGGGAAATGTTTTACTTCTGAATTCACCTGGCTTCTGTTAAAGGCCATATTTCCTTATAGACATTATTTTATTTTGCTGAAGCTGTACTTCCAAGATAATGATCTCTATGAATATTTTGCTGAGCTCTTAAGTTTATATATACAGTTTAAAGTGTTTTCTAAGGCTCTGTGGTCACTTGGACTCTACTTCAAAATCTGTTTTTAAGTGGACTAGTTCTTTCAGCCTTAAGTGACAAATAGGTAATCCATTAGCTACCCACCCTCCCTGACAAGTATAGGACCTCAGTTGTGGAAATTCAGAAGCCTGGCCTGTGATGTGGGGAAGAAAATAGTGGCTTATAACAGCATATATATATATTTTTTAAGGTCTGAGCTCCATGAGTGCTGCTCTTCCCCCCCAGACCCTCCCCTACTTTTCTCACACTGACTGGCAAGATAACTTTCCTCATTATACTGAGAACCAGCCATGTCATGTTTGTCAGGTTGAAATGTGTGAACGCCCACTCCGTCCATAAAATGCTCTCTGACAAAGTCAAGCACTGCTGTGTGACTAATCAGTCTAGTCTCTTCAGGTAGATTTCTAGATTGGATCTGTAAATCAAAGGTGCTATATAAGAATTTATGCTTAAAGAGCCATAAAATTAATAAATATCCATCCCATACTCTAGATGCCTTTAAATAATTAAATTTCAAATATTGTGATTCCAGGATGTTTGCTACTTTCACTGTCAAGGTGCTGTAAATAGTAGGGATACTAGAGAGACAACGTGACTGAGATATATCTTTTATCGGACCAACTTCCGTTGGTGAAAGAGAGATGGTGTTGCTTAAACAGAAATTGGTCCAATAAAAGATATTACCTCACCCACCTTGTCTCTCTCATATCCTTGGACCAATACAGCTACAACAAAACAGCAAACAGGGATATTAGTTATTTCATGTATAATGGAACAGTTATGAGGTATGTACTGGCTTGCTTTGAATATTAAACTGGCTCGGATTGTAGGTTCTGCTTTGTAATATTACTAGCTGATTTTGTTTTCTTGAGGCTGGTCAGATTCATACAGGTGAATAAATGCAACAGGAAAGCTGCTTTTTTTTAGTCTAGGAAAGCAGTTCTGTAGCATTGATCCACTCTACAGTTATGATTAGCTTGACCAGCTGTTGTGATGTAAGTGAACAAGATCCTGTAATACTTTCCTTCTTGCTTTTTGTGAGTTAAAAATTGCAGCTAGTAAGTGCTAGCCAGAGCAATGGTTGTACAAGCACCATGGAACCACTTCATCAGGCTGGGAGGAAGCTCAGACGCTCAGCAGAGTTAAATTGTATGGAATCTCTTTCATTTGCAGAGTTTCCTGAAGCTCAGGAGCTCTGCAGGAGAAAGGAGCCAAAAAACCCACCCCTTCATGCACTTGAGTCAGGTAGCATTGAACTGTCAAAAGATTTGTCAAGAGATGCTGTACCTGTTACACAGTATGATCATACAATTCAACAGAGACAATTAAAACCAAATAAAGAAATGGAAGTTACTGCTACTTGCTTTAAGGACAATGAAGTGGTCACAGTTAAGGTTTGTACTGCACACGTATTGTTTTTAAATTTTATTTATTTTTAATCTTTGCCTAACTTTTCCAAAAATATTTTCTTGTAGGCACTTTCTATTTATTAACTGTAGCTGTTTCTATTTATTAACTGTAGTTTCATTTTTTTAAAAGTAAAGGGACACAGTCAAGCAGTTTAGGCACAAAATGAAGATACTGCTTAAAAAAAACTAGCATGGTTGAGGGTCTCAGTGCTGTCCCACCCCTCCATTGCCTGATATGGGAGGTTGAAGACTAATATGCAGAGGTTCTCCAAACTCTTTTCCCCCTGCAGAGGTTGAAGAGATGTGACTGCTATTCGCCCCAACCCATTATCATGGATGGGAGAGAGGAAATGCTACTATATCCCTTGGTGAGATGAGAAATAGAATCATAGATCATTAGGGTTGGAAGGGATCTCAGGAGATCATCTAGTCCAACCCCCTGCTTAATACTTTTTGGATTCCCCTCTTCCATCCTCCTGGTGCTGGGGGAAGCAAAAAGGTCGGTTGCATAAGGTTCATGAATTGGTCCTTAAATTGACACTGGAATGAACCACCTTTAATACTGATCTTGGAAAGATGGACGTTGTCATGAGACAGAATTTTACTTCTGGAGTGTCTCATTACCTAAAAAATTTTCAGGGAGGAATTTTTATGATAGGCTTTGTATTTCAAGAAATTGACATGTGCAGTGCGGGTGGCTTACCTCCTGTTGCTGAGATGTGGTAGGAGGCAGGAGAGATGTGCAGAAAGAATTTGTTGTGAAATGTCATTTGTAACTCCACAAGAAAGACACCTTCTCTGGCTGGTAAATCTGTTGGGCTTTATCAGAGGGGACAACTAGGTCTGCCTGTCTGGGGTTCCCACTGGCAAACCTTAGCAGGTCCTTGGGATTAATAGATGGGAGAGGAGGAATTGGGAAGGTTTTGAATCTAACTGGTGGCTATAGGCATGGAGTGGGACCAGGGAATCAGTATGGCCAATGGAAAAACTTGATTTACTTTGCAGTACTTTACTATCTGTGCTTTATGACAGTGCATTATCTGTCAACTTCCACTTCATGTAAATAGAAAAATTTGAGGCATTATACTAATTTTATTTAGTTAACTAAATCTTTTATAAAAGTGCCTTAACTCTGAGATTTTGTCTACAACTGCTTGGATTTACACTTTGAACTACTATAACTGAGACAACGTTAGCTAGAGGGATCCAAAGTAAATGTTAGATTGTAAATATTGGGATGTCACAAATTGCTGTATTTACATAAAATTACCATTAATATAGTGCACAGTAGAAACAGCAGATTTGATCAGGAAACAATTTCACTTTAGGTTTTAAAATGCTAGTAATAATAAATTAAGATGTAATTTTAAAATATGGCTTTTAAACTGCCTCTTGTGATCTGTGTTTTAAACATCTAGTTTTGCCTCTGTTTTCTTTATTTCAGCTACAAAAAATTTAAAAAAAACCAGTTGGCAAGAACCAGCTGATCTGTATTAAACAAGATGTGAAGTTGTGCCAAGTAATTACCATTTCTGGTGTCACAAGTGACACTATTTCTTGCACAACATGATTAATTTAGTAGAGCTGCTCTCAGCAGTAAAAATATTCAATATGGTACCTAACATGCATTCTACTTTTAGAATGTATTCTGAAGTTTATTCATCTGGTTCACTCCATAGAGGGGTTTCTATGCCAAAGAAGATATTTTTGAGGAAACAAAAATAATTGCTCTTTTGGGATGTTGTTTAGAAAAACTCTTTAGTCTGAACCCTGCCAATTTGTTACACAGCTGTTAAAATGACATAATGGTTTTTTGTTTGACCAAGGGCATAAATAAGAACTTCCTTCCTTCTTCATTTTTATTTATTCTAGCTTTGTGCAGGATTCATGATAAATCTTTTCCAAATTACTGTTATTAATTGAGGGGGAGTGCCAGTAAAATATGTTTTACCAACTTTTGCTTGACATAATCTGAGAGTTAATTTTTGTGAACTAGATTACTTCTCTCCCCTTCACGTCCAGTATAAATTGGCCCAATGCATTGAAGAAAAACATTATACTTCTTTCACTTATAAATCTTTCTTTGAGACTGTTCGGTTGTCTGAAACACCCAAAAATCTTGAGACACCCTTTATACACAAGGCAGAGTAGAATGTGTTTAACCAGTGTTTAGAAACTGAATCACAGTAACTAGTACATTCTATCCCTCTTGCTCCGTGTATTTAAGGTATTAGTGTTTTAGTTATGAGGCATGCTTCCTGCCAATGTCCAGTTTATGCTGAAGGAAATGACTACATTGGTGATCAACTTCATGAACACAGGCATAAGTGTTTTAGAAAGGAACTTAAGTTTGGCCAGGGTGGTACTATAAATAAGTATTGATTCTGTAAATTCAGATGGCATTTGTGCTTTAGGAAGGGCATTACTGTGAGAGTTCAGCAAGCATAGAATAATCTGCCATTTTCTAATGATTTCTTGTTACATTTGGCAACAGCATGGAGTTGTTTACTTCCCCTATCTCTTAGTAAATCAGGTGAATAAGCTTTTAGATAGGTGCAAATGAAGTGTTTATGTAGAACAATGGACTGCTTGTTAACACATTCAGATATTTAAAAAATGCTAATAGTACCCTTTTACTTGTAATATTGTAATGAAGAATTGACCATGGTAGGCTATTGTATTTTAATGATTATGAAAGGGCTTCTTTAATTACAACTTACTTGCTTTTCAAACGTCTTTAAAATTTTTCATGAAATGCACAGCACTAATATGTATGTAGGATAGTAATCTTGGGAAGGGTGATGTGTAAGAACTTAAAAAATGTCTACACTGAAATATCCAAGTTCTAGTTATGGAGAGTCATGTGCAGAATTTAACTAGCTGTCATTTTTCCCATTCCCAGCTGCCTTAGGGTCAAAGAGAGCCCTGTAGATATCTAATGAAGCTTGATGTTAAAACTGAATTGTGTGTCAGAAATGGATTTTTGTTGTTGTTGCTGTCGAACGTGCTGATAAAATTCTCCAGGGCCCTGTTGTGTCTATTATATTTTTGTCCAAAGGTGGCTTGATACAGTGACTCTGTAACCCTACAACATAGATGTTCCACTTCCAAAAGCTGGGATACAGACATTTTTGGCAGTAAAATTCAGAAGAAATAAAATGTCATAGACTTATTCTCTTCTGGCTTTTTTTTTTTTTACTGTCCTGTTTGTCAAGCCTTGCTTTCACATTGAAGGCCACAGCATCTGTGAGATTTGTAAGAAGGATTCCCTCAAAACAAGCAGAGAATAAAATGAAAGGTTTAGAACTTTTCAGAATATAAGGGCTAAATAATACCATATTTCCTCAGTCATATACAAACATTTATTAAGGGTTTAATGATCCACTTTTGTGAAAATACATTTTTAGCAGTTCTAGCTTTCAAATTCACAAAGCAGGGAAAGACAGGAGGTTACATATGTGAAGTGAGAGCTTGTGGGGGCATGATAAAAGGAATGCTGCTGTAACTGTGCCAACCTGCGTGTGTGTTTTAATTCAAAGATTGATTTGGAAGGAAGGTTTCATCCTTGAAGCTACCACCTTCTGACAGATTACCTCTGCTGCCTCAAACAGCAATTCAACAGATGCAGAATTATTCCTTTTTATAGCTAATTAGGTAATTATACAGGATTGTACATTGGTGATAGTAATCACCTATGTCTTCTTTCTGACATCTTCTCTCACTCTTTTCCTCTTCCTCAGCTCTACCTCACTATAAGGAAGTGATGTTATTTTGTAGGTCTGCAGATAATTTATGTACAGTGCAAATTTTCAGGTCTTCAGTTTTACGATCCTTTGTTCTGCACTGGTTTACAGCCACACTTGCCAATGTGGTCAGAAAGGAATAGAGAAAATGTAACCACAGAGATAAGCAGAGGATCATAAGCTGATTTCAGTCCGCAACAACCCTCCACTCAGCCCTGATCTCACTCACCTGCAAAGAAAAGCCAGAGAATGGACCAGTCCACAGGTAAAAAGAGTTGCTGTTGGCCCTCACAACACACAAGAGGAATCTGTGTCAGCTCGTTGGGGAGAAGAGGCGCCACTAGGCGGTGGGGAGGAGCTTATTGTCAAGGATGGGTTGGTGATCCTTAGTTTCCCTGCAGTGTAGAAGATCCAATCTTCAGTCCCTTCTCCTCTATGTAGCTCGATTAGTGGCTTCTCTTTTTTTTGTGAGGAAGGATGATAATGTTGCCTTCTCTCATGCCCAACCCCACACAGGAGTACTGACAATTGGTCTCTTCCAAAGTCTTGTCTATACACAAACTTGCACTAAAATCACTAAATTGGTTTTATTCACACCACTTCTTGCTTGGGTGCAACCCTGTGTGAACACTTTTATTTCTGGGTATATGTCCACAAACACACTTGGACCAAAATAACAAAAGCTGTGAATTAAAACCAATGTAGTTAACTTGGTGCAAGTCTGTCTGCAGAGCAGCCTGAGAAGAGTGAAAGCAGGTATCAGCACCTTCTCACTACAGATATCACTGGTCTAGCAGAATCTCTTCTTGGGGGTGGGGAAGGAGAGCCAGGCAATAATTCTAGGCTTATTTATGCAGTGGCCACTAAAGACAGCAGTTAAACGAACAGATAAAGATCTGAGTTGCCCACCATATCTAGATGCCCAGCAGAATAGTATTTTATGGTTGGTGGTGGGAGAGCTGGATCCCATTCTCTCTCTCATATATATCTCCCAAAGTTTCCAAACTGCTGTAGGTGACAGGGAGGATTTTAGGGGGCAGTGGGATCTTTCAGATACCCATTTTCCCAAGTGTATGTGGGAGGGAAGCAATGTTTCCCACTCCTGCTGACATAGAGTGAGCAGAAGTTTCCTTTTCAGATGTCCACAGCAGGGAACTGGGCTTCATTTGACTTAGAGGAAGAAAGAGGGAGAGATTTTTAAAGATTGTTTATTTTATCTCTTTAATCAAAGTATGTCATTAGCTTGAATGAAACTTCCTTATTTTTAAATGTTTGTATTTAGAGGTAAGCCACACTTTGTGTCCTGGACAGTCTCTTTACTTTAAGTAAGAATCTAGCAGAAGACCTTTAGAAGGGTTTCATTCCAAGGGAATTTGTCTTTACTCTGAATTATAAACGGGGTATAAGTTACAATTTGCTAAACTTGTTTTACCTGTGAGTTATTAAAAACTAGTTAGCATTGTAGATATAGTCACACTTTGGACCCTGATGCTTATGGCTAAGGATTATGAAAAGCGTCAGTGATTAGGCACTGAAGTCTCACTCCTGTTCCTATAGGGGAAATTGACTTTCAGTGGGATTTGGGCACTTTTGAAAATATTGTCTTCTGACATTAGCATACATTCCCACACAACCAAAATATTAAAGTTTAGATGTAGTTACTAGTACCTAATCATCTATACGGGCCATACTTTATCAATGAACTCCAGTTTTGACCTGGATAGCTGTAAAGGAATGCAGCAGGGAATCTTCTATACGAGGGGTTCTCAACCTTTTTCTTTCTGAGGCTCCCCCAACATGCTATATAAACTCCCCGGCCCACCAGCGCCACAACAACTGTTTTTCTGCATATCCAGTATATTAAAAGCCAGGGCCGGTGTTAGGGGTTAGCAAGCAGGGTAATTTCCCGGGGCCCCACGCCACAGGGGGCTGCAGAAAGCTAAGTTCTTCGTGCTTCAGCTCTCTGCTTTATTTTGCTCTCTGGTTTATTTTGGTGGCCCCTCTGAAACCTTCTTGCGGACCACCGGGGAGCCCCAGTGCCCTAGTGAGCACCACTGTTCTATACTGTTCTCTTGAAGCCCATCACCAGCAGCTCACAATCTCCAGAGCTCTGATCTCTCAATGCTTCTCACCCTTCCATCTCTTGTCAGAGTACTGAAAACATGTGCAGTTGTAAGAGAAATGTGTATACTTGGTTCAATAAAGCCTTATGCAAACTTCTCAAGAAATCAGAACCCATTATACAGCAGGCGTAACTCTTCCTAGAGACATGAAGATACCAGGGTATTTCTCATTTCCAGTGGGGAGGAAATTATGACATTTGGTCCATAAATGTTGGATGAAACAAAGTGAAAGTCAGAGGTCATAAATATATTTGGAGTTGGCAGTGAAGAAAACTGCTACTTATACCTAAGAACAGTCACATACAAGGGAAGAACAGTCTGTCAATATGGGAAGCTAAAAGAGAAAGTCAGGGACACTGTGCTTGTAATACAGCCCAAAAGAATAATCTCATTATGATGCTCCTCAGATTTTTGTTGTCTTGCGTAATAAAGCTGGTCTCTCACACCAAAGTACATTCACACCTCCTGCAGTGACTAATAATCAGTTCAATTATATTCCTCAATGCAGATTCTCTACCAGATACCATGACCCAAAAGCTGTGCAGGTTTTCTTCTATTCACCAGCATCTTTGTTTTTGTCCGCTGCACAAACTTCATTTGCCCATCTACATACAGTTCACTCACTTGTTCTAAATATTTTGAGGTGAACATTACAAACATCCTTGGATGTGGCTACTCCAAAACTAGCACAGAGAGAGAGCATATGAGTAAGCTCGTACTGCTGCTGTCTGTGCTTTACCTGTTCTGTTCCATGGTAAAACTATAATTTTAAGGCTCTCAGTTGCTGAGAGAGCCATTATAATTATTGGTGCAAACATGCTGTGCTTGCTATGATTTTGTACTCTGTGCTTAAGTGTACTGAGGAGATGAAATGTGATGTTTTCTGAGTTCAGAGCTTGTTTTTAATGTGTATATTTTTAATTTTATGGTTTGTTTTAAATGAAGTTGGCATACATTTGATAAGTTGTGTTTAAGCACAATACATTGTGATACTTTGGCGAACAGTTACTTTTGCTTCATGAAGAAGTGAATTCGTGTTCCTAATAGTAACAGAATATGAGATTTTGTCTGATACTAGTTTGAAAGGCCTCTTCTAATTGTTACTACCTTCAGAATGTTGTTAACAATATTCAATCATTAAATTATGCTAAGAAAATAGCTGTAGAAATTTAAATTATAGTTTCAGGAAAGTGTTGCAAATAATATTCAGATGACTCATTTTGAAAAGGACTGCCAGTAGTTTTCTTAATTGTTTTAAACAGTCTTGTGGCACACCCGCCACTAATGCAAACAATGGCTTAGTTTTTTACTCAGTTTTTAGTATTTTCTTTTGCTATATAATTGCAAAATAAGAATCCATCCAGATTGCTCTGGCTTTTTTACAATGTTGAAAAGCCCAAAAAATCTCAATATCAAAAACAAACTGTTTATGCTTCAAACATAATATCCCCTGACCCCACACAATTATAAGCTGCTTTTATGAGCTAGTCAGCTATTAGAGTATCAGAGGGGTAGCCGTGTTAGTCTGGATCTGTAAAAGCAGCAAAGAGTCTTGTGGCACCTTATAGACTAACAGACGTATTGGAGCATGAGCTTTCGTGGGTGAATACTCACTTCGTCGGATGCATGTCAGCTATTAGAATAAGGCAGGATATATCTTTTTACCTTTGAAGATATGTGGCGGCTAGATTAGGTCAAATAGAATGACTTGGTACATAGAACCTCAGAGTTATGAACACCAGTTATGAACTGACCAGTCAACCACACACCTCATTTGTAACTGAAAGTATGCAATCAGGCAGGGGCCCAAAAAAACCCCAATACAGTACTGTGTTAAATGTAAATTACTAAAAAAAAAAAAAAGGGGGGGGGAGGGGGCTAAAAAAAATTTGATGAGGTAAGAAGACTGTTTCTGTGCTTGTTTCATTTAGTGCTTGTTTCATTTAAATTAAGATGGTTAAAAGCAGCATTTTATATTCAGAGCTGCAAGTTGTAAACTTTTGAAAGAACAACTATGATGTTTTGTTCAGAGTTATGAACACCTCAGGAATGGACGCTGGTCGTAACTCTGAGGTTCTACTGTATTGGAAATGTTTAACTGGTTGCAAACTGCAGGAATTTGTGAAAGCCAAAGCCCTTGGAATGTGAAAATGTGTCCCCGTGTTGATGGATCCCATAGGGTCTCAGGTCTGTCTCCAGGAAACACCATAAAATCATGTGCCAACTGATGCAAAAATGAGATTCAGCATTTACTCCACCAGTGCATGTCTCTTGTCAATGTGCCCTAATGCTAACTGTCACTGAAGCTACTTGTAGGGTTGCCAACCCTCCCGGATTGACTGGGGAGTCTCCCGGAATCGGCCTCAATCTCCTGGTGACTATTAAAGGCAATCTGGGAGATTTTAGTAGGCCAAAGGCCGGTCGGTGGCACAGTGGGGCTAAGGCAGGCTCCCTACCTGCCCTGGCTCTGCACGGCTCCCGAAAGTGACTGACATGTCCCTCTGGCTCTTAAGCACAGGGGCGGCCAGGGGGTATCTGTGTGCTGCCCCTGTCCCGAGTGCCGACTGCACAGCTTCCATTGGCCGGAAACTGCAGCCAGTGGGAGTTGCGGGAGTGGTGCCTGCAGGCAGGGGCAGTGCACAGAGCTGCCTGGCTGCCCCTGAGCCAGACATGCTGGTCAGTTCTGGGAGCTGCCTGAAGTAAGCGCCACCCAGCCAGAGCCTGCATCCCTCATCCCCTCCTGCACTCCAATCCCCCTGCCTCAGCCTGGTGAAAGTGAGTAAGGATGTGGGAGAGCGAGCAACGGAAGGAGGGGAGATGGAGTGAGTGAGGGGCGGGGCATGGCAGGACCTCAGGTCAGGGGCAGGGCAAGGGTGTTTGGGTTTGTGCGATTAGACAGTTGGCAACCCTAGCCACTAGGGAGTTTTACAGAATGTCTACACATTGATCCACAAATTTCCTTAGTTTCTTATGATTTAGTTGGTATGTGGGTAGTATAAAGATTTTAGATAACATTACATTTTATTAAAACAAGTTAATACAAAGGTAAAACTATATTTAAAATCCTAGCATGGGTTTTTTCACTGGCAGTTAAGTCTGGGAGGTTGACCTTAGTATAACGACTTTAATAAAACACTAAATTTAGAGATAAGAGCCAGAAATAATAATCGAACATTGAATGACACAACTCAACTAGCAAACATGCTGAAATGTAAAGCTGTATATACCCAAGACACCTGCTTGAAGTTGTGCCCAGTGCTCATTCACTTAATGGAACAGCATTTAAATGAAAAAGTCTGTCTCGACTGGCTGTAGCCAAGAATTCTTTTTGTAAGGTAAATTTGAGAACATTTTATGTGCAAGAATGTGCAATTTTAGTGGGGTCGCAGGGGTTCAGTTGACTTTGGTGTTGAAATTCCAGGGAACAACGCCATTGTAATTTTTAAAAGCTAGACGGATCCTTTTACACTGAAATATCACTGACTGTGGTAGTAGCGTTCTCTGGAGAACTAATGTCCCCTGACGGTAGAGTTGCTCATTTTCCATGTGTTTCAGTGCTGAGCTGCGTAGGCAGGGTCCTCTTAGCCTGGGATCCAGAAAGTGCTCTCCTCCTGGGAGCAGTGACCTACCCCATGGTTCAAAGGCCTGTTTCCTTAATAAGACCCAGCTGTCAGCCTCTTCCTCCTTGGAAGGAAAAGTATATGTCATACCACTGAGGAATTGTACAAACTGTTTGCACAATTCCTCAGTGGTGTGGTATGTACTTCTCTTTCCATGGGAGCTAATGAACTCCCTTCCCTTGTCAGGGATGGAATACATATGCTCCAAAAAATTGAATGCCTGTCAAAGGACTTAGATTTGGTCTTAATAACTGTAGTTGGATTCTTCTTGATAACATCTCTTCACATGTATCACTTGCCAGCTTCTGTAGATCTCCTGCCGCTCTAATCCCTGACATAGAAGGAACCTGTATGAATTGAGGCTGTTACCTGGCTTAGGTGCATTGTCCAGGGAGTACAGTGTAAAATGGATCTCCCCACTGGGATTTACTTGGAAACTGGAGCAATGTGCTTTTGCAGCATCAACATATCTTCAAAGAGCATTAAGTATACAAAATGAACTTCCTTATGTATTTAAAATGATTTTTGTGTCTGTAACGATGCTGCCCTTGGCGGGACACTTTTGAGAGTACCAATTCAGGACAAATTGCTTAAAGCAGGGCAGTTACAGCTGGGGTTCCTTTGCACACCAAGGCAAACCAAACCAGCCAAACAGAGAGGACTTTGTTTTTACCCCAATGGCTAACCATAAGTGTCACAAGCAATTCCTTTAGACATTCCAGTTTCCCAGTATCACCATGAGTGCCACTCATTAGGGGATGAATGGTTATGAAAACCAATACCCCAGTAAAAGAAAAAAGGTTCTTTCGATCCCAAAGGACCAAATCAAATCAAGTCTCTGGAGTACATCCACAGCTGGGATTGGGTCATTCAGTCCTTTGTTCAGAGCTTCAGTTTGCAGCAAGGTTCCTCCAGAAGTAAGAAGCAGGATTGAAGATCAGATGGAGATGATGCAGCTGCCTTTTATAGTCCTTTTGCCATGTGGCTTGTGCTTTCTTGGTTCCAACCACAAGCTACCCATCCCATGGCATGGAAAAACCTTAGAGTTCTGTCCATAGGCATGTCCCTGCATGTCTTGCTGAGTCACAAGGTATATCTGCCTTCTTTCAATGGGTCAGTTGTATAGCTGATGGTCCTTAATGGGCCATCAAGCAGGCTAGGCATTGCTGACACCAAATTGTCTGGGGTGTTCCCCAGAAGTATAGCATAAGTTTGAAATACAGACAGTATAGAGCCAATACTTATAACTTTTTAAATACAAGAATGATACATTCATACAGATAGCCTAATCATAACCAGCAAACCATAACATTGTCTTAAACACCTTATTTGACCCTCTTTATACAAGATTTGGTGCCACTACAGGACCTTGGTTGCAACTGTATGGTCACAGTTCATGTCAATAAAGTCACAGTATCTTATTAGGTTTCCTTCATTAATGATTCTGAAGAGCAGTGTTCAGTTAGCTATAATGTTAGTTTTCTGTCAGGTAGCTTTTATACATTCAAGCTTTTTTTTTTAATCTCAAACTGATAGTAATAGCCATAGCATATACTATAAGGGCTTGGCTACACTTGAAAGTTGCAGCGCTGGGAGTTACAGCACTGGTCGTGCAGCTGTGTAGGGACAGCGCTGGTGTGTGGCCACACAGCTACCAGCGCTGCAGTGTGGCCACACTTGCAGCATTTGTAGTGCAGTATTGAGAGGTGCATTGTGGGCAGCTATCCCACAGAGCACCTCGTCCCATTTTGGCGCTGTGGGTTGTGGGAAGGGGACGGAAGGGTGCGGGTCATTCCGCTTCCTGTCCCAACGTCCCATGGTGCATCACTTCACATCCCAGCGTTCACAGTTTTTCGGCCACGTTTGGCGCCATTGTGAGTCTCTTTCTGTTTTTTACTCTGTCTGTGAATCGCGATTTCTGTGGGAAATGGAGCCCGAGCTGCTGAGGACTGTGATGATGAGTGTCGCCAGCACAACACGTTTGGCAGTTGAGCTATTCCTTCAGCTCCAAAGTGACAGTGAGGAGTCCGACAATGATATCGAGTCGCCTGCCGCGTGTGACACTACAGTGCTTGTGGCATTCACGGAAATGCTCAGCACTGTTGAACGCCGCTTTTGGGCTCGGGAAACAAGCACTGAGTGGTGGGATCACATCGTCATGGCAGTCTGGGATGACAAGCAGTGGCTGCAGAACTTTCGTATGAGAAAAGCCACTTTCATGGGACTGTGTGCTGAGCTCGCCCCCACCTTGCGGCGCAAGGACACAAGATTGAGAGCTGCCCTGATGGTGGAAAAGCGGGTGGCTATTGCAATCCAGAAGCTGGCAACTCCAGACAGCTACCGGTCGGTCGGGAACCAGTTTGGAGTGGGAAAGTCGACCATTGGAATTGTGTTGATGCAAGTTTGCAGGGCAATTAATCGCATCCTGCTAAGAAGGACCGTGACTCTGGGGAACGTGCAGGACATTGTGGATGGCTTTGCACAAATGGGTTTCCCTAACTGTGGAGGGGCGATAGATGGGACGCATATTCCTATTCTGGCACCCCCCTACCTAGCATCAGAGTACATTAATCGGAAGGGGTATTTCTCTATGGTTCTCCAGGTGCTTGTGGATCACCGTGGGCGTTTCGTTGACATTTACACAGGCTGGCCTGGAAAGGTGCATGATGCACGCATCTTTCGGAACAGTGGCCTGTTCAGGAAGATGCAGGCACGGACTTATTTCCCAGACAGGAAGATCACAGTAGGGGACGTCGAAATGCCCATTGTGATCCTTGGAGACCCCGCTTACCCGTTACTGCCTTGGCTCATGAAACCCTATACAGGGAAGCTTGACAGGAGCAAGGACCGGTTCAACTACAGGCTGAGCCGGTGCCGAATGACTGTGGAGTGTGCTTTTGGGCATTTAAAAGCCCGCTGGAGGTCCCTGTGTGGGACGCTAGACTTGGGGGAAAGCAGCATCCCCGCAGTTATATCCGCATGCTGTACCCTCCATAATATTTGTGAAGGGAAGGGTGAAACATTCAGTCAGGCATGGACCACCGAGGTTCAAGTCCTGGAGGCTGAATTTGCACAGCCAGAGAGCAGGGCTACTAGAGAGGCCCAGCACAGGGCTACAAGGATTAGGGATGCCTTGAGGGAAGAATTTGAGGCTGAAAGCCAACAGTAATGTTTGCTGCCTTGCATGGGAGTGAAGTGGAGTGGTTATACTGTTAGGATTCTATTATCCCTAACATGATTTGCAGTGACTGTTTCTTTACTGGGATAAGGAATCTTTCACTATCTGCAATAATAAAGACTGTTTTCAAAGCCAAGATTTATTTTATTGAAAAGAAAAAAACTTCATTGACAGACACACAACATTTCAGGAACCTAAAAGGGCAGGCGGGTGGGTTGGTGAACTGTACAGTCACAAGTTTGCATATGTCCTGTCTGCAGTGCTGTGCAATGGCTGCTGCACTTCAGGGTGCATATACTGCATGGTGATGGGGGTTGAGTGCAGAGGGTAAGGGTCGTAGTTCTCAGGGCTGGTTGGTGAACGTACAGGTGTTGGAGGCAGCTGGTGGTGGTAAGAACCTGGATGCTGGGGAAGGGGGTTTGGAGCTGACATTGGGGCAGAAGAGAATAAAATTTGGGACGGGAGGGCTGTGGGGCAGCACGGAACTGCTCTGCCTGCATGGCTACGAGTGCCTGGAGAGAGTCCGCTTGGCGCGCCAGGATGCCTAGCAGCTGGTTTGTGCTTTTCCTCTTTGACACAGCGTTTCTCCGCCAATGTCTCTGGCAGATCCTGCTTTCCCTTTCTCTCCACTCCTGCAGGTGTTTACTCTCTCTAGCAGAGTGATTTATAACTGTTTTCAGCATGTCTTCCTTGGTTTTTCACGGCTTTTTCCTCAGATTCTGTAGTCTCTGTGCTGTGGTAGATCAAGGTCACTTTTGGAAGGCAAAAATGGCAACAGTTAACAGCGTAGCATTGTTAATTATCTCATCCAGACAGTAATTCCCACGCACTGAAGGAGTTTACGGTCTTCACTTTAGCATACTTTTCCCATACCAAATAAGAGCACACATAACACAACAGGAGCCACGAAATGGTGAGTAAGGGGTACTGGATGCTTCAGGGCTGTGCAGGGGTTTCTGTGCGTTGGGGACAGCAAACAGCTGCAGGGGGGATCTGCACTAAACAGTCTCCCAACACTTTCCACAGGAGTTACTCCTGGAAGATATCTCCCTGCTGCGGGTCACCAGGGAAGAGCGGAAAGGTCTTCTACAGCAATGCGGATTCCGCCCTGGCCCCTATGCAGCTTGCCTGTGTGCAGCAATGGTCCCCCCACCCCTCGCGGCACAGTGGCGCGGACGCGTTAGCCTGACTGGGACAAAGACCACAGTGGCTCTCCCTATAAACCTGCGGAGGCACATTGCCCACGCTCTGGCTGAAACTTTTGAGGAGATTACTGCAGCCGATTACCGCGACGTGATAGACCACATCAATGGGCTATTCCATATCTAGGCATGCATGCATGCAGCCCTAACCCCCCCTCCTCTCCCGAAACATTTCCACCCTGAAAATAAAAGCCGCTTACCGGTAACCCGCTCCTCTGCTTGTCCTTCAGTAACTGCTGGCTGCTGCGATTGGCTACCATCCTCCTGGCTTGAGAAGAGCTCCTGGCTGCATGCCTCCTGGGACTCTGGGGTGTCTTCCCCCATCCCAGTAGCTTCACTCACGGTTTCCTCCCCCCCCCGCCGCCGCCGCCTCCTCCTCCTCCTGTCCCCCACCCTGCTCAGAAGTGTCCATTGTGGTCCTAGGATTGGCAGTGGGGTCACCCCCAAGTATTGCGTCCATCTCCCTGTAAAAACGGCAGGTTGTGGGGGCAGCGCCGGAGCGGCGGTTTCCCTCGCGGGCTTTGTAATAGGCACTCCGCAGCTCCTTTACTTTAACCCTGCATTGCAGCGCGTCCCGATCATGGCCCCTATCCAGCATGGACCTTGATACCTGCTCAAAGATATCATAATTCCTATGGCTGGAGCGCAGCTGGGACTGCACAGCTTCCTCCCCCCAAAGACTAATGAGGTCCAGCAACTCGCCATTGCTCCATGCTGGGGCTCGTTTGCCACGTGGAGGCATGGTCACCTAGAAAGATTAACTGATTGCACTCCACACCTGGCTGCAGCAAACAGGAAGGGGATTTTTAAAATTCCCGGGGCATTTAAAGGGCGGGTCACCTGAGGCCAGAGCAGTAGAGTGCAAACTGATGAGCAGAGTGGCTGAACAGGAATTCTGGGATATCTCCTTATTCCCTGGAGGCCAATTAAAGCGCTGGTGTGTGTCCACACCTGATGAGCAGTGCTGGATCACCAGCGCTGCACTCCTTATACCCCAACCCGACCAGGTGTACAGCCAGCGCTGCAGCCAGGGAGTTGCAGCGCTGGATGTGCCTTGCAAGTGTGGACGGAGAATAATTGCAGCGCTGGAAAGCCTCCACCAGCGCTGCAACTTGCAAGTGTAGCCAAGCCCTCTTATCATAATTAGTCCCTCCTTCCAGTGAAGAGGATGTATAAATAAAATTAATATGGAATATTTCAAAGCTGTTTCATTTACTTTATACATGGGGGGGAGGAGAAGGGGAGTTGTGAGCTTAATCTATTTTCAGGCACTTCTGAAGTATTTTTTTCAATGACATGCTTCCAAAAGTTTAACAAGGTGCTCACTCAAAATTTCTGCCTCAATCAGTGGTATATGGACATTCCCTGAGTGAAATATGCTGTCATTCCACATCCCCCAGCACACACATGCTCTGTCAATTTCATATTTTTCCCACCCTTACTCCATGTTTCCTCTTGGAGGAGTGGTAAATAATGACGAGAACAGGTCAATGATTCAAAGCAATCTTGATCACTTGGTAAACTGGGCACAAGCAAACAATATGCATTTTAACATGGCTAAATATAAATGTATACATTTAGGAACAAAACACATATGTAATTTTTACAGTATAGGGGATTCCATCCTGGGAAGTAGTGACTCTGAAAAAGATTTGGGAGCTGTGGTGGATAATCAGGTAAACCTGAGCTCCCAGTGTGATGCAGTGGCCCAAGGCACTAATGCAATCCTGGAATGCATAAACAGAGCATCTCGAGTAATAGTAGAAAGGTTATTTTATCTTTGTATTGGTGCAACCATGGCTGGAATACTGTGTCCTGTTCTGGTGCCCCAGTTCAAGGAGGATGTTGATAAATTGGAGAGGATTCAGACAAGAGCCCCAAGAGTGATTAAAGGATTAGAAAACCTGCCTTATAGTGATATGCTCAAAGAGCTGACTCTATTTAAATTAACAAAGAGAAGGGTAAGGGGTGACTTGATTCCAGTCTATAAGTACAAACATGGGGAACAAGTATTTAATAATGGGCTCGTCAGTCTAGCAAAGAAAGGTATAACGTGATCCAATGGCTGGAAGTTGAGGCTAGACAAATTCAGACTGGAAATAAGGTGTACATTTTTGACAAGGTAATTAACCATTGGAACAATATTTACTAAGGGTCGTGGTGGGTTCTCCATCACTTACTATTTTAAATCCAGATTGGATATTTTTCTAAAAGATCTGCTCTAGGAATTATTTTTGACAAGTTCTATGGCCTGTGTTACACAGGAGCTCAGACTAGATGATCATAATGGTCTCTTCTGGCCTTGGAATCTGTGAATCTTCCTTAGCAACTTGTAAGGAGGCATTTCTTGGCATCAGTGTAGCAGAGGTTGTTCTGTAATCTCTTCTTGCTGTAGTAGTGGCAGGGAGGTCATGCTGCAGTCTCTGGCTGTGGAATGCAACTCTCTGAACTGTGACTGGTCAGTTGGGGAATGGCTCCTCTCTTGTTCTTCATGTGGTGTTCCCTGACTACTAGCAGTCTCCCAGTTGGTTGCTGAGGAGGAATCATGGACGTCTTATGCAAGGGAGTCTGGTGAGGCTTGTCAGGAGGACTCTGAATCTTTTAACGCTGTTCAGGCAGTGACAAGAGGAAAGGCAGGATGCGCTAGCATAGGACTCTCCCACTCAGCACAATGGTGGCTGTGCCCCATCTTCTCTCTTTCCACCTCAGGCACTGTTGGAGGGTTCTGGTGATACATGCTCTGCACAGTGCATTCTCCAGGCTTTCCTAGCAGACCTGGTAAAGGATGCAGGTAAGGAGTTCCCTGTGGACCACCTACTGTGGTTCCTGGGACGACGGGTGTGTTCGCAGTAGGACAATGGCCTAAATGAGTAGCAGTTGGCTCAGTCTCAAGGCTGGTTTGTGTAAGGTGTGAATTTAATCAATTTAGTTGTCTCTTTTTTTAATAACAAATGAGCTATTCTGTCACTGAGCCCATTAGCTGTCTCACATGCTAGCCCCCCTTCAGCTCCTCAGTGGATCTTTCTTAGGTAGCGTTCTAAATATTTTGTGGGAATAGTCTCCTGATTTTCTTACTATGACTTAATTTGCACTATACAGACCATTTTTAGAAATCAAACCTTCAATCTCTTTTCTAGCACAACTTTTTAAAAGTATTTATTCTATCGATTTTCTCTTCGATCCAAATCATATTTAAAACTTAATCCATCTTTTTAACCATACAGTGATATCAATGATTACTATGATATAGAACAGTGGTTCTCAAACTTTTGTATTGGTGACCCCTTTCACACAGCAAGCCTGAGTGTGACCTCCCAGATAAATTAAAAACATTTTTTATATTTAACACTATTATAAATGCTGGAAGTTAAGCAGGGCTTGGGGTAGAGGCTGACAGCTTGTGTTGCCCCAGTAATAACCTTGCGACACCCTGAAGGGGTCACCATCCCCAGTTTGAGAATCCCTGATATAGAATGTAGGACTTGGGGAAGATGTTGGTAGAAGTAAACCTAAAACAAACTGCAGATAATGTACTCATCATTATTTGAATAGTTTTTAAGAGGGAGGAGAAAATGATCTTTTGGTTAAGAAGTTCTGAAGAAGAGTTATGTTTTCTTGATTGCTCAGCTGTAAGATTAGATGGTGATTTATTGAATCTTTCTTTAAAACTGGTGCTTTTAAAATGATTTTTTCTACACTCTTGCTGCTTTAGAACTTTGACTAAAAGATTGTTTCTAGGAATAGAAGAAATGTATTCAAATTTTAGGTGTCTATAATATGTAGTCTTTGTAATAGCTAATTATAAAACTGAGTCAGCACATTTTAATTAAATGCTAAGAATGAGGGACAAATATATTCTAGAGATCTGTAACATTTATTTTGTGGTTCTTTGAAATGTGTGTTTTTTCTTTGTCCAGAGATTTACTAGCTCTGGTTATATGCTAAGAATCTTAATTCTTCACAGAAATCTCAGATCAACTTCCGGCTGCAATAGTTTGGGTTTAGCATAGAGATGTATCAAGTTTTCCATTTGGGTACTGTGACGTTGTGCAGTCTATATGGTTTTATAAAAATGTAATAAGTGAATATAATGTAACTGAGATATATGCTTCATGCAAAAGGTCTCTTGTAAGGTATCATTACAAAGCTTAGAATCTACTGAGTGTGATCATCCTACTTGTATAAATGTACCACTCTTGTATCTGAAACTAGAAATATGAAATATAACTCCGAGGGCCTATTGTAATTATGTAAATTGGGGGCCATTAATGGTGGTACCCAATGATGACTCCCATTAACTCGTATCAGAGGGGTAGCCGTGTTAGTCTGGATCTGTAAGAGCAGCAAAGAGTCCTGTGGCACCTTATAGACTAACAGATGTATTGGAGCATGAGCTTTCGTGGGTGAATACCCATGAACTAGGACCATTGTCTGCAAATGGCTGTTTTATCTGTAAGTCTTCCTGTATATCTGTGTGCTGGCAAGTGGGTAATGAACTCTTGCAGTGACATGTGATCATGTCACCTGAACTGGAATCCATCTTTAACCTGGTGTCTTTCCATTGAGAAGGAGGGAATGGGAACTCAGAGAGGGACAAAAGGATTCCTGCCTTATGCAAAAGATATATAAAGGGGTGGACAAGAACAAAGGGAGGAGAAAGCCATCATGAAGAATCCCCTAGCTACCACCTGAGCTGGAACAAGAGCTGTACCAGGGGAAAGAATTGTGCCCAGGCCTGGAAGGTGTCCAGTCTGAGGAAAAATCTTACTGAAACATCTGAGGGTGAGAATATTTGTATTCAGTTTGGTTTGACATAGATTTACGCCTTTTATTTTATTTTGCTTGGTGACTTACTTTGTTCTGTCTGTTACTGCTTGGAACCACTTAAATTCTACTTTCTGTGTTTAATAAAATCACTTTTTACGTATTAATTAACTCAGAGTTTGTATTAATACCTGGGGGAGCAAACAACTGTGCATATCTCTCTATCAGTGATATAGAGGGGAAACAATTTATGGGTTTACCCTGCATAAGCTTTATACAGGGTAAAAGGATTTATTTGGGTTTAGACCCCGTTGGGAGTTGGGCATCTGAGTGCTAAAGACAAGCACACTTCTGTGAGCTGTTTTCAGGTAAGCCTGCAGCCTTGGGGCAGGTAATTCAGACCCTGGGTCTGTGTTGGAGCAGACGGGAGTGTCTGGCTCAGCAAGACAGGGTGCTGGAGTCCTGAGCTGGCAGGGAAAACAGGAGCAGTGGTAGTCTTGGCACATCAGTTGGCAGCTCACAGAGGGTTTCTGTGATCCAACCTGTCACAGGTACATAGAGAAACTTCTGAAGAATGTTGATTATTTATCATAGCAGCTGAAACACTACTCTTTCATTTTTAAGCCAAGGCTCAAGGGTTGACTCTAGGTTCTTGTTGAAAGGAATTTGGCAACTTCTCTTGAGTCGTATTGTATAATACCCACATTATATAAATTGACAGAGACTCTGGCTTGATAGACTTGTTATCTCAAAAATGAGTATTGGCATAGATAATTATTTTAACCTCCCATAGAGATCCCTTTGACCAAAAAAAGTTTTTTTTATAGTGACTCTTAGTACATGTTCTCTGAAACACAAATTTCATCCATTAATTCATAAAGGTTTTATGATCAACATGCATACCTCTATTGTAAAGTGCATACCTCTTTAAATATTATCAGTTTTGTTTGCTTTATTTCCTCTTTGATTTTAATTTAGATCATTCTGCTTCACACCTGAGGGTTTGCATAAACACTGTAAGATGATTGATTTTGATAAGCTCGTATCTGGTTAATAAACAAATGTCTGAAATCACAGTGGTACTGTGACAACAATGCTGACTGTTGGTTTCATGGCGCTACTACTTTTCCATGGTGAGCCTATCCATAGATGATGAGTGTCAGCATTAAAGCAGTAGCTAATTGGCACATGCCCCTTCCTGGGTACAAGCCCATGTACAGTGTACTCTTGCTGGTGGCCACTCTGACAAATTCTCCTAAAATACTTAAGTAACTTTGGGAAAAACAAATAAATATGCATATATACATGTCAAGATCATTGCAAATAATTTTTGTAGGTTTTTTTTGCAGACTCAATAATAAAAATAATGTACAGTTGTATGTTGGTGCCTCTGGCCCTGCTGCCTCCCTAGGTCCTTCACAAATCCCCTCTGTCCCCTGTTGCCTCCACCCACTCCCGTGATCTCTCTATCGCAGCCCCCTCCCCCATTGCCCTGAGCTCCCTTCCAGGGCCTAACACCTCAGGTTCACCCTACTCCTTGCCTCTCGACCATTGTGTCCAGTAAGACTGGCCCTGGGCTGAAGCCCCAAGCCGGAGCCCCTGGATGCTGCAGGGAGGGGTCACTGCTTTGCCCCTTCCCCCATCTCTGGCCACGGTGGCTGCATTTGAAAGCAGAAACATGCTGTTAATAATAGTGTTAATAAAACATTGTCAATTGTTAACACTCAAAAGCAGTTACATTAGGATACAAGTGTTTGTTCAGAACCATGCAGAGGCTGATATGAATGTCAGCAGAGTGGTGTGAAGGAGAGGAGTAGAAAGTGCATTATTCTAAGGTTAAATGCATGTTAATCTCCTGGAGTTGATATGAATGATTACAAATGGAAATGAGCTAGTGCTTTCCCATAATTCTCTCTGAGCCTTGCAAAATCAAACCAACTTTGATGTAATTCAGCATGAAAAGCAGTCTCTGCTAAAGGAAAGTTCAGGAATGAATAAATAAGGTCGTTGCACGTCATGATTGAGACATTAGATTGTATGTGAGAGGAGAGGATGCTATTGAATGCCTCACTTAGGGTATGTCCATACTACCCGCCCGGGTCGGCGGGTAGCGATCGACTTCTCGGAGTTTGATATATCGCGTCTCATCTAGACGCGATATATCGAACTCCGAACGCGCTCCCGTCGACTCCGGAACTCCACCACCGCGAACGGCGGTGGCGGAGTCAACGGGGGAGCCGCGGACTTCGATCCCGCGCCGTCAGGACGGGTAAGTAGTTCGAATTTAGTTCGAACCCTCCCCCCCCCCCTCCGAGTGTAGACCAGGCCTTAGTCTAGTATAGTTTACCAAAGTTGTAGGGCAGAGTGACATGGTTGTTTTTGTGCCATTTTCAAATGCTGTAAGGTGGATGTCTAACATTAAATGGATGTTGCCTATAGTCCAGTGTAACCGGTACTTCACTTTCATGAACAACTAAACTCACTCACAAATTAAGTAGCAACACTTAGCTTGACGCTGTAAAACCTTTTCAAATAACTATCAGATGCTCTCTTTTGCTAAGGTTGCAGCTGTATTAAGATGTATTTTGTTTAAATTATAATTAAGTGCTCCCTGCATATACAGTACATCCTGTCTGTACTTCCTGCTAATAATTTAAAAATAGCTCACTAGTGGTTTGCAGAATTTTAATCTATAGAAATACTGCCACTTACACTGAGTAGCTCTCTTTAACTGTTTTGGAATCATATTTTTAATTTCTACTTGAATTAAAATATTTTAGTTAATTTTTCTACGTGGACATTCTGTTTCTACTCAAGTTTGTTTGGATACAGCACAAACATGTCCAGCAAGTCAACATTATTTGATGAAGGAAAGTACAGTGTCAATGTTTCACTGATACTGCATAATGAAGATAATGAGAAATTTATACTAATTTTTTAAATTAAATAAAAACCATACCTTGTGAATTACAGACTGCATTTTAAAATGGCTTTAAGATTATGCATACTATATTAGTTTATTCTCTTTCCCCAGTTCATGCTTAGAGAAGTGGCAAGACTACTCCTGCAGCTGGTGAGAGGAGTGGATTTATGGGAAATTGGGTTTAGTGGACACACCTGAATTTGTACCCTCTGCTTAGCTAGAATTTTTTAAGCAAAATTTTATTTGGAGAAAGCCTTCCTTTCATAGAGTCACTAGCTAAGCAATGGCTTTAAGAAGTCTACAGGTTGTCTCATAAAAGATCCTCTGTGATATGATGCAGTCTGAGATGCTCTAATTTTATGACAATTAGCCTTACATCCAGTTGGTTTCTCTGGCTGATGTCTTGGTTCAGGAAATTGAACATAATGAATGATATATCTCTTCCTTTTCAAGAGAGCATCTGTTTGGCGAGCCACTAGATTAGGCATTGAAAGATATTAGAGAGAATAAAGGTTTTACTGTTTGCCTTCTCCTTCAGATGTGATTGTTAGCTCTTTCAGCAGAAATTCCAAGCAATTTTTGGTATAATTTCTCCTCTGGTCTCCTATAGATAGTCTCCAAAGATGCGGGACCTTTCAAATCTTCTAGGATATAATAGTGGTCAGTTCATTTAGGCTGACTTCTGGAGGGGCTCTGACAACTTTTGAGAGCATAAGCCAGCTTTTCGTTACATTTCTGGGGAAAGTTAGTTGTAAGCAGAAACTTGTAGAATTCAGTGTGTGCTGCTTTTTGTTCTTCTGGTCATTCTCTCTTGTTTTCATGCTTTCAAAAATAAATTAAAGTTCTTAAGCCATGATGGATCACTGCCTTGATGTCCAAATAGTATTAGTGAGCACCTCCTAAAGAGACTTTTGGATATTCATGTACTTTGTCATAGAATTAAAGGTCAGAAGGGACCATCACATCGTCTAGTCTGACGATCTGTATATTACAGGCCACCAACACCACCCAGCACCTGCATGCTAAACTCAACAACTGACCCAACAGTTGGGAAGTGCTCGGGTAATCTTAGTTCAAAAATTGAGACATCAATTTGTTGGAATTAATCAAAATGAGATCTAAAAACTGCAGTATTAGATATGAATTTGAGGAAAAACTATTGCTCCTTTTTCTCAAAGCCACCAACCAAGCAGAAAGTTCATGTTTGTGTGTGTTCATTCTACTGAATACTCGCCTAGAGTTTCCCATCCATACTAGCAACTTGTTGCATCCCCCTATCACGTAGCATGAGTGTGAATCTGTGGAAATGGCTATTGTCCCTTGTCTGAAAAATTGATCTAAGGGTTATTCCTATGATGTTACAAGTTGGGCAGTATTTGAAACTTGGTATTCTTATAAAGTTACCTTGTTCTCCCCAAAAAATGCTTCTCTCTTTGTATCGTAAGTTATCTATAATGGCATTTTTCAAGATCAGCTCCGGCATGCCTTATTTTTCATCACACTCCAGACAAATATGGACAAGTAATTTCTTCTGGTTGCCTATTTCCAATCATTCCTACATAGCCATTATTATGAATGCTCCTTCAGTAACTTATCTGAGACCGGTCATTGTTCCCATCTGACTCGGAGCCTTTTGGGGATACATACCTGAGCTCTAATGCTAGACAAATATTTGTAAGCAGTTTGAGCTTTAGTTGCCAGTTGTGGTTATTAACATAGTAATTATGTGGAGGTTCAGAAGTTTATACTAATTCTGACTTGGATATTCAGATATAGCTTATTACTTTCATCCCAACTTTAGAAAGCAGTAAGGAAAGAGATTGCTTGTTCAAAAGATAACTTACAGGATTTGTGTGGCTGCAGAAATTAATATTCCAAAATGATAGATATTCATGTGAACATTGATTTTTTTTTAAGAAAGCTTAGTAAAAATCATGTCTGTTTTTAAGCCTAAAATGACAACTAAAGGGAAATGTGTTAACTATTTACACTAAACAGTCTTTTTCTCCTTGTATTTAGCTGTGATACGAAGTACATTTCTGAGACCTGGAGAAGAGCTCTGAGTAAGCTCAAGAGCTTGTTTCTCTCTCACCAACAAAAGTTGGTCCAATAAAGAACATTACTTCACCCATCTTGTCTCTCTAATATCCTAGCACCAACACAGCTACAACACTGCATACTACTAAAGGAAAAGGCATTAAGACAGTTTGTCTTAAAAGGCGTGTGTAGACATGTATTTAATTTCAGTGGTAGTGTGAGGAATCCTGTTAGGTGTGTTTGGTTATCTTGTGTGGCTATACATACTTTTAACTTTTTTAAATTGCTATTTTACTGCAGCTCCAGCCTGTTTAAAGGAAATTGCAAAACACTCTTAGTATACATGCATTAAGGTTTTCTTATGTTTAAAGATAAAATCCTGCTTGTTGCATGGGTCAACAGAGGTAAGAAGTGTAAAGAGACGTGCCACCCCTAATGCACAACAGCAGGAAAGGACATGCACTTAGCCTGCTAGAAAGGGGGCGTGGCTGTCACATCTGCTGATTACCATACCAAGAAAGTACTGTCTACCTACTGAAGGGAGTGATTGGGCACTCATCTGATAGGCATCAGTTTGAAGTATGTTGAAATACATGGTGGTTTTATTTATTTTTTTGGTTTGTTTGTTTGTTTGGGTTTCTTTGCTTAAAGATTCCCTAATGTGTTCATCCTCCATCTTCCAGCTGCTTTAAGCCATTAAAATCCTGTCTTAAGCTCCTGTTAAGAATTTTGTAAGGGACAAAATTTAGCAATTATCTTTATAGTCCAAAGCTATGTTGTAACTTTGAACAAAATGTAAAAGTTCACACTGAATGATCAAGTCCTCAGTAATAAGAAGGAAAGGGGAAGTGAACTAAAGTAAAGTTTCTAATCTAATACTCCTTCCATGCTTCCTTTGGAGCTGGAATACAATTGGGTTTCACATGGAAGACCAGTTTATCTATGTTAGTTACCAGATGTTGATGGTAAGGGAAGCCTTCCTGGTAAGACACTGGGAGAAGAGTACGAAGCATATAACTGACTTCAGGGGTCAGATTTTAAAAACCTTGTCACTTTAAAAACTCTCAACAGCTTAGTTATCTTTTATGTTTATACTTTTTTTTAACTTAGTACTATAATGGGAGTCATGGGAGCAGCAAACATCATAATTGAGGTCACACAATGTTTTCCGTTCCAAGTCCCTGCTTTCAAATGCTCACAACTTTCTGAAAATTTTCAGGGTGGCTTCTTTTTTTTTTTTTTTGAGGGTGATACTTTTTGTTCTAAACTTAAAAAGAATACAGGTTGGTAGTTTATAAGGAGAGTTTTTAAAACAAACCAAAAATATTTCCTCATTTAAAAAATAATCACATCTTATATAAAACGTATCTTGCTGTTGCTGAGAAGTACCCTTGAGCAACCTGGTAGAAAATGGTTTTAAGTAGGCCAGGTTAAGAGCCTTTAAAATCAGACTTTCCACAGGGATAGTAAGGCTTATAATGATTATAGCCCTAAGCTTATAAATTGCTCAGCTAAATGAGGTTACACTGTGCATATGTGCAAGATGTGCATTGGCTTAGGCCAGCACTCAACAGGTCATTCCTTCTCTTTTCTATTCTTGTTATAGTGTCCCATCTTCATCCTGATTTTGTTCCATGCTTATTTGCTTCCCAGTAAGACTGCCAATATAATTGCAAGCTACTCAGTATAAGTGGGGGTTGGAGGCACTGCAGGAGTTGTAAAAGTCATTAAGCCATAAAAGTTGTTATTCATAAGTATCTTTGTGTGACTAGAAGAAGCTTCGAGACAAGATTTTCAAAAGTGTCTAGTGACTTTTTTGGATGCCCAACTTGATTGACTTTCAGAGGGTTGTGTGCTCAGCAGTCCCTTTAAAGCAGGGATCTTTGCCATGTGGCCTGTCAGGGAAATCTGCTGGCGGGCCGAGCCAGTTTGTTTACAGGTTTGGCCGATCGCAGCTCCCACTGGCCATGGTTTGCTGTTCCAGGCCAATAGGGGCTGTAGGAAGCAGCCAGCACATCCCTCGGCCCATGCCACTTCCCGCAGCCCCCATTGGCCTGGAACGGCGAACCATGGCCAGTGGGAGCTGCGATCGGCCAAACCTGTGGACGCTATAAGTAAACAAACTGGCCTGGTTCGTCAGCAGATTTCCCTGACAGGCCACACAGTTTGACGAATTTTAAAATCACTGCGTCAGTTAAGAAATATATCTCTGTAATCAGACATACCTTTTGTAAATATTTCTTTCACCTGGCAAAACAAAGCCTTTGCTTTTTTTAAACTGGGAGCCACCCAAATGGTTGACATAAGATGCAACATAATCCTAGCAAATTTTTTCCAATCACCTTTGTAAATGTCTTTGTCTTGAGGCGAATTCTCCAAATATATTTAAATTATATCCCCCAAAAACTTTATTTTTAAAACTCTTTTAAGGTTGCAAAGTCAAACATTGAAAAGTTAGGAAATGGCTGAATTAAATTGTCTATGGAACCTTCATTTGGCCCCCTTATATATGTGCATTAGTAGACAGTCTTTCATTGCGTGATCACATACTATTTTTTCTACAGAACTGCTGTCTCATTCAGTGCACAATCCTCCTGATACAGTGTCTCTCACAAGTTATTTAAAACCCACCATACTAACCCTGCTCTGAGTAAAAAATTATATATATTGCTTCTTGGACATTTTTGTGGTGCTGTGCCCGTAGTATAAGAATGCTTCTCAGATATTAATGAATTTATTCACCAAATCTCCGATAAATTTAGATGGTAGTATTCCTGTTTTACAGATGAGAAGCTGAGACAGATTTCATTTTCAGTGCCCAAATTGAGATATAAAGGACCTGATTTTTTTTTCCAGAGTATTTTGCATTTTTGTAGCACTTTGTGTTTAAAGCAGAGTTCCAGCCATCTTCTTTTACAGTTGAGTCCTCAGCACTTTTGGAAATCTGACCCCAATTGTGTCTTATTTGGCATCTGGAAAATGAGGAACACATAGTTAATGATCATCTTTAAATAGTTTGGATTATGTGATTTGCCCAGCATCATTTAGGAACGCTGTGGGAGAAGTAGGGAGAGAATCCTATTCTCCTGGGTGACATCCTTAACCATAAGATCATCCTTTTCTCTTCTGAAGTTCTCTGCTTCATTCATTACACACCTTGCAACAAATGTGGGCAGGAGTCCTATGGAAAACCATCTCCTTGACTATACAACCCTGATTTCATTCCCTAATCATTATCCATCCTGTGTACTGAATGAGGCAGTGTCTTCCCCTCCATTCCTCATAATTACAATTCACACTGTTAAGGGAATTGACAATTGAATTACCTGATTTTCTTGCACTCGGTTTGTCAGACATAATGTTTCATAATTTTTGATACTTTTTAAAAAAGGAAATTCAATGCCAAATGAAACATTAAATGATCACCAAATGAAATTAATATATAGTGTGTGACTTTTAATATGCTCCGGATAAAACACAAGAACCATATGAACGTGTATTGAAATGACTGTATATTGAAGTAAAGCACTACATTATTGTTTAAATGTGACCCGCAAAGGATTTTTTAAAAGTTGGTCTTTTGTACTGCTTTGATGTATTAAAAAGGCCTGAGAAGATGTGTGTTGTTTTTTCTGTTAATGTAGAAAACTCAAAAATGTAAATACTGATATTCCCTAGTTTTTATTGGAGAATTAAAGAAAGTACAAGAGATGTTTATGATGACATCTTAACAACATATCTGAAGTGGTGGTAATGTTAAATCTTCATTGACTAATTAACATTTTGAATAAGAATCTATAAACCAAACAAAACAGGGTTTTAAATATTCAGATGGAAAAAATCTTATCCTCTTACTAGTTCAACATTTAATTCCTCCCTTGTGCCACCATTTCAATAGTTCCTCCAGTCATGGGTGCCCAAGCTAGATAATACAGTATTTGTCTTTTTATAATATAAAAATTAGCTGGAAAATTTTCATAATTTGATATTAAAATATAATCAGGCATTCTAAAGAAGTGAAAAACAGCATAGGCCCAATGTTCGTCTTCCTTTTGCAAGACATCTTTAAATGTAGACTTAATGAACTATAGTTTTCTAATCTAGGTTAATGCTAAAAGTGGTTTTAAAACAATGTACTATCGTTACACATTACATTTAGTCCTTTATTAATCTGTTTTTAAAAACTTGTCAATGGACATTATTTTGTGGACTTGATAAATGCAGAATTTTAACTATTACATTGTATATTTTAATTATTCCATAAACTCTTAAGTGGAAAAATAACTGACAATTTGTAAACAGCCTTTTGGTTTTCACACTTGGATAACTGAAACAGCCAAAGGATTTTTATCAAACTTTCCTTAAGTTTTTACCTGATCAGGTGAGAACAAGCCGGGAAAATTATAACCTGAAGCATAACTTTTGTAAAGTTGTGTCTAAAAGTAGTTGATTTTCGGGACACTGTTTTGGGGCATAATATAAAAAAGATAATTCTTGTTTATATGGTGGTTTGAATTTTGTGACTGACAAATATTTTGTACTACATTTGTGGCTAAGTAATAATATGCAAACACCAGGCCACATTTAGGGATTTCTGTGTCTGCTGCATCTAAAATTAAGTAACAGAACTAAAAAGTATTCGTTTATCTGAACTATGCTTCTAACACTGTTTCAGATAATATGTTGAAAGGGGTACAGTTTTCTAGTGTATGCTTTAAATTAAGTAGAAATCTGGTGAAAAGATTTGTTTGGAGGAGATTCCTAAGGCTGTTGTTTAACTACCCTTCTTTCAGTCTTGTCAAGAAAAATGAATGTTGAATTTTTTTATGTAAATTTCCAGATTTCTGCTCATAAATATTCAAGCAGAGTTGTTATCCCTTCAGCTTTTAAAGATAGAACTGCTGAATATATTGTTGTTCTTGAAGCCAGTAACAGCAAATTGTAAGAATTTTTTTACTGTTGAAAAGTTTTATGGGTTCTGAATGGCATTGGTGTCCAGTGTATTGGAATTTATTATGGTCCCTGTGATGTGGACACTCAATATTTAAGAAGAATAAAGTAAATATTAAAGTATACTGAAACTAATTTTGATCCGTTGCTAGAACTTTGTGAATTACTTTTGTTCAGGCCCTGGATAGCTTTCCATAGAGCAAATTTAATGTTGGCTCAGCTTTCATCTGCTGTCTGATTTATTAGCCACAATTTTATAGCCTGAAGTCATTCAGAAACCCAGTCCACTCTTGAGAATTCAAAGTGAGAATTAAGATTCACCTTTTGGATAAACTACAGCAGAGTCTAGTTTCTCAGTGATGTACTGATATTGTGAATAGGGATACATTTAAGTTTCCTTGAAGATTGATCAAGGTTTTTGGGTTCTAATTGCCTGAAAACATTCCATTTTATCTGTCTGTATATATTTATATTAAATGTGGAGGGGGGGGAGGGAACCCATGAGCAACCAAGCAAAAAAACTGTTACATGCACAACCTTAACACTGCATTGTGCATTAATCAGGAAACGAGAAAGTTAAAGCTGAACTGCTACCTTATTGTGCCCTGTGTGTGTGTAGTATATGTTGATGGAATAGTTAATGGTGTGATTGTGTACAAGAGAGAGTCCACTTGGCTCCACAACCTTAGATACACTGGCATATCTAAAATAGTATGAGCAAAATTGATGATGGTGAAGGAACCCAGTGGAGTTAGGCACTCAATTCCTGTAGGCTCCCTTGAAAATGTCAGCCAGAATATGTATGCCCAATGGGCTGGATTTAAATAAAAGAGGTTGCTTATTCAAATATATGACTTTTAAGTATTTTATGCAACATGAATGTTACTTTACCCTAGTATCTTTTATTTAATTCTGTTTGTTTTTTATTATGTCTTTTTAATAGAGGGAAGTCCGCAATAACAGGCATTTAACCAGAAAAGGCCAATCAGTTAAAAAAAAAAATAGAGAGAGATTTAACAGAGGCTAGCTGGCCAAAGGATGACTTGTCTGTCAGTACCTAGTTGATAGTACTATCTCTCTTGTTTGTAGGCACTGAGGTATCCCCATTTTTATAGTGCTTATTACAGTAGCATGTGGATTATTTTAAAAAAACCAGCATACCATTTGTGGCTAATCATGGGCCTTCTGCCTTTTGAATGTATTGCAGGGTTGTTTTTTGTTTTCTATTCTGTCACCAGTGGTAACTGTATGATAGGAGACTTCCCAAATAAGTATAGTGTAGATTAATGGTTCTCAGCCAGGGGTACATGTACCCTGGCAGTATGCAGAGGTCTTCCGGGGGGGGTACATCAACTCATCTAGATATTTGTCTAGTTTTATAACAGGCTGCATAAAAAAGCACCTGTGAAATCAGTACACAAACTAAAATGTCATACAATTACTTGTTTATACTGCTCTATATACTATACACTGAAATGTAAGTACAATATTCATATTCCAATGGATTTATTTTATAATTATATGGTAAAAATGAGAAAGTAAGGAATTTTTCAGTAATAGTGTGCTGTGACACTGTTGTATTTTTATGTCTGATTTTGTAAGCAAGTAGTTTTTAAGTGAAGGGAAACATGGGGTACACAAGACAAATCAGACTCCTGAAAGGGGTATTGCAGTCTGGAAAGGTTGAGAACCACTGGTGTAGACAAATCCTTAGAGTCTGATCCTGAAAATACTTTTTACTGTTCATGATGCCTACTTACAATATCCTGTTGGGTTCAACTGGAGTAGATCATGACCGTATTCACCTTATCTGATGGCATGAGTTTGTACCACTATGCCATTAGTCTTAATTGTATTTCATGGCAAGGAACTTTTAATTCATTTTGACTCAAACTTGCCTCGGGCCCCAAAGATCAGCTGTTATCTTACTGTGACTGTAACTTACTTAAGAAAATTCTGAATCATGAAATGGAGGTTGCTTTTGACACAAAATTTTAAGTTGCTAACCTTAATTCATTTGAAGTTTCATTTTCAATGGTCTTTTCTGTGTTCTCACACATTTTAAAACCTTTTGTGTCTCATATTGGCCTTGATAGGTTAAAAACGATGATGCTTTGCTTAAAAACAAACATGACAGCATTAAATACTTTTCCTGAACGGTGGATGAGTTTTTACTAATTTAAGAGTGTTTAATTGTGTAACTGAAAATGTAAATGATTACAAAGTGCTACTTCTGAGGAGCAAAGTACTTTTCCATAAAGCAATAAAGTAGAATAACAAACCCATATTTTTATATGCATTGAAAACTGTTTGAAGTTAGTCTGGAAGCAAATTTCATAGCCAGTTTATTTAGGGAAGAAGGTGGATCTTATTCCAACGCAATCCTACAACAAAGTAGTCTTTCTAGTGTAGTGAGGCCTACAGTATTGGTCAGTCTCGGTATGTCATTCCTGTTTTAAATCTTGTTTTCTGGCTTTCTATAGAATTTTGCTTTTATTTTTCTTTCATATAGAAAACCTATAATAGTGGAAGAGATATTCCCAATTCTCTCACCATTTCATCAACACAAGTTTTGATAGTTTAGAAGAGTCCTATCAATATGTGTTCTAGAAAACCTAGAAATGAGAATTGAATTTGAAAAAACTCAAAAATGTGATGTGAGCTATTGTATTTAATTTTGATGAACCCTACTAAGGTACCTTCCCCAAAAAGCTAAAACTTGACATTATAATAGATCTTAGGAAAAGAAAGAAATATTCCCTTGCCATTAAACTGGTTCTTAGGGAGGGTCTAGAAAAATGGAATATCAGGCTTCTAAAGACACTATTGTGATAAATTGTCAGCTGTGTTCTAATCTAGAAATGGAAAGGGACTAAAATAATCAACTGTTATGAAAAGTTAGATTTAAAGGTCCAAAATTTTCAAAAGTGTCCAGGGATTTTTGTTGCTTCAATGTTTGGGTACAAAGCCCGAGACGTCTTAGAGTCCTGATTTTTTTTTTAGAGGGCAGCTGCTCAGCAATTTTGGACAGTCAGGCCCCTTTAACGTGCGTCATGACACCCACAAATGGAGATACCCAGAATCACTAATAATTTCTGTCAAAAAAAAATTTCTGGTTCCCAGAAGCAAGTAAATTCTGACTTGTTGTGAACAATATGGCAAGTTGAGTCCAAGACCTTGATCCTGCATTGTACTCTATATGAGTAGACTGGGCCATGGCTACACCAGCACTTTATGTTGGCAAAACTTGTCACTCAGCGGTGTCCATTATCAGCAATGGGGTTTGTGGTAAGAATATTCACCTTCCAGGGCCAGTGAGGTGAGTGAGTTTAAATCTAAATGAGATGAGACATTTGATCATCTTAGTGTGCTTTTTGGGAACAGACACTGACTTATAGGAAATACAGTTGATGTTAGGATAGCTTGGGTGGGGCTGCAAAGGAGCTGGCAGACAGCACAGAATTTTAGTACCAGGCTTCCTGATGTAAAACAGTACTGTGCTTGTAAAAGCTTTTCTTGGGCTGCTAAATTTTATCTACTGAGTAAATAGAATTAGGGCAAAGTGTCTGATGTCACGTTAAAATAATTAGAGGAGCAGTTTGCAGCATGGGGGATACTATTTCCTTTAGATCAGGTCTTCATAAACATGCAGTAATAATTACTAGATACTCTCTTCTACTGGAAGAATAAACTATGAAAAATGCTACTGAATAAATTAATTGCAAAATACAGTTTTGTCAGCCTTCTTTTGCTGCCCACTATACTGTAAGGGATGAAGAGGCTAGCCACGTAAAACCCCTGCAAATGTTAAGTACTACCTATATTATTTCATAATTTCCATATATTTGATCACTCTACATCAGTAAGATTTCCCAAGGGGGGGTGTGTGGGTGTGTGTGTGTGTAATTGTATGTTACATTCCTATATAAAAAGCACCAAATACCTTAGCCTCCAAATTTAATCTTTTTTTTTTAAAAAGGTATTAACCAAACTTAATAGGAATAGAAATGTGTTAATGCTCAAATGTAATAGCATTGTTAAAGATACACTATCAATTTAAGTAACAGTTTTGTGTTATTTTTTAACCAACTTTTATTCCAAGTAAACACCTAAGATTACTAAGACAAACTGGGCAAAAAAGTTCTTGTTTAAATATTTTTGTGCACGACAGCATTTTGTGTAAAGTTAGTATCTTTACCCCTGTGTAGTCAGTGAGTCTCGTGTGTGTGTGTGTGTGTGCGCGCGCGTCTTTCATATGACATCAAGGGAAGAGGAACATAACCCCAACCCTCTCCTCCCCGCTCCCCAAAAAAAGCTGATTGTTTAAATCACAGAAATTGGAAGGGAGATTTAAGGGCACATTTGTAGTACCTGAAATTACTGTTAACTTGAATCCAAAGTAAAAAAGTTAACAGCATTCCTATGTTTAAAAACAGTACGTTCTTTGGGACAGAGGACTTGTGTGCATATGTGTGTGGGTGTGCAGCACTTATCAATACCTTAGGGAGCTCAAAAATAATTTATTTAAAAAAAAAAAAGGTTGTGGCATGAGAAACGGAAAATGAAACTGATCCATTTCACTAGCCAAGTAAAATGATATGGGGGAAAATAAAACATGAATGAAAAGTATTTTTTAAAAAAATCTTAGTTTTATAATTTGAAATGTTGTAAAAAAAATAAACTTTTTTTTAGATATGATTGATTTGAATAGTTTCTCTCTGAAACAAAATCTCACTTTTTACTGGCCACAGTAAATATCCTTCTCTAATACAGTAAATACAATATCTTCCCCATTAAAGAGATAGGATGAGTGGGAGGTAATGTCTTTCATTGGACCAACTTCTGTTGGTGAAAGAGACAAACTTTAGAGCTTCCACAGAGCTCTTCTTCAAAAGCTTGTCCCTTTCACCAACACAGCTACAGCAGCTCTGCAAATATGTTCCCCAGGTTACTTATGCCCTTTGATTAAACGTAGATGTAGTAGTCCTACATCTAATTAGTTGTATATCTTCAGTATTTGTAACAGTTCAAACCATGACTTTGTTTCTCTAAAAGTTAGTATTTTAGAATTTTGTAAAAAGATTCAAATTTATGCTATTTTGAACTAAAAAGTAACCAGTACCTTTTAGTTAATTTATGTTGCAAATTGCAACATATTTCAAGATTTGGCCAAATCAAGCCATACACATCCTTTTTTTATTTTATTATTACTATTTATTTATCTATTTCTTGTTTCACTTCTTTGGGAGAGAAGCCTTCTTTCCCATGTTTATGCCTCTCTCTTCTCCCCACCAAACTCCTGAGAGAGTCTGTTGGGCTTCTTCAGCCCTGGTCTGTTCCACTCCATTGGATGCTCTATTCTCAGTTCATCACCTGTGCTGCTAGTCTTTTCCTCCTGGAAATTTTAAACCTTTTTAAAATTTTTCATTTTGGAATGAATGCAGGATTCACTGGTGGAGGTCTTGGGTGTTTTGAGGAGTGGTGGAATTGTAGAGGGAATTGGTTGCAATGATGTTGACCTTGCAGCTTGGAGAACTTATTAGGGGGAAAGGAGAGCCACAGAAAATTAGTAAATAGGTTTGGATACTAAAGCTACTTACTTACTAAATTATTTGAGCCACTAAATCAGATGTTAGATAAACAGGTTTCCATTGCATTTCAGAGCTTTGGCCTTTTCTGAATAGACTTATTGTTCTTTTTCACAGTTGTCAGATCAAATGTATAGCTGCAGTGGTTTAATGTAAAACTATCTATGGTTGGATGCTTCTTGTAAAAGTTAAAATTATATGTTTGTCTCATGAGACCAACTGAACCATGCTAGTATATTGAGGTGAGTGAGATGCCCAGAGGTGGAATGTTTAGAAATTGCCAGTACCTATTTAATAATAATGAATCTTGATGGATGGATAGTTAACCTTTGGAATATGTAGAAGGTTAAACCTTCCTTCCTGTGTGATGGTCACCATAACCTCTTTGATTCTTGCATAAAAGAGGTTGGGAATGAAATCTTACAGCTGTCACTGTCTCTTTCAGGGAGAGGTTTTCTTCATGCAGTGAGCATACAGTGTATTATAACATTGCTGAAGAAATCTGGAGAGTATCCAATATTTAAACTCTGATGGGATATATTGCTGGCATTCTCTGTGGCTCATTTAAGCAACATTTCTGTTTACAGATGTGTAGCGTCAGCTATTTGTAATGCAGTGAGACTCCATTTCCGGTGGATTGAGTGATGTTGCTTAACTGTGGTCAGCTGAATTCCTTGGACTAGAGAGTTGAATTCTTTTAGTGCAAAGTCTGTTGCTGGCAATGAACACGTGTTCAAGGGTTAGCATGAAAGAATGTAATGTGGCATGTTAGACGTCACTATGGACTTCGTGTTAGCGCTTTAGCTTTTTGGGTGCTTTGTACTGCTCTTGTAAATGGCAGGGGCAATGTCACTTTAGAAGAACGGGTTCTTAAATATATTAATAAAAAAATCCTTGCTTTTGTCTCCTCTCATCATAAGGATGAAAATTATAGTGGTCCTGCACGCGTTCTTGGGTTGTGTAACTATACTTTCTATGTGTTAGGTGCTGGTATCATTCAAATGGTCTGACACAATAGTATTACGGTGACTCACTTTTAATTTCAAACTCAGTTACAGAAATCCTTTTCCATATTTTTTTGTTTGTGGTGTAATGAGTAGAGACAGAGAACACTTATGATTTATGTTCGGTAATTGTCACCACCTGTGTGTATTACAGGGGAGCTGGTAGGGAATCCTATATTTAGGTTGCCTACCAGTTTCCCTTCTATAAGATTCTTATGGGGTTTTTTTGTTTTTTGTTTTTAAAGAACATATAACACCTCTACTGTTAGTAGCAGACCTTTAATCATAGGTGCCAACTCCATGGGTGCTCCGGGGCTGAAGCACCCACGGAAAACCCACTAACAGACCTGCGGATCAATACCTCCCCCCTCCTCCAGCGCCTTCCACCCTCCCGAGGCCCTGCTGATCAGCTCTGCACCCCCCCGCCCAGTGCCTCTCACCTGCTGCGGATCAACTGTTCAATGGTGTACAGGAGGCACTGGGGAGAGAGGCGGGAAGGGGCAGAGCGAGAGTGGAAGAGGTGGGGAGTGGGTGGGGGCTTGGGGAAAGGGGTGGACTGGGGGTGGGCCTGGGGTGGAGCAGGGGCTGGAAGGAGTGGGGGTGGGGACTTGGAGGAAGGGGTGGATTGGGGGCAGGGTCTGGTGTGGAGCGACGGTCAAGCATCCCCCGGGACCTGTGTAATTTGGCGCCTGCGCCTTTTGATACTTGGCATGGAGAGAGCCTTATGACTAAAGAAGTGTCTTTTCTTTTGTCCTATGAAACTAAATTCAGATACAGCAGAATTATAAACTGTTAAAAATCACCATTTGCCTGCATGCCAAAATAAGTAAATATAAAATTTTGAAGAGCTGGGCCACTGCCAGAAGGTTCGGAAACTATACATTCTCTCACCTGCTCAGGTAGAAGGGAGACTATCATTGCCTACTGAAATTTTGTGCTTGTAAACTGCTGCCATGGCTAAGCGGCTGATGAAGACCAAAATTATTCAAATCTGGGTACCTAAAGTTAGGTTTCTAAATCCGTATTTAGAGTCTTTAATAAGAAGTGGGCTGATTTTCAAATATAATGAGCTCCCAGTGATTTAGTAGCAGCCGGAGTTGCTCTTTGCCTCTAAATAGAAGCGGCCTATTTGTTTTTCAGTTGCCTAAATATGGGATTAGGAGCCTAACTTCAAGTACCCACACTTAAAAATTATTGCTTTGGCCTGCTTCCTTTTAATTTTAAAACAAGTGTTTATGAATTACCAGTTAATTGTGTGGTGCCCCAGGCCTCTGTGGTGGGGACAGGAGTGGGGTGGGGTCCCAGGCTTCTGTGGGGGAGCAGGCCTCTAAGGGGGCAGGGCTGGCTTGGAGGGCAGGGGGAAACCACCCCCCAGCGCTCACCGGCGGTGCGGCTGGGGCTGGGTCTCTGCACTTCCCCCGCGCCGGTGAGTGCAGGCCTGTCCCTGCAGGAGAGCTCAGGGGACGGGGGAAGAGCCAGAGCAGCAGGGAGCAGCGCTGTGCCCTCAGTGGCAGGAGGAGGAATGACATCACTTCCTGGCCGGCCGGAGCTGATCAAAGCCACAGCTCCCCCTCACACAGCGGCGGGAAGAGGGTTACATGTTTAGCCGGCGCTGGTATTACTCTCAACTGCACACTCTCCTTTGGAGCCGACATTGAAAAAACTAAACCGAAGGTTAGCATATGACACAACATTCTTATCAAGCTTGTTACATCAAAGTAGGGTGCAGACTCCTCCACTCTGCGATCATCACCACTGGCATTTTGCTACTCCATTCCTGAATATACCTGTGCAGTGTGGGCAGAATCCCTTTCATGGAAGAAGCTAGAACATGTATTTACCACTGCCTGCCTCTGTATTACAGGATGTCTTAAGCCTACTCACGTCAACAGGCTCTGTATCCTCACAGATATTTCCCTCCTGATATATGCAGGGAAGTTGCTAGTACAGTAGCACACACAAAGCATTGCACAGATCCAGGACATCCTCTATATGATATGACATCAACCTGAATCAACTGAAGTTACACCATTAAATCGCTGACACTGTCACCCAAATAGACAAGGGTTCAGTTATTGAAAACAAGAGTAGAGAATGGCCTGTGCACACCGACTCCTACCAGTCGATCATCTACCTGATGCAGATCAATCCTGGACTTTGTGGCACTGCCATAATGGATTCCACGCTCAAGTTGGCCAGTCTGGAGATGCAGTGCTCAAGTGGGTCTTCATCAGTGGCCCCAATACCAGTGACTGTGGCAGAGAGCCTCAAAATGAGGTATCTCCTGCCATGCCACCTGCTTGAACATGAATGATCTTCATGTGACTTGGCGGAGTGCAATGATCGAGCAATCACGTGCATGGATATGGCAGGAAGCAGTGTAGGGACATGGCAAAAAGATGTGATTTTTTTACATACAAAAATAACTGTAAATAACAGAAGAGGACCTACTTGGGAAAGGTCCCCTCCTCTTCACCCAAGGGATTGTTTTCAAACCTCCATTCATGACCTAGAGTAGCAGAGAGACTAACTACTGTGAAGGAGCTCTCAGGAAGTTCATATCTTCACTTTTATCAGGAGGCAGGACCAGAACCTGGAATTCCTTCATGCTACTTCATCCTTTGCTCATTTTCAGCAGAGAAGAATAGAGCTGATGATTTCATATCCTGCTTCTGTCTTTGCCTTTGTCCATTCTGCCTCTTAAACACTTTGTGCTACCATGCTTTCTCAATTGGCATCTTTCCTAAATACTCATTGACTTTGCAGTGCCCAAAAGAAGCAAGTTAACAATAACAATAACCCCCCCCCCAAGTTATTCCTGCCTGCTGGGTTTCTTAGTGAGTTCTATATTCTCTTTATCTGTTTTTTATGTTGTAAACTGTTTGAGGTGGGGACTTTCATTACTACTGTATGCCAGGTGCTCAGCTGCTGTAAACTCGGGTAGCTGCTAATCTGGCCATGTCTGTTATAAATCCAAGCACCTCAGTGGTTAACAAATAAATAGTAATGGTTCCCTTGAAATGCAGGGTTGATTACAGTTGTAACGTTTTGAACCAGACTATGGTAGCAAGAAATGTCAGTCTTAGAAGGAAAAAGCAACTAAAATGCACTGGAGTGAGATGGAACATTTACTCCAGTTCATTTTACATGGGGTTCCAATCTAAGCATGTTTACTGAGCGGATTCTATTGTATATTAATATGTCTCTGTTTCAGCCTTGTGAGAGTAAAAACAGAAACTATATTTACTTAATGCAGAAAATTTATCCGACTTAATACTATCTTACAAAAAAAGTGTACCTGTTGCATAGGTTTCAGTAGCGTCTCAGAAATATCTGAGATTCAAATGTCTACTTAGTAGTAGTTTTTCCATGATTTTGGTCAGTGATGGCATTTCCCAGTGTAGTGATGTCATTTGTAGATAGACGTTTAATAAGATTCTTGAACTACAATCTTGCAGAATGTTCCCAAATAGTTTATTGCAATCCTCCAAAGAGACCTTGTTGCTGTTTTTTTAAATGCTGAGTGTAAATTGACTGGTATATTTCTTCTGTGTTTCAGATGGAGCAATTATCAGATGAAGAACTTGATCATGGTGCAGAAGAAGATAGTGATAAGGAAGACCAAGATCTGGACAAGATGTTTGGACAATGGCTTGGGGAGCTGGACAAACTCACACAGGTCAGGGATGCTTTTGAATACAAGGGTTAAATATTTCAATAAGTAATTGGCACCAATGTTGCACATTAATTTTTAATGTCTCAATATGTTCTTAGAGTATGTGTCAACGTGAATCCCACTATAGGGAGCACATGCACCTCATGTGCATGAGATTGGAGTCTTTTGAAAAGCGGTGTTTGTTGGGGCTGCACATGTGCTCTGAGTCTCTTTATGCTCTTGGGCTGATTGAAAACTGCAGACAGAGACTGCTCCCTCGGGTCCAAGAATTCCTGATACAGAGCAAGACAACATTGACCAGAAAGACTTACTCATCTAAATAGAAGAGGTTTTTGGTGTGGGCAGCCAAATATGGTCTGGACTCAGTCCAGGCATTGATACTGAAGATCCTCTAATACTTAAAACAAGCTGGCATTTTGTTCACCTCTATCCAGGTCCACCTCACAGCAATTTCATCTTGCCATCTGCCTGTATCATTGTGCTCAGTCTTTTATATGCTGTTCTTCATATTTTATAAATGATCTGAAAAAGGGAGTAAACAGTGAGGTGGCAATGTTTGCAGATGTTACTAAATTACACATGATAGTTAAGTCCAAAACTGACTGTGAAGAGTTAGAGGGATCTCACAAAACTGGGTGACTGGACAACAAAATGGAAGATGAAATTCAGCTTTGATAGTACAAAATAATGCACATTGGGAAAAAAATAATCCCAGCTGTACATACAAGTAACAAAATGGATAACAGAGTATTATTGTGTTACCAGCTGGCTGGTGCGCCTCTCCCACTGAACATTAAGGCCTATACCAACCAGATCTCGAGCAGCATCCTCCACTTACTTTAAGAATGTGCCAATATCAGAAATCTACAAAGGAGCATTGCAGAGTAACCTATTGACCTTTTAAACATCACTCTTTGACTTAGTGGTCAAGTCTGAGGCCAAGTTTGGGAAAGCATTTCTTCAATCACAATTTGACTGATTTAGCTGAAACCCTTCTATCTCATGATCCCCGAGGGAGACTGCTTACCAGTAGCCTACAGTGGGATCCACACTGACACATACTCAAAAAACTTTTACTTACCCTGTGGTAACTGGGTTTGTTCTTGTTAATTGGACCCTGTGACCTGCCTCCTGTCCCTGCATTTTGGAGTTTTCAACTATCATAGACTTCAGAGTGGGGGGTGGGGGGGAACCAAGAGAAGGTCTGAGCTGCTCTGCCTTTAATGCCCTCACATTGGACATGAGGCAGCTCAGGGTGCATGCAAGGCCTTGGGGGATATTGCTATTTTAAAGACACCGATCTCATGTGTATGAGGCACATGCGTACCTACAATGGGATTCACACTGACTACAACATCTGAAAGAACCACACTTACTGTAGGGTCAGTAACTGTTCTTTCTGTGGAAATGGCACCCATCCTTTAATATCTTTTAAGTTAGTGGGGATAATATTTTTATGGATAGATATAAGCTATTAAATAGAATAAATAATTTCAGGTTGTATATTATATCATTTTGTTTAAGGAACAGTTTTTCTTAATTCTGAGCCTATGGATAAAGAGCCATGAAAAATCTTCATTCCTAGATGAACAGAAAACTATTTTAGTGGCAAATTTATTTCACAATCTTGTGTTTACAAATCTAAGTTATGTTAACTAGATAGGAGCCTTTTGCAAAGCCATTGGCTCCATTAATAATTGTATGCCTCAACATAGACATTTGCAAGAGGAGTTCAAAACAGATTTTTAGTCTTCAACCCCCGCAACTCTCTTCAGCTTCATAATGCACCATTAGCTTCATAATGTACACGCAACCTCTTGGAATTTATTGGCATATTATTAATGGACAAAAATTACATTTACTGACAGTTAAGTTTGCATCAGGACCTACCCCACCTAGGCAAAATCTCAAAATTCTGGAAATAAATAGTTAAGGAAAAAGTGTCCTGTGTTTTTTTTGCCACCTTCATATTGCTCACAGTGCTGTTGCCAATACGTTCCATCGCTTCATAAGGTTTTCACTTCCATCTCCCACAGGTACTGAAAAGTAATATGTATCCCAACTTCATCAGACTTGTGCTCTCATGCAAAACCTTAAGTGACCTTATACACCCTTCTATCTATATCAACAGATTGGCATATCTGACTGTCACACAGTCCATTTACTTGAAAATTTATTGTCCCTTAACATGGCTGAGGTCACAGTTAAGATTTGGCATGAGCATAATTAGAGCTTGCAAGAAATCCAGAGCATCTCCCTGCACACATTCCTAGTGCATTCATTTTTCTATCCCAGCTGGACTATTGGAGCAATGGAAAAACAGGTCTGTCTTCTCTGAATTTTTCTGTCCCAGGTTCACTGGATGTTTATTGGACCGCAAAGTAAGATTTTTTCCAGATGGAAATTTTTTTTAAAGTATATGTTTAAACTTTATGGTGCCCAGGACATCTTTTGAATTCACTGTGCCTTCCATAACCGCGCCCCCCCCCCGCCCCCCAAAAAACACACACACCATAAAAGTGTTACAAAATGTAGTCTTAAACCCAGGGGTGGCTCTACACATTTTGCCGCCCCAAGCACGGCAGGCGGGCTGCCTTTGGCAGCTTGCCTGCGGGAGATCCGCCGAAGCCGCAGGACCAGTGGACCCTCCGCAGGCAACCCTTCGCGGCTTGCCGCCCCAAGCACGCGCTTGGCGTGCTGGGGCATGGAGCCGCCCCTGCTTAAACCCTGTAGCACTTGCAGTCAGTACCTTATACCATTTAGCACTCATGCATTTTGCATTAGTGGTTAGCATCAGGACATCCTGCTTTCTAGTGCCAGGGTGTTAAGGAGTATCTTATTTTGTGTTTTGGTTCCATTCAAGATTTTCTCTTGGTTTGCTATAGCCAACCAGCATTTTTAGCAGTCTTATAAAACTCACCAATTCACCTTCCGAAGGCTTAGGTGAGAACTTGTTCTGCTGCTGTCACTAGAACCTACGTATATAAATGTTCATGGGACACAAAGTAATTTGATAACTCTTGATTGCTGTATTATACATAATGTATGTACTCCTGTCCAAAACTTTTAATAAGCAGTTGAGACTTTATCAAGAGGTCTAAACTATAGGCCAGAGACTATGGGTTCAGTCTGAGGAATTAAGTCTCCCCATCTCTTCTCAGTTTCCATATTGGTCCTCATCACCCACAAATAACTCCAGTTCCTAACTTTACTGATAGCCATAACTGTATCCAGTAGCAGCAGTGTGTAAACTCACATGATTCTTGACAGTTTTACTGTTGCCTATTAGGTTCTAAATAGGCACATTTTCATTCAGTTGCTGCTTGGGAAATCTCTGGATAAAAGTAGAGGCACTAGAGCCATCTGTTTGCAGCCTGAGGAAGACAGTGGTACATCACTGATATACATTCTGATTACATTTGGATGGTTGTTTTCCCAGTTATAAGGAATAGCAATGACTTTTTTTTCCTCCCTAAGAGAAAACTTAAATCTGCAGAAATTGGTGATTTAAGGTGCCCACATTCACCTTTATCACTTGGATTTTTCAAGCCCAATTGAGGGCAAAGACTGAAACAAAATGTGGGGAGGATGTCTGACAGAATTACTGGTGTTGGGTGAGGAGGGAAAAAGATGTATATCACGCAGTTCAAAAATGAGTTGAAAGAAGATAAGAAAGAAACAGAAGTAAAATTCTTATTTCTGTGTGTGAGGTTCAACTGCCAAACTAATTAACAATGCTACATGGCTACCTTGAAAGCTGAAATGCATTCAGGAATTAAATCTCCCTTCTCTAGAGTTTGGGAATCTCTTTCCTTTAGCTTCTACCCCACCTCCGGATCCCGAAACAAAAATTAAAATAAAACCTCTGGTAGTAAATAAAACGTACTTCCTCCTATGAAACTTTGCTTTTAGGAGACTTGGGCCTGCCTACATGGGAGATTTTTTTTTTAAAAAAGTTTTATACCAGTATACAGATGTGACGTTCCCCTGGTGTTCTCTGGATCGGTGATCTGCCAGGCCACTCCAGCCCATGACTCTGGGAGCCAGCCTTACCCTGCTCTGCTGTGAGAACCCCCAGTCCTAGGCTGTTCATGCGCAGCCTCTAGCATGTAAACTGCTCCTTGGATTGTGCAACCGAATGACACTAGCCAGTATCTCCAGTCCCAGACACAACCCTAGGAACCTTCGTCTTGCAGTGTCCAGTTACGCCCACTGGGCACTGCAAGCTTATATTAGTTCGTCAGTTTAACAAAGCGCTTGGCTACACTGGAGAGTTGCAGCGCTGTAAAGCCACCACCACCACTCACTCACCGTCCACACTTGCAAGGCACATACAGCGCTGTATCTCCCTGGCTACAGCGCCGGCTGTACTCCACCTCTGCCTGGGGAATAACGACTGCAGCGCTGGTGCTGCAGCGCTGGAGTACCAGTGTAAACAGTGATTAATCTTACTACGCTGTAACTGACCTCCGGAATTTTCCCATAATGCTTTTAACTAAAGAACTCTCTTTGTTTTGTTATGATGCCTCTCTTTGTTTTGTTGTGAACTCGGGGCTCCCGGAGCTGCTTATCTGAAAAACAAACACAGTTACTGTTTGCTGTGAATGAGGCAGGCAGGGGGATGAATGTCCACAGCTAGTGTTTGCTTGAGGAGAGAAACAGCACGGCGGGAGGGGCGGGGGGGGCAAGGAGGGGAAAGGGAGTCCGTCGGAGCAGCTGCTTATCTGGTCTGAAGAGTGAATGAGGGGTCGGGGAAGTGGTCGGAATTTGCAAGGCAGGGAGCTGACAGTGTCGGCTCCAAAAATCCACTCTCTCTCTCTCTCTCTCCCCCACGCTCCCTGTCACACTCCACCCCACCCCCCTCTTTTGAAAAGCACGTTGCAGCCACTTGAATGCTGGGATAGCTGCCCATAATGCACCACTCCCAACACCGCTGCAAATGCAGCAAATGTGGCCACACTGCAGCGCTGGTAGCTGTCAGTGTGGCCACACTCCAGGGCTTTCCCTACACAGCTGTACGAAGACAGCTTTAACTCCCAGCGCTGCACAGCTGCAAGTGTAGCCAAGCCCAAAGAAATTGATATGCACCAGGCTTGCTGTCCCCAGGGGAGTCTCTGACACACTTTAAACCAAACGTACTGCTTCGGGTAGAATAAACAAACAGATGTACTAACTACAAAGATAGATTTTAAGTGATTATAAGTCAAAGCATAATAAGTCAGATTTGGTCAAGTGAAACAAAAGCAAAACGCATTCTAAGCTGATCTTAACACTTTCAGTGCCCTTACAAACTTAGATGCTTCTCACCGCAGGCTGGCTGGTTGCCCTTAAGCCAGGCTCTCCCCTTTGATCAGCGCTTCAGTCGCTTGGTGTGGTTTCTGTAGATGTCGGTGGAAGAGAGAGGAAGAGCATGGCAAAGTCTCTCTCCCTTTTAACATGCTTTCTTCCCTCCTGGTTTTGCCCCCCCTTCCCTCTTCAGAGTCAGGTGAGCATTACCTCACTGCAGTCCCAAATTGACCAAAGGAAGGGAGGTGACTCACTTGAGAGTCCAACAGATCCTTTGTTGTTGCCTAGGCCAGTGTCCTTTGTTCCTGTGAGGCTGGGCTGGGTTTGTCCCATACATGCCCTGATGAGGTGTGAACTGCCTCTCTGCTCTTGGGGAGTTTTTGCCTGGGCTTGCTTTAAGCCATGGGGGCACATTTTCATCCTCGTAACTGTAATTTCATTTATACAATCTATAACATTACTGGTAAAACGATTACTATAACATCACTGTAACAACAATGCTCACTGCATCATGAGCCTTCCAAAGACACCCAACATGATAAACTTTCATTGGATACCACACAAGAAGCTTTTAAAAACAAGTTGGACAAATACCTGTCAGAGATGGTCTAGGTTTACTTGGTCCTGCTGGACTTGACTTCTCAAGGTCCCTTCCAGCCCTACTTTTTCTTTGATTCTATAATTACAAAAACAGCAGAACATGAATTTACAAACAAATTAAATATATTAAGCATTTTTATTATAAATGGTTAAGTATTCATAGAGTACTGTCTAATATATCTAGCCACATAACAGTTGCTAAAGTATTCTGTTACATATCAACATGTGTTTTAAGGCCATAATGGATAACATATGCAAAGCGTGCTCTTTTCTCATAAGATGGAATGAAGCTCACTTTCATAACTAATATATTTTAAAAATAGTCCATATTAGTAAAGATAATTTAGGCAAATTTACTTTAAAAAGTCCTTTCTCTTGCTTCTGATATGGTTTTTTTTTTTTTCTGAATTACATTGATAGTCAAACTGATCCAGGTAACTGTAGAAAATCTAAGTCAAGTAATTCTTTCAAAATGGTGAGGTAGAACAATACTACTGAAAAACAAATTTAAGAATATATTTTCCTTCTTTTCAGTTCTGTAGCAGCAGAATGAATTTATTTTAATATCTCTCATAATTGGACAGTTGACTTTAATCTCAGTAACATGGTAACTAAATACTTTTCTAGTGCAAATCATACAAAAGAGAACTCATTTTCTTAGATTACATTTCTCCCACTGAAATTAAGCTTTCAACCATATTTGTAATATTGTTTGACCACCAGCTTCTGTTATATTAAATGCAAACTTTATTTTAGCTTATTTTCTCTCTTCTCAATTTATTTATTTATTTTTTTTAGAGTTTGGATACAGACAAGCCCATGGAGCCAGTAAAGAAATCCCCTCTTCGCCAAGAAACCAATATTGCCAATTTCTCCTATCGCTTCTCCATGTACAATTTGAATGGTAAACAGAATTATCTGAGACCCTCAATTTTTTTTCTAACATTGAATGAATATTTGTTTTATCAGAAAGCAGACATCTTACAAAATGCTAAAATCCTACAGCATTAAATCATAGCATCCAGATATACTAGGGCATCATTTCCTAGTTTGCTTACATTGTATTATCCTGTTTGTGACACAGAATTCTTAGTGTCCCAAACTGGGTGTCTATCAGCAGCTAATGTCTGAGAATCAGAATCTACTTATTTGTAAAGAACAATTATTCTGATAACCTTTTTAATGAAAGAGTGAATTGATAAGTTTATTCCTTAAGCCACATTGGATAGAAATGGGGGGAAAAAATCTAAATAAGATTGCACATGAAAGTGGAAATGCAGTAATTAGGTCCAGTATTTAGGTTAAACAAAAAAGCAAATATTATAAAAAGCTTTGTCAGTTTTTCATTATCTATGACTCTGGCAGTAGTACAGGAAACTTGCATTTAAAAAAATTAGTTTTGGTTTTCAAAGCAGTGTGGGAGATTTTGCCACATTATCTTCCAATAAAATAAAGAAAAATGTGTAGGGATCATCTCTGCATTGCTTCAAAAATGTCAACCAGGGTTTTTAACCAGACAGTTGCTCATTAAGCATTTCTGTAAATTTGAAAAAAAATTCACTGACATCATAGGCTTCCATTACTGACACTCGTGTTGGCAAATGTATTTCTCTGAAATTAAATTAAATTTTAACTACTACTTTTTATTTTGAGTGTTGTAGATTCAGAATGGTGAAATTACCGTATTGTTTCTACTTTGTCCATTGCAAAGTAGCACTACTTGGAGAACAGGATTGAGAAATGGGTTAATCACGAGGAAGCTAATGCCTGTTGTTCCTTGCAGAAGCCCTGAATCAGGGGGAGACTGTGGATCTGGATGCCCTCATGGCTGATCTTTGTTCCATAGAGCAGGAGCTCAGCAGCATTGGGTCACAATCAGCAAACAGTGCTGCAATGAAGCGTCTAGCCACAGAAACAAAAGTAGCTCAGAAACCACCTGCTGCTCGACTTTCCTCTAAACACAGCAGTATAAAAGGATCGTCCTCTTCATCTGGTAGGGTAACTAAGCCTTCAAATGCCAACTTTTCCTTGGAGGACATTACTGCCCAGTTAGAGAAGGCTTCTTTGAGCATGGATGAAGCAGCCCAGCAATCTGTAATGGAAGATGCTAAACCTGTAGTTACTGCTCAGCACAGAAGGACAGCATCAGCTGGCACAGTGAGTGATGCTGAAGCGCGCTCTATCAGTAACTCATCTCGTTCCAGCATAACCTCTGCAGCATCCAGCATGGACTCCTTGGATATTGATAAAATGACAAGACCTCAGGAACTGGATTTGACACAGCAAGGGCAACCCATTACTGAGGTAGAGTATCATTATTTCAATATAGATTTTATTTAAGCTTTCTTTAAACTTTGTTTTACGTATCTTTCAGTCCTACCCTAATGGTGCTCATGACCATGCATATTCAATGTGGCATGGGGTGAGTGAGGGTTAGCTTTTTCTTAGGTATATTGATGTTGGTTCTCTTGCTTTCTTTTGAAAAAGATTCCTTTCAAGCAAGGGAAAGGCTTTTTTTTCAGGGTCTTCCCAGCACCCTATCTATTTACATCTTAACATTTTCTGTATTTTAAAGATTTAAATGTTACTAGGTTAAATGTTCAGGAATTCCAGTACTGTTATCTGGAGATGCACTTATAACTATTTTAAACCAGAGTTTTTGAAAAGTATTTGAGGGGAGATTAGTGGTAGCATGATAGATTTGTTCATCTACTTCATGAAGAGCCTTTTCATTCTCTTTGTTAATAATGTTAATATATTTAAAACTAGTCAGATTGGCATACCTTTTAAAATGACATTGTCCAAAGATGTAACCTTTGTGTTACTACTCCATTCCAAAAAAATGGGGGAAAACATATAGTATGCTATGAATTATTTTGGTTTTTATATAGAAAGAGAAAAAACATGCATAATTCAGATAATTCATTCTAGACTTTACAGCATAACACAATATAGTACATTGAAAATTATATGATAAATTCAAATGTTCAATAGTAAGAGATTATTCAGCATATGTACTTGAAGTTCTTGCTGGTTTTATATATGGGTTATTTTTCTTTGGGCCTGAATTCTCCCTCAGTCTTCATAAAGTATTCCAGTTTGACATCCTCTTTATCTCATGACAAATCATTCTGCTGCTAGCTCCAAGGCAAAACAATTTTTTAGAATAAACAAGAAAAAGAAGATACAGTATATACATGGCAATTTACTGAGTGCCTTTGAAATTTCATATTTATATCCCATTGTGCCTTTAAGAATTTTTCTTTCAGCGATCTTAAATGCTGTATCATTTGCAGAAATAGAAATGATGATTGGATAGCCAAAATAGAGAGAGCTATACTTATACCGACATGATACAGTTGCTCCCCTGAAGCAATCCATAAAGAAGAAAATCCATCAACTACTCTCTAAACCTGCAAATTGCAAATGTTCTTTTGATATTTTTGGTGTCATAATGAGCATTTTGCATCTGTATGATGAGAGAATATTGCATGAGCACCAACAATGAAATTCTTCAGAAAATTCCAAATTAAGTTGAGATGCAAATTTGGAACAACTGGAGGTATACACAGGGATATGAAAGAATGTCCTAGTGAATCAGAGGGCTTCCTGTAAGAGAGGATTACTCATGATGCTTTGACATTAGAAACTACTACAGATAACCTGATTGCCATTCAGAAGTTTCCTGTACTGATTCACACACTTTTTAGTTTCCAGTCTATTCAAAGGAGATAACAGGAACAAATGGGGCTTATTTTTATAGATAATTAACCCAGTTTGAATGCTATACTATATTTCACTCCAGCTGAAGCAAAAAGAATGACTCTTCCAACTATAAATATGAGGCAGAAATAAGTTTATCTATTGTTAAGGCTGAAGATCATGAACTTCTCAGGGCCATGTTTGTGCTTAATATACACCTCTACCTCGATATAACACTGTCCTCGGGAGCCAAAAAATCTTAGAGTTATAGGTGAAACTGCGTTATATCAAACTTGCTTTGATCCACCGGAGTGCGCAGACCCCCCCCTCCCCCAGCACTGCTTTACCGCGTTATATCCGAATTCGTGTTATATCGGGTCGCATTCTATTGAAGTAGAGGTGTATTTACATAAAATGAATAGCTCATATTGATTTTATTTATATAATTGATACTCCCATCAGTGTCCTCTTAACTGGAGATATGCCTGTATGGGTTAAACAAAAAAAATCAAGATGTCTTTCTTGTAGCCCAAGCTGTAGTTGTCACTTATTAAGTGCTCTTCTAACTGTTTGAAAACCAATTGAGGCAGACCTGGGAGTTGTAGCCAGTCTTCTACTATCATTTATTTGGTGTATTACTGTTCTTGCATTTAGTTTGCTCTATATTTCTTTAGAGGGGTTTGGTTTAGGTTAGTTTTGGACCTTTGGAGAGGGATAGAAACCTAATACCATCCTGAGTAAAGGTGAAACTTTGGGAAGACGTTTCCCTATCCATGGAAGTTATAGTGAGTGCACTTATCATTGCCTGTTCTCTCCTGGCTGCGTTGTACCTGAGTGAAGCTTCAGAAGTGTATATGTGCAGAGTTTGAGGTCAGCTTTTTCAGTGAAACAGGCACCTATAAGGTACTGAATCTATGAGCCTATCATTAAAAATAAACCAAGAAAACCCTGTCAGTCTGACTCATGAAATAGTTAATTTATTAATCCAATAAATATTTTTTGTAGTCTGATGTTTCGGACCTTCAAATAATGTTTTAAACATACTGAATTTTTATGTTCATCTTCATTGAAGACTTTTTCCTTTTTTTTCCCAAAACACTTTAAAAATTCATCAACTTAATACATGGCATTGCTTTGTGCACAGTAAGTTATCCCATGATTGGCCACAAAAGCACTGACATAGGAGGTTAAAAATGTGTAAACTGTTCTGTTCCTTCCTGTGTGTGTTTCTGCATGTGTAGCTCTGTGTAAATAGCACCTATGGATCAAATTCAGTCTGAGTAGACAAAGGTGTTACGTAAATTGAATTTTTTTTGGTAGATGCGCATAGTATAGGAAAAACTTAGATCCAAGATTTGTATGTTAACTTTTTTAGTGCAATGAATTTTCTGCAGCTGATTCATCAGTTTGAGACTCTTGTCTCAGTCTATCTTACCTTGCAAATGATATCCTGAAGCATCAGTCAGGTTGCTCGAAAAGTTTTGGCAAAGAAGATATAATCCTGCATTCTGTCTTTCCTGGATTTTCTAGTTCTTGCTATGGAGTGAGTAATAAGCAGTCTATTGCTCCTTGATGACCTTTTTTCTTTTATATTAAGAAAAAAGGGGTTAATCACAATAAATCGAAAGGTAGATAGAAGAGGAGGTGGGGAGGAAGTTGCTTTTTTGTGTGCATAAGTGCATGTGACAGATTACTCTAATCCATGATTACTGGGTTGGTTTGTACTGCTTTCACAACTCTGAACCATTGATTGCAAGGCTGAGAAATCTGAAAGCTGTCATAGATGTGAGTTGGCCTTGTAAACCATTCCCCTTTTTAACATGAGGAGACTGACTGCTTCTCATAAGAATGTGTCTATTGTTTCTCTGCCCAGATAAATTGATAAGAATGCTCTCTTTGAGGAAGGTAACAAGGGTCTGTTAGTCATTTGATATGAGTGTGTGAGCCAAATCCTATTTCCTTTCTTTGGGGTAGTAGTAGCTACATCCAATCTGTTTAATGAGAATGCTTTGTTTTACTACACTTTTTGTCTATTTTATTTCACTACCCTGAGGAAGTGCCTGACTCCTCTGTTAGAGAGCTTGCCTTATTTCTGAAAAATCATTAATTAACTATTTAGAACTAAATTCTTTAGCTCAGGGAACTTCTCCTGATTTGTTGAGAGAGAAAAAACAGATGCGGTTCTCCATTCATCCACTCACACATGTTCCTATGCATGATACCTAAGCACCCCAAAAATAAACTCCACAGTAGCCTGTGCTTGATTAAATCCATCCTCACAACTGAAAAAGAAAGGCAGGATTCCCCCCAGAAAAGAAGTGTGCAGTGCTCCTGCAAAACTTTTCATTTGGTGGCTCACTATCCGGTGAAGGCTGGGAGATTTCCCGGCGCTTTCCAAAAGAACTGCCTCTGTCCTTCCAAAAGGCGTATGTCCTGTGTGGTTTAACATTTATCTTCATGACTCGGACCATCTTAGCTTCTCTTAATGAAGTGATTACTCTGGCTATATTTCTGGACACGGCGGAATCGAGCTTGTACCATTACAGTGTGGGTTGTTAGAAGACCTCAGATGATGAACCCTTAGAGGGTTCATCAAATTTCAGTGCCTTTTTGGCTAGTCATGAGAATCCTATACTACTTCTCTCCCATCTGGCCCTGTTACACATCCAAGCAAAACTTTGGAACTTCTTCTGTTACAAACCAGGTGGGGACAGTTTTCTGGAGAAAAGAAAGACACAAACCCCCAAATCCTGTCCTTCTGTCCAGTTGCACTTGAGGGAAAAGGCTGGAGCACACAGCTTTCAGAGATTCTTTGATAGAAAGGACAGTTTTAGACAACCACTACTGTACTGCCTGTCCTAACTAGTTGAACTAAGAGAAAGGTATCTGCTGTAGGATTTGGAAAAGGTTTCTCTCCTGGTATCTGCACAAAAGTTATTTCCTGTTCCTTACTTAAATTAAAGATTTTCTTCAAAGGGCTTGGCTACACTTACAAATTTGCAGCGCTGCAGCAGGGTGTGAAAACACACCCTCTGCAGCGCTGCAAATTGCGGCGCTACAAAGCGCCAGTGTAGTCAAAGCCCCAGCGCTGGGAGCCGCGCTCCCAGCGCTGTCCGTTATTCCCCACAGGGAGGTGGAGTACGGACAGCGCTGGGAGAGTTTTCTCCCAGCGCTGGCGCTTTGACTACACTTAGCGCTTCAAAGCGCTGCCGTGGCAGCGCTTTGAAATGCAAGTGTAGCCAAAGCCAAAGACCCTGCTGCCTAAATCTCTCTCTGCTGGGGCTGTATTCTAAGCTCTTGCCTATAGTGAAAATGATGAATCATTGAGATAATTGAGTGGATCTGGAAGCAAAATTTTTGCCCTTAATATTCTCCGTGGATAAAGTCCCTAAGTGGGCCCTCCTTACCAAATCCTTGGTTAGGCAAGTTGTCCTTAACGTAGAACCTTGAGTTTAGTCTTTTACTCTGACTTGTCTCTCTTTTGACCTTCTATGTCTCTAAGGCTGCCAACATTTGAAATCTTCTTTTTTTCTTTGCTACAGTAGTTTCTATAAGAAGGGTCAATGGCTTGGCAGCTCTGTCCTTTTGACATCCTTTCCTTGTCTTGTTCAGCAGCAGAGTGGTTTTAAGGAATTGTCTTTTTTCCCCTTCCCCAGGTTTTATTGGAATAATGAGAGGAGAATGACAACACCCGGGTAACACTAAATGAAAACACCCATTGTTTTTATAGATGTATACAAGGTTGATCTGAAATTCTGTCTGGAAAGAAATTAGAATGTTCAGTTATTCACTTTAGAGGCCTAGGGAAAGGGAAGGCCTCTAAAGGTACCTTGACTTGGGAGTAATGGGAACTTCTGTTTGCCCAGGTTGTAACCACTTCTTGGGTAGAGAGAAGGGAAGCCTTGGTAAAACATTTGCAATGAAGCAGTTTGGTTTTCCGTAAATTATTTCACAAATCATTACTTGGTTAATACTTGCAGCTCAGATGATATTGCAGTTTGATTGGTACTTCTCCCTTTTACTTACATAATGAGTAACTGACCCAAAAGATTTAGCCTGAACTTTCTGAGATGCAAAAACTTAATTTACAGGTAACGCTTCCAATTTAATAATAGTATTAATAAAGAGAAGGAAAGTAGATCATGATTTGACTAATTCTGTCCCCCTAGAGAATTTCTTGCCCTGAGCTCTTTATAGGGCAGCAGTAGAGGGAAGGCGATAATGGGGGTGGGGTGGGGGGTGGAGCAGAACATCAGTCATGCCCACCCAGCTAGTTTTTGTATCTGACGTTTGGTGAAAAGATCCATTCATGGGCGGTCATTGTTAGGGTACTGGGTATACTCAAGGGGTTGCAGATAATTTTGAAGTCTACCATTTGGTTTCTGGCACAGTACTGCATTTTTTCCTAATGTGATAGTTCTTAAAATCTGTAACTCAGTTTGTGAGACAGCAGGAGACTCTGGCTTCCATACCATGATAACACATCACTTAGCAATAAGTAGTTCCAGTTAACTGAATTTGATTTTGTACTTGTTCATATTTAAACAAGGGCTGTCAATTAATCGCAGTTGACTCGTGTGGTTAACTAAAAAAATTAATCGTGATTAGTCACACTGTTAAACAATAGAATACCCATTGAAATTTATTAAATACTTGTGGATGTTTTTCTACATTTTCAAATATATTGATTCAATTACAACACAGAATACAAAGTGTACAGTGCTCACTTTTTATTATTTATTACAAATATTTGCACTGTAAAAATGATGAAAATACTAGGGGTGTCAATCACAGTTAACTCGTATGATTAACAAAAACATTCATCACTATTAATCGCAGTTTTAATCGCACTGTCAAACAATAGAATACCAATTGAAATGTATTAAATATTGTGGATGTTTTTCTACGTATCCATATATATATTGTATCCTGTGTTGTAATTGAAATAAAAAAGTATACAAAAACAAAATGATGTAAAACTTCAGGGTCAACAAGTCAGCTCAGTCCTTCAGCCAATCGCTAAGACAAACAAGTTTGTTTTCATTTACAGGAGATAATGCTGCCCTCTTCTTGGAATCATAGAAGATTAGGGTTGGAAGAGACCTCACGAGGTCATCTAGTCCAACCCCCTGCTCAAAGTAGGACCAACCCCAACTAAATCATCCCAGCCAGGGCTTTGTCAAGCCGGGCCTTAAAAACCTCTAAGGATGGAGATTCCACCACCTCCCTAGATAACCCATTCCAGTGCTTCACTGCCCTCGTAGTGCAATAGTTTTTCCTAATATCCAACCTAGACCTCCACTGCCGCTTGAGACCATTGCTTCTTGTTCTGTCATCTGCCACCACTGAGAACAGCCTAGCTCCATCCTCTTTGGAATCCACCTTCAGGTAGTTGAAGACTGCTATCAAATCCCCCCTGACTCCTCTTTTCTGCAGACTAAATAAGCCCAGTTCCCTCAGCCTCTCCTCATAAGTCATGTGCCCCAGCTCCCTAATCATTTTCGTTGACCTCCGCTGGACTCTCTCCAGTTTGTACACATCCTTTCCCTAGTGAGGAGCCCAAAACTGGACACAGTACTTCAGGTTTGGCCTCACCAGTCCCTCAATCTGCTGGCAAAGTTCTTTCTTTGTAGTTGGCATTGCAAGGTATTTACGTGCCAGATATGATAAACATTTGTTTGCCCCTTTGTGCTTTGGCCACCATTCCAGAGGACATGCTTCCATGATGATGACGCTTGTTTAAAAAAAAAAATAAAAAAAAAAGTGTTAATTACATCTGTGACTGAACTTATTGCGGGAGAATTGTATGTCCCCTGCTCTGCTTTACCTGCATTCTGCGATATATTTCATGTTATAGCACATGTGGTTCATTTTAAGAACACTTTCACTGCAGATTTGACAAAATGCAAAGAAGGTACCAATGTGAGGATTCTAAAGATAGCTACAGAACTCGACACAAGTTTTAAGAATCTGAAGTGCCTTCCAAAATCTGATCGGGACAGAGCATGCGGAAACTACAGAACCCGAACCACCAAAAAAGAAAATCAACCTTCTGCTGGTGGCATCTGACTCATGATGATGAAAATGAACAGGCATCGGTCTGCACTGCTTTGGATTGTTATCGCGCAAAAACCCATCATCAGTATGGATGCATGTCCTCTGGAATGGTGGTTGAAGCCTGAAGGGACATATGAATCTTTAGCCCCTCTGGCACATAAATATCTTGTGACAGTGCCATGCAAACGCCTTTTCTCACTTTCAGGTGACATTGTAAACCAGAAGCAGGCAGCATTATCTTCTGCAAATGTAAACAAACTTGTTTGTCTGACTGGCTGAACAAGAAGTAGGACTGAGTGGACTTGAAGGTGCTAAAGTTTTACATTTTTATTTTTGAATGCAGGGGTTTTTGTACATAATTCTACATTTGTAAGCTCAACTTTCATGATAAAGAGATTGCACTACAGTACTTATAGTAGGTGAATTGAAAAATACTTTCTTTTGTTTTTTACAGTGCAAATATTTGTAATAAAAAATATAAAGTGAGCACTGTACAATTTGTATTCTATGTTGTAATTGAAATCAATATATTTGAAAATGTAGAAAACATCCAGAATATGTAAATGGTTTTCTATTATTGCTTAACAGCGTGATTAATCATTTTAATAGTGTGACAACCCAAATTTAAACTTATCTACAAAGTGTAAGATGTAGAAATCAGGACAGAGAAGGAACCTCTGTGTATGTATTTGAAAATAGTTATAGGTGTTGCACCAGAATTCACTCAGCATAGTTAGTACATCTTTGATGGAAAGATAATGGAGCTTTGGAGGCACATTTCAAAACTTAAATCAGACTATGAGGTGTTAAATTTAACGGCCCAAAAAAACCAGATTCAGTGTAAAACTACACTGTAAGGTAATGATAATGTTAATTAAATAAACATAAGAAAGGAAATTCAAAGTTTGACTCCCTCAGCTACTGTATCTTAGTTCTTTTGTGGGTTTGTATGACGGCCATCATTCAATTAACACCTGTAGTATCTGACACTGTATAAAAAAGCTTCCCAGTCCTTAGACTAGTATACAGGTGTGAGATCTCACATATCTGTGTTAACTTACTAAATGTTTATATGGTGACCACTAGCATATTGTATATTAATATATTTAACTATATTCATATATAAAAAGACAAAAATTAACTGTGGACCATCTACAATAAGCAATTCTTTCTTCCAAAATAGACCTGGATCATTGAATTTCATTATATTTTAGTGTTTTCTTGTAAAATATGTGCTCTAGTTCAAACAGGAATTAATTCAGAGAAGTTGTATGGCTTGCGTTGTGCCGGAGGTCAAACTGAATGATTGCATTGGTCCCGTCTGGTGTTATAATCCATGAATCTATTAATTTATTCTTGTGATGACTTAAAACAAGTTTGGCCTATTTCATCTCTAGGTTGAGCACTCTTTAACATGGGGAGTATTGGCTTTTGTATGTGTATTTGGGAGCCTATGTTCTGTTCCTTATGTTCTATGAGTTGTGTGCGGTTAGTACATATCAAGGTTATAAGCAGCTATGCGTAGTCATGACTTGCACCAGTCAGGGACTGGGATTTTAACTTTGAGGTTTCAAATTAAACCTGTTCTTTGCCAGTTATTTTAAGGCATTCCAACTGTTGGCCACATGCCACAAAGGCTGTGGTTTCTTCCAATGACCCTTTCGTCTGTAAAATTTAGCAAATTGAAAGAATTAATAAATATGAGACTTAACCATGGTTGTTAACACAGCTCCTTCTCCTGTCCCTTCCCCACTTTTTTTGGAACAGTTCATCACAAATGATATTTCTGACGTCCAAAAAAAAAAAAAAAAAGTTCAACGGTAAAGGAAAATTCTGTGAATCCTTCATCCTGAAACGCTATCTGGTTTTCAGCTATTTTGGCAGCACAAATATCAGCAGTCCAGTTATTAAAATGTTCCTGAAATACAAATCAAAACTTGCCAAATCTTATGGAGTTATTCAAAATATCTTAAAGATAAACTTATCAGTTTGTAATTTTTAGGAACTTGTTTGTTTATGCATTGCAATGTTCATCTGCATTAGCTACTCCCATAAGTGGTTTGTGTATAAGACCAGTACGGCATTCTGTTTGTATGATGTACTATAGCTACAAGGTAGTCTGTAACAGAAGTCTTTTTTGGAGAATATTGGTTGTTTTTATTGAGGGTTGTTTTTTTTAAGAAAGGGAAGTAAGATGAACTGTGGGGAAGGATTTGAAGAACTTTGGAATGGAAGATCATAGAAAACTAAAACTCCAATCTGTTTGAAAATCAATTTTATTTGTTTAGGTAGTTCATTGCAAACATTTGTGAAAATAGTATCAACCTCGGTGCACAGTGCTGGAAGCCTACATGCACTTTCTCACTTCCAGCCATTTAATGAATAGTTTTGGTAGTTAAATTGCTGAAATATCTTGACATTTCAGTTAATATAGTTTTCTTGGTTAATATATAACCTAGGTGTTAAGTTATTTAAAATCAACATGTTATTTTTATTGCTTTTCCATGCCTGCAGCTATGACACTTTGTGGTATGTCTTCAGATCACACAAGCTAGGAAAGCTTAGACTGGGTCAGTGTTTAGACTGGAACCTCCATGGAAGACCTACTTGATGTGGGGAATGGCTCTTGGCCATTCAATAGGTAACATTCGTCCCTCTGAGACAGTACTGAACCAATTCCCTAATCATAGTTTTAGGATGTACTGTGCTAATGGAGTTTTTCCATCATTCTAGTTAAATTAAAAAATAATGTGTCATCTGTCATCTGGCTGGTTAAATTGACCGTAATGAAGGAATTTGATATTTGACTTATAGATTAAAAATTTTAAAATGTATGGGGTTGCTACTACAGCCATATTTTAATTTCATTCAGTTTTAGGGCTAAATGTTGTCTCCCCGATCCCTCTTTGATTTTAAAGTAATGTATTTTGTAGGCAAACATAGTAGACTGTTTCCTTTCCACTTTAACTTACTTTTCTTAAAGCTATAAAAAGCAAACACAAGGAGCAGTAGGAGCGAGAGAGAGAGAGAGAGAAAAACATTAATTCTTAAAAGTACTGGCTAAGTACTGCACTGTCTACCAGAAACTTAGGTGGGTTGAAAGCAGAACATGAACTCATTCCACTAAAACAGAAGAGAAAACTTTGTGTATGATAGGAAAAAATCCTAAAATTTTCCACTATGACCAGTTATCTGAATCTATTTCTTAAGAAGCCTTACCAACGGCCTCTTGCAGGTGACTCTCATTGGTATGAAGATGTCTGTCTACCCAGATACTTATATAACCCTCAGCACTGTACTGTCTTAGCACGTGCCAAAATTTAAATAGGACTGTGCTCTCTCTCTCTCTCTCTTTCTCTGTCTCCCTTCCATGTTTTTTTGGAGACTTCAAATACGCGAGAACTTCCAGTGCCCAACTGTGTATTCTTCTAAGAAGAGGCTTAGCTCAAGACTTCAACCTTCATTGAGCTGGTCAAATGATGGGCTTTCTCCTGATCTATGGAAGAAGTATAGACACTTGCCAGTAGCAGTCAGCTGAACTAGAACCTCCTTGAACTGTTTGGATCCAAGCGTGCATGTGCTTTTTCTGATTAGAGATGCTGATGACAATAGACTAATCAGTGTTTATTGTTGATACCACAGCTGTCCCCTGTAAAATGATCTTTCTAAGCCTTTTAACACTTTACTCCTTCACATGTCCCCATGAGAGAAATCAGTTTCCCTTTCCCCTTCCTCAGATGTCCATTAATGAAGATGACAGGTTTGGAACAGTGCACTCCAGTAGGAAAATATAAATAGCTCTTTCCACCTCCACCCCCGGCCCATCCCCACACACATTCAATAGGTACAGATGCATAATATATACTGTACCATTAATATGGACAAACTAAGGGCATATGTACAGGGTGGAGTAATGTGCACTCTGGGATGTGCTTTTTGTTGCGCATTAATTGATACTGTTTCAAACAGCACTACATTAAAGAGCACTAGAAAACTTTTAGTGCCCACCAGCAAGGTCTAAATGGACCAAGTAATGTGCAACATGTTAGTGGACTTAGAAATCACACCCTCATGCATTACCTCACTGTGTAGACAAGCTATAAGAAAATAATTGAACAGGAATTCAGAAATCAATAGAACCCTGTTTAAAAACCTCTAGATGAATAACCTCACAAGAAAATCTGCACAACTCATACTTAAGAGGAGGCAGATTTCTGCCAAGGAACTGGATCGGAACTGAGAAAGAGAAAAATGGGATTGTGACAGTGTTAAGCTGTGATGTTGTTAAAAAGTTTTCTGTCAAAAGCACCAACTCCCAGTGAAAATCTCTCCCTACAAGCTGTGATGAATTAGTATGGGAGCTTGTAAATAATATATGATCACAGAATATTTTTCTGTTTTGTAAACCAGTTTCTTGTCCTCCTGATACTGAAATAATTAATTAAAAGTTTAAAAAGTACAGGGATTCATAGTGGAGAAGAGAGGGGACTAGAGATACATCTGTGTAAAATTAACAAGATTACTTGTTTGGCCATACTTGGCCAAAAAACACATTTGGAACAGCTGACCAAAATTAGGAACATAGTGGAATTGTAAAATGTGAAAGGAATTTCTGTAGTTTTCTTTAATAAATCAAATACTGTTACAACTTCCAGAAATGCAAACGGGGGCGTTTTAGAGGAGCTCGACGCTGTGGAGTGAGACATACTGAAGGGACAGTTGACAATTGGAGGCTCATTTATTCTTGTGTTGCTGCTGTGTCATTCTTGCACGTGATATTGGTTAATTTTTACCAAGTTGGATAAGGATTGCATGTGCCTGGTTATGAATAAAACAAAAACAGCATTCCATTTTAGTTTAACATATTGTTAGGTTTAGATTTGTAGTTAAGGAAGAAAATGTGCTGTAAGTGGCATTATTTTCTGTGTTTGGGGTTAGGATATTTGTGGGGAGGTAGGACAAAAGGTGCAAAGGGTGCAAACCCATAGCTATTTACTAATGTATATTATCTGGGGTCTGGTTTCTTCTTAATCAGTTTGTGTAGCTGAAAAATGTGTACTAACATACACCTCGACATAACGCTGTCCTTGGGAGCCAAAAAATCTTACCGCGTTATAGTTGAAACTGCGTTATTTTGAACTTGCTTTGATCCACCGGAGTGCGTCCCCCCTCCCCTCGTGCACTGCTTTACCGTGTTATATCCGAATCTGTGTTATATCGGGTCGCATTATATTGAGGTAGAAGTATATATTACATGAAAATAAACAAATATACTCATCAGAAATTGGTTACTATTTTCTTTCCTAGTAGTCTAGAATGTAATACACAAACAAATTGTGTATTTTTTTGTAGGTGGAAGGGGAAAATAAGCATCTATTCTTATCCTTAAAAATTGATAGTTGTTGCGCAACAGGGTGGGAGCAGGGACGTTGCATGTTTCTTGATATGTTTATTTTCACTTCTCTTTCTTTTACTGGTTCACATCACTGCTCATTCCCGCTCTTCCTGCATGATAATAAATGGTGCCTTTTCCTCTTCTTCCTTTTTCTTTCATTTTCCCACTTCTCCTCCCCCATTCCTTCATTTTCACAGCATAATGTTTCTGTGGGACATCCCATCAAGCAGTCCAAGTGTCACATTGACTTCACAGAAGAGGAGGCTGAGCTGACTCCTGTAAGTTATGACGTGTCTGTCTCTCCCCTTTTTGTGCGCCTGTGGCCCCTTGTAATTAGAAACCACATCAGTGGTTTGAGCCTTATACATTAACACCTCAGCAATGGAGACTGTAGCGAAGCCTATATCATAACCTGTAACATTTTGCAGACTTCCTTACCTATCCTCTATCAATTAATTCCCAAATGTACTAGTTTGAGTAAGCTATTTACACTCTAGTTAAAACTGTGTATTAAGCCTGATTGCCGCTAGCAAAGCTTCACCCATTCCAAGGGAAGGGTGCAATATGAGATTTCTCCACTAGATGCGTGCTAGGATTTATAATGATACCTCGCTCTTATACAGTGCTTTCCATCCGTAGATCTCAAAGAGCTTTGCAAAGGAGGTCAGTGGCATTATTCTGGTTTTACAAATGGGGATGCTAAGGCATATGAAGGTCACCCAGCAGGCTAGTGGCAGAACCAGGACTAAAGTCTTCTCAGCATTTATTTATAACAATAGAGTAAAAGTATAAAAACTCAGTTTGGTAGGCAAGTGTGTCTACAGAATTTAATGTATTTAAACTTCTTTACATTTTTTTAGTCTCTTTCAAATTAGACATTTTTTTTCCTTCAAAAGTACTATGTCATTTTGAATCTTAAAAACAAGAGTCTGAAGAACAGGAAATATTATTACAATTTGAAATTACAGTACAGTGACCTTTACTCGGAATTTTAAGAGTGCCAAAATGTGGGTTTTTCTTATCAGATGTCACTGTTTCTGGTCCCATCCCCTTTTCCAAATTTTTGTCTCTGAGAATAGATATGATTTAAAAATGGAATTGCAAAACAGCTTTCTAGTTCTTCCAGTGACTCTGTAAAACATAAATTGCACAACAATGCCCTCAGCTGGCTAAATTAGGCAAATCATTTAGTATTCATAATATATTTTAATAGAGCTTGATAAGCCAAGAGAATCTTGTGAAAATAGAATATTATTTAGATTCGATACGTAGGTTTTCTGCTTCAGTCATAAAAATAAAGTTTAAAAAAAAATCCAAAACCTGATTAGTCATGTTAGTCTTTGGAAAAACTTCTGGTGAAAAACCATTTATTCATAACCCAGTGGTTTACATGGATGTTTTTCAGGATTCTTCCTTTTGCTAAAGTCATTATAGAAGATAAGTTAGACAAGAGCACAGCAAATGTAGATATCCTAGTAATAGATGAATTTCTATATAAAAGGAATGAATCAGTCAACTGGATAATGACATACAGTACTCTAGCTTTAGTAAAATTATCCACATGGATAGAACAATTTCTCTGTGAATGAAAATATACAGAAAAACTTATATGGGTTTTCTCCTTGCCATGCTAAGTAGGAACTTTTCTGTGTTAGTCATTTGGTTTTTTGTTGTTGTTCTTGATGGTCATTCTTTCTTACATCTGTATATTGACGTAGTCCTTATTTTTTAAACATCTGATTAATGGCTTTACTCTTACTATTTATTCATGCAAAATTTGTGGTTAAGTTTTTTTTTGTCTACAATATTTGTGATCTTTGTCATTGGTAAATATCTTTTGCTCTGATGTGCTGTTGTTTTCCATTTGTCTAAGTAACGGACCAAGTGCAAACTGTGCAGTAAGATTACAGAATGGTTGGGCAGAGTGTAGCCCTAAACATCTTTTATGATTTTTTTATATTTGAAAAAATTGCTTTGTAAATTTCAATAGCCTTATGTTGTCATTGCAGTATATTTCTGTAGATTTGAATGCAGTAGCACTGACTGTTTTAAAGGGAAAAGTTTAGTGGGGACCTCATCTATTTACAATGTAGATGACTTCATAAGAAATGTAGCAAGATGTTCTGCTGTTCCTGAGATACACACATTTTCCGTGTACTGGGGTGAATCATTCTATAAAGAGAGTCTTAAGAAGATGTTGTCTATGAAACTTCAAACAGGCTTTAGATATAGATTAAATCTACTTTGTAACAGAAAGCTAAGAATAGCAAGTTAAAGAGTAAGTTCTTAAGAAATTTCAGAAGATTGGGGGGGGGGGAAGAATTGTGAAATTTGCATCAAACTGTTATAATTATGTATTGTCTATAGGAGTGTAAAGAACATGTAAACTTATCTGCTTACAGTAGTACGGTATTTTAATATTTGGATAATGTAAAGTCTATAAATCTTTCAAATAATTCTTAATTAGATATATCAGATGTACTTTAGGATCATAATTTAACATAAGTTTTCATAGGTATATTCCAACTATTTCTGAATGGAGAGATTGCTCCATATTGTATCCTTCAAGTCTCTAACTTCAAAGGAGCAACCTCCTTAGATAAAGAACTGATATGAAATAAGCAACTCATTTGCATTGCAGCCCTATTTAACTTCCGGGTTTTCATGTCTAATAATAGTGTGTATGTAGGCTTGGATGGATTAGTTTTTTGTCGATTAGTAAGTGTCAATTTCCCTGTATTACATACAAACCAATGCAGTATTTCCATTGATCATCAAAATTTACTTTTGGGCAAAGTAAGAAAAATGTTGCTTGACAATTCTAGTGTTTGATTTAAGGATATTTACTTTTTTGACAGGTGATGTTGACAATTTGTGATTTAACAGTTATAAAGCTATAACTTTTTGAATCTCAATGCCTACTGACATGAAATAATTGTGTGACCTTCTATGCCATTCATTGCCCAATTTTTCCAGTGCTTTCCTGCAATTCTGAAAATTTAAATAGATAATAATTGGTATAAAAAGCTTAAAAGCCATCATCTTGCACAGCTGTGAAAATTTAAATAGATAAAAATAGAAAAAAATGCTTAAATATCAGTATCCGTTGAAATTAATAATTCTGCCAATCTTAAGTGTATGGCATGTTGTATAGTAACTCTGAGCATCATATATTTGCAAGCTGCAGTATTTTAAGTGCATATTTTAAAAGTAGTTTTTCCCTAAAGAATTCAGTTTGTAAATAAACAGGCTGACGTACAAGTTTTTGTCTATATATGTATAAATTTGCTACCCATGATGCATGTGTTAGACATTTGACTGGGAAGAAGTAATCCGTTCCATTAATGTATGAAACACTTTAGTGTTTGCTGGAATTTCATAGTGTCTTTTTTTTAACTTTGAAGTCTGTTCTCCTCTTGAGCCCTACCAACCTCAGGAATTAAAAACAGTCCATTGAGCTTATTAAAAAGGAAACTGCCATTCTTTGTGAAAGGAGAGGGAAACTGTTTGTTTTTTGGATATTTGAAAGATTTTCTGCTGCAGTTCAATACACTTCAACACAGTACTTTCCCAGTGATCACCATCATGCTATGTGCGAGTCCTCTGAGTCCATCAGTTTTATCATGTCTAACAAAGACTTCCTTACATTTTTGTCTCATGTTTATTTTTGGGAAAGCTAAAACTCTTACTAGAATCTTCAGACGTCTTAGATGATTCATAAACATCTCTTTGAGACAGATGGGAGTGTTTTATTTTTTGTTTATAAATTGAGATTAATATAAATATTTGCAGTCTCAGAGCTGTTCTTTGTTTATAGCAGAGAAAAAATATGAAGCAGACCAACTCCATTCCTTTCTTTCAAATAAGTTAAGACTATCAAATTGTAACTGAGTATTTTGCTACCATGGAAGGAGAAATTGTCAATACCAGTACACAGGCAAAAGATTTGTGGTGCAGCTATTAATGTCGCTTGATACGTACATTAGTTTTAATTACATTCTTACAAGAAAACACTGAGTAAAATGGTACATATGACCTTTTATCTTATTTAGCTGATAAGTACATGTAAACAGTAGGGTGGAAGTGTTTTGTATAGAAGTTTATATTCTAAATGCTTGAAAATATGCTTGGTTATTCTGCACTGTAGTTATAAATGTTTACAGTATTTATGAATAGGAGCAAATAGAGTTGTAGCATTGAAATCTCTTCCTAGAATAGCATAAAAATCCAGTGTTTGTGTGGCGGGCTCTTTGAAAATATTATAAAATGCTATATCCAACAGCTGGTCCCTGAACCCCTCCTGATATGTAGGCCTGAAGATATAGATGTGTCCCTTTCTTTCAAGGAAGGAAGGAATGCAGGAAATCTTTTGAAGTCCTAAAAGTAATTTGGAACAAAGTACATATACCATGTTTTTATGAACATCAAGGCAAGCTGTTTTTTATTGAATGAACTATATGTGAAAAGTATTTTACATTTTAAAAATATTTATTGAAATTAAAAGGAATTTAATGTCCATTTTCTCCAAACTTAGCTCTTGTAATGTGTTATGTACTGATGACATAAAACCTGTGGTGATTCGTGGAATGTGTTGTGTTAACACATTTGCATGCTTAAATCTTATTTTTTAATGCTTATGTTTGAGATTAAAGTTTAATTTTGGTAGAGTTATTAGAGGTATCCCCTATTTCTGTATTTATTTGATTTTCAGTTCTTTGGATTAAATTTGCAGTTCAGGGATTTTTATGCATGTGATAGCTTGCAGTGTTTTTCATTTTTGTAATTTTAAGGGTGGTTGTGAAGGATATGGATTAGGTTTTTATAAATCTTTTATCGGATGAGAATATTTGGTCAGAGAATCTTGGTTTTGATTTGAATCATTTTTGATATAGTGTTCATTTTATGGTATCTAAGTGCAACTTGTAAAGTTACAACTTGCAAAAATTGAAATATCATTATTAACAAAAAAATTAATGCAGCTTGAATTGCCTGTTCAGATACATTATTTTTTATATATATATATTCATTTTGTACATTTTCTGTTTGTAATTTCACTCATTTGTTTTCTTCTCACCATATGTTTCCCTTTGCATCTATCCCTGGCCTTTTAAAATAAATTTTAAAAAAGGAAAGTATTTAAAAATTGTCTGACAATTTATTCTTTATTGTGCAAAACCACTCAAACATAGTGAGTTGCTTTTGTGTGTGTTGTAAACATGGCCCCTGAAAAAAGAATACTTCTGATAAGATGATCAGCTACAAGCATATATAATGCTGACTTGTAAAATCAGTCTTCTTTCCTTCATTCTACGCTAAATGTTTCTGCCTTTTCTGTGATGGCCAAAACAAGCTACATTGAACCGCTTACACTAATTGTGGTGAGACCACACTTGGATACCTTTTGTGAAGAAATCCTGCAGTGAGATCCTTGCAGAAAGCTGTCTCAGCCCTCATCAAGCTCCCACAACAGGACTCTCACTAAGGGCTTGGCTACACTCGAAACTTCAAAGCGCTTTGAAGTGCGAGTGTGGTCGCGGTGCCAGCTCTCCCAGCGCTGCAGGTACTCCACCTCCCCGAGGGGATTAGCTTACAGCGCTGGGGCACTGTTTACACTGGCGCTTTACAGCGCTGTAACTTGCTGTGCTCAGGGGGGTGTTTTTTCACACCCCTGAGCGAGAAAGTTGCAGTGCTGTAAAGCGCCAGTGTAGCCAAGGCCTAAGCTGCTCTTTGGATTCTACCACACTGGACCCCTGTACTCTTAATCTTCTTGAGTCTGAGCAAAGTCCAAGCACTACCTCAGGCACTGGGTCTTTAGGCATACGCTCAGGATACAGATCCTTTATCTAGCACCCCTTCGGAGACCCTGCAGTCCAACTGCCCAGTCCCTGAAACTGTTGCTGGCTCCTCCAGACTCTTCAATAGCTTAAGCATACCCCTTACCGAGAACTCCAACCGTGTGTGCACTCAGGTTTTCAGTTCACCTCTTCAAGGACAGTGGATAGTTGAAGCAAATAGACTTTGCAACAGGGTTCCAAAAGCAATCATTCATTAGTTTAGACAGCACAAAACACAAATCCAGAAAAAACAATAAAATCCCTATATGCCACTCCCAGCCTCTTTTCCTCACTGCTCTTGAGTGTTCTTTGAGATTTGGTCAGAGTCTTCTAAGGTATCCAGGATCCTTCCTCTCTCCTGCATATGGCTTCCAAATCATGGAATCTGTATGACCTCTGTGTTATGACCCTGTCTCTTATAACTTTCAGTTCCCTTCCTCAGGTGACTTCCGGATCAACCTTGTCAGGTGTTGTAGGTCCTCTACCAGATGATCCAATGCTTAGTTACCAGCCAGCTTGGTAGAACCAGTCTTTTTGGTTTGTCCACCTCTAGCATATCTTTTGTATTCCTTGGGTGGATTTTTTCACATGCCAGTGTATCTCGATAATCCCTTCACCCACCCAGGTATGTCTACTTAATGCACATTAGTGCATTGATCACCCATTCCTCACTCCCAGTGGGTGTCTCTGAAAAGAAGTTAACCCATTGAGGTCAGGTAACAAGCAGCACAAGACTGAACAAGTAAACTGAGTCACACATTTTATAAAAATAATGCAGTAATCTCCCACATTGTTACAGAAGCTAATACACCTGCTTATACCTTTACAGTATGCAGTAGTTGACATAAGAGTTTGGTGAATCTCTAAAACTGCTTCACTGAATGGAAGCAGAAAACATTGAGTATTTGAATATTTGCAGATATCCAATGTTATGAAGTTTTGTTTAGTGCATACAGCAGGATGAAGTTCTTCAAGAACTTTCCCACTCTTTCCATTGCATGTAGGATTTAATAGCTTCATTTTTATACAAGACCTTGGGAAAGGGAGGTTGAGAAAATTCAGTCCAAGTAAAGACAATATCATATGTCTTTAAAGAAAAAATGGTGTTTCAAAATGTTTACCTATAAATAAATTGAGTAGAGGGATTCTAGCCATGTGTACGCAGTGTGTACAATTTTTGGCTTGAATGAATACTTTGTGAAAAGCTGGGCTAGAAATACCTGACCATTTTACCTATTTAGCAAACTCTGCGGACACTCTGCTTGACTTGGTCTTGATTACATGTACGTGAATAAGTCCTGTTATGCCTGGTGTGTACTGACTTGAAAACATTAATTCTTTGAGTATTCTGGATATAGCTGTGCAAATGGCATAACTAAACCAGAATTAATGTCTTCTAATGCAGTGTTTTAGCTCCCTTACTCCCCTTCTAGAAAGACCCTTTTCTCCTAACCGTGCTCTGGTCTTCATTGTAATGGGAGGATGAATGTTGCAGGGAGCTAGGGGGTTGTCTTTAAATTATCCATTTTTCTTAATTGTCTCAGACTGTTTCAAGTCTTTTTAATTTCTGGTGTTCAATTGTATGCTACCTGATTGCAGTATTACAGACATTACCCCTAAGGGAAAGAAATGTACTTTTTTTATTAGACTAACAGTGGGAAATGTCTTTTAGTTATGGGAAACTGATTGTCCGTCTATGCTAGGAGTCAATGAATCAACTATCACAGCAGGGAAAAAAATTAATGGAACACAGAATTTTATTGGCCACCTGGCAAATACTAAATATGGCTACATTAAGAAATACTATATTGTGGCTGGGGTCTTACTATTTTGTCTAAATATAATATTTAGACTCTAAAAGCAGTCAGGCAGAATTTACTGCCACTGGCTGCCTTCTACTTATTCTAACCGATTAAGTTAAAGTTGGGTGGGCAAAGGACAGAAATATTGGATAATCCAGACATATTGGCCAAATGTATTAAAGATTTGGAAATATGAAAGTTACCATGAAAAGTTTTTGCTCACCCCTTTTGGAGTAGCAAGTTTTATTTTTTATTTTTATCTGTATGTCATAACTCTTACCTGGGTTTCTGAATTTTATGTCAATAGTATTTCTAGATGTAAATTGTGCCTAGGAAAAATACGTTCATTTAGGATTATACTTAAAAGGATAATGTGCGTCAAGGGTTTGTAGGTCAAAATACTGACCTGCATTTTTGTAACATAGAATCATGGAATTTAGAGAGGGAAAATTGGATGATGAGTCATCTGGTCCATCCTTGGGGGCCAACACAGAATTGTTGCTATAGTAAATTTTTATTGCTTTATATCCAGTTCGTCTTGAAATGTCTCAAGCAATGAGGTTTCCATTACTGCTTCTGGAAGGTTATTCCATAACTTAACAAATATCAATCTCAAAACATAGATTTTAAGTGGTTTAAAACTGCAGACTAAGTTTGCAGAGTGTATTTCTACCCCATAAAATGGAACAAAAGTAATCTTGTAAATAATCCTTTTTACTTATTCCCTTGTGCCTAATACTCCATTGGTCCACCTTAAATTATTATTCTCTCTCTGTGATATTTATTCATTTCAAGTATTTGAAAAATGTTATATTCACACACAGTTGTTGCTTTTCCAAGCTCCTTTGCTTAGCAAGGAGAATGCTCCCTGAGCAAATTTGCACTTCCCTGTACCAGCACTGATTTTTAAGGTATATAGGATACATCCATTTTTCTGCATAGAACAGAATTCCCCTTCTCTGTGAAAGATACTACTGTAATTATGCTGGATGATACCTGCTATGATTGCTAATAGAATAATTGTGCTGCTAGGGCTCAGTCTTGCAAGATTTTGAGCTTCCTCAACTCTTGCTGAAATTAATAGTTATAACTAGCAAAAGACTGTTCTTTTCTCTTATAAGAATGTCTGTCTGGCAATCCTACCCCAAATTAATCAGTAATGGAGGCGAGAAACCCCTTAAGCCATACACCCTGGCTACAATTTCCCACAGCTCAACCATTGTGCTCCAGACCAAGCTCCTGTTACTGCAGGCCTCGTGTTATATTTTCAGCTAAACGATAAATACATAGAACTCCAGCAGCACCCTTTCCTGCTAAACTTTATTTTCTTGATTCTCTGTGGTCTGAAGCATTTGGGCTTCTTTTTGCCTTACTGTGAGCAGGTGTTCCTGTTCCCCACCCCAATACACACACAGACAGCAGGCAAGATGGCCAGTGTGGGGAAGAAGGGTAGTGAAGAGGTGTCTCCTGAAAGGTGGTATTAACAACCTTGTGTCAAAAGTTCCTTCCAAGAAACAGCGCTACCTCACTGGGAGAGAGTGAGGTCCCAACTCCCACCCGTCTTCTGTCCAAGAAGGCTAAGGATAAACACCCCTAGAAAAAAGCCGAAGTAGCATACTCTCTAGCCATGACGCTGCATCGCAAAAGAGAGAGCGAGCTGGAATCCATTAAATCCAACAAGGACATTAGTGAGGAGCTTATTCAAACAGAATTCTTTGATCCTATGTTAAGAAATGTTAGACACCTTTGAGCTCCATCCTGACCCAGCCAAGCTGAATAGGAAGTATTTCCCCCTTTATTCACGAAAGAATTTGGTCAAGTCTCTTGATAAGGCAGTGTGATACATTCCATTCTTGCTGAGCAGAAGTTCCTAGAAAGGGCAGGAAACTTTGCAGGCAAGTCTTTATTTACATTTTACAACATTCTTATAAAAAGAACAGGAGTACTTGTGGCACCTTAAAGACTAACTAACAAATTTATTTTAGCATGAGCTTTCATGCAAAATAAATTTGTTAGTCTTTAAGGTGCCACAAGTACTCCTGTTCTTTTTGTGGATACAGACTAACATGGCTGCTACTCTGAAACCTAACATTCTTATAGTTAAGCTTTGCTTCTTCTGCAAGTAGTGTCCTTATGGGTGCTCCCCTGTAGTTGTGCTTGCATCCTGTGCTGCTAATTGGAGAACTTTGGTAGCAGTGTCCATTAGGCCCACACGTGTGCGGTCTCTGTTGCGCCACGAGGCTAGTCTGCGCATGCGGGCTAGTCCCCCCCCTCAGTTCCTTCTCAACCGCCCTGGCTAGAGACGGAACTGATCCCAGTCCATTAGGACCATTACTTTTGATTTGTATTTCTATAGTTAGCTAGCCTCCTAGTTCTTAGTTGTAGTTCTAGCTGTAGTGTTTTCTCTTATTCCCTCCCCCCCTTTTTACAAAATATACTTTTTTCTGCTTTTTTCCCCTTGTTGTGGACCCTTCCCTCAATGTGGTATGCCCCACTCACCAGGCTTCAAGAAGTGCCTCTCTTGCAAAGAGGCAATCTTTGTTGCAGACAAGCACTCCAGTGCATTCGCTGCCTCGGGAAAGGCCACATTTAACAAAAGTGTGATCTTTGCCAGGAAATCAGACCCCGGTCTCATAAGGATAGAGAACTCGGACAGAAAATTATTTTCATGCAGGCGGCTTTTCCACCCTCTCTGTACCCACGCCACAAGTCACCTGGAAGATGTGAGTCTTCCCCAGAGCCTTCAAGATAAAAAGGCTGTGGGTCAAAGAAACAAATTGCTGAGACCTTTCACAAATCATCAGAAAAGAGCAGAAAATCCCAACAGTGAGACCCGAGAGAGCCACAGTGACACTGAGGACAAGGACAGGAGTAAGCACTCCTCTAAAAAAAGGTATTACCAGTATGCAATTTTACATAGGTACCATCATCGACACCTCATTTGGCACCAGAGCATCCAGTATGGACAAGATCTTCATCCTCCATGGTACTGCCAGCAGCATCGAGTCAGTCGGCACTGCTGGAATTCAGACACTCTAGGGACCTTCACGTATCAGACATTCTGGAGTCTCCTCTTCTCGGTGCTGGGACTTCTGCACCAAGTCTTCGAACAGCATGAGAGTCTTTCCTGCTGCTCTGTCATGCTCCTCCCAGTCTCTAGTGAAGGCTTGGATAGCGAACCTGAGGAGGCAGAATCACAGTTTTCCTCCCAGGCTCCTTACAGTGTTTAGTATCAACAGAGTCCTCGAATCACCACCACCATCTTGGTACAGCCACCCATGGGCGCCACCACCACCCCAGTGGCCATACTGGGACCCCTGGGCTGCATATCGACACTGTGCCTCTCAAACCTCTTACCACTGAGCATTGCTCATAGGGTGGGGTGCACATCTAAATGGCCTTGCAACAAAAGACAAATAGTCACCCATGGAGATATCCCTTCACATCAACCGCCTCGAGCTAAAGGCGGTCAGGAACGCCGGCACCCACTTTCTGCTACTGATCAAAGTATCATACATGAGAGTCCTAACAGACAATCGACAAGGGGGAGCCAGGTCACCCTCCCTTTCCGTGGAGGCAATGAGACTATGGAAGTAGTGTATCTCCCACTGTTACACTGTCAGCAGCCTACCTCCAGGCACACAAAACTCAATAGTGGATAATCTCAGTTGCAAATTCCCACACAATCATGAGTGGGAGCTCGACCCAGTAGAACTTCACAAACTATTCAGGGGGCACCTACCACAGACTTGTTCACCCTTACCTGAGCAAGAAATGTCCACGCTACTGCTCCCTGGACAATGCTCTCCTCCTCCTGAGATGGAGACCTTCTTTACATCTTTCCTCCTTTTCCCTTACTATCAAAGGTCTTGCTGAAAATAAAAAGATGGAGCACACATCATTCTGATCACTCCTACTTGGGTGAGACAGACCTAGTACCTTTATCTGTCACAGCTTGTGATATACCCACCAATCCCTCTCCCTGTCTCTCCATACCTCCTCTCCCAGTTCAGAGGACAATACCCTACATGCCAGCTTGGGGGTTCTCTGCCTCATGGAATGTCTCCTTCTTGGTTCGAACACCTAGAAAGCTCCTGTTCGAAGGAGTCATAGGAGGTATTATTATGCAGCAGAAAGTCCTTGACATGACGTACCTACCTGCAAAAATGGTGCAGGTTTCAAATTTGGTGTACTTCCCAACAAATCTCCCTGACATCCATGACTCTTCCACATATCTGAGCCCTTTTTTGGCTAGTATCAGAGGGGTAGCCATGTTAGTCTGGATCTGTAAAAAAGCAACAAAGAGTCCTGTGGCACCTTAAAGACTAACAGATGAATTGGAGCATAAGATTTTTTGGCTAAGCTCTCTGAGTTCACCTAGCAGCTATAACAGCCTTTCACCAACTCAGTGTTGTCACACCCAACCACCAAAGGGTTCCTCAAGGGCATAGTAAACCTCTTCCCACAACCTTGACTTCCTACTCCCACATGGGTCTTAAACCTGGTACTGGAAGGATTGACCAGGCCTCCCTTCTAACCCCTGGCCACGGAGAACAGGAGAAATAGCAGCTCTGATGGCACAGCCCCCTACGTGGTATTCTTTCGGGCCAAGATTACGCTCAGGCCACATCTGAAATTCATTCCTAAAGTAACCTCCCCATTTCACATGAAAAAATTGATTCATCTTCACCTACCCCAAGCCTCACCGTGACAACAAGGAGGCTATATTACACTCTCTCGATGTCAGGAGAGCCCTAGCCTTCTACCTGGACAGGATGAAGATTTTCAGGAAAATCCCCCAGGCGATTTTGAGGAAAGATCCAAGGGCTCAGCAATATCAGCCCAAAGACTCTCCAAGTGGATCTCGAATTGCATCAGACACTGCTACCAAGTTTGCAGTATGAGCCCTCCAGATACTATTCGTACACACGCCACAAGGTTGATCTTCTCATACGTTGCCTTCTTCAAGAATGTCCCCATCTCAGAAACCTGTACAGCAGTGACATGGGCATCAGTTCACACTTTCGCAGAAAATTATGCATCACTGGGGACTCTGCCTCCAATGTCATCTTCGGCTCTGCCTCCAGTACTGTCATTTGTAACTGACCCAACTCCAAAATCACAGCCCTCCGGCAGGAATACTGCTCAGGAGTCATCTATAGAGACAATACTCGAAGAAGTTACTCACCTGGTGCAATAATAATGTTGATTCTTTGAGATGTGTGTCCCTGTGGGTGCTCCACAACGTCCCCTCCTCCCCTCTACTTCAGAGTTCTTGTCAATGAGTCTGCAGTAGAGAAGGAACTGGGCGGGGTGGGGTGGGGGATAGCCCATGCAAGCTGGCTAGCCTTGTGGCACAGCACGAGGAGAAACAGTACATGTGCTGGCCTAATGGATACTGCAATCAAAGTTCTCCAATAAGCAGTGCACGGATGCAAGCACACCTACAGTGGAGCACCTATAGAGGGACACATCTCGAAGACACATCATTACTGCACAAGATGAGTAACTTCTTCTTTACTCATACTTTCATTTTAAACAAAGCATTGTGTTCCTTGGCCAAGGATACAGTGCACACACTCAGACTTGTCCAGACTGAAAAAATTAGTTGTTTTTTAAATGTTATCACTTCTTAAACATAACTTAGCATCTCGTGGGTAAAGGCCATGATATTGGAAAAAGTTATTAGGTAGCCATGGTCATAAAAGATGTTATCCGTAGGATGTGCTAGCTAACACGTTCGAACTAATGTGTTTGAAAATTCTAGTGTAGACAACTTAACATGTGCCAGGCTGAATTAAAGCTTGAAGCGAGTCTAGACTTTACCTTGACCAATTTAGCATGGGTTAAGTTACACAGTACCGTATCCACACTCCATTTTACAAATGTATTAGAACTTGTTAGCTAGAACATCTCTCCCTCACGTGTTTAAATCCTAGTCTACACAAGGACTTGGTTGTTCATGACTCGTGTGTTTTTAAGCATTAGTGTGTATCCTTGGTCGTGTTTGAAAATTTGCTAATGCATTAGCTAACATGTTTTAAAACAGCACTCATTTTCCCAATCTAAACAAATGCTCAAAGGGGGATTTCTTTCTTACCCTTACTTATCCTCGGATTAGTAAAACAGATATCTCCCCAAAGAGAGAGACTGAATCCTCTATTTCCAGACCTTTATCCTCTGTACATGTTATTCCAGAGCTATAATGTCCACGGTAGTGACCTCTCAGGAATGACTTGAGAGAAGGTCGTCAAGTCAGTTCTCTAGAAAATATCCTTCCCATCTTCCTTTGTGGCTGATGCAGTTTATGTATAATTTAAATTCTTGGCCAGTGGAGTAGCCATTTAATGCCCATGGAACAAAGACTCCCACCTCAGGCAGAATCTGGCTTCTGCCAAATTTACTGGTGGAATAGCTGCCTGGGTAAAGGATAGAAAAAGCTGCCCAAAAAGGAAAGCCATGTTTTACCAGCTCTAAAACCTGAACAGAAGACATCAGATCTTATACTTCATGTTACCTTTGTCTTACTGGCATTAAGACATTCGGGGGGAGTCATATTTTGTCTTTGATCTGCTCTCATATCTGGGAAATGTTAACTCTTGGTCACTTCCCAAATGTGGATGATTTTCAGACAAACTCTTGTAGGAGAGAGAAAACTTGTTTTTTCTGCAAATTTTTCACTTGTGAGAAATTCAGCAATCTGATCCATCCTTCTGGGGACTGTATTTTGAGAGAGAGGATATCTGTACATGAAAGGTTTAATTTGTTGGCCATAGGTCAGGATTATCAGTTACTCTCATTATGGTAAGGTTTTTTTCTTCAGTTTTGGAAGTCCTCTTCTTGGGAAAAGCAGACAGGGTGCAAAGCTTGACCAGCATGTTCCTGGTTCCATGACTGACAGTTCTATGCTGTCTTCATTTCTGCACAGCTGAAGCAAGCCCAGTTGTATAGGATTTGCATGATGTGGATAAGATTTTCAAAATTACGTAAGTGACTTAGTAATGTAAGTCCCATTTACTCATGCTCCTAGGTCACTTACATAATTTTGAAAATCCTAGCCAGTATCTTGTAGAAAAGAAATCAGTAACAGGTAAGAAAACATTTTCTTTAAGTGTATTTTATAATTGTTATGCCATTGAAAAACAGGTGAAGGGCAAGATGGTGTCTTTTAATAGCACAGCTGCTTATTAAACCTTTGCTTTCCGTCAAAAGTGTTTCTGGAATTCATTGTCTAGAGATCGTTAGAGTTTTATGAATGGGAGGAGGTTGTATGGGGAAGTTAAGTGCGGAAGGTTTTTAAGTGTTTGCTTAAACTCTGCTTGTCTACTATAATCAACACACTATAAAATTACTGCACTGATTTCCTTTGACTTATTTTCTTTCTCTCTTTTTCTTTCTGCACAAGCACTCCTATCTGGACAGGGAAACATCCCTTCTTCTGAGAAACATTGCAGGAAAGCCTTCTCATTTGCTGACCAAGGTGATGCATCTTCTTTCCACCTGCATGTGACTTTTTCCTTGTTGATAGAATGCAGTTCCTACTTCTGGGTTTATAAGCTTGATGCTCACCCCTCCCTCCCTCACGTCTCCCTTCACCTCCTCCTTCCCCACCCCCCAAAAAAAACAAAAACAAAAAACAAACTTTTACTAGAGTGACTTTTCCTGTTGTCAGGCTGTTTTTAAAGGCTGTCTCATTTTAAATATATTCTACTGAGTTACTGCAAATATCCATCAAAGATTCCAAGTTTTTGGAGAGCATGTAAGATTCATGCTAGCATTCTTGGCTAAAAAAATCAAGTGGAGTCAAAAGTCTGTGGAGTCTGAAAGCTCTTCTGTTCTCCTCCACTTTACAGGTATAAAAATCAAGCTGTGGGAAGCACATGGATGCTTTTTCTCATACTGCCAGAAAACAATAACATCCTTCAAATGAATTAAAATTACTAGCAACAGTTGTCTTCATACTGAAAGAACGGTTCAAATTTACTATTTTGAGTGCTCTTACTTGGTGTAATTTGGAAAAAACACCGTAGTGTAAGAAAAGATACTTAGAAGTCTCTTATGGATAACTTCTAAATTATTTCCGTAACATAGAAAAAGAGTCAGTAACACCCCAAGAGGCACTCCTTGCATTTTAATATATTGCTGTCAACTTTCTGCCACTGTTTATGTTGGGAATCATAATTACTGTACCCCCTGTAGTTTGGAATTGTTATATCAGAGGAGATGAAGGGTACAGACTCTGATTCTATTCAGTGATGACCAGATTGGACGAGGAAGACTATGTAGTTTTGTCTTTTTGAGAGACTTGCACATCCATTATATCAGGAGACAGACTTCACTAATGTCCACCTTCTGTGTACCATTTCTTTGATTATTTAAAAAAAAAGTTTAAGTGCTCCTAGGGAGAAGCTGGGGCAAATCTGAAGACGAGGACTATACATAGATTATGCCAATATAGTAAAGCAACAAGGGCACATTTGCTAAATAGGTAGGCTTAGGCTGTATTTGTCAATTATACTTTAGAACAGGGGTGGGCAAACTACAGCCCGTGAGCCTTTTTAAGCTGGCCCGCGAGCTTCTGCTGTGTGGAGTGGGGTCTGAGTCATGGGCCGCACCACACGGCTCGGCCCGTCTCCAGCTGGGGCGCTGGGTCATGGCCTGCACCATACAGCTCGGCCCCGCTCCAGTCAGGGCGCTGGGTCAGGGGCTGCTCCACACGGCTCCTGGAAGCCATGGCATGGCCCCGCTCCTGCTCCTATGTGCTCTAATGCTCCTCTCCGGCACTCCAACGGGAGCTGCAGGGGCGGTGCCTGCGGATGGGGCAGCGTGCAAAGCCGCCTGGCCGTGCCTCCACGTAGGAGCCGGAGAAAGGACATGCCGCTGCTTCCGGGAGCCGCTTAAGGTAAGTGCCGCTCAGAGCCTGCACCCCTGAGCCTCTCCCCACACCCCAACCCTGCCCCAGTCCTGATCCACCTCTCGCTCTCCAAACCCCTCGATCCCAGCACAGAGCACCCTCCTGCACCCCAAACCTCTCATCCCCTGCCCCACCTCAGAGCCCACACCCCCAACTAGAGCCCTCCTGCACCCCAACCCCAATTTTGTCAGCATTCATGGCCCGACATATAATTTCTATTCCCCAATGTGGCCCTCAGGCCAAAAAGTTTGCCTACCCCTGCTTTAGAACTACTATTTTTTCTAGTAAGCTAAACTTGTGTTAACGCTTTTTTTTAACTGGCCAGCAGCTATGTTTTCCTGAGGAAATTTATTCCAGCTGCTATGTAGTTAAAGCAGCTTTAACAGCAGCCCAGAACAAAAGTTATTTTTCTGCTGTTTCCCAGTCCTCTCCTTTTTTACCTTTTTAAAACCACTTTACAGGTTTGGATACATGAGAATTAAGAAATGTGGTGGCGTGGAAGGAAACCTTGAGCGTGCCTCTTCCCCCGCCACCCGTCCCCACACTCCCAGTTTCATGTCTTTCCTCATGTTCTTCCTGTTTCTGGTGGATTGTATACTAGAATGGTGTTCATGTGTACACACTTGCCAAGGCATCAAATGAAAATGTGCATGAAAAGTGTTTATCCCACTGAGAAACGTTCTGTAGTTTTAGATAAAGCTATACATTTAAAATTATCATCAAGCTACATCTTAAATTGTAAACTTTTTTGGCTGGGAAATTTTTATGTACAGATTAATATTGCCAAAGTGCATTTGATAATGATTTCTTGCTTGCACATCCTTTAAAGAGAAACTTTCTGGAGAAAACTTCCAAATATTAAACTATAAAAACATTTACTGGATCCCATTTCATGTTTTATGAAATCATGTCTACCGCATTCACTTAAATGAAGTGTGAACTTCATAGCTTAAATAGTACCACTTAATTGCTAGCTTTATTAAATACATACAAGTTTTCTTTAAAAAAACCCCTCAAAATATAAGGAATTCAACTGCAAAAAACTACATTAATGTACAATAAAATGTAAAGTCAAGAAATGCAAAAGTTAAGGTTCTTGGAGTAACATTAACTCACATTGCACAGCCTACATCTTTTGTGTTAAAACACAGAATATATTTAATTACAAATTTAACAAGGAATTATGAAATAGATGTGTGTAATATGACCATGGGTAGCATTATTAAAGGAACCTTTTAACTTTTGATTTCTTGGGTTTTTTTTCAGTTTTAACTGTGCTACTTTAACAAATTGCATTAACATAGGTTTTTTGTATAACAGTAATATTCAGATGCAGTTGAAATTCACTTATTGAGAGAATCACTGCAAGTTGCCAGTTTTTGAAAATAAACAAGAAAACTAACAAAATAACTTAATTATTCAAGAACACTGTATCACAGTGTAGCTTAGTTTTTATCTATTTCTGTTCACTGTATGCTAATATATTTTGTATTAATAAGATATCACTGTAGCTATTAGTGCTTTGAGAAGTAGAACAAAGCTGATTTTTTTGAGAACTATTGGGATTCTGTATTTGTGATGTGATAATTAGTGATATTCTTCTGTAATTAGTTGTAATTTCAATAAGATTCATTGCTTGGAATAAACTTCTTTTAGGTCTCAATCATACAAATACATGCTTGCATGGATAACTGTCCACTCGAGTAGTCACACTGAGTCTAGGACCTTAGTAAGTTGTACTGCTGTTTCCAATTCCAAAGGGTTCTAAACTATTTAATGTTCATATTTTAGGTTTGTTTACCATTGCAGGGGAAATGAGTTGCTAATGCAAAATGTGATTAGAGTGATTAATATGTCATATTTCTAAAATGTAGACAGTTGTGTACAACAGTCGTCAGTTTATGTGGTTGAATGGCTTGCAGGTGTATTCAAATATATTACTGTCACCTGTCTGTCTTCTCATGAAAATATCTCACATGAAAAGAGAAATGTAGTTAGCTCAGTACACTGTCTGGTTGCATAGGCTTCTTGTTTGTTAATCCTCTTTTTCCCTTGTGTCAAGGTTGTTTTATGGTTTGTTTGGCTGGGAAGGGGAAAAGAGGTCGATTGATTAGAGTGCAGCAAACTTTGAAAAATACCAACTTTAATCCAATCATATTTCTAAAAAAATCATAATCCAATTGTACTTTCGGGGAAAAAATCATGACAATACATAATTCCCCACCCTGCATCAGTGAAGCATTACCTGCCAAATCTGCTGTACTGTTCTTGATGTGTCAATTAGTTTAAAAGAAAAGCTCTGTTTAATAACTAAAGAACAGTCCTAACTATTTTTTTAAAAAATCATATTTTTAGTTTTGCTTTGATTTTTCTTATTACATGAGTTTTAATCTTCTTTAGCATTTGCTGCTCGTAAATAAGATCTTTTTTAGGAAAATTACAATTTTAGAATTTTTTAATTTCTAATAGTTTTAGTCTAAAAGTTAAAAATATTGCAGTATGTAATCAACATGGATTTGTCAAGAACAACTCATGTCAAACCAGCGTAATATCCTTCTTTGACAGGGTAAGAAGTCTTGTGGAGGACTGAGGGCCCGGAATAGCAGTAGATGTGATATAGCTCTACTTTAGTAAGGTTATTGATACTGTCTCATATGACCTTGTCATAAACAAACTAGAGAAATATAGCCTATTTATAAGATGGATGCACAGCTGGTTAGAAAAGGCGTACTCAGAAGAGTAGTTATCATTGGTTCAAAATCAAGCTGGAAGAACATATCAAGTGGAGTCCTGTAGGGATCTGCCCTGACTCTTCTTCAGATCTGGGAAAGGTACTCCCAGCCTCACAGCAAAATGCAAGGTGGAACAGATTGTTTAGCTTAAGTAGTTAGCACATATTGTAAAGTATCAGAGGGGTAGCCATGTTAATCTGGATCTGTAAAAAGCAACAGAGTCCTGTGGCACCTTATATACTCACAGATGTATTGGAGCATAAGCTTTCGTGGGTGAATACCCACTTCGTCAGATGCACATAGTGGAAATTTCCAGAGGCAGGTATAAATATGCAGGCAAGAATCAGTCTAGAGATAACGAGATTAGTTCAATCAGGGAGGATGAGGCCCTCTTCTAGCAGAGGAGGTGTGAACACCAAAGGAAGAGAAACTGCTTTTGTAGTTGACTAGCCATTCACAGTCTTTGTTTAATCCTGAGCTGATGGTGTCAAATTTGCAAATGAACTGAAGCTCAGCAGTTTCTCTTTGAAGTCTGGTCCTGAAGTTTTTTTGCTGCAGGATGTGTGATAAATTGTTCTCCTTAACCACTGAGAACAGGACAAGAAGTAATGGGTTTAAATTGCAGCAAGGGAGTTTTAGGTTAGACATTAGGAAAAACTTCCTAACTGTAAGAGTAGTTAAGTACTGGAACAAATTATCTAGGGAGGTTGTAAACTCTCCATCATTGAAGGTTTTTAAAACCAGATTAGATAAACACCTGTCAGGATGGTCTAGATAATACTTAGTCCTGCCTCAGTGCAGGGGACTGGGCTAGATGACCTATTGAGGTCCCTTCCAGTCCAACATTTCTATGATTATAGGCTATTGTTTCATCTCTTTAGCCAATCCTTAGAGTTTCAAATGAAAATTAATTTAGTAATAGAAACAGCACATACTTAAACATGTTTATCCTAAAACCACCACACAATCTATCATGGTTCTCTGGTAAGGAATCATTTAAGACTAGAATATAAGAAAAGATAATTACGGTGCACTGGCACAGGTGTATTAGAGCCATGAGGCCTGATTCTCCAAAGCCTTGCTCTTTGTGTATTCACATGCACCTGTGCAAAGTGGGTGTAAAATGCTACCTTTCTGATAGTTGTGTACTCAGTGCACATGTACAACATGCAGCGGGATGGAAAACTAGGCCCCCTTGACTTAAGTAAAAAGCCAAACTGAACATGTTTGCAGCCTCTGTACTGAAATAAAAGTTTATGATTGAGTTCATAGATAACATTTTAAAAGCCAGAAATTGCTCAGTTTACCAAAATTGGTCTTAAAAATATATAATATAATAGGAGATATACCAATCTCCTAGAACTGGAAGGAACCTCGAAAGGTCATCGAGTCCAGCCCCCTGCCTTCACTAGCAGGACCAAGTACTTATTTTTGTCCCAGATCCCTAAGTGGCCCCCTCAAGGATTGAACTCACAACCCTGGGTTTAGCAGGCTCAAAGCACTGAGCTATCCCTCTTGCTCTTATTGACTTCAGGAGCAGCTCAGAGCATAAAATGATTAATTGTAGAACCTTACTCTTCCAAATTAAAAAAAAAAAAATCTTAATAGAGCTTTTCTTTGCTTTTGGATAACAAGTGTTTTGTGGATGAAAACAACCAGGACTAAGAAGTAGGATGAATACTCTAAAATTCTGGAATTGTATATCATTTGGTTAAAGTTAAAAATCTTATCAGATATCTTACTGTTTTTGTGTTTTCCCTTTTTTCTAAACAATATATTCTGGTATAACCTTTCCTAGTTATGTGATACCATCTTTATGATAAATTAAAATGAGTCTCTCACTAGCCTAATAAAAAGCGTTGTTCTTTGCCTAATTGAGTTTTCAGCTAATGTTTCAAACCCCAATTATTACTGCTCTTGTCAGCTTATTGGCTCCTCTTATTGCGAAAGATTATGTTTCTCACAAGCAAGTCTATACCCCTCCACAGCTGTTGCCATCTCTACTATGTAGTATAGAAGTACAGTCTGAGAATGAAGGGACAAAAGTGGCTAAGTATGAGTAACACACAGTCGCCTAGGAAGGAGCCGCTCCGGAGGATGAGAACAACAACAATGGCTTCACAGAAGTGAAAAATGCCAGTAACAGTGTTACTCCTAATGCAGTTCTGCACAGATTTGAAGATGGATGAATCTTTGTCATTAAATAAAAGGCAACTTCATCCAAACAGTGTAACAGAGAAGCGGCTTAGGGATTTTATTTGTAGAATGAAATGATAAAGAGTTAATCGCTGTAGTTGGGGATGTCTTTCCATCATTGTGCTACTTTTGCTCTGAAAGCCATCTATTTTTGAGGGAGACTTGACAGAAGTATTTTTAATTTTGTGGCTTTCTAATTATGAGTTATACAAGGTGGTTTATGTGCTTCCTAGACACTTCACGCTGTAGTAATCCAAATCTTAGAATTTGAAATTTGAAACCTGCATGCAGAGGTTCTGCACAAGTGGTTTCTTGTTTCAGCAGATCACTTCAACTCTATTGCAATAGTAATATTATAGGCTGATTGCTGGAGATTGAAAGTAAGTATTAGTAATGTTGCAGTATACCGGTTTCTTTATGAAAAGCAATTAAGAGATAGAATGGATTCAAATTCCTTGGATTTTTAATGTGCTTTAAATTGTAACAAACTTAGATTTTTAAAAGGAAGTGTATCAAAGAAGGAGGTTTAACTTCTTACATTTGGTGATCTGAACACTTTTTTTTAAATGAGGAAAAACAGTATGGAACATGGATGAAAGGTGTAGTGTGCAAGTATTGAGCTATTGCCAAGCAGTTTAACATGTTAAAAGCTTCCTTAACAGACTGGAATAGCGTGGAATGTTATTCAATGGAAGTGTCTGAAACAGTAAGCTATGGTATCTCTCATTGTGATGTTAACTTTGATAAACACATCCAACAGATTTTAAGTTTAATTGTACTGTTGGCAAATATGGTATGAGCTGGGACTGTCGCAAATCTGTGGCAAATTAAAGCATTCAGTAATTGATGGATGCAAAAGAAAAAAGTAGAATGCAAAGGAATGATGCAATATTGGCTGTCAAAGTGCAGAAAAACAATTGTATTCTGTCTTCAAAGCCACATGGTCTGATCTGTGTATATCCGACAGATACAGGAAGTCTTTGCATCTTAAACATAGTAGTTTTTTTCAGCATCAGTGATTGTTCCTTTAATTTCCACAGTAGTGATTGTTGTGAGTGGGGGAACTAGTATTCCTTCTCAAATTCTACCCTATGGTAACCTCATAATTAGAAGCTTTGAAGTCCTAAAATCAGACTGACATTTGTTTAACTGGTTTGCTGTGTCCTTACAGGAAGAGCAGGCTGCTAAACTGAAAGCGGAGAAGATCAGGGTTGCTTTGGAAAAGATTAAAGAGGCACAAGTGAAAAAGGTAAGCTATATTTATATTATTTTACATGATGCCTAGGTAATCCTTATTGAATCAGAAAATATGGGTTCAATTCTGCTCTTCTCTGTTAATTACCCTTAAATTATTTTAATAAAAAGACTTCTTTTTAAGTTTTTCTTTTGAGGGACATTGCTCTCTGATTTGTAGTTAAGTTATTCAAATTTTAAGTAACTATTCTATTCCTTTTCTCATCCAGTCAGGGCTTAATCAAGAACTTACACTATATGGTGTTGCATCATGTTTTTTCTAAGTAGTAGCTTATTCTACAGCCAGATACAGATTTAAAAGACTTTGGCAATGTGCATTCACATCTGAAACAGAGGTCCAGCCTTATTCAATTGTCTTTGCCTGTTCAGTAGCCTTGCATTTCAAACTGTCTTGTCCTCTTTATACACTCTCATTCAATATACTTGTATCAGGCTCTCCAACTTCCAATTTGCAAGATACAAACCCTCCTTTAGTTAATAATGAAAGGCAGAAGAGTAGTGATTGGAAAACACAGACAGTATTTGATGCTATGTCAAAGATAGTAAAGATGTTGCCTCCAAATTTAGGGAAACTGTCAAGTAATTTAGGGCCAATATTAGATATGTTTAAGAAATAAATCTGTATCTCTTAATATTAACAAGATGATATCCAGTGTTTTTAAATCACTGAAAAATGTTAATATTTAAACATGCCACATTTAATATTTGCAAATCAAATGCTACAACTTTGTGCTAGAGCGTGAGAATTCAGAACAAATCAACTAACTTCTTTTAATTTTGCAAGCTGAGTGAGGTGCAAAAAAAAGTAATCAATAGCATAAAAGGTGGAAACAAGATTCTAACGTTCTTTGTTTTACTATATTAGTGTAGGCAACAGATTAGATTGAGGTATAATTTTTATATGGACACTGATCTCTTTTTAAAGTAATAGTGAAACAGCAGGGAATTAGCAATTAAGTTTTAGAAACAGTGCTGCTTTCCCCACACACCTTCCAAGTAAAGACAATTTAAAATAGAGAATTTTTTTTTGTTTGACTGCCCCGCCAGTGAAAGACTAATATTTATGCAAAATGTGGCAGAAAGTGGCAAAGTCTTATGACTTGCAAATTTTTAAATTAAAGATATATGCCGCTTGCATTGCCCATCATAATTGGAAAGACATTTGTTCCATGTATTTATGTATAATTGTAACTTTTTAATCATACTTAAGACCTGAATTCCTTGTATGGATCTCATACTATATATTTTAAGTGCATTGTGTTTTTTTTTTAACTAAATAGGGATGCTAAAATACTATGGACATACTGTACTCTGGAGATGAGTTTTCAAATATGCATGTACTTCGACCAGTAATATGATTAACTTCATGCAGGTTTAAACTAGAGTAAATGGTGAATTCTCTGTAACTTGACGTCTTTAAATCATGATTTGAGGACCTCACTAACTCAGCCAGAGGTTATGGGTCTATTACAAGAGTGGGTTGGCAAGGTTCTGTGGCCTGCAATGTGCAAGAGGTCAGACTTGATGGTCATAATGGTCCCGTCTGACCTTAAAGTCTATGAGTTTATGTGCTTTATTTGTTGATTTTGACAAAGTTAGTTAGGAAAATCTGGAGGCTAAAGAAACGAAAAATACAAATTTATGAGCAATAGCAACAATACACAAAACTCTTCTTTTATATCATTTTCAATTAACAACACGTTAGCCTTGCATTCTTTTATTTTTTCATAAGAATGAAAACAGTAATTAATAAAAATTAATCGTCCGGTAGATCAGTGGAAATAAATTATCCTTGTATCAATTTTTAAAAGAGCAATGCGTAAAATTTCATATGAATTTATATAAGGCATTTGTGCTTGCATCTAGTTGCTTGAGACAAGCTTGTGTGAAGACAAGTTTCTTTTTTTGGCAATATGTTGGTTTTTTAATGCATAACTAAAATAAAACTACATATTGTAGATTTTTTTCCTTTTACAAAAGGAACATGACCTTTTGATAAGTGGGCTTTGAAATGAACATCTAGTTATTAAATATGGCTCTTTGCATCTTTAAGGGAGAAGGAATTGATTTTGATATAAACTCTATATGAGCTAAACTTTATTTTTATAATCTAGGTTCAATAAGAAATATGTTTGGGAAATTAATCCTTGTTCTTCTTCCTCTTCTGGTCACAGCTGGTAATCAGAGTTCACATGTCTGATGATAGCTCCAAAACTATGATGGTGGATGAGAGACAGACAGTAAGACAAGTACTGGACAATCTGATGGACAAATCCCACTGTGGCTACAGTTTAGACTGGTCACTGGTAGAAACCATATCTGAATTACAAATGGGTAAGTAAACATGTTCATAATTTTGATTCCTACTTTTTATCTTAGTATTATCAGTTCACTTAGCATTTGTCCATATGGACTTCATGCTAATTTAAACATTATTGATCCATAAAACTATTAGTGTTCATCAACCTTTGTTGGAATAAATTTTCATCATTTTGATTGCTTGTCAGTTATGTTTGGAGTTCTGCAACCATTTCTGACTTTAATACCTTGTACCTGTATTCACTTAAAATCTGTTTCTCTATAGTTAAATGAACTTTTTATTTTTAATTAAAATTAATCCAGTGTTGTGTTCAAACTGAATTGTTTGGTAACTCCAATTAAAGCAGCAAACTGTTGTACATTGACCTCTTACTAGGACAACAGGCCTCTAATAGCTGAACTGTCTAGGAGAGGGTTGGACAGTGCAGAACACATGTTTTGGGGGCAGGAATTTGGGACTGGGTGTGTGTTGGGGTCACCCTGAAGGTAGTAACCAAGGTTGCTGGAAGCCAGAGTGTGGCTGGTATGTTGCTGAAAGGCTGATGGGGTCAGAGTTGCTGGACCAGGGGTGTAGATGTATAAAGACACTTGGGGTGATCTGCATGCTGTTTGGCTGTTTGTGAGCAGCCCAGATTGGGAACTACAAGAGCAAGGCATTGTGAGGCAGCTAAGGTTGCATGGCAGGTGGTGACACAACCCCTCTGGGGGAAATTCACAAGACATCTCACACATTCCTGGATATTTTGCAGAATGTGGGATCTAGTAGAGTGGCGCTCCTCATTAATGAGGCCATCCTAGAGCCTTCCAAAGTCACGTGTCCTACTCCAGCAACATGTGCACCTACTCTTAAGAGGGCAGAAAAGAAGTTCTGTGTCCCAGCCAAGGGGACTGAGTTTTTGTTCTCTCATCCTGCCCCAAACTCTTTGGTGGTTCAAGTGGCCACTGAAAGGAAAAGGAAACATCACACAAAGCCCACTGCTTCAGATAAAGAGGCCAAATGTGTGGACCTACTCATAACAAATATTTTCATCCATCAGTCTGCAATTACCTGGCTTTGTTGTCAAAGTGTGATTGTATCAATGCCTCTAAAATTTTGGAATTCAGAGACAAGCTCCCTCAGTAGGATAGCAGTCAATTTCAAGTGCTTATCGAGGAGGGTAGATTGGTGGCTAGAACATCACTACAGGCTGCAGTTTATGCAGCTGATGCAGCCTCAGGGTAATGGCAACTATTGTGATGTGTCAGGAATCCTGACTTGCCCCAGCGAAGTTCAATTCAATGTGAAGGACTTGCCCTTTGACAGAAATAACTTATTTAGCTAAAAGACTGAGCCCTGGACCACACTACGAATTTAGGTCGAATTTAGCAGTGTTAGATCGATTTAACCTTGCACCCGTCCACACGACAGAGCCATTTTTGTTGACTTAAAGGGCTCTTAAAATCGATTTCTGTACTCCTCCCCGACGAGGGGATTAGTGCTGTAATTGACATCACCGGGTTGAATTTGGGGTACTGTGGATGCAATTCGATGGTATTGACCTCCAGGAGCTATCCCACAGTGCTCCATTGTGACAGCTCTAGACAGCACTTTGAACTCAGATGCACTAGCCAGGTACACAAGAAAAGCCCCGGGAACTTTTGAATTTCATTTCCTGTTTGGCCAGCGTGGTGAACTCAGCAGCATAGGTGATCATGCAGTCCCCGCAGAATGTTTCTACGCCCCCTCTATCATTTCCGTCCCTGAGGTTATCGCAGATTAGAAGGCGAAAAAAATGCACTTGTGATGACATGTTTTCCGAGCTCATGCAGTCCTCCTGCACTGATATGGCACAGCGTAATGCACGGAGGCATTCAGTGCCAGAGGCCAGGAAAGAATTGATGTGTTTGCTTAACGGCAAAAGTATCATGCCTCGCTAGCGATCCTGCCCAAGCCAGGTCGTTGCGTCACATGCACTACGTGCTGTGTCAGCCTTGGGTGTGGGCATGACCGCTTTGTGAGCAGGAAGGCCATAGATAGAGACATTGCGTTAGGTAGCTTCTGTACAGGGCCAGCTCCAGGCACCAACGCAGCAAGCAGGTGCATGGGGCGGCCAACGGAAAGGGGCAGCACATCCGGGTCTTCGGCGGCAATTCAGCGGCGGGTCCCTTGGTCCCTCTCAGAGGGAAGGACCTGGTGCCAAAGTGCCGCCGATCACAGCTTTTTTGTTTTTGTTTTTCAACGCTTGGGGCGGCAAAATCACTGGAGCTGGCCCTGCTTCTGTAGCTAGAGAAAACATTCCTGTGCATTCAGCAAAGTCTGTGGCAAAAAAAGAGAAGCCCTGTAGTGTAGTAGTTATCATGTTCACCTAACATATGAAACGTCCCCAGTTTGAAACTGGGCGGAAACAGGTCACTATTCCTTTTTCTGATCCTCTCCTGCATTTTTAGTCTTAGAACAGACCATGTTCAGGCTGTGAAATTTTACTTTGAATTATATTAATTATGAGTTAAATAATATGGAAACTCTCTCTAAGTTATAGTCCCTGGTTCCTTACCCTTTCAGCTGCTCTGATAAATTAACATTTTTGTTAGGGGCAGGGGAAATTTTTCATGAAGCCTTTTATAGGGACTAAATGCTATCTAGGACTCTGAAATAATCTTAACATGGCCCATAGAGTGCAATCCTTCGTTTTGGATTTGTCATTCCACAAGTTGAACTGCTCCTTACTACTGTCCAGGCTTCATGAGCCATGGGAGCAAGGGGCAAGCTGGGGTAGGTGCAACCACACGGTGCTGCCAGCTGGGAGAGCAGCCTGAGGCAGAAACCTCCAGCTCACATGATATTCCAGGCAGGACTGAATCTCCATGAGATGAAACTTACAGAAGAGAATGACGTGGAGTCACTCCCATTTGGTGCTCTAAGAGGAGAATAGCCATGTCTGTCCAGGTACCCCTGATCAAGCTCACTGAGGTCTGCCGGCTGAGCAGGACCCTGGCTGGCAGGAGCCAGCAGATGGAGCCCCAGACCAGCAGCAGGCTGAGCCGTTCAGCCCACTGCCAGTCTTGGGCTCCGTCCACTGGCCCTGCTCAGCCTGCTGCCTGCCTGGGGTTCCAATCATACAGGCAGGCACTCGGCTGAGCAGGTCCGGCAAACGGGACCCCAGAAAAAAGGCATGAAATGATTGCCATTGCTTTCACGGAAGGAGAGAGGGAGGGAGGCCTGATGACATGTACCCAAAACCACTCGTGACAAAGTTTTTGCCCCATTAGGCATTGGGAGCTTAACCCAGAATTCCAATGGACAGCAGAGACTGCAGGAACTGTGGGATAGCTACCCACAGTGCACCACTCTGTAAGTCGATGCTAGCCGTGGTAGTGAGGACGCACTCCGCTGACTTAATGTGCTTTGTGTGGACATATGCAATAGATTGTATAAAATTGAATTCCAAAAAATCGACTTCTATAAAATCAACTTAATTTCGTAGTGTAGACATACCCTGAGTCATTATGTTCATTGAAAGGCTCAAAAGCAACCCTCTGCTCCCTTGATATATATACACCAGCACCAAAGATGAAGTATCGTAAGCAGTCTTACAAATTTAGACAAGTACTGCAGCCCTTCTACCATCAAAGGTATATGAACCACAGCAGAAGCGGAAGAGGATTAAACACAACGCTTCTCCTTCCTCCTCCTTGCAACCACAACTGTTCTCAAGAGTACTTTTGATGGGACCTCCGAGGGTTGCAAACCAACTGAGATGCCATCTCTTTCTACCCCCAACATGCAGTTTTGGTGGCGGCCTAGCTCAATTTTCCCATACCTGGTGGGTAACAGACAAATAGTTTCTCAACATCATCTATTCAGGCTATATTGTAGAGTTCCTCTTCCCCTCCAAAACCACCTTACCCATCCCTTTTTAGGGACCACTCTCATGAGAGGATACTCACTCATTCACAAGGAAATCTTAGGAGGGATTTTATTCCAAATATTTCCTCATCCCAAAGAAAAGGGAGGATAGAGACCTCCGCAAATCAATGTCTTTATCCACAGATTTAGAGTCAGGATAGTCATTTTAGCATCGATAATCCCATTCCCAGAGATGACAGGTTCACAGTTCTTGACATGAAGGGTGACTGTTTTCATATAGACGTCCACCCCTCTCACAGGAGATTTCTGTGGTTTACTATAGGTTCAAACTGTTATCAAGACAGGGCGCTCCCCTTAAGAATAGCAACATTTATGAAGGTACTTTCATTTGTGGCAGCAAGCTTCTATTGCCACGGCTCAACAGTCTTTTCTTATCTAGATGACGGCTGACAGGGAGATCTCGTTAGGTGGTACCTCATCATCTCTAGCATCACTGGGAATCTGTGTGAATGCAGAAAAGTCCATTTTAGTTCTCTCACAGACCATAGAATTTATCGGAGTGACTCTGGATTCTGAGCCAGAGCTTATCTCCCTCCGTATAGATTCCAATCCATGAACAATTTAATTAATCATCTCAGAAAGAGCCTGCAGATGTTGGTTTGTTCAAACCTTATCCTCCTTGGTCAACACCTACGTGACACCTTCTGTGAGACTTCGGCTTTGCTGTCTACAAGCCTGGCTTCAGACGGTATATGTGCCAAGCAGACACAATATGGACAAGTTAATCCTGCTCCCTGCCTCTCTCCCTTCCTCTCTCCCACCCCCCGCTTCAGAGTGTGGGACTCTCTAGCTTGGTTGCAGAGCAGGAGTGTGCAGGGAGAGGGAGTTCCCTTCACTCTGTGCCCACCTGAGAAGATAGGTGCCTCCCTCTTAGGATGAGACCCCCTTCTGGACAACCACACAGCACAAGAAACATAGACTCCTTGTGAATCCAGGAACACACAAGCACATAAACCTCCTGGACCTGAGAGCTCTCCGAGTAGCATGCAAACAATTCTTACTGATCATAGAATTCCTGCATATTTAGGGAATGTCAGACAACATAACAGTGTTCTATGTCAGCGAGCAAGGGGGAGCAAATTCTTATTCCCTTTGCTTGGAGGCGAAACTGTAAAACTGGTGTATTCACCACCATGTTATCCTAACAGCAGTACACCTCCCAGGGATACTAGCATACAGCTTCGGCAGACCATTCTCGATCAACTGTGATTGGGAGCTATAAGATTCCATGGTGAAGAGCATATTCAGACAACAGAGATCCCCATCTTGGGGCCTGTTTGCATTTCCTGTTTTCTTGGAACACACTATATACTGTTCCCAAGGCTGCACAGTTAGGACTCCAGGGGAGATGCCCCTCTAATACTGTGGCCAGGACACTTAAGGTACATATTCCCCTCCCCTCAATTCCACTTTTATCTTAATTTCTCAAGAAGATTCATCAGAATGGGGCAGTGATCATCCTTATTGTTCGTAGGTGGCCCAGACAGTTTTGGTTCCATAGTCTTTTCTAGTAGTCAGCCCGCCCACCCATCAGTATTTAATCTTTCACAGACCTCTTGACACAGGACAAGGGCCAGATTACACCTCCCAGTCTGGACTCCCTACACCCCACGGCTTTGTATTTGGATGGCTATTGAATCTAGAGCAGACATTTTCAGTATTCGAGGAAGCCATCCTAAACAATAGCAGAAGGGAATCCATCAGAAAATGTTACTTCGCTAAGTGGAAGAGGTTTTCTGTTTGGACTCAGCATCACCAGATGTTCCCAGAAGAATTAAAATTCCCACAATTTTTTGGGACTGTCTGCTCACCTTGAAAACCTCAGGTCTTTCACTTAGTTCCCAACAAAGCACACTTGGCAGCAATTAGTACCCTCCAATGACAACCACTCCATTTTCACCTAGGGTGACCAGACAGCAAATGTGAAAAATCGGGACGGGATGGGGGGTAAACAGGTGCCTATATAAGACAAAGCCCCAAATATCAGGACTGTCCCTATAAAATCGGGACATCTGATCACCATGTTTTCACCCATTTTTTTCTATAGAGGGTCTAGTCAGAGCCTTCCCCACAATAACTAAATCTGCTCCAATGTGGGCCCTTAACTTGGTCTTCTCGACATTAACAGAGTCACCATTTAAACCATTAACAACTTGCTTGCTGTCCCATTTATCTATGGAGGTCAACTTTCTAGTGGCTATCGCTTTGGCTAGAATAGCGGAAGAACTAGGGGCCCTTATGGCTGATCCACCATAGACAGTGTTCCATAAGGATAAGGTTTCCCTGAGACTACACCCAAAATTCATCCCCAGTGTAATCTCAGGCCTTCATCTAAACCAGACAATACATTTATCTGGTTTTTTTTCCCCCCTGAAGCCACATGCCACCAATGACTGGACAGGAGATTCCATTCTCTGGATGTATGCTGTGCCTTGGCTTCTACCTACAGAGAAGAAAATCAATTACAAAATTTCCTGAACTGTTTGTTTTTATTAGCAGAACAAATCAAGGGACAACTGATCTCTTCTCAGAGACTTTCTAAGTGGATTTCTGGCTCTGTCCTGCTCTTTTACAGTTAGCTGATACCTTCCTCCACATGGTAGGAGAGCCCACTCTACCAGAGCCCAGGCAGTTTCGGTAGCCTCACTTCATGACTTGTTGACATCTGTAAAGCAGCAATGTGGAGCTCTGTCCATACCTTCATAAAACATTATCCCTTGTGCTAGCCTCCATAGCTGCACTTTAACTTTGCACCTTTAACTTTGGCCTTTCTTGAGCCTTGACTGGGTAACTTTGCAATCTCAACAGTTTCATATTCTAGGTTGTTAAATATAATTTCTTATGGCGGTGTTAGAAGAAGAAAAAAACAATACACACACAAATCTGTTTGCTTAGACAATTTAGCAGTTCACAACCAGAATTCTAAAAAAGAATCCTGCCTGCCATTGTGCACAAAGTTGTCAATGGCTCACCGTTCCTGCTGATTTACCTAGAAATCTTTTTGTAAAGGAGGGGAAGGCTCTTGTCAGAGAATTCATACTTAATTGTGTAGTGAAGGAGACAAGGGCTCTGCAGGGCCTTTTTCACAGAGCCTGTAGTAACAGCAGGGTGAACTAACTGATATAAATTGCTTTTGCCTTATTAATTGTTCATGAACTGAATGTGCAATGAAGTTTAATAAGCTCCCTCAGCTACTAGACTCCACAGAAGAGCAATTGTTCTCCTGTAAAGTTCCTGAGATTCCTTATCTCATTTCACTTTCATCAAATGAGGTAGGGCTTGCTAAATTTTCCTGTGCTCCTAAATTAGCTATGTACATTTATATAACCATCTCTCAGTTAGAACATAAAGAGTATTCTTTCATTTTATTTTTACATAATTCTTGTTTAAAAGAAGTCACCTGGGTATGTAAAAACTATAAATTTCAGATGAGATGATAAATAGCTGAAAATAGAATATTCAGGTCTTCACTGTACTGTGTTTATATTGTAAGCGTACAAACATCTAAGCCAGGGGTCGGCAACTCTTTGACTGCCCCCCTTGCGGGCAGCTGGTTTGTTTTGTTTTTTTTGTTTTTAAATGAATTTACTTATTCGCTTCTTTACACTCTAAAACAGTGGTCACCAGCCCGTCAATCATGATAGACTGGTCAATCCTGGAGCCTCTGCCAGTCAATCGCAATCTATGGGCCGCTAAAAATCAAGCGCCACACCAGGGCTCAGGCAGACTGCCTGCATGCCGTGGCCCCACACCACTTCCGGAAGCAGCCGACTGCTGGCACATCTCTGCATGTCCCTCGTGCGGGGGAAGCGGCTCCGTGTGCTCTCTTCCCCCCCCCTCCCCCCCAGCACCGTCCTCTCAGCTCCCATTGGCTCGTTCCCAGCCTTTTCTTCCATTTTAACAAACTGTTAACTATATATCTGTGTTTTTCCTCACGTCTTGTCCACGTACTGGATCCTGCTTTGAGGTCATGTTACAAAATGTGAGAGAGTAGAATTTTTTTTTTTACTTGTTTGCTCTTTCTTGTTTATGCAGAAAGAATCTTCGAGGACCATGAAAATTTAGTTGAAAATCTTCTAAACTGGACCAGAGACAGTCAAAACAAACTTATATTTGTGGAACGTATAGAAAAATATGCACTTTTCAAAAATCCCCAGGTAAGTCTGAAGCTGATTTTTTTTTTCACTTAATTTTAAGCTTATAAATGTCTCTTGGTAGCACCTTTGTCAACATTTTTATATTGATATTTGTATCTGTACAAACACACACACAGTAGCTTTGCATTTTAACATTACCTCCAGAATACACTCTGTGGTCAGCACAAGATCAGTCCCCTAAATGAAAATCTTGATGATCTAACCAATCCATTTTCTAAGTATGTGAATAGTTTAGTGGAATTAATAGCAGTCCATGTAACCAGTTTGCATGGAGTACTCACCAATACTTAGTGCTATTCACATCTAGACAGTCCAGAGGAAAGGGTTTGAGCTTGTGTTGTGACACGTGTCACTTTGGGGAGACTGGCAATGCCCCCCACACCATCTCACGAGGACAGGGTGAGGGGAATTGGATGGATTCTGTGGGATAGACAGCTGCCTACAAGGGAGGGGCAGAGAGATAAGGAGAGCACATGCCTGAGGAAGCCAGGGTCCGTCTTCATTCAGCTGTTTCCTGATCAAACAACTAACAACAAAAAGGTCACTGTTCTTTTTCAATAATTAACTACAGGGGGATTATAAGCATAAATGCAAAAAAATTTTGATTCTTGATTATAAGCATAAATGCAAAAAATATGATGTAATGCTAGAGGCCTACAGCACTGAGGGGACATAGGTGAAAATAAAAACAGGAATCGAAACAAAGGGACCACTAGAAAAATAAGGAATTAACAAAGGCATGTTTAACATCACCTTGATCACTTGCTTGCTTAATCTCTAGTCTGTATATTGGGTGTATGGATAGAGTGACCAGATGTCCCATTTTTAAAGGGACAGTCCCGGTTTTTGGGACTTTTTCTTATATGGGTGCCTATTACCTCCCACCCCCTGACCTGTTGCTATCTGATCCTATGCATGGATCATGTTCTTCAGTCTGCGAGGTACCTAATACACTAGGCTCTTGGGCTTAACTTTCCAAAAGTGAGTAGTGATATCGGGTGCCCCAACTTGAGATACCTTATAAGGAGCCCATATTTTCAGCGAGAAATGAATGCCAGGCCTCTTTCTGTGATCTCCGGCTGAGGCACCGAAAATCTTAGTCGCTTTTGAAAGCGTATTCCTCAATACATGTGTGACATCAATACGTTTCACTGGTTATTAATAATAAGAATGGGCCTTCTGTAGATGGAAGTCAGCATGAATGTGTTACTTTACTCAGTTAAAAACCTTGGTCTGACCTAATACCATGAATATTGTTTTGCTTCAAGAGAGAGCAGGTGACTATAAAGGGGTCTGGAAGATGCTCCCTGTCACTGTACCAACCCCTTCCAGGTTAGGTGGGGAAGAGTGCGGAATCACCTTACTAGAGAAAAGGATTATATCATACTGATAATACACACACAGTATGGATAAACAATTGCTATTTTGCTTCTTTTTTCAGAAGTTATTGTTTATCGTGAATTTTTTTCATAGAAAGTATTATTTTTATTATGAAAAACTATAGAGATAGAGTGGAAAAGAGTAGAACAGTCCCATGTCCGCGCCTTCCAAAATACTGAATGATGGGATAGAGTAGTCTACTAAAGGCCCAATTGTTTTCCATTTAATTTTTATTCTGGGTTTTTAATTTTGTTAATCTGTTTATATTACACAATCAGTGATTGGCTTTATGGCTAACCATGATGGCTGAGAACTGCAGCTTATGATGCTTTTACTTAAGGTAATGTCACATGGACTGGCCAATATTCCTGAAAATACAAAAGGGTTTTTTCCAGCCCTTTAAAATTACAGAATGCAATATTTTGGTTTCTTTTATTCTTTAGCAGCTACCACATGAGTCTCAATTTTGCTCCAAAATCATTTTTTAATATTATCTAGCTGTACTAGAGGGACCAGACAGATCTTAGAACAGCTAAACTCTTATCAGCACAAGGAAGTGAAAAAGATAACTTGGTTTGACTTCAAAACTTCAATAGAAGTTTCATCCTTTCATTTTCTTTTGTTATAGAACTATCTGCTGGGGAAAAAAGAAACCTCTGAGATGGCAGACAGAAATAAAGAAGTGCTGCTGGAGGTAAGACAACTAAAACAAAACGAGCACAATGATTTGTGAGCTACAATATGATAAACTCTTAAACTATTGCTAACATTTAAATTGATGATGAGAGATGGAGGTCCACAAAGTGTTGAGCAGAATATTAAATGTGAATATGTACCCCTGGGAGATTTCTTCCTGTTCTCGAATAGGGAGCTTTTGGAATAAAGATGTCTCCTGATTTTTTTTAATAGTCAAAAGTCCCCATCCACTGTGGGATCAAAACCATGCTATCTACAACTGTGTTTAAACAGTTGTCACTTGCAGAATTCTAGCTTAGTTTTTGACCAGTGAGAGGAGGGACATTTTTCCGAGAATGGTGCTATCGAAGCTGCTATTCACTACCCTGCAAAGTTTATAGCCTATTTTATAACATAGTTCTCAGACAACATATGCTGTATCCAGAACTGCACTGCTAAGGTAATTTAGAAGTAATTGGCACCATCCTGGTTTAACAGATTGAAAAAAATCCATAAAATACAAAAATCATAAAAGCTAAGGAGAAAAATCACTGTTGGAAATGGAAGCTACTTAAAATCAAAATAATTTAAACAACTTTAAAAAACAATAAGTAACCCAAAAACAAATGTAGGAATAAATGTAAATATCATAAGCATTACATATAACCTCATAAACTTAAAATTCTATATAGTTTTATGCAAATTGAAAGTAGTGATGGTCTAATACTAAAAATGCTATCTGAGGTGTCACATTAAAAAGGCTACGGTACTTTCTTACATCTAACATGGGATTGTTATTTATTTTACTTTTAAACTTCAACAATCATGAATTCATAATATGTAAATGAATGTTTAAAATTAGACTTAAATACATTTATATTTATAAATCGTGTATAAATGATCAATTATTAATGACTTAATAAATGATTAAATGGTTTTTATAGATTGTTGGAGTCCAGTAGGTCAAAAGATTGCTTATAGCCATGGCATTTGACCATCTATAACCCCACCTTGTGCTATGCTTGTCATCATCTTAGCATATATGCAACATGCTTCAGGTGGCACATGACCAGGATTAATTAACAAATTTGGTCTGCTGGTTAGATCATTGGCTTCCCCAGGCCAGGTACTGACGGTGAGCACGACATGAACGCTGAGCCTCCCTCTCCCCCCATGCTTGTAATTTTCTGTAGCGTATATCAGTCAATTCTGGATTATGATTATAACATCTGTAATGCTTTTATTATCTATTTAATAAATGAAACCTTAATATAAAGTGTGACGTACATTTCCACTAATAGCAAAATACACACAAGATGGAGCATAGTTGGGCCCACTGACTATTAGTGAGGTTTTTGTGTATACCTGGGAAATTGTAACCCAACAGGGGAGGTGTGGGCCCATGTCTTTCAGGTTTGGTTAAAGCCACTGGAGCACTTTTGGGACCATTACTGATAAGCATTGGTTAAGAAACCTTCACACCTGTCAACAAGTAGCACCTTTATTGGCATTCTGTACAGAGGGGAGAACTATTAAATCAGACGCAAAGTTCAAATGGGCACATACTCATAATTACCCTTCATGTTAGAACTGAGTGGAAAAGTCACTAATTATGCCATATATATTCTCTAGATGAATAAAGGACTTCAGCCCTCAGGCTTCTAAACCCAGTCCATTTCATCATTTTAAAATAGTAATATGTTTTTATATGTTCTCTTATTTTTTCTATACTATAATTGGCTCTCTGTAGGAATGTTTTTGTGGAAGTTCTGTAACAGTACCAGAAATAGAGGGAGTCCTGTGGCTGAAAGATGATGGCAAGAAGTCTTGGAAGAAGCGTTATTTTCTTTTGCGAGCTTCTGGAATCTACTATGTCCCTAAAGGAAAAGCAAAGGTGTCTTCTTTGGTTTACTTTTATAAAATAGAGCTCTTAAGAGTGATTGTCTAATTTCAACCTGCCGTCTGGTAACTGTCTACCTTCTGAACGGAAAAACTCAAGCAAAATGAACATCCTCTTGATAATTTAAATGTGTATGGGTAGAAGGAGCCTTGAAAATTTTGGCTGTACTATGCTCTTGCTTAGACTATCATTACAATCCATCAATTAAAAACACAGCTTTTAAAATATAAGTGAACAATAATTTATTCAAGAAGGATTTGATGTAAAACAATCTGACCCCCAATTCAAAATTGAGATCACAAGGATCTTCCATATGGAAGAGCTCAGAGTCTGTTCAGAGTAGAATAGTTCTCCTAAAAAGAGTGTGTGTATGTACAGTTCAGGGCAGCTTGATTTCTTTTCTCCTGCCTAATCCCATAGACCTTTTTCACAGGTGAAGGACTAAGTGACACTACAAGTATTAGTGTGTCCCTGACTAATATGTGCCAGGGAAAAATTTGAGTCATTCAGACTACCAAATGGCACTGTTTTCAGTAGTTCATATTCAAGGGTTTCTTTTTAGTCTATTTTCAACCATAGTTTCTGGAATCAGTGTAGATCATACTTTTTCTGCATGATTTCTACAACTTTGTTTTCTATGTTGATGTCATACTATACTGGAAGAAAAGTAGAAAGTTGCTGCACTGATTGTTGCCTTTGTGACTTCCAGGCTGGTTTACTGCAACTCACTGTAGGTAGAAATGGCTGATCCAAAACACAGCAGCTCACCTCCTGAACAGCTGGTCACCAAAAGCAAATAAACCCCAACCCAGTGTTCTGTTCTGATCAGTACATTGGCTCCCCATAGAACTAAGTAAATTTAAAATATTAGTCTTCCTCTTTGAGGCTTTCCATTTCATTAGACAAGCTACATATAAGACACCATGTAAAAAGGGTGTACCTTACAATCAGAAATACTTGAATATGAAATCTTAAAACAGTGTGGTTTTGAATGAATGCTTATATTAGCAGCAGCTGCTGAGGCATTCCCCATGTGAGCTTTCCTGTTGACCCTCTGCTCTTTTAAGTTTCAGTGGTGGCCTGGAATATAATACTGTCAAACAAACAAGTTTTGAACTAATAATGCACAAAAAATACACAGATTTGAAAAACATCTCCTAGTTAAAAAAAATTTAATGCAAGGATTTTCTGTATAGACCTATTTTGCTTGGCATATTGTTTGTTAATCTTAATGATTCATTCAACATTTTAATTAACAATACTGTTTTTTCATGAGAATGGAATAAGAAACATCTTAAACGTTTTGGAACATGCTGGCAATTTGTTTCAGATAACTGTAGTATTTTCCTTCATCTGTGATACGTAATTCTTCACTTCTTAGACTTCTTATTGGTTAAAATTCAGATACAGGAATTTTGTCTTTGGAAAATTAGCTGTTGTTGAATTTCAGTAGCACCGATTTCTTGTTTTAGTTCAGTTCTAACTGTTTTTTAATTTAGCTTCTGGAACTGGTGCATCCACTCTTAATGTGCTTCGCTCTTTGTCGTTCCAGTCTAAGGGGTTGTCTACACACACAATTCAACTGGTTCATTTTAGTTTAACCAGTGCAACTTTACATGTGGGCACATGCTTGCATTGGTTTAGCTTGCCAGCTTGAACCAACGTAAGAGTGTCCTCACACATAGTTTAACAAAATTGGAGAAACGTTGTGCTGCTAGTTTAAACTGGTGCAACCTTGTGGGTAGATCAGGCCTAGGAGTGAAGAGCTGGCCGTGTTTAAATCAAGGGTTTTCATTGTGGCTCTGATTTTCCTTATTCATTTTTTTCATAACTGAATATTTGTGTGTTTAATAGGTCTCACGAGATCTGGTATGCTTTCTTCAGCTAGATCATGTCAATGTTTACTATGGACAGGACTATCGGAACAAGTACAAAGCACCTACAGATTACTGTTTAGTGCTGAAGGTAACTTGTTATATGTTTTTAAGTGTTTTACCAAACAGAGCAAGTATAAAGATGCTATAGGAATTTTAAATACATGCTGCCTTTGTCTACTATCCTCCAACAGCTAGATTCTTCTAACTAGGTTCTAGTTGTGACGAGGTAAGAGGAATTAATACAGAAAGTTAATGGATGCTGAGACAGGCTGTAAAGCAGAGCGTGCTTTCCACAATGCTATAACTAATGGAAAATTAACCAAGAGTTTTCAGTCGGAATACAACTTTAATTATGAAAAAATTCAGTCTGTTTAAAGATACCACATTTCTAGAAATCATAGAGCAAGTGATATCCTGATTAAATACGTTGAAAAATACATTTCTATTATGTGTTATGCTACCTCCTAGTACATGGAACAGAGTGGGATAAAGTGTGACAGTGGAGCAATGCAGAAGGGAGAATTGGCTGCAGAAGTCTTTGCTGTTCCACACCCCTACATAGCTGGCTGATTCCTCTGTATAAATGATCTACACACATACAGAAGGGGCGAGAATGAGCTTAGAAGTATTACATTAAATAATATGTTCCCACTGACAATTGCGCAAAAAAAAATAAAAATGCTTGAAACAAAAGGTCCCACAATGTGTTCTCCTCTGCCTTGCACAGAATGGTTACACGGTTACAATGCTGCCAGGAGTCAGGTGGCCAGTGGGGTATCATGCTGCCATGTGTTTGGGGAAAGGGAGACGCTTTCCAGGATGCTGATAGGCAGGAGGGGATGTGGACTGGAGCATACCTATCCCTTTTCTTGTTGCTGGGGCTCATTTCATACCCATGGTGATGGCCATATTTACACCTACCCTGGGCCTATGGACCAGGAGAGAATGTGCTTAGGCTGTGGCTGTTTCAGAAGCTGCAGTGACATTTATTTGGCTCATTTTTCTGTAAGAGGGAAACGTCCTTAGAAACCTTCAATAGTATCATAAGCTTTTTCATAGATGAAACCACCTTAAACCTAAAGGGTAAAGTTTGCAATGTATACGCTAACCTAACATCCTTTTTACAAAAAAGTTAATAGCTCAAATGCTGTCAGGTGTCTTTAAGGTGTGCCAGGCTTTAGAAATGGTGTTGGCAGTGGTAGACTCAAAATTATTTTGAAACAGTTTCTTACTGTGTTCATGTTAAGAAATGCTTCTTACCATAGAATCATAGAACATCAGGCTTGGAAGAGACCTCAAGAGGTCATCTAGTCTAACCCCTTGCTCAAAGCAGGACCAATCCCCAGCCAGATTTTTGCCCCAGATCCCTAAATGGCTCCCTCAAGGATTGAACTCACAACCCTGGGTTTAGTAGGCCAATGCTCAAACCACTGAGCTATCCCCCCCGAACTTAAAAATGGTGCTTGGATGAGGATAATGGGTACTGTTCCCCTTTAACAGGAGTACGGTTACTTGTTTTCTGTCATCGGTCACATCTCACATATCATTGCATATGCGATGACCAAACAGCAGACATGTCAGTTATTCTAGTGCATGTCCACAAACTTTATGGAAAGATGAGATCTTTCCATGAGACACTGAATCATATATTTGTGCACAGTTAGAGGTAAAAATACTTCCTTAATATTTGGGTTAAGAAACATCAGTTAAAATCTAACCTGAAAATTCTTTTTCATGTCCTCTTACATCATTGGCACGTGATTCTTCTGCAGATAATTGAGAGCAATTAAAAGCAGAGATTTAATACTTGTGGATATTTATAGATTATTTGATGTAAACTGATTTCCAGAATGCAGAATATCAAGGCAAGTACGGATCATGCCTACGTTTCCAGTGTGTCATTTCTAAGGTTAAGATTTTGTCGCAGATATTCTTGGTAAAGCCATGGACAGGTCACAGGCAATAAACAAAAATTCATGGATGCCCATGACCTGTCCCTAACTTCCACTAAAAATATCCCTGTCAAAATGGATAGGGAGGCGGGTACAGCACCCAAAGCTGCTGGGGCTCTGGGGTCCCCGGCTGCTGCGATTTGTGGGAACTCCGGGAGCTCCCCCTGCACAGTGGCCAAGCATCTCTGGGGGGGGCCCAACCGCCCACGCCGGCAAGGAGCTCCAGGGGGTTCTCTCCACCTGCAGCGAGTGTGAGCCTCTGCCACCTGCAGGAGCTGGGCTACTGCGAGATCCCCTCACCCCCCCACCGGGAGCTCCGGGGGGTCACCCCGCTGCCTGCTGTGGCTGGGAACTTCAGGGTCTTCCTGCCACGCTGGGGCAGCTGCTGGGTGGGGGGGTCCCCCACTGCAACTGGGAGCTGCAGGGACCCCCCACCAGGGCAGGGGCTGCAAGCTGTGAGGGGGCCAACTGGGAGATCCAGCCCCGGGGCAGAAAATGTCACTGAGGTCGCTGGAAGTCACAGATTCCCTGACTTCTTTGACCTCAGTGACATAATCGTAGCTATAGTCATTTCCTGTCTACATGATTCAGATGTGGCTCTTATTGAGCTGTTTTCTAGAACTTCTTGGCCAGCCAATGTAGTGGGCCAAATCTTACTGGAATAAATTTATTAAAATTGTTTTCTTACCATTCTGAGTGTAAATGGAGCCATGGAAAAATCTTAACTCAAATTTTAACACATCAAAAATTTCCCATTAATTTTAGAGAATTGCAGTGAGTTGTTTAAGTAAATGCATGTGATGGGGTTAGCTGGTCTAATTTTTATAATGTTTTTTGAGGTGTAAGTGAAATATGGTGTTGGTATATCACCAGGCAGTTGACATGAGATTTTAAGTAGCGTTGGGCCTTCTCTCACCTACATTCCAGCAGTGTGAAGTAGTGTTTCACAGATTGAAGAGTATGGTTTATTTATAGCTATTCTGTTTTGTGCTACTCACATTCAGGCAGTTTTGAAAGAAAAAACCCCAGATTGCACACGTTTTACCAAAGCAGTCAAATCTTGATCATTTGTATGCAAAGTTATAACGTTAACGCTTTGATCCTGAAGTTTAGATTTTAGGGAGAACTTCTTTTTAGCTGCGGTACAGTTTGAGACAGAAAGTTCAGACATTTTTTTAGATCAGCTGTTGCGACAGAGAACTGGAATCAGCACTCAGGGCTCTGTTTTTGTGTCCTCTACTAAGTTGCTACATAACCGTGGGCAAGTCATTCAACTTTTCTATGCCTCCATTCTGAGCAGAGCTGTACAGGGCTTTTTTTTTGCTATACTACACATAGGCTAAAGCAGGGGTCCCCAACGCGGCGGTGGAGCATCTAAATGTGCCCATGTCCTGGCCAGCAGTGGAGCATCCGCCGAATTTCTGCGGTGTTTCGGCGGTGATGCCTCTCAATGACATCACTTGTCAGTGGCAAGTGACGTCATTGAGAGGCGTTGCCGCGAAAACGCTGCAGAAATTCGGTGACGACGCCTCTCGATGACGCCACTTGCCGCCGACAAATAAGTGTTTTGAAGCCCACTCTTCAAGAATAGCATTTTTTAACCCTTTAATTCTTCTTCTTAATGTTCTTTAGATTAAAATATTGATAGACTAAATATTCTTTCCATAGCACCCTCAGATTCAGAAAAAGTCTCAGTATATCAAATATCTCTGCTGTGATGATGTGAGAACTCTACACCAGTGGATAAATGGCATCCGTATTGCTAAGGTAACTACTCTGAATCATTTTATTCCTCTTCCATTCTTGCAATGTAGTGCTGTTTTAATAGTGTTACCTATATATTCTCTTACTGAAACAGATGATGTGTCAGTGAGAGGAGAGTGAGAAGACTGACATAAAATTAACTAATCAAGAAGTTAATCAACTATGGGTCAAATGTCACTTGTTTGAAACAATTATCGAGACAATGCATGTTACCTGTTTATAAACTTCCCTATATCTAGCCATTCTGAACTTGAAGCTCCACAAAAGTTGTAAGATAGTTTTCATACATATTTCTTTTTTGAAGTCTGTCAACAGTATAAACGTTTCTTTACCAGAATTTCTGCTTTAGGTGCTTATACAAATTTTTCTGCCCCTTAATCTCTCTTCCTGCTCTCTGATCTCACAGTGAAGTCCCACTAGACATGAGACGTCACTGTTAGTTTTTAGCTGTGCTGACTCATTTTGGGCTAACTCATAAATGGATTTGAGAAAGGTGACTATATCAAAAGTAGAGACTTAGTAGATGAGGTAATGATTACTTAGAACCAGCACCTTGGCTCAGTGGATTAAGTAGATGATTTTATTGCACTGGCATGTCATCACTCAGTTTGACATTTTCTTCTCCAGGATAACCAGGTTGTTTCTAGTTCTCTAAGCAATTAGATAATAAAAGAGAAAAAAGACAATGCGACTGTTCTTAAACTAAATGAAAAACACAACTTCTACTGAAAATAATCCTACTGCCTGAGTTCCTCTGCAGAGAGACTGCTGCTTATCATGTCTGAAAGAAACAGTGGGCAAAAGAAGCTTGGGACATAAATCAACCAGCTGAAACAGGCACAATCCAAACAATTGTTAATTTTATTATTCCTCTCTTTGTTTAGTATGGGAAGCAACTGTATGTGAACTATCAGGAAGCACTGAAGAGGACAGAGTCAGCATATGACTGGACTTCCTTGTCAAGCTCCAGTATCAAGTCAGGATCCAGCTCTTCCAGTTTACCAGGTAACTATAATAGCCTGACCCATAATGGAAATACTGGTAAATACCGGTTGCTTCGGAAACCATTTGAAACCTCCAGAAAAGACTAGTGAATTTGACTAGTTATTTCCACATAGTCCCAGTACTTCTAGGGTGTTGTAATCTCAAAAAGCAATTCATTCTATTCTATTCTTTACTAGTTGTGATTGATATTAATATAATGTCCTTTTCTCATTCATGGCCAAAAAGAGAATTTATCTGAAACTGAGAAAAGGAAACATACTTTCAAATGCCTCATACCTGTCCTCACCAATTTAAAAATTGTGTTTCATAATGAGTGGAGATGTGTATAGTTTTTAAACTGCTTTGGTGGGATAAAATATGTGAAATAAATACATGAAAAATAGTCTCTACCCAAAGGCAGAAACGCCACAAACCTGTTCACGCACAAACTTTTTAAAACATTGGTCCCAGTCCTGTGACAAGCCCATTTTTTAAGACAAATAGCTGTTCAAAAATTAGTTAACAATTTGCACCTCTACCTCATTGTTTACAGCTAATTTACAACGGTATGGAATTGGGTTTGAGCCTGCAATGGGTAGTCAACCATAGTTCTACTGAAAACAATTTATTTGTAGAACTGTTATGCTTTGCATGAACAGGGCATTGCAAAGCTGTCTGCTGAGTCACCAGGACTAAGTTACAACTCTTGTGACTTCATGGCATCCTTGGGCTAGGCAACATGAACAGAAGCTTCTCCAAGGCCTAGGAACAGGATAGTCTTCACATAACACAACTGATAAGCTGCTATCTTCACAAGGTTGCAGGTGTGATTGTCGGGTGTGGGTTGGTTTTTGGTTTTTTTGGTGTCTGTGTGTGAGGGGGTGTTTCAGACCAGCAATTTTCCACTGTGTCTGACCATGAGCTAAGTGTTTTAGTGGAAATAATGTCCTTTGGTGAGATAATGTGCTTTAGCAGGCATGAAATTAACTTGTCACCTCTGTGCCTAGCAAGTGTCACTCATGAAAGTGTCACATTACAAACTCATTGACTTACTTTGATAAAAATGAACTTTTCCCTGTGTTTCATATTTTTTAAACAGAGTCTCAGTCAAATCACTCTAATCAATCTGACAGTGGAGTTTCTGACACCCAACCAACTGGCCATGTCCGTTCCCAAAGTATTGTCAGCTCTATCTTCTCTGAGGCCTGGAAGCGAGGCACTCAGCTGGAAGAGTCCAGCAAGGTAACAAGAAGACTTTAGCATGAGAATCAACACCCCCACAAAATGTACGAAACAGAGTGACATCTTTTCTCATCTGTATCTTTACTGGGATTCTCTTCTCTTTTTACTCCATCTTTTCAACATACTGCATTATAATTTTTTTCAGATGTAGCTTTCTCCAGGGTAATGAGTCACCTCTTGAGCCTCCTGTCAGGTTTTATACATTCTCATAGAAACTTGACGGGTTTTGTAGTAATTTCCCAATTATTAGGTGTAAGACAGTCATTAGGGTGACCAGACAGCAAGTGTGAACAATCGGGACGGGGATGGGGGTAATAGGAGCCTATATAAGAAAAAGCCCCAAATATTGGGACTGTCCCTATAAAATTGAGACAGCTGGTCACTCTTAACAGCCATGGCTTAAAAATTCTACTGCATAGTGTTAAAAAAAGGCCAAGCAAAAACATTAACTGCCAAAAAGTTGAATGAAATGCTTTCAGGAAGATCTCTTTACTTAAGAGACGAGTCATGTCCTTCCATTGTGAGGCTGTGAACAGCTAAGAGGTGGAGCTAGGAGCAGACAGACGCATGAGCCTGTTTTGAAATCTGCTCCAGCGGTATTCCCCTAGGTGCTTTTATTTGGGTTCCATGAAAATTGAAGTAGCAAGTTTTAATATGCTGTAGACAAAATATGAAACAGAAGTAGTAATTGGGTAGTGAGAGGAGAGCAGATGCCTCGTGGTGTTGGTAATTGGATATAAAGGATTTCAGCTCTTGACTGCTCTGGGTTAGTAATAACCAGAAGTTTTACACCTCCATTGTGAAATAAGTCATTAATGCAATTCCTCGTGAACAACAGAACACTACAAAAATTGTAACTATGAATGACTTTGTTGGCAGTCTTGGCATAGATGCCCAGGCGCTGAACAGGCACAGAATCTGAATTAACAGTGTCAGGTCAGAGTTGAGGTATGTTGGCAGGACAACGTGAGAGATGCTTAGGACTACTTCCTTCAGTGCTGTCAGTCTTGCATCTGTTACAGACGCTGAATTCATTTGACAAAAGATGTTTTTTAAATTGGAACATGTATTAAAGAAAAAGCGTACAGATCTCACTTTGTCCTCCAGTGGTGATGTGAGGTTGTGGAATATATAACAACATGAAGAAAATAAGTTGATGCAAATTCAAATATGGAGAAGTTAAGCAACATACAGGTTACAGTTCTCTAAGCAATGTTAACTCATCTACCCTGCACATACCTTTTATGTTTTCATAATTTGTCGGCGCATCTAGAGGTTTTTGATGGGGAGGGTTGTTGTTTGTATAAATCTCATCATTCAGTACTGAGTCTAGTAGTAACAAATTCTGCATACTGTGGACCAACTTTTAAAAGTGCACAAGAGCTGATCACTTGTGTGCCGTGTACCAGTGATCCTGACATGCATAATCTAATCAGGTGTTGGGCGTGTGCAAAAGTGCATTTGCCCTTGAAAATTTGAATTGGTACAGCAATGTGGGTGAGATAATGTTGCTATGAGAACTGTAACTTTTCATTTCCTGATTTTTTTTGATTTTTTTTTAAACCTGAAAAATCTTCCTACTGCACTAAAGTTTTTTGCATTTAATTTTCTTGGAGCACAGTGGACTTGTGATGCTGTATTTTACAACTCCATAGTGCCACTAGCAATTGCTCAACTCAAAACCTAAGAGAATTTGTACTATATCTGATTAAAGCAATTTTTAAAACACATTTTTTCAGACTGTTCCTTATTGAGGGCTATCCATGTACAAAGACTGAAGTTTTATAATTCAGCAATTGAAGTTACTTGTCTGCAACAAAAAGTGGAACAACTTTTTTTTCAAACAAGAAAAATTGTATTTCCCCCACACTTGCCCAGCACAGGTGAATGGATTTGCCCTAAAAATTTCCAGAGTTCACCTTTGCACTTATGCAAAGTATGTGATGTTTTATCTCAAAAGTACATTTTTTGAAAAGTTAAGTGTAAGAGGTTACAACTGAAGGATTGATATACAAACTGTAGTAGCTGCTCTCTTCTACAACAACCACTACTGCCTATAGTACCTAATTTTGGTCCTGCCTGGGTCTCTGACCTCAGTAATACCAGAGCTCCAAGAATTAAGGAAATAATAAGAATTAAGATATATTGGAGCTAGGGAGCGGGGAGGAAGAATATTGTCACTGAAATGTTGATGCTGTGATGAGGCAGTTACAATCACAGTGAGACATTCCTGGTACAGGCAGATCATTGACTGGCTAGACTCCAGCAGTGCCAGAGTGTTTATCATAGTGTCCACACAATATGTTTGCAGGTTTTAAAGGAAACCAAGCAAGATGAAAAGTTTCAGAATGGAGGCTTGGCTTGACAGTCGAGTTGTAGCCCAGAGTCGGATCATTATGGGACTTGTGCTTGGCCTCTCATTCCTAGGTCATTAGTCCTCTGCTGGGAGAAGGTCTTTCATTGTTTGGTTATCTTTCAGTCAGACAAAACACTGAGGAGCCTTAGAGGGAATCTGGCCATTGAGCAGAAGGAGAACATAATGCAAGTTTGAGATTGTGAATAGTAAAGCGACAGGGTATAGTGAGAATCCTTTAGGTCAAAAAAGGTCTTGGAGGGCCCCCAGAAAAGGAAACATTAATAAAGGCATTAACACACTGTATGGAGCAAGGGGAGCTGCTGTTGTGTATTTTGTCAGTGTGCTGTGTGATCCCAGATCCACGCATATAGAGTAATTCTGCATACCAAAAAATGCTTTAACAATAGTGTAACTATTGCGTATACAAACTGTAGTAGCTGCTCTCTCCTTATAAATAGCATTGGTGTAGTTTCTAAATATTCCTAAAGATACACCTCACCATTGTGAATTAACAACTGCAAATATAAGCTAGTTTTAACTGCCTCAGAGAAGAGAAAAAAAATGAAACACGGAATTAATTATCTTCTAGGCCTTTATAAAGCAAATTTCACTGAACACACTTTCGTAATTTGTTACAAATCATTGTGCATATTTTTAAAAGCTCAGAGACATTGTTCTTTGTCCTTTCCTCAATATTCCATGTGTTTATTGCTTTGTGTAAAAATCACCCTCCTAGATGCCAGGCAAAATTCTTCATGCTTAATTGTATCTAAAATTTTAAAAGCATGTTCAAAAACCATATGGTAATCTAATTGCTTATAAAAAGATTGCTCTTTGACAATACAGTTGGAGCAAATGAATGATTCTGTATTTCTGAATAATTAGACTTGTATATCTGCCAAATAATATTTTATTAACCAGTTCAGCTCAGTACAGTAAAGGATGCCAAATACAGTGGTTTTTAGGTTGATCTTTTTATTTACTTAGTTTATGAGCAGCTCTCCAATTTAAATACAGCCAGGATGGCAATACAAAAGAAGAGCCAAAATGAGAGTTCAGAATGTGGTTTTTAAATGACAAGACAAAGTGGGTCACAGAACACCCTCGCATAGTCTTCAATTCCCAATCTTCGCAAACTCTGCCATGCGCTGATGCGTGCTTGTTACGCTTCGGTCACCCTCTTTGTATTTGATGCTCCTTGTGTTTCTCCTGTTGCCTCACTGTCTCAGGTGTCAAACGTGAAGCCCAGCACAGCTAAGGTCTGCATACCCAGCATGCCTTATACAGGGCAGAATTAAGGTCAGGGGCTGTTTTGAAAGCACATTAACCTGAGTGACATTACCAGAATCTTGCAGACTAACCCTTTTAAGAAATCTTAATCTTTCTTTTGAACCTGCTGAATTGCTCCAGGGTTTTGTCCAATTCCTTGCCTAACTAGCTTAATTTGACAAATAAAGGTACATGCCATCTTCATTATAAGTTATTCTGTTTGTCTTATCTATTTCATTATAAGTTAATATTTCAGTTTTCTCCCAGTCAAATGAAGAGTTGATATAGTACTATCCATGTATTGACGCTTATAACAAACTGATATGCAAACCCTTTCATATAAGTTAGCTAGTCATAGATAATATATTGTGGCACTGACAAAATGTGTCATAAAATGTTTAATAACTGTGGATGTCCATTCTAGTAAGCTGTTTTTGGCATCAGTTACGAAGTAGGCTTTCTTATTACAATCATCGTGAAACTCACCGCTTGGCTCAAAGGGGGACCGTATTATAAGGAGGATGTGGTGTTGACAGACCTTAGGAGCAAATATAATTATGTTCTTTAATCTTTAACAGAAATTTAGATTTACAATTTTAAAAACTTTAACCCTAATGTTACTGAATAAAACCAAATGAATTGGCTGGACTATAGAATGCAGTATTCCTTCCTCTCTCAACCCATTTCTGCTCTCTCTCTCTCTCTCTCTCTCTCTGTGTTACATTCAGTTGCATGTCTAGCTCTTCTTTACCAATACAATTTTTGTGTATCAATTTTTTAAATTATTTTATACAGAATGTTTGAGGATTTTTCCATAAAATTCCCCTTTTTCTCACTGCATTGTTGAACTTCAGTGCATGTTGGATGAAAATGCCTCGATGTACCAGCGTGTGGAGCTTGTTCCTATAGTGTCCTGCACACTTCTCAGAATATTTTCAGGCTTCCATGTATCAAAACATTAGCAGCATAATGCCATCACCACAGCTAGCATAAAAGAATAGCATTTCCTGATGCGGGTCGAGATCATGGAGAAACAGGTGCTGTTGCAGGCCTAGCATCAGCCTGGTCCAAATTCAGTCTTACAGACCTGACAGCCACCTGCCTTGTCTCTTACTCTGTGCGGCTTCCTCTCTGAGGGCTCTCTGCAAGGGGATCTCCCTGGGTACATCCCTCATACCCCGGGTCAGCAACCTTTCAGAAGCAGTGTGCCGAGTCTTCATTTATTCACTCTAATTTAAGGTTTCATGTGCCAGTAATACATTTTAACGTTTTTAGAAGGTCTCTTTCTATAAGTCTATAATATAGAACTAAACTATTGTTGTATGTAAAGTGAATAAGGTTTTTAAAATGTTTAAGAAGCTTCATTTAAAATTAAATTAAAATGCAGAGCCCCCCGGACCAGTGGCCAGGACCCAGGCAGTGTGAGTGCCACTGAAAATCAGCTCGCGTGCCGCCTTCGGCACACGTGCCATAGGTTGCCTACCTCTGCCTTACACCCATCTGGAATCCCATGAACGTTACTGGGATTCTGCATGGGCACACAGGTCTGCCCCCAGGAATCTTCGCGGCGTCGTGCCTCACTTTTGTATGTGCTCGACACCCAAACACAATGAACCTGCTGCCCTCTTGAACTGCTATCTGATCAGAAAACTTCAGCTACAGTCCATCTCCTCCTATTGTTCAGGCATATAGTTGAGTAAACCTAGCACTCCGTCCTTGTGAGACCCATCTCCACCCCACCCCCTCCATGAGCGCATTCTAGTTCCTCCATCTTGTCCGTGTTCAGAATTTCCTTCTGCTGCATCGTTGTGTTTACGTTTCCTGCATGCTGTAGTCTGCATCTTACTTTTTCAATGACAAGCACATTTAGGACTTGCCTTTATACCCTCTCTTAATCTCTCTTTCTCTCTTTTTTTTTAACTCCCCGTCTTTTAGGCCAAAATGGAGTCTGTGAGCCGACCCTTCACTTCGCTTGCACCTGCCATGTCCCCGCAAATTAAAGCGGCTACCCCATACACAGCTTCTCAGCCATCGCCTCCCCTTCCACCACCCCCACCGCCGCCACCCCCACCTCCGCCACCCCCTCCTCCGCCACCACCTCCGCCTCTTCCCAGCCAGTCTACGCCTTCGACCGGCTCAGCGGCCCCCCTGTTTGTCAAGTACAGCACGATCACGAGGCTGCAGAATGCCTCCCAGCATGCTGGGCCTCTCTTTAAACCTCCCCCCGTCACCCAGCAAATGCCACCCCAGTGCTGGGAAAGCTGCCCATGCTGGTGGCTCCCCCTCCTCCCCCACCACCTCCTCCACCTACCCCCGGATCAGCTATGGCACAGCTGAAACCAGCCCCCTGCACCCCGTCAGTGCCACCGTTCACCCCCCCACCACCCCCTCTCAAAATCCATCAGGTTCCACAGAACGTTACTCCAGCAGCTGCATCATCACCACCCCTCTCCCTCCCCTGTGCCTGCAGCGCCTCCCCCTCCAGCCCCTCCTAAACCCCTCCTACCTGTCCCCACGCAGGCGAGTGCAAAGGCAGCATCGCCCATCGTGACCCACATCCCGCCACCCGGGCCCGTTCCCCCTCCTCCTGCAATAAAAAAGCAGCCAAATTTCACAGCTTCCCAAGTTCCTCCACCAGCACCTGTTCCTCCAGGGCCTACTCCCCCACCCACCTTACCAAAACAGCAGAGTTTCTCTGTTAAACCTCCCCCATCCCCTCAGTCTCCTGTGCCATCTGTTGTGAAGCAGATAGCCAGTCAGTTTCCACCTCCCCCGACCCCTCCAGCCACAGAGCCTCAGCCTTTAAAGCCTGTCCCAGTAAGTGGGGCGCCACAGTCTCCCCCAGCAGTGAAAGCAAAGCCCAAGTGGCAGCCCACCTCTGCTCCATCTCCTGATTTTCCTCCTCCTCCACCTGAGAGCAGCTTAGTGTTTCCTCCCCCACCTTCCCCAGCTCCCCCTGCAGCTTCTCCTACCCTGGACAAGGCGGGATCTCCAGTCAAAAAGGCCAGCAAGACCTCAAGTCCTGGAGGGAAGAAACCACCTCCAACACCTCAACGAAACTCCAGCATCAAATCCAGCAGCTCTGCTGAGTACCATGAATCTAAGAGACCTTCGGTGGACAGCCTTGTCAGCAAATTTGCACATCCACCAGAGCCTTCAGGATCTCCTTCCAAGGAACCTCCACCTCCTCCTGCAGCTCCTCCAAAGCCAGGAAAGCTAAATCTTTCTGGGGTGAATCTGCCTATAGTTCTTCAGCAAGGAGGTATTTCAGCAAAGGTACCTGCGGTAGGAGTGTCTGGGAAGGATCCCATGGTAGAATTTCCTTCTCCTCCATCCGATTCAGACTTTCCGCCACCTCCACCAGAAATAGATCTGCCTTTACCACCAGTAGAGATCCCATCTGTATTTTCAGGTAGCACCTCTCCAAAAGTTGCTGTTGTTAATCCCCAGCCTCAGCCCTGGTCTAAATCATCAGTGAAAAAAGCCCCTCCGCCCACACGTCCCAAGCGGAATGACAGCACCCGGCTTACGCAGGCAGAAATCATGGAATCACAGGGGCCAGTCAGTCCACAAGTGCCCACCTCGCCCAAGTCCAGCCTTAGTGTTCAGCCTGGCTTCCTGGCAGACCTAAACAGGACTCTGCAGCGGAAGTCCATCACTCGGCATGGCTCCCTCTCTTCTTCCCGTGTGTCCAGAACAGAGCCGACTGCCACGATGGATGACATGGCATTGCCTCCACCCCCACCGGAACTGCTTGCGGACCAGCAAAAGACTGGCAGCTATGGAGGCAGTCATATATCAGGCTATGCAACGTTGCGGAGGGGGCCACCGCCTGCTCCCCCCAAAAGGGATCAGAACACCAAGCTGTCTAGGGACTGGTAATCATTAGGTGAACTATATTTTGCGTGACTTTCAGTCAATTCTACAATCAGCAAATCTGTACTTTGTGTGTAGAGAGAGAACATGTGACTTGTGCGATAACATGATCAAGACGTGGTCTCCCACTGTCACTAAGGGTAACTGTATGCATTCCCTTTCAGAACTAGTCCAAAAAGTTTGAGGGTTTGGGTTTCACTATTTCAAGGGTGTGGAGGGGCATTGTCCTCTCCCTTGCAATTTCTTTTATCCTTCATATGGATTGGACCAAAAACCTTTCTTACTTTTTTCTGCATTTAAGAAAAAAAAGAAATTTTTTGTAGCGTCTGTCCATGTGAGATATGTTTGTGCATGTATTATAAATGTAGCTATATTATAGATTGTGATATTACGTCGCAGTTATAGAAGATAACCAGAATGTTTTTGTAGATCTGTATTTATTGTTTTAGTCCACTGACGTATCTATTACTCGGAATTGGACTCTAACCAGTCAAACCTTTACATGAAGATGAAGATGTAAGGGGCACTTTAAATCAGAAAAGCATCTTTTGGCAGTTTGTGACGGGTAAATGGTACAGAACTGAAGCATTCTGTCAGTATCTGTACATTTTCAATTGATTGAAAATACAGACACAACATACCAAAACATTCTGGTCATAATACTACTGAAAATAAAGACATTTTGAGGGGGGAAAAAAAAGTTATATATATTGGGCTGGAGTGAAATATATTTATACTATAAAGAGCCTCCCCCTCCAAATAGTTGAAAACCACTCACAGCTCCAAGTTCCTTGTCCATACAGTAAGTGGGATACATATATATTATTCCAATCCAGTACGCATTCTAATGTGGTAAGAAGCCTGGTAGCCACAATTCCTTCCTTTGACACATTGGGAGGCTTAATGATCTGTCATGTGATACATCATCAGTACATGTGTACATCTTATTGAAAATACAGGTATGTCTCTGTATTCAGTAATACTCTCTGCCACATGCACACACCATATATAGATGCTCACCTTATCTGTGCCTGAAGAGATGAATTATCTTTACAAAAAATGGCTGAGAACCCTTGAGAAAGCATTGTGTATAATTCGCCAGCTGTGAGCTAGAAGCTTTCATTTGGAGAGGGAGGGATGGGAGTGGTAATTTCAGTCCACAAATAGCTAGGAACCTGTTTTCTTTGACCTTTTGAGACGGCAACGAATGCATAAGCCTATTAATTAACAAATTGCACTTCTGGCAGTCATGGAAGATGACTGAAAAAATATATAATTTGGGAACTGATAAAATCTGTTAGGAATCCAGTTACATCATCAGGGGCCTTATTAGGTGGAAATAGAATACTTTATTTGATTTGTTATTTATTTATTGCTGATTACAACCATAAGATCAAAATAATAGAATCCTTTTTCTTGTAATCTGCTAGTTTTTGATTGTGCAGTCTTACCTGGGTATCGGACATTGTGATATGGTAGTATAGTTCGTATGAGTGATTTTGCATCTCGTGCATGTGCAGTACAGTGTACGTTGTAAAATAACTCAATATTAGCACTGTACCTTAACATGTTCATTTGTGTGAATTTCCCTGATCACTAAAGGGACACTATCAAGATTGGGGTGGTCAGATTTTTACCATTTTTTTCCTTCAAAAATAAATTCTAAATGCTCTTATTTTTTTCTAAAACAAGAAACCAAGAAAGCAGTCCAGAAATCACAAGCAATGCTGCAATAGATCATGTGCGTCGATAAAGTAGAAACTAATATTTGGTAAGAGAGAATATTTGCCATTTGGGCTTGTCAATGTGAGAAGCATCGTTACAGCATTCCCCCTTTTTAAAAGTATAATAATCCACATGAGGAAATGAGTGTTTGATTAGGAAAGAAGCTGTCACAAACCATCTGTACTTGTATAGTTCTATATAAGTGCATTGTGAAAAGAGAAAATGCGTGGTGCTGTCTCTGCTGACCTGTTTCATATGATTTTGAATCTGCTTCAGCACCTCCAGGAAATGGTTGTAATATTTTAGAGTAGTTTATTTGAGCAATAAGAATATACCATTGTGTGCATTTTTAAAGCACTGCTGTGGAAAGGCACTTTTTTGTATCTTTCAAACTATTCACAAGTTTTATTTCTACTATTTTTGTGCTTATAAAGTGTCCTTAAAAGCATTGGCATTGTTGATTTTAAGCATGCTCAGTTAGCTGATTAGTGTCTTATTAACAAGATTGTTGAACTATGCTACAATTAATGGGTGCTGTAATTTTCTACATTCTTCCTTCTGCTGCTTGTACTGTATGCTGGCCCTCGATCTCGCAACTTCCAGTGGAGTTAAAGGTTCACAGATAGGAATTCTAGCCTCATCATTTTTATTGATAAGTTTACCTACTGATCACCTCCAGCGTGCACCCATGTTCTCTGGGAGCTAAATCAGTTAGTTAATTCTTTTATCTTCATCCTCCCCTCCCCTCCAATAACTCCACTGGTGCACATCAGCCCTATCATTCTTTCTTTTATTCATTTGATGTAGGTGCCTCTGGGATCTGCACTTGTTCGTAATTATGGCAGAGGAATGTCTTAAATGCAATTTCTTCAAAGGCAGATGAGAATTGTTCTCAGTTTCCTATGATCAAGTTCATTTGTCTAATACTTGTTTCCCATGGGACCATGAATCTGTGCTAACTAATGCAGGCCACTGAACAGTTTGCTGGAAGTCAGAAAACCAAACTCCATATTTGCAGCAAAAAGAGTGAGTGTCATCCAGGGAACAGGAATTAATCTTTTTGTTATTTGTTAGCTTTGGGCAATCCAACAGCCTTTTGTGTCTTTGAAGAAATGTTAATGCCGCGAATTTCCACAGTTCCCATGTATTTTATTTCTGTACCTGCATGCGTTTTATATAAACCAAAAGATGCAGTGCTCTTTTAGAATAGTGTCACTGCAGGGGTTTTCTGAAGCTTCTCCTTGAGTTCTGGTTTTCCCACCCCTTATTTTTCAGCATTTGTGTTCTTGGCAAAACTCTATTTCAAGGTGCTGTAGTCTTTGCTAGTGTCTGCCCCCAGTCCAGTGTTGGTACAAGCTAAGTAGTAAAAACTGGCTGCAGCGCTCTCAACAAAGCGTATTGAAACTAGACCACAGGTTGGCAAAAATTAAATTACCTGGTTGCCATTGCAAACCTTGAGAATCCTGATGGCAACTTGCTTTTCCAACTTATTGGCTGTTCTGTTCTAGTGTTTAAATATATAAGCCTTGTTTGCAAGTAATTTTCTCCCTGCTCGTTGATTTGGAAATGGCCTCATTTCTTCCCTCTCTTTTAACCCCTTTGCTTCCCCTCTCTCTCTCTCTCTCTCTCTCATAGCGAGAAAGTAGTTTCTTCAAAGAATATTGACCATAAATTGGCCATAATTTGGATTTAGTCAGCATAGCACCTTGGAGCTGACTAGCCATACTTTAGACAAATGGAGCAGATGGTTTAATCCCACATTATTAACAAAATACAGGTGTAGTTTAAATTACTTTTAAACAGATATTTGCCACTTGCTAGGACCTCCACTCAGAGTGCTTTTTCTCTTGCGAGAGCACCTGATCCCAGAGCTGCATTCCTTAGCCCATTGTGATGTTTTCTATACCTATTTTCCCATCTGGAAAATGGGGATAATGCCTATCTACCTCACTGGGGTGTTGTGGGGACTAATTAATGTTTGAATATGTAAAACAGTATTTTCACAAGTCTTGTAGGAGAAACACAAGCCCTATGATAGATCCTAGTATGGAAGCACAAGAGAAAATGTCATCCATGTAAGAAAATGTGACTATTCTAGTCAGCCTGTGTACGTTGTTAATGATTTAGAATCTGAAGCTCTTTTTATTTAAAAAACATTTTTTCACCTTTAATCAAGAAACATTGATGGGTCTGCAAGGTGCTTGGAGTTGCAGCTGCCTGAGGGACTAGAATTGATGTGAGAATGAAAGGAGTGTGTGTTTCAGAGCGCTTTGCTAAACCTAAGCCAGCCAAGACAGGACAGAGGTGCTTTCAATACAGCAAGGCCGGGCAGTGATGCTTTAGGTTCGTTGACTGATGCTCCTACTGTATGTCAGTACTGAGAAGTACAAAATAGGCAGGAAGAAATGGCTGAGTGAAGGAGGTAGAGTGACATGAATATATAACACAGTGACAGGCCACTAGATTTCTCTTACGTTTTGGACAAGGTGGAACTCGGGGGCTAAATGGCAAGTCTGAGGCGTCAGAATAAGTACAGTGAGAATTGATGAGGTGAGAGAGTAAGTGGGGGGAAAGATAAGAGAGGACTAGGGAACAGCTCCTTAAAATGAGAAATAGGAGGAACTGGAGCCAGGTTTGGTTATCCCTTCTAATGTTGTCCGAGCAAGTAGCAACCACTAGTTGCTAAGTGCCACAGCCTAGCAGAAGGGGGCAGAATTCATTCAGTCCAAACATCTTCAGTCAGAAGAACGTAAAAAGCAAAGCCAAGTGTGTACTGAAACAGAAACCGTGGAGGAGCAGAACCAGGGAGCCCCTTCAGGGTAAATTACGATGACTCCAAAACACAGAGTTGGCCCATCCCAGTGCTCACCTGGGAGAAAGTTATCCTGGTGCTGCTTCTCCTTGGTAGCACCTGTGGCCATCCAGCTAAAGGGGCATTTCTGCCTCTGCCTCTGCCTCAATTGCAGCAGGAGCCATAGTTAGTCCTGTGGTATATTTTGCTGGGACTCAGTTACTTTAGAAAGACAGACGAGGCTTAATTTCATAGACTGTCAATTAACTACAAAAAGTACTTTTAACATGGAGTTGATCACCTCTGAATAAAGATCCTAACAGTTATTGTGGGTGTGATTGAAATGCAGGTGTTTTCAAATAGCTTAGTGTGGAAGTACACTTTCCAGGCTGAGTTTACATGTAAATTGGAGGAATAGCTGACGTGTTTTGCTGATGTCCTCTAGCAAGATGCCCTTTACCATGAAAGTGGAGAGCATTGATCATCCAGACACAAGCGCTGTGTCCTTGGTAATGCTTTGCTTGTAAAACACTGTTGTTTTGCCACAGATGGACATTTGAGCTCTGAATGTAGCAAATATGTCACTTACTGCACTGAATATGTGCAGGTCTGCAAAGCTAGAGAGCACCTCCATAATGGGGGGAGGGGTAGCTCAGTGGTTTGAGCATTGGCCTGCTAAACCCAGGGTTGTGAGCTCAATCCTTGAGGGGGCCATTTAGGGATTTGGGGATTGGTCCTGCTGTGAGGAGGGGGTTGGACTAGATAACCTCCTGAGGTCCCTGCCAACCCTAATAATCTATGAATGTGCCCAGAGAGAACGATCACTGTTGGTAGTGCAGCACAGAAAAAAGCAGACTGTCCCCTAGGTTCAGAACAGAGAGAGAGGAATCTAAACAATTCCCAGCCAAGTATAGTTTTGAAATTGCTTTAGTGTCTAGTGCTTGGATCTTTTGCATTGCACAGTAAAGCTCTTTTCATCTTTAACCTCAGTGCCCAGGGGTTAAATTAAATCCAAGTACAGTTAGCCTCAGTCTGGGTTGAAACTATTTTCTTCCATCAGAAGAGAAGTGAAAGTGCAGGTTCAGCACTAGAAGGAAAAACTGATTTTTCCACTTGTTACAGAAAACTGTGAAGAGCCCTATTACGTTAGCGGGCGACAAGATGAAATTGTTTTTCATGCAGCTGAAGTGGACGCTATCTTGTTAGGTTTTTTTATGCAGCCCTAACATACAGGAATCTAAATGACTATTGCGTGATACAACCACTCCATCCAGAATAACTCCACTGAAATCAATGCCGTTGCTCTGGATTTGCAGTGGAGTGACTCAGAACAGAATGTTTTGTATTGTTGGCTCTTGTTCAGACAGACATTAATTCAGGGAAGTCTTAGGGCCCGTGCTATACAGGAGGTCCGACTAGCTGATCACCATGGTATGTTCCATGGTAGATGAGTATCAGATTTTATAGAGCGGAGGTCTGTTGGTCCTTGATGGAGCAAAACTCCCATTTGAGCTGGAGTTCTGCATGAAATTGGCCATAATATGTTCCAGTCTATCTGTTAGCGCTACTGAAAACTAAATCCAAGAACACTTGTTTATAAATTTGCACCGAGGTTGTTGCAACTCACTCTCTAAATCTTTTTTGCAACTTCACAAATGTCCAGCATGCAGGTTTTCGTTTTCCATAAAACTAAATTTGCTGAAATCTCAACTATTCAAAGTTTTGATACTATGAACTCTAATTCAACAGCCAGCCATAACCTGAGATAAAGACCCAAATAATCTGTTCATTTTTTTCTTCTTTGAAGGGTACATGTTAGTAATTTAGGTGTTCCTCTACTGTTACTAACAGTCTAGCATATTAACATTGACGTGATTTTAAATATTTTACATTGCTTTTTATTTTAGGGATGGGGCGCAATTTCCTTCAGGCTGGACAGTGAAAATAGTCTTCTATGCTTCTCTTTAGACTCGTTTTCAGTTCCTGGTTCTCTCAAATTAGGAGGATGCTGTAGAGCAGATGGGTGGCAAACACTTCAGGGGAAATGTTATTTCTGGTTCCTTTGAAATGTTTGAGCCCTGAAGGTTCCTGTCTGTAAAGCTTTTATTTATAACATCAGCATTTTTGCTGTAAAGTGATTTGCCATTTCCCTTTCAAGTCTCTTCATTTTGGGGGGAAGAAAACAGCAAAGCATTCCAGTAACAAGTTACGTGGTGCTGAGAGCAAAGGGTTCTGCTGATTGTTACATCTTGTGAATTACAATCTTAGTTAAGCTTTGAAGAGAGAAATAAGTACTGCAACTACATTTATTCCTTGTATATTTAAATAAAACACCACAGAGAATGGAGCCAGTAATGGTCCACCTGGATTCACATAGGACCTAATTCTGGGGTTGGAGGTGGAGTGAATGGATGCTGTGGGTGTTTAGCACCTATCAGGCCTGTGTATGGTGCTTGAGGCTGGGCAGAAAGACTGTCAATTACCCAAACCCACACTCCCGCCTTGCTTTGAGGTACCATCATAACTAATGAACGACTTGCAAATAGTGTTCCTGAAATAAGGAACGACTAGTATCAAATTTAAACCTCCTTTTTGGGACTACAACCTCAGCTGCACGGTGGATGCAACAGTGCTTCTGCCTGGTGTTTTAAGTCCTGACTGTACTTTCAGAAGGCATGAGAATTGTCTCTTATCCACTACTGCCCTAGCTGCACTTCTTTGTGATTACGCTGCTGCCTACCAAAGATGTAGCCGTTATCTGCTTTCTTGGTTCTTGAGAATGAGCATGTCGAAGTTGGGGGGCAGCTAAATTAAAGAGGACAGCAGGTGCCAATGGACAGCATGAAGAGCTAAGGCGGGTGTTTTGCAAGAGGTGGCAGGCTTGGGACCCTGTGGAGTAGATGCTGTTGCACATTTGTAGTATAATTATCTAGACCAGTGGTTTTCAACCTTTCTTCATTTGCGGACCCCTGAAAAACTTCAAATGTAGGTGCGAACCTCTCTGGAAATTCAGCCTCTGGTCCATGTGCCCCTGCCATAGACGTCAGACTGGAAACTGACAGAAAAGAATTCAATCGATGTTGCATGTGCGAGGCGCAGCATTTGACACAGCGTGAGAAAGGGCGCAAAACTGGGGGCTTCAACACTTCTGGAGTGTGACTGTAGGGGAGGTATGGGGTTGGTTTTCCTGTCTGCTGCTTCATAAGTTGGAACTAACTCTTGTCTGTTGAACTGCCACGGAACAAGCATTAACTGGAACATCACCGCTTGTTTCGTGGCTTACACTAACTGGTAGCAGCCATTGATGGTGTCCTTTATAATAGTGGAGATGCACATGTAAGAAGATATCATTAAATGATTTGTCTGTGCAGCAAGCGTGTGCTGTAAATACATTCATATGTTTACTGCTTTAAAAAAAATTGCACATTTTATCTTTGAATGGGACTGCTCCCCCTCCCCTCTCTCAAAACAAGGCTCGTTTAAACTCTTGACAATTTCAGGCTGGGGGGAGCTTTGCCATGTTATAAATATATATAAATATATGTATAAATATACTTTTTTAAGCATGGGAGAGGACAAAAGAAATACTGCATTATAAAGTACCCACTATAGCTCATTATACAATAGAATATGCACAATTCAATAAAGATGTAGTTAAATTTAATGCTTTCTGTTTTATTTTCCCTGTCTTGCCATTTTATTTTTAATGAGATTATCACGTGCCTTGCTGGAGTGAAGGCTTTCATGGGACTAGCAGGTTCTGGGAGTGTAAACTAAATCCTCTGGTTTGTTCTGAAACTAAGTAAGGCCCAAAACAGGTTCATTCTTGTCAGCTTCCTAGAAATGTTATGTAACCGTATCATTCCTTACTAGAAATACATTGGAATAATACTGCACTACGAGAGAATGCCCCTATTAATAAAGCAGCTGGATTCATGTTGAAGCTCAGATTGAGCATTACATGTTTCACAGCCTGATACGAATGAGGTTGAGGTTTCCTGCAATCCACCCTTTTTGCTTCAGGCATGTTTCTGCACCTGTGCCCTGCTCCAAGCCTTGCCTGGCTTGTGAAGCGAGAACCTGGCTCTAGCATAGTGGTCCCCAGCTGGTTACACGGGAAGGCCACTAACACAACCTGGTGTGGGCTAAACAGATTCAAAGTATTTAATAAGATTTTAAAGTCACCTGTATTGATTTAAAGTTCAGCTTGTTCTGTATTTTGACAGGTTATTTCTATGTACAGTATAATGTATTTACACACTTTACTAAACTAAAACGATGTAAATATGACAACATACTAATGAATAGGCAGTTAGCATATTGTGTTGAAGCAGGCTCAGGGCCTTATGCTCTGGTGGGCATTATGTTAGGCACCCTGCTGTAACAGAACCAAATGGATGGAGTGCAAGGGCTTGTCCACACTGCACTGTGGGGTGAACTGCACAGAGCACCACATTGTTACACGCTGTCGGCCTCGAGCAAGGCGGCCTAGTGGCTGGTGATGTAGTCCTGTTTGAAAGACAAGTATTCTTCATGCAAACTAGGTGCCGTTTGGGTTGGGGCTGCAAGGCTGGTGGTTAAGAAAGATGCTCTGCCCCCTGCATTCAATGCAGAGTGGAATTGCTGTTCCTCTAACGCCACTAAGAGGTAAGGTTTTTTTTTTTACATCCCAGCTCTGGCCTACCCCTGCTGCATCAGCGAGAGAACCTCATGCCACCATCCCCTTCCGTTCCTTTTACATGCTGCTCCAAAGAACAGAGGCAGTAAGGCTATTGGGTTTGCTTGATCTAGGTTCGTCTGTGCCCCCCCAGTCGTAAATGCCAGACACGGACGGGTTTGTGCCGGCTTTCATAAGCAATAGCTGTAGCGCTATCCCCTCCTCTTAGCTGGAGGAACATAAGACTTCCTGTTGCGAGCACAGTTGTTTCTGTTCCACATCTGTTCTGTTCTCAGATGAGGGTTAGACCTGAGCTATGACCACTGCGGACTGGGGCCTAGCAACAGTGTTTTAATCCAGGGCAAGGGTTGGGGGAAGAACTTGGATCACCAACTATTTCTGGAAGTCCAGGCCCAAAGACTGATGCTGCCTTTGTGCAAAAGGGATTTGGGCGGCAGTGGCACTACCACCACCCTACAGAGCAGAACTGATTTGATTTTACCCACCTCCATGAACCACTGAGATGCAAGGCTGGAAATAAAATCCACAGCATTAGTCAAACCTTAGAAATCATTAACACCCAGTAGATTACATGCTGTATGCATCTGTCTTAGTTAATGATGCAGTGGGGACAGCTCTGATCTCTCACAGTATGGCCACCTGACAGCCGGCTGGTAGCTGTGTGACAGATTATTAAATGCCCATTATTAGCTGGACAGCAGTTGTGATTAACCCATGAAGTGTTACAGAAGCAGTATATTCACAGGACACTTTGATATGTGCTTTGTTTGTTTTTATTCAGGACTTGTAACAAGAGGGTTTAGTACACAGCAACAGTTAATTCCAAATACAATTAAAAAATTTAAAAAATTAATGTTCCCCAATCAGTGGAAGGGGGTTTGAATGGCGCACACCCACTAACCATTTTCTGGTGGCATGCAACTCCCCTGAGTCCTGTATGTTTACTTACCACCCTCAAGAGCAAAGTGGAGGCTCTGAATAAATCAGCCACGTAAGGTCCCAGAGCCAAAAATTATTAGACTGAGCCAAATTGGGTGTTTTTTATTTTTTGAAGAAAAATTTACAGGAACAAGAGGACACTTGACAGTGAGGTTTTTCCAGAGCATTCATAGCAACCACATGTCAACACAAGTTGCAAAAGACACTTTTCAAAGATGAAAATAAGCACTTGTTCGTTATGAAAATCTCAGATGATGTCAGTGCTTAACCTTGCTAAAGAGAAACTCATTTGTACACTGCTCTGTTTTTCCACATTTTCCAGTGGTAGAATTTATCAATAAAAACACACAAATGCACTGCTCCCATCTCAGCGAAGTCCTGTAGTAGCCAGGCAGCAGGAGGTGGGTTGAAAGGCTACCTCTTAACAGGCTGCCACCCCGGCTTTAGCAAACACCCTGTTGTGACATGGCAGGGTTGTGCCTTAACAAGGCACCTGTGCTAATAGTCTCCTGTACCCTTAAAGAGAAAAATCCACTTTCAGCTGGGGAAGTTGCATGTAACATGTTGATTTCAAACTAAAGTGGCAGTGGAGCATTCTCTGAATTGTTCTCAAAACCTGGCTTCATCGATTTAGCTTTCAAGTATCTTCCCAAAGATGGTGACAGGGCCATGCTATTATTTTTGAAGTTTCAAAATACAGAACTAGGACCATGGAACTAGAGAGTGAGTTCAGCTACTGTCTATTAAAGCACTACCCAGAAAAATGTAATTACAGCTAAGTCAGCATTATGCTGCAGGGTGTGGGAAATTAGTAATTTATGTGATAAATACAGTAAGTTCTAAAAAAAAAAACCTGATTCCGCTCACTCTCTCCTACTCAGAATTTGGTTTTGGCTGGGCCCAAAGAGGCATTACACAAAATTACCCCATTTGGCAAATGCAGCATCTGTGCACTTTCCACTGTACTCTGCCTAGGGCTCGTGTTTTCAAAAACCGCCCCTAGCACTGCTCACTCCAGGCGGAAACCTGCTACTAGGGTCCCCCTGTGTTCACCGGGCTTGACTTTTCACAGCTTGGACCACAATCACTGAGCACAATAGCGCAGAGCCCTAAGTAATTTATACAGTGCCCCACTTTCCCAGCCCCCATCAGATTATGCGTTAACATGAGGGCAGAGGGCTAAGACTGGGAAAAACAAGGAACATGCCTAGTCCCCACTGGCAGGCAGCAGAAAAGCCCCCAAGGCGTGTGCTCAGAGCATGTTACCTAACAGCATAGCTTGGGGACAATGATGGACTCAGGGTTTATTTTACCTCATTGCGAAAGCCGTTTCCTCCCTTCCCCCCCACCCCCAGGGAGCACTGGTGCTGCTGGCAGAGGGTGCGTGGGGCTGGGAGCCTCCCTCCCTGAACAAATCGTGCTGTGTGAAGAGCATCAGTCTCTCCCCTCACCCCGGCTATGAGACAGGCAGTGTGGCCTTTGAGCCTGCTTCACCCCCATCGCAGGCTGTCCGTGTTGGGCTTTTCCTGCTACTATGACTCCCTTATGAACAGCAAACATGAGTTTGGTTAGCAACTATTCCCATTTCCCTGTTCAGAGCAGATCTCAGCCTGGCAATAATGAGGGGCTACATTGAGGGGCACTTCCCGGCTCAGGGGAAGTAATCAATGGCTGGGGGGGAATATAAGACCTACACAGGAGAGAGGCAGTAGCCTTCTGTCCCACACCCCTCTTCTGTTTGACAACTGCAGGGGTGGGGTGATGCAGCCCTCCATTGGTTAAGCAACTCAATCATTAGTTCTTATGAGAACCTCCCCAAAGGGCATTGATTTGTAGTTGCAATCTCCTGCTCGTGACATCATACTTTGTAATTCTCCAGAATATGCAGCAGCACTTGACAGCAAATCACCCCCCCATCCCTGAAAATGACTGTGTGAAATGGCACTGAAAATTATCTCCCCCCTGTTGCTTTACTGAGACAGCAGCAAAGCTTCAGACTAGCTTCTCCATGCCCTGCCTCTGAGCAGCAGGACAAGAAAACATGGAGAAGCACAACTTATATAGGCTCTTCTGAGGCACTTGTCACCATAGCATCGGAGGAGCTTAGAACCACTGTTTTTCTGTGCACCCCACCTCTAAGGACAGTGGCTGTGAGCACCAATGAGGGAAGCAAAAACACCTAGTGGCTTTATGTAAGCAGAAACATATTCACAGAAACAGGACCCAAAGCCCCCACCCTCCCCCTGACACAGGTACCAGACCAACTCTCAGTACTGTAGCTTTAGCCAGACTGGCACTTTGTGCACAACTTGTGTAGCTTTGTGCTGGAAGAAGGAAATGTTTTTGTTCTTTGAGGGAGTAGCGCTTCCTCGTTGCACAGCACCATTTCTTCACCAACGAACCCTTTGTCAACAGTGCCAGAAGCAATGGGGGAGTGGCTCTTCCCCCCACTGGTTGTGGATGGAAAAAAGGTGGAGGGTTAGAGGGAGGGAGAATTACGATTTAGAGCCTGCTTTGGGCTAGTCTGCTGTGTCCTTTTCTCCTTACGCCCCGCCTCCAGTGACAGGAAAACACTGAGTAATCTACAGCATGTAACTCTTAACACCTTCATTTTACCTTTGGCAGCAGGACTCTGTACAAAGAAGTTCTGCATCTATTTGAATAGCAAGTTTTGCCAATCCCCCACCCCTTTTTGAAGCAACCATTTAAATAAAAGGGGAAAGGAGAGTTGGGGGAGGGGGGTATAAATGACAGAACTGGAACCACCCCCCTCACTGACGTTAATAGCATGCAGTCTATGTAACAGTACATACAAAATCTGATTACTTTGGGCCTGGTCTATGCTCATTACATAGCATCATCCCTGGACAATCTACAGAATTCAAAACCTGTACAAAATAAAAAAGATGCATAAAACCCATCAAGTGTTTTTTACAACATTAGTACTGCATAAAAAAGCATCAAACCAGCAGGAGGTGACCTAGAAACTCCCTCCACAGCAGCTCTGCAGGATGAATCACCTCGTAAGTGGCATGTGGTCAGCAGGGGGCAGACAAAACACAAGCCCACTTTGGCAAGGAGCTGCCTGCACCATGTTATCTGCTGGCGAGGGATCAGGACCTTCTGGACCCTACAACTCCTCTGAGCTCGCCACACCAGACGTCTTTCTAATGGAAACAGCTAGTTTAAGGAATATTGATTCTGTGCCCAGTCTATGGCACAAGCATATCCAGGTCAGGGACACCACTTACCACACCGATGTCTCAGACTCAGAAAAAGCACATCTGCTCTGTAGAGTAGATGGGACCATAACCAAGCCCTCTGAGGAGTGGGTGGGGGGGTCCCCATTAACACTACACAATGCAGCCGTGCTTTAGCCATTTTGTGAGCAGATGGGCTCCCCTGGTACTTGCAGTGCAGACATGCCCTTAGGGCTCGTTTACATGACAAAATGGCCCAGAATAGCTCTTGTACTTTAAATTCACATCCTACTTCATTTCATAGCTTTCTGTGTCGCCAAACCTTAGAAACTAACAGTAGCCCCAGCTTGGTGTATGGTAACTGCCTAGCTCTGTCTCACCCCAACACCCCTACAACGACACTGGGCAATGTCTGTTTTCATCGGTTTTGCTACTAGGAGACAAAAAACCCAAAAGGGATCTTTTTGGTCGGTGTCACCTAATTCAGCAAGAATGACCTTGCAATTGCCACCTTCCAGAAGGGCAGCAAGGAGTGAGGGGGGAGCAGTGAGATGAGCCTTGTCAGATGCAGTGTGGCAGGGCTTGATAGCTACAGCTCAATGAAACTATTTTTGCAGCAGACGGATAGAAGGGGTAACTGAGTGGAGAAGCTTCCTGACAAGGACATGACAGCAGCTAGGCTCCAGTGCCAGCTATGAACAAGTATTGAGAGGCAGAAAAGCTCCAAGGAGACTTCATATCCAGAGGATAAGGAAGAAATGCACACTTTGTCCATGCTTTTCCCTTTTCTGCCCCCTCAGATTGACGCATCAGCTTAGCAAAGGTCCCATCTAGCCAAAGTGTCCCTGCTTGCTCTAAATGCACATCTCTGGCAAGATATTGCACGAGATACTGAGTTATGAGATAGTGAAAATGTGTACAGTCAAGCCAAGGAAGGAAAACCAGCCTCCAGTTAGTTGTCTCTACTACTCTCCCTGCAATACTCCATTGTACACACATGCCTTGGCAGACTGCTGCAGCATTATCTAGACTTGAATCAGCTACTGTTGGTACTGGCTGGAATTTCACCTTGGCTCAAATAAAGACAGTTCAGGAAGAAACATGGCTCCCTATTATGGGAGATCAGACTAAATGTACATAGGCTGCCCTCCTCCAGAAGGTGGCCTACAACAGCAGGTCAATCAGTTTGCTGTGTTAATGAACTACGTTAACACTCCTCTTTTGTTTGCAGTTCTTCATAAACTGGCACAGATGACTGTTCTGAGTTGTTTACGCTCATCTGTGAAGCCAACTCCAGTGGTGGCATTTTCATCTGAGACTATTAAAAAGCAACCTACAAATGTATGCAAAACCTTTATAGTGTGAGAGTCACACCTGGCTCGGTATAGCTATGAAAGGTATTTACTATTTTATAAACATTGGAAGGGGCAGGGAAAAGAGCTAAAACAACAACCAGTTTGTGTGTAGCTTTCCATGGAAAACCAACACATATGGCAGCCCTTTTTACTTCCACTGAGAAGAGATTTTGGTAATACACCTGAAGAAGACAACTGCTCTTTGTCCTGCCTCTGCCCAGGGCGGTCACAGCATATACTCAGATCCAGAACCAAAGTACAAAAGAGCCAATTTACAAGACCTGATTGGCTTTTAAAATTACACTGTGCGTAATACTGACATTTGGGATGAATAATCTGTCTCGTGCAAGCATGCACGAATAGATTCAAACCTTAACTCCTAGAGTTAGCCTCAGACTCCCTAGGAACCTATAAACTTAATTTCCCCCATCACCACCACACACTGCATTTGTGTTCAGCTTAACCCCTCCACACCAGCAGGCTGGGAGCTCATGCCAAAAGGGATAACTTTCTACACCAGTGCATAACACAGAGCTAACCTGGGGCAGGCAAAGGACTAAGATTACACAATGGTGAGGTCTTCTGTGATGCATCCATCTCAATTATCTAAACTGAAAGGTAAGTGAACCCAAGCCAGCTCTGTGAGCCCCCACATCAGTCTACACGCGCAGAGCAGTTGCAGAAGTGTTTATGTTAAAGATGTAACGAACCATCTGGAAGTCAGATACAGTAACTGCTTTGTGTATGAATCCAAATGTTAGCTAGCACACAAGTGTCTTTCCAGCTGCATGTGAGTGTAGAAAAAGGGAGGGATTTCCACTGGCCAGTTACATTAACCCCTTTGCACTGGCATCCAGGATGTCACGGTGCCAGGCACTAATGCCAGAGGTAATATCACAGGGGCATACAGTATTCCTGAGAAGGATCCCAGATCACGCTTGAATCAGTCTGAATTTCAGTCAAGTATCAGCTACTCAACAAGTTCGTTACATCTCCACTATCTACATCTGAACGGGTCGGCTTAGTCAACGTTGGGCACAGCCACTGCTGGCAGCTGGAAGAGCCATTTGTTCAAACAACTCAAATCGCTATTGTTGTATAATGAAAAAAAAGCAGAAAACAAGAGTGGTGCTGTTACAATTATCCTTCATTCAGTTCACTTGGGTGGGCCCTGGTGGAGAGCTGAGGAGTCCGGACAGTTCCTGTGGAGCAAGGTGCAGCTCTGCACCCTGTGGTCTTCACTCAGAGTAGTGCATGATGGACTCCACATAGTTCCCTGGGAAGAGCCCCGTCACTCCATTCATGACACCCTCATACCACCCATCATCGTTCTTCTTAATGACGTAAATGATGGCACCTTCCTGAAACGAGAGCTCATCCTCCTTGTCTTTTGTGTAGTCATAAATCGCCACCACTAGGAAAGGGAGGAGAGAGAGAAAAAATAAACATTGAATAAAGGAAGGTACTGGTGGAAGAAGGAGAAAATGCAACTACAGTGGCCACAGTGTGCAGCACTCTTGTGTTTAAGGCAATCTGGCAAAACTACTGCCCCCACCCATCTGCAGTACCCCAGAATTTGCTCCCCACCCACCTCAGATCCCTTCCAAACTTCCCAACTGATGCTGGGCTTTTTTCTAATCTTATTGATTGAACTCCGGCTGTTCTCATCATTTATATAAGAACTCAATGCTTTCTTGAATGCTGATCTTCCAGATCCATCACGATGGATAAACAGAGTAGGATTAGACAAAGTTTGGTTTGGCTCCACACTGGCGCAGATACAGCTCCCTAAATGCAAAGCTACTAACACTACCAAGTGCTACTAACCTAATGCCAATTTTTATAGATTAGCAAAACGCAAACTAATGACCTGTCCAAACACAGGCTGGAAAAAGGAACAAAGAGCACTGTCATGAAGTCTGGAAGGGGAAAGGATTCCGGGAGCAATTCTCAACTGCAGTAGGAAAAGAACATAGGGGAAGCAGGAGCTCTGGGTTTCCATGTAACTGCAGTAGGAAAAGAACATAGGGGAAGCAGGAGCTCTGGGTTTCCATGTAACCTCAATCCCAAATATACCACAGTCTGGGAATGCACAGGTGCAGCCCCAGCTCTGGGACTCATAGTGCCAAGATAAATTATCGAGAGAGTGGGGGTCTGCTAAAGTAAATCTAATCAGATGACCCTTTAAAGGAAAATTTAGGGTAGATATTAGAAAAACTTCTTGAAGGATTAAGCTGTGGAATAATTTTCTTAGGGAAATGATGGAAGCCAAATCACTTGGGTCAAACTACTGGGAAATATTAAGCAGCGGACTTTCCTGTACTGGAAAGCGAGAGGGTGACCCAATAGATTTTTTCCATTTTTTCCTACCAGAAAGCAAGTTATACATGCCAAAATCTCAATACTGCTTTAGCAAATTGCATCAATCATCACTTTAAGCAGCTGGTACTGGCACACCTAGCACAGACCTTGAAACAAAATGCCTTTTGCACAGATCTCCTGACTCTTCACACTAGCGAATTAACAGAAGTTATCTGACCCAAATCCAGTGGGGAAATAACTAACAGCATGAGTTCAGGAGTCAAGTGCCCTGAAGTACTGCAAAATTCATGATGATTTTGCAAACAGAAGATGAAGCTTTTCATTGAAGGAAGTCACAGAGAAGTTCAGTACAAATGTCTGCTATAGATACTGGCTGATAAGCAGAATTCATAACCACAGTGCAATGGAGAGTCAAAATAGCTACCTGATAAACACTGTTACTATGTGCAACTTTGACCTGTACAATTATGTCATTTGTACAAAGTGCATTAAAAAAAAGCATGCATTATAGGCTCTTCGTAAATTAACGCATTCTAACCAGTTTTCGATGTACCATTCTGAGGGACTAAAACATGAATGATTAAATGAATATATGTTTATTGTATTTCTTTTTGATCTTGGAAATTTAGCATTGAAAACCATATTTAGTTAATCGGGATACTCTTGGTTGTGTGATACAATCCTCGCAAATTCCTATTTAAAAATGCATTAAAGTTCCTAGTGGATCTGTTGATCCTAATTTTAAAGTGTTTTTCTCTTAATTAAAATGTTCCTGCCCTATCTAGTATTCAGGAGAGAAAGAAGTTTAAGAGAAAAATGTCTTAACTGAGGACCAATAATCCTTCTGTTTAGATGGTACCTTCTGATTCCCTACTTTCTTCATGCGTCAGTTTGCACCGTTCCCTTCTGATAATTTGGAATATATTCAGCGTTTCTAGTTTACTAACATACATTTCCTCGTCATTCCATGATGAATGAATGGAAGTCTGGCTGCTTGATTCTCTTATAAAAAGACTTTTTTATATAAAGAAAAAACTAAATCTGCATTATAGATCTCTTCTTGTAATCTTATAGACTAACAGACGTTTTGCAGCATGAGCTTTCGTGGGTGAATACCCACTTCTTCGGATGCAAGCAGTGGCCACTGCTTGCATCCGAAGAAGTTGGTATTCACCCACGAAAGCTCATGCTGCAAAACGTCTGTTAGTCTATAAGGTGCCACAGGATTCTTTGCTGCTTCTACAGAACCAGACTAACACGGCTACCCCTCTGATACTTGGAATCTGTTCCTTCCGTGAATTACTTTTGCACTGGGACCATTTCCTCATTCTCACAGAATGCTTAATCCTTCTGTCTGCAGTCACACCACTTCAAGCTGTGATCCTGGCAGAGTTCCTAAATTATAGGGAGTCAGAGCCAGTATTTCAGTGAGAGCTCCAGATGCTGAAGTAGTAGTATTGGGGATTCAACTGGTGGCAACCTTCCCTCTAACAAGTCTTAGGCAGGGCCTATTTTCAGGTGTAGCTGAACACATTTCAATGCAAAGATTAAAAATACAGTTATCTACTAAGTTGTAATAAGCTGGTTTTTGCATAGTTTTTAGACAATTCTATATTTGGTTTATCAGAAATCTTCTGCTGGATTATAACAAACTGACCATAAACCTATCCATGATTTGCTCCCAGACCCTGGAATTCTGAAAGTGAAATGGGAGGATAAGACCAGATTCCCTCCCATGGCATGGAGGACGATTTCTCCCTTCTAAATATCCATTCTTGACCATCTGCTTTGTTTGGTTAAGAGTCTTCCTTAGCATGGGCCCCATCCTATGACAACATCCCAGCGTAAGATTAAAGAAAAAAACTGAAGTTCTGACTGCCAGTGGTCATTAAAATCATACAGTACCCTGCCCAAATTTAACATCCCCAGAATAACTGCACCAGGCCTCCTTAAATTTCTCCAGCGGTTTAAACTGGATCTGGTACCCACTTCCTACCCCAAACTATTGTGTAGTGTTGCTGTGCACTATTAGACACAGAACCCTAAGGTGCCATTTCTAGTCACTTTTCAGAGCAGAACCACACTTTAGAGCAGCCACAATCTATATCCATTGCACTTCCCAACAGCTTTCCTACGTCTACAACCTCAGATTCTGCATACTTAAGCTACAATCATTTGGTCTCTTCGAAGTTCTTTCCTATCAAGTTAAAGTTTAAGAGAACAGACATACAAAAACCACACAAAATCATTGCCATGGCTACTGCTAATTGTTGGGGATAACTGAATGTCCACCTTGTCTGTCAAAAAACAGCTTTTCTTCTCTGGATCATACAGCACAGACAATCCTGTTTAGACGAGCACAAGCCATTGCCATGGAAATAATAATTCTTCTTCGAGTGATTGCTCATATCCATTCCATGTAGGTGTGCGCGCACCGCGTGCACGTTCATTGGAAGACTTTTACCCTAGCAACTCAGTGGGTCGGCTGGGCGCCCCCTGCAGTGGCGCCACCATGGCACCGGATATATACCCCTGCCGACCCACCCACTCCTCAGTTCCTTCTTACCGCCCGTGTCGGTCGTTGGAACAGTGGAGCGCGGCTTAGCTGACCTCCACTTCCCTAGCTACTCGTAGTTTCTCTCGTTAATTATAGTTCAGATTTCTGTAGTTGTAGTTAACTTTATTCGTTTGTAGTATAGTTAGTGTATTTAATTCACAAGGGTTCGGGGATTATCCCCTTCCCCACACCCAGTGTCGGGTACGATGCCCGGTCCACAGGGTTTTACAATGCTCGGCCGGCCACAAGCCGATGCCGACAAGAGATCCTCTCCTAAGTGCCTCGAGGAATCTCACCTAACAGATAAGTGCCGCATTTGTAAGGCCTTTAATCCAAGAACAAAAGGGGAGCGGGGCTTTCGTCTCAAGCAGCTCCTGAGGGAGGCAGCTCTTGCTCCTCCGCTCTCGGCACCGAGCGCTGGTTAGTCTTCAAGGACCGCTACCTCGGCACCGGATCGCCGGTACCGCCAAGGCCTCTCGGCACTGGCCGTCGATAGCTCCGATGTCCACTTGGCATGGATCCCTCTCCTGGAGGATGAAGAGGCACAAAATTCTTGCTGCATCCGAGCCGCCTGCTCCGCAGCCCGAGCGCTATGCTAAGTCGGATCGCCCGGCACCGATGTCTGCCGCGGCACCGACAATATCCGCACCGTTAACTCCGGCCATGCAAGAGCCGTCGAGTCCGGTGCTGGAAAGCTCCCCGGTACGAGCCGTGGTCGAGCTCGCTATTAAGCTGCGTCAGAGCCGCCTGCTCCGCAGCCCGAGCGCTCTACTAAGTCGCAGTGCCCGGCACCTATACCTGCTGCGGCACCGACAGTATCGGCACCGTCCACTCCGGCCATGCAAGAGCTGTCGAGTCCGGTACCGGAAAGCTCCCCGGTACGAGCCGTGGTTGAGCTCACTCTTCAGCTGTGTCAGAGCCGCCTACTCCGCACCTGAGCGCTATACCATGTCGGTCTGCCCGGTTCTGATACCTGCCGCGGCACCGACAACATCAGCACCGTCGACTCTGGCCACGCAAGAGCCGTCGAGTCCAGCGCCTGAACGCTCCCCGGTGCGAGCCATGGTTGAGCTCCCTGTTCCCTCCACGCTGGAGACATTTCCACAGCGAGGGAGTTGATGGCGCGGTCCCGCAGATTTTCTCGGTCCCGTCACCAAGCCAGGTGCCGGCACCGCTCACAGTCCTGGCACCGTTCTCCATTTCGGTACCGGTCGTACTCACAGCACCAATCAGCGTCCCATTCGCCGACCTGGTACACTCGGTGCCGATCCAGCTCCCTGCACCGCTCCAGGCTCTGGACTCCCGTAGCCACTCTTGGCATCGAGCCTCTAGATCTCGGTCGACCTCCCGGCACCGCTCCGGTCGCGGGTCCCGATCTCGCTCCCGGTACCGGTATGCCTCCCGGTACCGATCCCCGGTGCCGCGTCGAGCAACATCAGCTAGAGAGGGGACTCTGCCCAGGGCTTTTCAGCTCCTCCATGGCCATCCATTCGGGTGTGCACACCAGAGTCTTTCAGGTGCCCCAGGCCCAGGACCCTGTCCCCCATCCGTGGCTACCCTGTACATCTTGGGCGTGCCATCAGGCCAAAGGCCTACCTGTGATCCCATCTCGCTCTGTTCCGTCAGAGCACTGGGTGCCAGAGGTGACAGTTAGCCGTCCCCCTCCGACCGGTAGGGAGGAAGCCCGGCTCAGCCACCGGATTCCCACATCCCACCGGATCAGGAGGTCGTCCAGGAGCGTGAGCCCACACAGGACCCACTTGTCCCCGGCCTTTCTTCTCCCTCCCCAGATGAGGCGGTGGCAGGAGTGTACTCCTTGGGCCCTCTCCTAATCGGCTTCGGGGCCCATCAGGACCTCCCAAGACGGGTGGCATTCACTATAAATCTCCAAGCGACCACTATCCCTCCCGTTGGCTCGGGAGTCAAATGCATGTGCATGGTATCCTCCAGGGGTGACGGGCACCTATAGGTACGTCTTTCCCCCTGTTCCCTTGTCACCTAGTCTGTCAATCAGACGCAACGCCATGGCCGACAGGTACCAGCCCCTAAATTCAAGGAGGCTAGGCGAATGGACTCCCTGGGCCATAAGATGTACTCGGCAGGCGCCCTGCAACTTCGCGCAGCAAACCAGCAAGCCCTGCTCAGCCGTTACTATGGGCGGCGGTGGGAGAATTTGCAGAGTCGGTTTCTCAGAACTCCCGTCAGGAGTTTGATGCCCTCCTGGAAAAAGGGAAAAGGGGCGAAAGCTTCCCTCCAGGCCTTGTTGGATGTAGCTGACTCCGCAGCCACGACTCTGGCTTCGGGTGTTGCCGCAAGGCGCATTTCATGGCTCCAGTTATCGAGCCTTCCCTCGCAGCTGCTGCACACTATACAGGACTTGTCCCTCAATGGCAAAGGCCTGTTCTTAAAGCTGACCCTAGGCTGCAAGGGACGGCAAGGTCACTATGCACTCCCTCTCGGCATGTGCATGCCGATGTCTCACCGCCGACCTTTCCGGCCTCACCGCCCTTACCCTGCGCCTAGACAAAGACAGGGCTTTGCCAGCAGGCATCGCTGAGGCAGTCGTAGGCGTTGGTCGGGACCCCAAAGGGGCCCAAATCAGGGTCTTCCTAACCACCAATCGGGCAAAAGCCTATCCCTCCTCGTCCCTCTTAAGCACCCCTCTCACAAGCAATTCCTCTTGCAAGAGGTGCGGACGCTCCTCACCATCGGAGCTATAGAGGAGGTTCCAAGGACGAATGGGGCAAAGGGTTCTAGTCCCACTGATTCCTGATCCCCAAGGCGAAGGGAGGTCTCAGACCTATCCTAGACCTGCGGGAGCTCAACAAGTTCATGATAGACCTGGAGTTCCGCATGGTGTCCATGGCACCGTGATCCCATCCGTGCATCCCGGAGACTGGTATGCCGCCCTCGATATGACGGGCGCATATTTTCACGTCGCCATTTATCCTCCGCACAGAAGGTACCTCCGGTTTGTGGCCAACCGTCATTTCCAGTTTACGGTCCTCCCGGCTGGCCTCTGTACAGCCCCATGTGTATTCACAGTGTCTGGCTGTAGTTGCCGCCCTCTCCGCCACCGTCGGATACACGTTCTCCGTATCTAGACAATTGGCTCATTCCAGGGCCCACCGGGGCCCAAGTTACCACTCATGTGGGCGTCGACAAGGTCCTATTCCTGCATTTAGGCCTGATGATCCATATAGAGGAATCCACCTGCTTCCCACACAGGGAATAGACTTCACTGGGGGCCACCCTGGACTCCAGTATCGCACAGCCTGCTTTCCTAAGCCTTGATTTCACGCGATGGTGACCATTGTACAAGGTCTACGGACCTTCCCGACAACTTTGGCTTGTACTTGCCTAGGTTTCCTGGGTCACATGGCTGCCTGCACGTTCATAACCAAACATGCCAGGCTTCGCCTCCGTACACTTTAATCGTGACTCACGTCAGTGTACCATCCGGCCAGAGACAGCATGGTCATGGTCGCCTCGATCCCCCTGAGCGTCCTAGGCTCCCTCGGCTGGGGGTCGACGCCCTCCCTAGTGGGTGCAGGGATGCTGTTCCATCCACCTCACCCCTCGGTGTCCCTCATGATGGACGCCCCATCTCTCGGCTGGGGTGCTCACTTGGGTCAGTTTCACACTCAAGGCCTTCGGTTGGCTCACCAGCTGGCCTTGCACATCTATGTCCGGTAGTTGAGAGCAGTCTGCCTTGTGTAACAGGTGCTTCAGCAGCACCTGCAAGGCTGTTGTGTCTTGGTGTTCACAGACAACACAACAGACACGCGTTGCATAAACAAGCACAGAGGAGCACGGTCCTCCCCTCTTTGCAGGGAGCTATCCAGCGCCGGGTCTCCTGCACAGCCCAATCAATGGACCTAGTAGCGTCCTTTCTCCCAGGGGTCCGGAGCACTCTGGCGGATCGCCTCAGCAGATCCTTCCTATCTCTCAAGTGGTTGATTCCTCCGGATGTTATCCATTCCGTTTCCGGAAGTGGGGTTTTCCCCACATAGTCCTCTTCGCTCTCGCGAGAACAGCATGAGATAGAAGTTCTGCTCATTCCGAGGCCTCTCCCTGGGCTCAATCTTGGCTACGTTACTGATGCCGTGGACGAGCCGTCTGCAGTACGCTTTCCCACCGTTCCCGTTGGTTCACAGTGTCCTGCTAAAGCTCCGCAAGGGCAGAGCGCACCCGATCACGATCGCTCCAGCGTGGCCCAGGCAGCACTGGTACACCATGTTACTAGGCTTGTCGATAGCCAACCCGATTCCCCTGCCTCTTTGCCCAGACCTCATAACGCAGGATCACGGCAAACTTCACCACCCAGACCTGCATTCCCGGCACATCACAGCATGCCTGCTGCGGGTCTAAACCGATCCGAGTTACGTTGTTCTGCCTCGGTTCTACGGGATTCTCCTGGGTGGTAGGAAGCCTTCCACTCGGTTAACGTATCTGGCCAACTGGAAGTGTTTCTCTTGCTGCTACGAAACACAATGTTTCTCCCACCGAGGTTCCGATCCATTTCATCTTGGATTACCTCTGATCTTTCAAACAGCAGCGCCTGGCGCGGTTCATCATTAAGGGTACACTTGGTAGCCATCTCTACCTTCCTCCCAGGGGAGAGTGGCCACTCCATAGTCTCACACTCTGTGGTTTCTAGGTTCCTCAAGGGCTTGGAGCATTTATACCCCCAGGTTCGCCGCCCCGCCAAAACCTGGGTCTTCAACCTGGTTATAAGCAGACTTATGCCTGCCCCATTCGAGCTACTGACAACATGCTCGCTGAGATCTGTCCTGAGAGAGAGTTTTTTCCTTGTATCCTTTGCATCGGCCAGACAAGTCTCCGAGCTTCAGGCTCTCACAGTGGACCCACGGTGCGCTATGTTTGGCAAGGACAAGGTGCGGTTGTGACCACGTCCGGCCTTCCTCCCTAAGGTGCTGTTGACCTTTCCTATCATCCAGGATATCTTCCTTCCGGTCTTCTTTCCACTGCCACATTCATCGCGAAGGGAGCACTTTTGCCCTCCCTAGACGCCGTAGGGCGCTCGCTTTTTATGTCGAGCGGACAAGCCATTCGTATGCCCCAACTCTTTGTTGTCTTGGCAGACGGGATGAACGGCCTACCTGTCTCCTCCCAGAGGTTTTCATCTTGGGTGACGTCATGCATTTGCACCTCCTGTGACTTAGCTCATGTTCCATCGAGCCACCTTACTGCTCGTTTCACCAGGGCTCAGGCTTCTTCTGCTGTCTTCCTGACTCACATACCCTTCCAGGGGCTATGTCGTGCTACTACCTGGTCCTCGATCCAGACTTTGCCTCTTGGTCTAACTGTCCAGAGATGATGCAGCCTTTGGTGCACCAGTTTGCATTCTGCGACATCTCACTCCGACCCCACCGCCTACGTAAGGCTTGGGAATCACCTACATGGAATGGATATGAGCAATCACTCGAAGAAGAAAAGACGGTTACTCACCGTTGTAACTGTTGTTCTTCGAGATGTGTTGCTCATATCCATTCCACACCCACCCTCCTTCCCCACTGTCGGAGTAGCCGGCAAGAAGGAACTGAGGAGTGGGTGGGTCGGCAGGGGTATATATCCGGTGCCATGGTGGCGCCACTCCAGGGGGCGCCCAGCCAACCCACTGAGTTGCCAGGGTAAAAGTCTTCCGACGAACGTGCACGCAGCGCGTGCACACCTACATGGAATGGATATGAGCAACACATCTCGAAGAACAACAGTTACAACGGTGAGTAACCGTCTTTTTTGCAGCAGATGAAGTTTTGTACGTTCACAGTAGGATAAATATGAAAGTCCCCTTCAGTGTAGAACTTTGGGTTTAGAGTTCGTTTGCCCTGGCATGTTAGAAAAGGAATTTGAAGCACTTCTCTCCTCTCCCAACTCCAGTAAAATGTAATAAAATATCTAGAGGTGGCTTTGGTATCGCAACAAAATTATTCATATTCACAGTGGTATCCACCCTTGCCTTCAAGATCTCCTTAAGTTTCTCTTATCCCAGTGAGCTATTGTTTAGCTGTTTGCTCATCAGACATTGGAAGAACCTCCATTTCTCTTGTTATTTTCATTTCATCAAGTGCTTTTGTTTGTTTCTAATACAAACCCTTAATCATCTTGTGCCAAGATACAGGATCTGAATTAGATTTTGGCAGGGACCCTGAACTAACACCAGGGAGTTGATTTCCCACCTCATCCTCTTCTATTTTATATATCCAATATAAATCCCTTCCACCCCCAACATCATTTACCTTGTGAATCCAAAATCAGCATGCTTATTGCCTACTGGGACGTTTACACGTACCTTGCTGCTTTCAGATGTTCTCATTCACAGGCCCATAAAAGTCAGAGATGGGAACTGAAGCAGGATCTTGTCCTTTGAGAAGCATTCGTGTTTCAAATTTAAAGTATTTTCTTCTGGCCAGATACACTTTCACTATGAATACAGGTTTTCCCCCCCAAAACAGCTAATGCTATATTTTGTAATTTCAAGATTATTCTTTTTTTAATCAACACAAGATATAAAGGATAGATAAAACACTGGAGGTCTTGTTAATGCAGTAATTGTACCATTTAAAGTTTAGACATCTGTTACTGCACATGAATGTTAACATGTTCAAAACAAAATTTTAATGGAATAGACTCCATATATATAAATATGTAGTACAACGTATATATGTAGTACAACACATTGGTGTAACACACAGTAATTCTTCAACAGGATTGAGCACATTATAGCATGAAAACTACTGATACACGACAATACCACTTCTGTGGCAACAGTTGTCTTATACACTTAATGAGATACCAGTAGCTTTCGGTGAAGAATTGTAAACGTTTTAAACAATTTGATCATGGACACTTCTGTTACCAGTCCCACAAAATCCAACCTCAGCCTCTTTTCCGCCACTAACTACAATCCAATGTATAAATGCATAACTCCTTATAAGCAGTTCACACATCCCAAACTCCAGATTCCCTACTTGTTCCCAAAGCCTCCAAGCAAGAAACAAGGGAATAAGGGCATGATTATGACAAGCAGAAGTTTTTTTTTTTTACGTGAAAGGAACTATTAGGTCAGTAGTTCTCAAACTTTTGTACTGGTGACCCCTTTTACACAGCAAGCCTCTGAGTGCAACCACCCCCTTATAAATTCTAAACACTTTTTTAGTATTTTACACTATTATAAATGCTGGAGGCAAAGCAGGATTTTGGGGTGGAGGCTGACACTCCACAACCCCCCACGTAATAACCTCGTGACCCCCTGAGGTGTGACGACCCCTAGTTTGAGAACCCCTGTATTAGGTGCATAAGGGCTGAAAGAATGATGAATCAAGACTTCCCTTTCCCTTAGTAAAGTGGGAGGAAAAACTCCCTAGCTAAACAGGATGGTTACTCATTTTCTGGGAGCTTGGTTTGTGGGGTTTATTTCACAGGCAGAAAGCTTGCTTTATGAATAGTACAGGGATTGCACTTAACATTTACACCATTTTGAAGAGTCTACTGGTTTGAGACACATTTCCTATACTTAAAATGGGGAACACCATTGGAACAGGAAATCTCTCAAAACTGAGGACACAGACCACTGTGTCTATTGAACGCTGACTGTTCGACTTTGCTGTGTGACCATACACATTTTAATGTTCAGCACTCAACTGCTTTCTCCTCCCGGCCCCAAGAAGCTAAGACTGCTAGCTGAAGTATCCTGATGTCTGATGAGCTGCTAAGCCTAAAACCTGAATACACCTGCTGGCAGGTGAAGGGCTGTCCTGAACTTGTTGGGTAACAGCCATCACCTGAGGCCTAGTGAGGTTACTGGGCCCCGCTGTGCTGGTAAGGGTACATTTCTGGCCACTAAAGCTTGAGGGGGGAGACACAGCACAACACTATAATTCCTTTCACCAGTGGGGGTGGGGCAGGAGAAGAGTACTGGCTGCATTACATTTCCTCATCAATACGTTTGAGGTTGGAATCTTGCATTTTCTGTGGGGCCTTTTATTTATAACAATACTTGGTACTCCTTTATCAGATACATGACAGACATTCCCAATTTTTTGCCCCATGAGGCACTCCCCAACTCCCCATATCAGATACACCTTTACGGTCATTTCAGAGCGTAGTTATTTTGGCTGGTTAAGTGGTCTAAAACAGTCCCATGACCATCTCATCTACAGCCTCAACCCACACGGAATGTGCACTATTGATTTTCTCTCAGATCTCCTCTTTCCAAAGAGCACCAAACTTCCTTTACTAACAAACTGGAGCCACCTTTTACATATTTGTCTCTTCAAAAGTAGGTAGGCTTCAGAACTCAAATCTTCCCCACCCTGGTCATTCAGAGCCAGAAGAGTCAGGTATAGTCTCCAACTCTCCTACCATACCCCTCGGACTCCATTCACAGACTGAGGGTACTGTTTAAAGGTTGTTGTAACTCTGTAAAGACTTGCCCAACAAAACCAGTCTGTGGGAATCGGGGGTTAGGGATCCCCCAAAAGATCCTTGATCAGATCAGAATGAAACTCCACCTTTACTATGACATCTGAGAATAAGTGTTGGAGGGCTCATCTGGGTGCTGCCATTGTGGAGCAAAAGGAACCTTGGGCTTCTGCAAAAGCTAATGGGTGGGAGGAGGGAAGATTCAGAAATCCCTTCACAATGGAAATCGTTTACAAACCAACAGTTCCCCCTTTACCCTGTTCCATACGGGAATGTGCATAATCCTGACATTGCCATTCAGAAGAGATTTGGAAGAGTCACTCTGAAGGCTGATGAATAGTTGTCTTGCTACCATCTTAGACTTACTCATTTGACTTCTTTAGCCTTTGTCTGTCTAGTCCTACCTACATGGCTCCTTTCATCTGAGGATATCAGTGCTTCATCCAGGAACCGCTCACCTTCTCAAATATTTAACTTCTTGGTGCCCAAATCTCTCAAAATAAAATGACTAAAATGGCTTCATGGGGAGTCATGTTCATTATGGTTCTAACTTCCATATCAAAATTTGCTCAATCCATACGTAAGAGGTTTTTCCTCCCCTAAGAGTTGGCACTGCAAATTCGCCCTGGGACATGAAAGTTATTTGCGTGTATCCATCGCAAAAAGATTCAGTGAGTGCCCCCAGTTAAACCTGGGCAACCAGGCTGAAAACAATGGAGTGGCCCAACTGGAACCGAAGGCAGATATTCGCCCTGCAATCGGAATGCAATTAATTCTGCTGAGGCAGAAAGGACAGTTACCTGTTCCTTCTTCAAGATGTGTCGCTCATGAGTATTCCACAGTAGGTGTGCGTGCTCGCCTTGTGCACCGGTGCTGGAAGTTTTTCCCTCAGCAGTACCCGTAGGGGGAGCGCTGCTGCGACCCCTGGAGTGGCGCCACTACGGCACGCTTTAAGGGGAGCCGCACGCTCCCTCCCATCCTCAGTTCTTCCGACAGAGGGGAAGGAGGGCAAGATGTGGAATAGACATGAGCAACACATCTCAAAGAATGACAGTTACGGAACAGGTAACTGTCCTTTCTTCTTCGAGTGCTTGCTCATGTGTATTCCACAGAAGGTGATTACAAGCCATGTCTGATGGAGGTGGGTAGGAGTTCAGATTCCCTGGCTGAGGCACAGCCTTACCGAAAACAGTGTCATCCCTGGTGTGGGAGACGATCGCATAGCACGACGTGAACGTGTGTACTGAGGACCAGGTAGCGGCTCTACAAATGTCCTGGATAGGGACATGGGCCACATAGGCAGCCGACGAGGCCTGAGCCCTTGTCGAGTGAGCCCTTACAATAGGTGGTGCGGGAACCCCTGCTAGTCATAGCATGTGTGGATCCACCAAGAAAGCCTCTGGGTGGAGATCGGTTGGCCCCTCATGCGCTCGGCTGAAGCAACAAAGAGTTGCGAAGATGTGCAGAATGGCTTAGTCCGGTCCAGACGTGAGCCCTGTACACGTCGAGCGTACGGAGGCGGCGCTCCTCGTTAGAAGTATGCGGCTTAGGGAAGAAGACAGGTAACAAGATGTCCTGGCTCATGTGAAAGATGGAGACCACCTTGGGGAGGAATGCAGGGTGTGGGCAGAGCTGAACCTTGTCTTTGCGAAAGACGGTGTAAGGGGGATTGCAGGTCAGGGCCCTGAGCTCCGAGACCTGCCAGGCTGACATGATGGTCACGAGGAAGGCTACCATCCAGGAAAGGTGAGACCATGAGCATGTGGCCAGGGGTTCGAACGGGGGCCCCGTAAGGTGGGATAGCACCAAATTTAGATCCCACTAAAGGAAAGGGGTCCTAACATAAGGGAAGGACCAATCTAGCCCCTTGAGGAAATGCCCAGTCATGGCATGGGAGAAAACCAAGCAGCCCTGGACCGGTGGATGGAACGCCGAAACAGCCACCAGGTGCACCCTGACAGAGGAAGGGGCCAGGCCTTGAGTTCTAAGGTGAAGCAGGTACTCAAGGGTAAGTTGGAGCGGGGCAGACACTGGGGAAACACCCCGCTCACCTGCCCACCTGTAGAATCGGGACCACTTTGCCACGTAGGCTCGGCCCCGAGTTCCCTGACATTTATGTGAAGGGATAGCTCTCCGGTGGACCACAAACCTTAGGTCCATGAGGTCCCTCTGTGTGGCCCCCAACCCAAGTCCAATGTGTCGGCCACTAGGTCCAGCGAAGGGGTCGGGTCCCAGAAGGGAATTCCCTAGAAAATATTGGCCGGGCAGGAACACCATTGTAGCGTGGCGATCACCCGTGCCAGTACCGAGAGGACTTTGTCCAGTTTGTCCCTGGCCTGGGAGAACTCTGAGGCCAACCAGAGCTGGAGGGGCCTCATACGAAGCCTGGCGTGGCGGACCACGTACATGCATGCTGCCATGTGGCCCAGGAGCTGTAGGCATGCCCTGGCCGTGGTAACGGGGAACTCCATGACCGAGGTTATAAGCCCCTTCAGGGTCCGGAACCTGTCCATGGGAAGGGAGGCTGTGGCCTTGGAGGCATCCAGGAGAGCACCTCTGAATTCTATGTGCTGCAGTGGAACCAATGTCAACTTGGCCTTGTTTACTAGGAGGCCTAGTTTGGCACACGTGGCCAAGAGCTGGTCCACGTGGTTGCGTACCTGGGACTGCAAGCTGCATTTAAGCAGCCAGTCATCTAGGTAGGGGAATATCTGTACCCCTTGGCGTCTGATGTAGGCCGCCACGACCACCATACACTTCGTGAACATCCTGGGCATGGTGGACAGGCCAAAGGGGAGGACCGTAAATTGGTAGTGGCCCTGTCCTACTAGGAAGCGCCTGTGCCCCTCGAATATATGGACATGGAAGTGTGTGTCCTGAAGGTCCAGGGCCACATACCAATCACCAGGATCCAGAGAGGGTATGATACATGCCAGAGACACCACGCGGAACCGGCATTTTGCCATGAACCGATTGAGGCCTCGCAGATCCAGGATGGGTCTGAGCCCCCCTTTCACCCTGAGGATCAGGAAGTAACGGGAGTAAACCCCTTTCCCCTGGAATTCCCCCACAGCTCCCAGGCTGAGGAGCCGACCCACTTCCTGCTGTAGCAGGGGTAAATGCGACGGGTCCCTCCCCCGCCGCCCAAGGGAGCGGGGAGGGAGGGCAGGTGTGAGGCAAATTGTAGCGTGTAACTCTGGGAAATGGTGCTGAGGACCCATTGGTCCGATGTTATTCGGGACCATTCCAAAAGGAACGCAGACAAGTGGTTGCTGAAAACTAACTTTATTGGTGGCAGGGTCCTTTCGGGGGTCACCGGGGTACCCTCCCGCAACCAGTAAAAACCACCTCTTGCCCTGCTGCTTGCCCCTGGAGGGCCCAGGCTGCGGGGCAGAGCAAGACTGCCTCTGAGGTCACCTCTTCTGAGTTTTGGACCTCTTGTAGGCGGGCTCGTATCTTGGCTGGGGCGCAGGGACGGAGGCTTATGCCTTAGGCTTTTCCTGGAGCGGGACGTAGAGCCCAAGGGTTTGAAGAGTGGTACGTGAGTCCTTCATGCCATGGAGCCTCACGTCTGTTTGTTCCGCGAACAGGTCCTTGCCATCAAAGGGAAGATCCTGCATCGCAGACTGTGCCTCTGCGGAGAGCCTGGATAGCAGGAGCCATGATGCCCTGCACATGGACACCACCGAGGCCATGGATCGAGCAGCTGTGTCAGCCGCATCCAACGATGCCTGCAAAGCAGCCTTTGTGGCACTGGCGCCCTCCTCCACCAGCAACTTGAATTCCTTCCTTTCGCGCTCCAGAAGGGAGGGCTCAAATTTTGGCAGTGACCCCCACAAGTTAAACTCATATTGACTGAAGAGGGTCTGGTGGTTGGCTACCCGGAGCTAGAAGCTGGCGGACGAATAAAGCTTTCTGCCAAACGAGTCCAGTCTTTTAGAGTCTTTATTCTTGGGTGCGGGTTCTGGTTGGCCTTGTCTTTCCCTGTGGTTCACAGATTCCACCACTAGGGAGTTGGGGGCCGGGTGACTATAGAGGTATTTGTGCCCCTTTGTGGGCACGAAGTATTTGCGCTCTGCCTTTTTTGATAATCAGGGCCAGGGAGGCCGATGTTTGCCAGAGGGCATTGGAGATGTTGGCCACCCCTTCATGGAATGGGAGGGCCACTCTGCCCGGTGCCGAGGATGAGAGAACGTTAAACAGCGAGTCCAAGGGTCCCTCCATCTCCTCAGCTTGGAGATGGAGACTGGATGCTACTTGTTTTAGCAGCTCCTGATGGGCCCTGAAGTCCCCCTGCGGTACAGAGGGGGGCGGAGCTGTGATCTTGTCATCTGGTGCAGTGGAGGGGGCCGGTACCGGGCTCTGCACATCGACCGGTGCCATGGGGTCCACCCCTTGATCAGACTCCTCGTGCGGTGCCGAGGGGGCATGACCCGCCAATTTATCCCTCTGAGGTCTGGATAGCGCAACTGACGGAGCCTCCGATGCTCCAGATATCAACTGAGGGCCTTGCTGGGCATGCACGGGGGGCCAGGGGGTCCACTGGCACCCCTGACTCTGCCACGGGGGTCCCCGCCATTGGCTCTGGTGCGGCACCGGCAGCACCAGCTGGTCGGGTTGGCCCGGCTGGAGCATAGGGCTCTGTGTGTGGGTTGAGGTCTGGGTTACCAACGACCTGTCGGTCCCGTGTGAGCGGTACGCGTGGTGGTACCAAGCATGGCGTCTGCCACGGGACCGGACTCCAACGTCGAGGAATGGTACCACCTCGAGCTGCTACTCCTCGAGACGCTCCGACACCTGGATCTGCAACAACGCGGAGCTGGCGATCCCCGCTGGGAGTGATGGGTGCGGTGCCTCGACGCGCGACAGCTGGAGTGTGACCAGCGACAGCGTCCGTGCTGGGAGTGGCTCTGGTAGCTGCGCCGAGAGAGGGAGCATCTACGGCGTCGGCGCCTGTCCCGCCGATATTCTGTACTCGGTGTGGAACGGTGCCTAGAACTGCACTCCAATGGCACGCTACCAGACAACCTGGAGGGTGATGAGAGTGGAGGCTGGGGGCTGTGTCCCGACAGGACACTGGACGACGAGTGGTCCCGAGAGCGGTCTCCTGACCGGGATCTGCATCAGGTCGGCATCGGCTGACGAGACCCCAGCGGCCGCTTGCCTCTAGAGCAGGGTCCAGGTGCCGGTGGTGCTCCAGACACCTGCAGGGTCATAATATCTTTGGCCACTTGCAGGGCCTCTGGTGTCGAAGGCACGCGGACTTCAGCCAGAGAGGTCTGAGTCGACGCAACCGGGCTGCTCCGCTCGACCTGAATTGGAGCTCTAGATCCCAGCCTGAAGAATAACTAACTAAACTAGAACTTTTACTAACTAACTGATACAGGTACTACTGAACAATCAACGAGATTTGAGATGAGCTGCAGCAAAGCTGGAGTGAGTAGTTCAGATGCGCCGTCACTGGCGGCAAGAAGGAACTGAGGGTGGGGGGAGCGTGTGGCCCTTATGGTGTGCTATAGCAGCGCCACTCTAGGGGTCGCAGCAGCGCTTCCGCTACGGGTACTGCTGAGGGAAAAACTTCTGGCACAGGCGAGCACGCACACCTACTGTAGAATGCACATGAGCAAGCGCTCAAAGAACAGAATCTAGTTCACTTTCCCATAGTACTGAAGAGCCACAACAGCTAATGGGAGTAATCAGAAAAAAAGTAGTCTTTGCTCCATGAATAAGCAGATATAATACACAGCAGTTTTTGTCCATAAACTGCACTTCAACATCAGCTGGCCCACCAGCTTTGAACCTTATGTCCTGCTCTAACTAGCAACTATGTCACACTTCTTTAAAACCCTGCATTAGTAACACAACAAACGGTTGCAGTCTCCTTTTTTCTTCATTGGATTAAAGACCAGTGAAGTTTTCCTGAGGTCCAGGTGACAAGGCTACCAGAACTTTAGTGAAGATTGCTCTCTACAAGTGTATTTGGAGTTAGGAAATACCATAACAGCCAAAAAAATGAGAACTCTTACACGTGGAAAGTTCTCCTCAGGAAATACTTGAGACTCACTGTTCCTTATGAACACAGTAACAGGGCAGTAGGCTTCACACAACAGAAAATGCCTCGCAGCATAAGCAGTGTCAGCAAGCAACAAAAACAGAGTGAATGCTGAGCACCCTCAATACTTCAGGGTACAAAGTAAAAAGCAAGTGTTAGTGAAGCAATGAATCTAATCAACAAGGGTAAAGACTTACAGAAATGACCTGTACTGGTCCTAGCCTGAAGAAAACATGCCACCTATTCTCACAGAAAGAAGTGCAATGGAGAGATTTAACCTTCCAGAAAAAGCTGATCACTCCATGTGAGGTGCACTAAGGTCAATAATCGGCATCTCCATTCCAGACACTCCACTGCAACAGTAATGCTTTGTATCAGTGGCTATTTTCCTGCCCTCCCTCATGGAAATAAGCCTCCTTGATAGGAATAAGCTGAAGCAATGTTTATCAAACAAAAGAGTCTGTGGGTATCAATAGAACGATGTCAATCAGACCCATGGAAAGGTCACTAGGTGTAGCAATGTATGCAAATATCCTGCAAGTCAGATATTTTGTCTGACAACTTGTCTCAGCCTGCCGGTGAAGTCTGTGTGTTTCGTGAACCACACACTTATGACAGCGAGGTAGGAAAAGAGAGAGCCGTTTTGCAGTCTGCAGGGACTGGCAGCGGTTGCTTCTTCACAATCTTCATTTTTTCCCCAGCTACTGTACTGAATTTATTTTTCTTGCATGCATGAATTTTTTCTCTTGGTGCAGTGTGAATAGGGTTGGCAGGTGTCTGGTTTTTGACCAGAATGCCCGGTCAAAAAGGGACCCTGGGGACTCCGGTGAGCACTGCTGGCCGGTCTCTTAAAAGTCTGGTCAGCAGCACAGTGCGACAAGGCAGGGTCCCTGCCTGCCGTGGCTCTGCGTGGCTCCCAGAAGCAGTGGCATATCCCCCCACTGGCTTCAACACATAGGGGCAGCCAGGGGTCTAGGCATGCTGCCCTCTGCCACAAGCACCAGATCTGCAGCTCCCATTGGCCAGGAACTGTGGCCAATGGGAACTGCGGGGTTGGCGCCTGCAGACAGCACTAGGAGTCGGGGGGGGGGTGGAAGGGGGGAGAACATGCCGCTGCTTCCAGGAGCTGCTTGAGGTAAGTGCCACCCATGCCCCCTCCTGTGCCCCAACCCCCTGCCCCTGCCCTGATCCCCCTCCCGCTCTCCGAACCCCTCAAACCCAGCCCAGAGCAACCTCCTGCACCCCACACCCCTCATCCCAGCCCCACCCCAGAGCCCGCACCCCCAGCTACAGCCCTCACACACACACACACCCGCACCCCAACCCCCTGCCCCAGCCTGGTAAAAATGAGCGAGCGAGTGAGGATGGAGACAGATGGAGGGGGGATGGAGTGAGTGGAGGGCGAGGCCTCAGAGAAGGGGCAGGGCAGGGGTTGGGCCTCAGAGGAAGGGGGTAGGGGGCAAGGCAAGGGTGTTCGGTTTTGTGTGAGTAGAAAATTGGCAACCCTAAGTGTGAATGTTGTTGAAGTGTCTAACATTCACTACCACAGTTGGGAAGTCTTTCTGTGCTACATTTTATATCTTTATTTATTTATTAATAGGTACGCTGCCGTGCTTCACCACTGGAACCAGGATTTCTCCTAGAAAAGTTTTCAGTGGCAGTAACACAGGAATTTTCACTCTATATAACCATATTTTTAGCTTGTGAAAGAAATTTAGTATAACTAATTCCCAAAAAAGATACCCAGTCAAGATGGAGTTTAAGCTTCTCTCACAAACACACACACACACACACTTTTTGTTCTGAGATTCTTAAAACTATTTTTGTGAGAAGCGCTAACTTTATCGCTTTCAAGAGGCCTTCAAAATTTGGCAAGAATAAAACACCAGGGGCAGGGAAGTGCCTTTTCTTTGTCCCATGAATTCCCATTTAAGTTTGGCAGAGAGAGAAGCTTTTGAAAGTCGCCATTATCTTTCTGATGTGTGTCATCAGCATGCCAAAATCATTTAACATGGACATTTTAATGTAAGGCCAGGTCAGTGCTGTCACCACAGCAGTGCCACACACTGCACTAGGAACCGTGGGAACAGATGTCTTCCTCAAAGCGTAGGAGAGGAAAGAGCTAAGCTTTTCCACACTTAGCTGGATCCCCAAGACAAAGCCAACAAGTACAAGGTGCACAGACTTCTAAAATCTGCCCTTGTCTCTGGAGTCTGGTCAGTCAACATCAATGTCCATGGTGCAACAGCCACAAGCTATCCAACACTTACTAACCACCTACCATCTAACAACCCTTAGGGGAGATGTAGATACAAATCTCCACAAATCCCTGCAGCCATCAAGAGAAAGTTCCTGCACACACAGCTAACCACAGAATGGAATGAACTGGTGTGGTTGGCACCAGACAGCCCTTTTATAACCTCATGTCTGAACATTTGTGGTTGAGAGAGAGGCACTGCTTTCTAAAGCTTCACGAAATCCAGTAGCCCTGAGGAGAATGGGGGGGTTGCATACTGCTTGAGGGAAAATACAGACGCTACCTCAAGGAAGAAGGTGACCACTCTGACAAAGCCAGCATAGCTTGAAAGGTCTTGACCTGGACAAACATCTAAGTCTGGGTATAAGGCTAATGTCAGCTATGTGGCACAAGGAGCTTGCCTGGTACTTGCCTTCCAAAGTCTCACTTCTCAAACATACTCTGCTTAAACCGGAAACTTTTCCTAAACATGTCTGTCAAAGTAACATGCAAAATTTCAGACAGGTCTTTTTAAGGGATCAAGAAAAGGTTAAAACTGGAATTACAATAGAAAGCCAGTTGCAGCCTTAACTATAGCATCATTACTGTGACTCAAACACAAGCACATCAAGGGGCAGGAACAAGGAAGAAAAGCTATTTAAACTAAAGGATTATGTTGGTAACAAAAACAAATTAGTATAATTGGCCATGAATAAATTCAGGCTGGAAATCAGAAGAAGGTTTCTCACTATGAGAAGTGACTGGAAAACCTTCCAATGGGAGCAGTGGGGATGGGAAACCTAAAACTAGTTTTAAGAATGAGCTTGATAAATTTACGAACAGGATAATATGATGGTTTGCCCATGAAAGCAGGGGCCTGGACTTAATGACCCAGGAAGTCCATTCCCTCTCCTATGTTCCTGATAACCTTGCAGAATGTACTTTACAGGCACCATCTCCAGTACAATGGGAAGAGGGGAGAAATCAGCTGGGATACCACACAGTACCGTACTCTTAATATGCAGTATTGTGTTAGTAAAGCAACGTGCAAGAAACCTGTTCTACATAGCAACGACTGATATTACTAGACACATGGTGGCATCCTAGAGAATTCGTTTGAATAAAAAAAAAAAAACACTGTGATTCAACTGAAGGGAATCAATTCTCCAGCCAGACCAAATCTCTAGAATCACAAATTACATGGACTGACAGGAAGGTGACAAAGTAACTTCTTTAGGAATTGCAGATTAATTATATAAAAGCTTGATTATCCAAAGCAAGCAACAGACCTATTGAAAGATTCTCATTTAATACATGTAAATTCTGAAGTTAGGGTTTTTAGCAAAAGACTGTAGAACTGACGATACCACCATCTCTCTCTCTCTCTTTAAACCTACCCTTTTCTAAATAGGTCCTTGGTGCCCATGGAGGGTCCTCTTCAGCATAAGGATCACTGTACTCAACCACAGCTGCCTCCTCCTCTTCATAATCTTCTGGGGGTGGAGGTGGAGGTGGGGACTCATCAAAGACTGGCTCATCTACAGGTGGAGGAGGAGGGGGAGTATCTGAAACTAAAAATAAGCAGCAAGATCAGCATGAAACACCCTCTAGAACTACAGCTGCAGATTAAAAGTAGTGGTCTCTATTCAAGAGCTAACTAGTTTCATTGGGACCTAACGCTAGAACTTAGGAACAGAAATACAGTAAGACACTAAGTTGGGGAGGGGAAAGGATCAGAGTCTCTTGACAAATATTTTTCATCTTGTTTGTTTTTTCCTGTTTTATTTGAAATTCACCCAACAAAGCAAAGTATTGAAAAGCAGAATTCTGGCTATGTACAGCTGAGGTTTTTCCACACATGAAACGAAGGCCAGACCCAGTGCCCAATCATAGCACAAGGAAGAAACAAACTTACTATTTTCTTGAACTCTGGCCACAAATCCCATCAGTGGTAACTGTGGAGTTACCTGTAGGATGGAAGGAGGAGGAGGAGCAAGGGATACTGCAACAAAGGAGTAAAAAAGACAAATAAATTAGAAATAAAACAACACAACAAACAGGAAACTAGGCATGTCCATCATTCAGGTACTACAGCAACCTGCCAAAGGAGGTGTGACAAAAAGGATGACATCCAAAAGAGAAGAGTTTTAAGAAATATAAATATCACTTGCAGCAAGTTTTAGTTCTCTCTATTTGAAAATTCCCATGCCAGTTCCTTTTCATAACACCAAAAACCCAGTTTAAGAGCTTGTTTCATCTAACTACCATGAAGATTCTTTCTTCTCTTAAACTCTATTTTTATTGGAATAGAATAAACAAGAGAGTTTTTCCTTTTTCAGCAACATAATATTGATTTCTTGATGGTGTTCAGGTAACCATGCTGGTCTGAGGAGATTAGAGTGACAAGGTGGGTGTAGCGGAGTGATTACCCGCTCCTGCCCTGCGGGGCTTGAAACAGCCCAGGAGAGGGTTGTGGCTGGGGAAAGAAGCCTGGGCTGATTGGAGGAAAGTAGGCTCAACTGGGGCCATGCCCCAATCAGGCCCAGCTGGCCCCTATAAAAGGCTGTGAGCCAGCAGCCCAGGCACTCTCCCTCTGCCTGTAAAGGGAGAAGGGCCTGCCTGCAAGGTGCCAAGAAGGGACCCTAGAGTGGAGATGGGCTGGGGAAAGGCCTAGGGAGCTCTGGCCTAGGAAAGCCCCAGGCTGAAGGCCTGGTAAGGCCCATCAGGTATTGGGTTGCAGGGGGCAGCAGGTCTGAACCCCCTTTGCCTATGATGAGTGGCTTACACTGCAGTCCGCCCCAGTGAGCAGGGGGCTAGATGGGGAGTGGCAGTAGCCGAACACTGAGGCAAAGTGGAGATAGTGGGTGGGGGTTTCCCTGGGAGGGGGAGACCCTGAGGCTGTAAGGGGTACTGCCAGGGGAGCAGCACCCAAGACAAGGGCACCAGGGTCCTGGGAGGGACACAGGGCCAGCAGTAAGGCGGATCACTGGCCTGCAGAGGGCGCTCTGGATGCTGGGAGAGCTAATTCCCTGAGGATGACCAGCAGGAGGCGCCGCAGGGGTGAGTCCGCACGCTTACAGTGGGTGAGGTAATATCTTCCACTGGACCAAGTTCTCTTGGAGAAAGACAAGCTTTCAAGCTTAGAGAGCTGAAGATCTCTATGTAAGCTTGAAAGCTTGTCTATTTCACCAACAGAAGTTGGTCCAAAAAAAGACATTACTTCACCCACTCTCTCTCCCTAACGCAGTGATTCCCTAACTGTGGGCAGCACGCCCCCAGATGGGTATGGAGGAACGATATTTGGGGGGGGGGGGTTGAGTTGGGGCCTGGGGCAGCCCACATGGGGGACAGGGAGGGACTGCCACCCAGCCACACTCTGCCCTCAGGTCTCTCCCCTGCCAAGCCCAGCTCCGCCCTCATTCCCTCACTGTGCCCAGGCCAGCTCTGCCTCTAGCCCCAGCTCCTACCCCATCCCCCAGTCTGCCCCCAGCTTCACCTTCAGCCCAAGCTCCTCTGTGGAGCCAACTATGCGTGGGGGGGGGGGCAGACTTTTTGAAGATACTTTTTGAAACAGCTCCTAAAGAACTGTACCCATAAATCTTTCACCAGAAGGGATTTAGCTAGATACCCCCCCACATGACCTCAGGAAACAAGCAATTCACTTGTGTTAGGTGTGAATAAGAGAAAGATAACCCTTGAGAAACTGCACACACTTAGAAGATGAAGGAACCTTCAGTACTTCTCTTCTAAACTTTTATTTTCAGGGGCCTAGATCCTCACTTTAAAATTCCCTCGAGAATTAACTGTAGAGGAAATATAAATTTGAGGGGGTGGGGGGAATGAACAATTTAAATAGTTTTGTTTGAAGGCAGAGGAAAAATATATTTAATTATCTAAGATCATTTCTCCATCACCCTTATTAACTTCCTGTATTAAGTACAGCATTCTCATTAAAATAAAGGGCTAAAAATCTGAGTATATGTATGACCTGTACAAAACACTGGTGTGTTAAAAGTAGGATGGTATTAAGATAATTTTTCCATTTTATTTTGTAAAGAAACTTGGCATTCTTTAATGTAACATGTCTACAATTTTCATTTTTATTTTGCAACTGATATTTAAAATGGGTTAGTTAATATTTTGAAAGGGTTGCTACGTATTGTCAGTCAATATCTTTTAGTGGAGATGTCAAACAGAGGTCTTGGCTATTTGTGATCATTAGAGACCCTGCTGTACTTCATAAGATTAGTCTTGACACATAATTTTTAGTTCTGTGATCAGCAACTCTTTAATAATACCTTAGGTACAAGTTATCATGATTTGATCACATTTATAATGTCCAAAAAGAATAAAGTCTAAATCAGGAACATACATACTTGGTCCTTTAAAAGAGCCAGAAAGCTGAAAACAATCATGAGCCAAATTAGCCAGGAGAAGAAATTAATCAGAAAAAAATGAGTACTGATTGGGAGACATTAAAGAACACTTTAGTAGATGCCCAAAAAGCCACAATCAAGGAAGACTACCATGCTGATTAAAAAACCAACCTGGTTTAGGGAAGAAGTGAAGGCAGCTATAAAAATAGAGAGAACAACAGAAGAATGGGGAAGTTGATAGTAACAAATACAAATCAGAAGCCAAGAGTTATAGAAATTTGATAAGGGAAGCAAAAGAACACAAGGAGAAATCTATGGCCAATTTTTTTAAAATTGGTTTTTAAAGTATATTAGGAACAAAAGGTATCCTAACAATGGTATTGGTCCACTACCACATAAAAATGATAAAATCATCAATAAAACTTCAGAAAAGGCAGCCAAATTTTCAATAAATATTTCTTTTCATTATTTGAAAAAAAACAGATGTAGACTCATCATAACACTTATCCTTCTGAGATACGAGTGGAATGAAGTTAAACAGCAACTACTAAAGTTACATATTTTTAAATCAGCACATCCAGATAACTTGCATCCAAGAATTTTAAGAGAGCAGGCCAAGGAGCTTGCTGAACCATTAAGTTGATTTTTCAATAAGACTTGGAACACTGGGATAGCTGCAGAAGACTGGAAGAAAGATGTTATTCCAGTGTTTTAAAAGAATCTCAGAATATCAGGGTTGGAAGGGATCTTAGGAGGTCATCTAGTCCAACCCCCTGCTCAAAGCAGGACCAATTGCCAGATAGATTTTTACCCCAGTTCCCTAAATGGCCCTCTCAAGGATTGAACTCACAACGCTGAGTTTGGCAGGCCAATGCTCAATGGGATGACCTAGGTAATTATAGGCCTGTCAGTCTGTTATCAATTCCAGGCAAGATAATGGAGTTGCTGATCAGGGACTCAACTAATAAAGACATAAAGGAAAGCAATTACTTAATGCCAAACACCATGAGTTTATGAAAAATAGATCCTACCAAACTAACTTAATTTTTTTAACAAGATGACAAGTTTGATAAAGATATTAGTGTTGATGTAATAACATAGCCTTCGGTAAGATGTTTGACTTGGTACCCATGACTATTTTTATTAAAAAATAAAAATTAATATAAAATTAACAGGGCACACATTAAACGGATTAAAAGCTTGGCTAACTGATAGGTCTCAAAATGTAATTGTAAATGGGCAATAATCATTGAGCAGGCCTGTTTCTAGTGGGGTTCTAGAGGGATCTGTTTTGTGCCCTAATTTTTTTAATCAGGGTATGGCTACACTTGCAGCTGTGCAGCGCTGGGAGTTACAGCTGTCTTTGTACAGCTGTGTAGGGACAGCACTGCAGTGCGGCCACACTGACAGCTACCAGCGCTGGTATGTGGCCACATTTGCAGCGCTGTTGGGAGTGGTGCATTATGGGCAGCTATCCCAGCATTCAAGTGGCAGCAACATGCTTTTCAAAAGAGGGGGGTGGGGTGGAGTGGAGTGTGACAGAGAGCGGGGGAGAGAGAGAGTGAGTGGATTGTTTGAGCCAACACTTCAGCTCCCTGCCTTGCAAAATCTGAAAATTTCCTCGACCCCTCATTTACTCTTAATTGCAAATAGTATGCAGATCAGATAAGCAGCTGCTCCAACGGACTCCTTTCTCCCCCTCCCCCTGCTGTTTCTCTCCTCAAGCAAACACTCATCCACCTGCCTGCCTCATTCACAGCAAGGTAGTGGGTTATCTCAATTAATTGTTCACAGTCAGTTACAGATTGATCACAGCAAACAAGAGTTGTGTTTGTTTTTTAGATAAGCAGCTCCCGGAGCCCCGAGTTCACAACAAAACAAAGAGAGGCATCATAACAAAACAAAGAGTAATTTAGTTAAAAGGAGATATCCCAGAATGCTAATACCCTGGAGGCCAATAACAGTACTGGTGTGTGCGGCTACACTTGACGAGCAGCGCTGCATCACCAGCGCTGCACTCGTTATACCCCAAGCAGACCAGGTGTACAGCCAGCACTGCAGCCAGGGAGTTGCAGCACTGGATGTGCCTTGCAGGTGTGGACAGTTACTAAGTTGCAGCACTGTAAAGCCTCCACCAGCGCTGCAACTCTCTAGTGTAGCCAAGCCCTCAGTGACCTGGAAGAAAACATAAAATCATCACTGAAAGTCTGCAGATGACCTGCAAATGGGGGAGGGAGGAGTTAAAATATTGAAGAGGCCAGGTCATTAATACAGAGCAATCTGGATTGTGTGATAAACTGGATGTAAGCAAACAATATGCTTATTAACACAGTTAAATGTAAATGTACACATCTAGGAATAAAGCATGCCATACTTACAGGATGGGGGACTCTCGCCTAGGAAGAAATAACTCTGAAAAAGATTTGGGGGTCAGAGTGGATAATCAGCTGAACATAAGCACCAAGTACAATGCTGTGACCAAAAGGACTAATGTGATCCTGGGAGGCATAAACAGGGGAATCACGAGTAGGAGTAGAGAGATTAATTTACTATGTATCTGGAGCTGGTGCAACCACTGCTGGATACTGTCTCTTGTTCTGGTAACCGCAATTCAAGAAGAATTTTGCAATGGGTTCAGAGATGAGCCTTGAGAATGATTAACGGATTAGAAAACCTGCCTTATAGTGACAGACCCAAGGAGCTCATCTCATCTAAGGGGTGACTTGATTAGAGTAAGAAAGTTTATGCTCAAATAACCTTTTTAGTCTCTAAGGTGCCACAAGTACTCCTGTTCTTTTTGTAGATAATCACTGTGATAGATGTGGCAATTTCCTGTAATATCCAGGACAAACCTTACTGAATTAAATTAAAATTAATTCAGTGAAGTTTAAGCATTTTAGGAATTTGTTGTATTAAAAATGAAAAAGTGTATGTATTCTTGTGGGATTGTATGTCACTTCTCTAGGGGGAGATGAGGCCAGTGTAAACCTTGGGAAGTGTTGTGCTTCAAAGGACTATTTTAAACAATGCACCAGACAAACAAAGTTAAGTGGAGTTCCCACCACCTCTGGTTATGCAAAGATCCAACCTTCTGAAACTTCACCCTGAGGAGGGGACCACTGTCTGGCTGATCACCTATTCAGGGTCTCTGCAGATCAAAGACCCAAACTGTATAAAGAAGTGACTCAGATGGGGGTGGGGAGGGGTCTTGTTCTGAGCTAACAGCTGTTTTGAACTTCTACCCACAGAAAAAATCCCTTTGTGGTGTCTGAAGAACTCATCAACTGCCAGAGTCCTTATTGGAGTTGGGACGTTCTCTGGTTCTCTTATCAGCAGGCATGTAGATTTGTCTGAGGAGCCTGACGTCTAGAGTGGGTGCCCTCGCTGGACACAGAGGGGGAATACAAGTGCAGTTTCCCTGAACTGTGACAATCACACTGATTCTCTCTGACCTTGGAATCTATGAAAAGACTAGGGATGTTAATACCAGCGCTCTGTACATACTTTAACTCAGCTAATTTTGTTTTATCTGAATTCCTCCCTTTACTTGCATTTGAGCATGGTATACTTCACTAAATATAACTGTTGGGCAATATTACTAAGCATTGGTGTCGCATCTCAGAAGCAATTGCATTTCAGTGATAAGCTAAGTGATTGTAATCTAGGTGCCATCTTTTACTCAGTTCTCCTTCTTTCCCACAATGAAAGACTGTCATAAAATCCTCTTTATCCTCAGTCAGTAATTTGCAATTGGTAGTAGTTCTTCAGAACCCAGTTTTAGTCATATTTATATAAAAGACATGCTTACATCCCCACAGCCTTCCAAAAACAGCCTCACCACTGCAGCATAAAAGTTAAATAGCCTTAGTACTGCTATCCAAAAAGGAAAAGAAAAAAAAATTCATGCTGAAAGCATATAAAATACAGCGGAGGGAAAATGCATCAATATCCCCTGCACAAAATCCACACAATATGAGAAAAAAACAGTACTGGCTTTCTTGGGGAAAAAATGCCACATATTAAATGGGATGAACCTGATCCGACATCCCTGCTTCTTCTATCCTGATAATCTCCAAAGGCCTTTCCTTCAGCCCCCAGCCCCCCCCCCCTCCACTGGTCTCCCCAAACTTTAAGATCTGTTCTTTCCCCCAACCTACAGTAGGGCTAAGAAGCAGCTATGGTCCCCCATCCTGCCAATGCTTCCTCCTTCTGCGAATGGAGACCACAGCCCCCACTTGTCATATGTCCCACTCATGGATTCTAACTTTGTGAGTCCAAAGGCTCCCCTTTCCTTCCTGGGAGTCCAGATACACAGATCCTGCCTTAATACCCCTCTGAATACAACTAAGATTCCACATTCTGCCTGGTCATTGATTTAGAAACACCTTCTGCTGCATCCCCTTATTTATGCTGTGCCAAGTATCGCTGCCATGGAAGTATTTTCTTTGTGATTTATAGTTCAAGTGAATAATCCTCTTAATCATTACTTTCTTCTCGGGTAAACAAACTGAATTATGGTTACATAATTTATTTACAGAATATCTGGCATCTTTTACAATACAATAGTGGTAACTTCCAAAGGACGTTTCATTAAAAACAGAAATACAGAACAGTGGTCAAGAACACTCTGGATATACTGAAAACCCTCTTTACTTCAGAAGGCATTTCTTTTTAGTTGTATCTGACACTATTTCCTCTACCTTCTCCCTCTATCTTTTTTCACCCTTCAACATGCCTATAAATGTACACTACAAATACTATAACTCAAGCAGATAGAATAATTTAGTCATGCATCTTCACTCCCCCACCCACCACTACTACCTCGTCCTCCTGGATTCAAAGAAATGTCTCTTTGAGGCTAGCTAGCAACTAGAGATAAAATGATATGTTTGAGTTTGATCAAATCCCTTAGGCCAGATGCTAGAATCTGAGCATAATTTCAAGGTAAACATACAATTTAAAACTATAGAATAGCATCATTGCACCACTTGCACATATCTAGCTTAAGTATAAGAAATTTGAAAATCAATAATCTTCAAACATTCCTATTGAATCTCTCTGCATCTTCTGTATAAAGGAAAATCTGTTCTGAAGCTAAACATCTTCCCCTCTCTAATCAGAAATGTGGGCAAGAGGTCTGGTTATATGAATAGCCAGCCCTTTCCTACTCAGATACAGAACATGTCGCTTCTTGTTAAGCCTCAAAATTGAGCAGATAAGAATTCAACCTTCTACTTTTAGAGAAGGGTCACCAGTTAGACTAAACCAGCATATATGAAACTTGACTCCTGTGGCAGAGGTCCTCTTACCTCCCATATCTAGCACCAATGGCATCCTGACCCTAGATGCCTGATAAAACACACTCCAAGAGGAAGGCCCGCCTCCTAGACTGACCATTATTCAGGAGAGAAACATAAGTCTCCAGGCAGAAGTAATGGGGAACCAGGATTCAAATAGTTCATGAAAGACCAAACACTCAACCCACATCAGGATTGGAACAACAGGGGTACTGCAGATCAAGAATGAGATTCACCGGATGAGCCATGTAACGGGGATCGTGTGTAGTGCCTCCCCACACTGTCTTGTCAAGTCAGACGCTTGTTTTACAAACTCACTTCAATTAATAATAAACTATTGTAGGCTGTTTGCATTAATGGGAACCAAACACCTTATATGTGGACAATAGCCTCACCAGGGCTACCAATACTGTTTTAGAAGCCACCTAAAGCAGCTCGCAAAATCTACTGTGGAAAGAGCGCAGTCTCAAACAGACTTCACTGCTTTGAAGTTATGAACCCGTTGGTGTTTTGGATTGGATATACTGAAGTAACCCTCTTACCTGGGTTCTGGCTATAAAAAGGCCCTCCATTCATCTGGTTCTGAAGGCTCGTTTGCGAAGTGATGGAAGGAGGGCGCCTGTATGGCAAAGAGCCCCCTATTGTTGGGGGTGTATGCCGGGAGGCAGGTCTGTTCATGCTGTAGAACTGAACAGGGTGACCTAGGTTAGAAAGAAAGACGCGTTAGCAGAGAGAAAAGATTGAAGTCTGGCTTTTTAATGCTTACATTCAAGACTTATTCCAAGGATTGAATTTGGGGGGAGGAAACAGTAAGTCTGCATCTTAAGAGCATTTTGTTCAGTTGCCAGATCAGCTGAACTCTGAACGTCAGAGAATTCTGACACAAGGAAAAATAACTCTTGCTCAACTGCTAAACTTAGCACCACCAGCAAAAGCAAATACAGAAATGAGGAACTTTAGCTTTAAAATGTTAGAATTGGAGGACACTGTTTCCAGCTAGTAATATTATATGATGCTTCATAATAAATGTACATTCATGAATGGAGGTCGTTTTCAAATTGAACTAAAATTTCAGGTAGAGATGCTTCATCTCATTGTTAGCTAGCCAAGTGTCCACATCACTCACAATGTACCCGCTAATTCAACTGGAAGTCAACTCGGAGGACCACAAAGATGTTCTATTCTATGACTAAAGACCACAGGCATCTGAGCTGCGTCACAGCCACAGCTCTCAGGAAATGCGTGGAGGATCATTTTGGGGGAATAAAAAAGAACAAGCAGCTTGGGCAGAGGAAAGGGAATCCAGTACAATGTTCCAATGTATTAGAAAAATTTTAATTGACTCAACCCTTCAATACCACCTCTTTATTCCAACCAATGTTAACATTGCAACACACACAATTTCTATATCAAACTGATTCAGGCAGCTTACCTTAAACTACACCACAGAAGTCACAACTAGAAGACTAGTAATTTAACTTGAATCGCATTGTCATCACACGTGAACTAGTCATAAACCATGATGTTAAGCTACCGTATGTTTACATCTAATTAAAGCTCTGAAGCACGTTATTGACACTAAGGTAAACTAGACAGTTTTCAGTTTGCATGGTTCCCCCTCCACAACATTATAGGTGACTCTCATGGTTGTAAAAAAACCCAAGGGTTACCACCCCACCCCCTCCCTAAAAACCTCAGCCCAGTGAATTTCTGTCCTCTCATTTTTTTAATCTGTCATTCTGATTGATGAAACCTTTGCTTAAAGCTTTTTTTATGTATTAGAAACATTAGGGTGCAATTTCAGTCTGAGAATGAAAGCTTTAAGCTAACAGGGAAGTGATGAGATCACAAAGGTTCTTGTTATGCCTATTAGGAAAGAGTAAGAAGGTAGGGGAGGAGGAGAATGGGTGGAGTCACTGGTAGGTGGAGAGGGATGCTGCTAGTAGGTAGAGTCAATGGAAGACAGGAGGCTTTTTATCCATTAAGAATCTGCATTCCTGTCTGGCCAGCTTGGCATCAGCCATGGTCTTTTTAGCATATCTGGATTGGCCAAAATATCATAACATGTTGTTTACCTTTTCAACACTAATTCTGTTATCTGTATCCACTGGAAAATACAAAAGAGTAGACTGAGAATTACTGGATTCTTGTTTTACTTAAAGAATTTATAACAATGTACTTGTTGTATTTAAGGAATAAATATGCTCAAAGTCAATCACACATAATAGGTTTTGTTTCATAAAATTAGTGGCTTTTCTATTGGTCTTTTTATCCCTAGAAGGGTCAAAACAATGAGTTTCTTCAGGCTGGGGAAAATCACAACCCTGTAAAACAAAACTATTATTCTCATGCATCCTATTCCAAGGAAGTCATCTGAACACTAGGCTAATACAAGGAGAAAGCACCTCTTATTTTATTTCTTAACAAAGGGAAGATAGTAAATTATTTTTTTTAAATCAGATAATCTGAATTTTTATTAAAGGACCTGAGTTTTTCACTTCTATTTAATTCTGATTGTTTTATCAAAAATCCACAAGTAGTGCAGTTTAAGACCTAGAGACCTGTAACATTTTTCATACACCAGCGCATCAAAACCTGAAAATCAATCCAACTTCTGGCTGATCAGTCTCATCTTCTAACTGCACAAATACTTCAGACATTATGATGATTTGTTGCCACTGAGATTCATCACAGCTCAGGTGCAAGAATTCTTATATATGAGATTAGGAAATAATGATACATGCTTAATTTTACCCTTTAAATAAACACTACTTAAAGAATATTTTTCTGGCATGTTACAAAATTTCTAAATAAGCTTGAATGTAGACCAAAGTTATTAAACACCTGAATTAATACAGCTCTGTGATCAGAAGCCGAACCCATTACAATCAGCTACTGCAAATACATGTAAGCCATTTTTGATATATAAAACAGATCTTTACATAACACTACATCCAAAAATCAATCAAACAAAAGGCAATACATACTAGTCTTACATTATATTTAGTAAATAACACATGTTGAAACTTCAGCAATTAAAGAAATAAAATAAATATGCAGAGTGGCTTTATAAACGTTAAGAAAGCAAGCTTGAGTACATGCAATATATACCACCTATTGAACAAAGTCTTTTAGCAGAAAATGACTCAATTTGGGTATTAAAACTTCCATCTCACTCATAGTGAATCAAAAATGTACGCCTCTTTTGCAACAACTAATGGAAAGGAGAGATGTTGGCCCAAGACACCTCATGGTTCTACCCTACCAAATTCATGATCCATTTTGGTCAATTTCATGGTCGTAGGATTTTAAAAATCATAAATGTCATGATTCCAGCTATTTAAATAAAAAACGTCATGGTGTTGTAATTATAGGGATCCTGACCTAAAAAGGAGTTGTGGTAGGGAGGGGGTTTGTAAGGTTACTGTGTGTGGAGGGGGGGTACGGTACTGCTACCCTTACTTCTGTGCTGCTGCTGGAGAGTGGCAGCTGCTGGCCAGGATCCCAGCTCTGAAGGCAGAGCCACCGCCAGCAACAGTGCAGAAGTAAGGGTGGCTCACATTATCCATAGTGCTGCAAACATACAATACAGTGGTTGTTTACAGGACTAATACTCTGAAGCTCCTGGAAGAACAGGTGTTTTCCGACTAAACTCATATCCAACAAAACCAAACCAGAAAAAGCCATAAAGATCAATGACTCCTAAGGATCTCTGAAAAGCCTCAGATTGTGTTCACATCTTGGTTCAGCTGTCTATGAAATGGAGCAGAGACTCACCTGCTGAGGGAGTGGAAGAAACAGCAGGGGGAGTTGGAGAGGTGAAGCCATCAGCAAGAGGCTGGGCTCCTGCAGCTGCAGCATCTGGGGCAGCGGAGGGGGCAGTAGCAGGAGCAAGGGGGGAAGGAGCAGGTGCAGAGGTAGCAGGAAGGGGAGAAGTGCCAGCTGAGCCAGCAGGGGCTATGTGAAAAGAGGTAAAGTTAATACGGAGATCAGGTTAGCAAGGATTAGAAAAGCCTTCTGACAATTCAGCGTTAGATATTCAGTAAACGTTAAATGTTCTAGCACAAAAAGAGGGGATGAGAAAAAAATGAAGCTTATATTAAAAGGAGCATTCCAAAATATGCAGCAAATAAGGGTACCTGGATCAAGAAAGCCTGCTATCAATTACAGATGTAGAAACCAACGTCTGTACTTCTCAATGAAAGTCGTTACTTTAAGAAAGACTGCTTTCCCCCTTTGTTAGTTACTCTCCAATCTGTAGCACAGAACTCTGTAGCTTTTGTACAAAATTAAACATATAGCAAAGGGAAACCATCAGTTTCCCATAGCAATTTTTGGCCCAGAAAAATAATTTTTCAGAACACAATTTATGCTAAATAACGTTTTCCTTCATTTCATTGACTAAGGAAAGAAGCACACAGAAAATCCTCAACACTGCATGAGCAAAAGAAGGGAGAATACAAATACTATTTTCTGTGAACCGAACGTGTTTATGTTTGACAGACTGCCTTTCCCATGATAATCTGCTCTGCTTTCATGAGTATACTGAAGATTTACTTTGCTGTGTCCTTGCCTTTTTTAAAAAAAAAATAAATCTAAGCTTCTAATAAACTTCTAGATGCCTACATGAACAGAAAGCAAATGAAAGACCATTTATCTGGCTAAAAGGACAGAGAGACACTGTTTTCTTGGAACAGTGCTGTGTCCTATCTAGCCACATCTAGTCAAAGAGCTCCTGTCTCAGCTGGCTTAAATGAATCAACAGTTTTGATTAACCAATTGACATAAAAGGCAAACAGACAGGAAAATATCTGCATAACAAACATTTCCACACTCAGGGAATATCAGTGCACCCACATTTTAATTATTAGCACCAAAACAATGTTAAAGTTTGTATGGTTCTGGAAAAGTTGGCTTAAAAAATTCTCAGAGATTCAGAGTCTTGTAAACACAACAGTAAATAAACTAAAACATTAGGACTTGGACAGAAAGAGAGGAAGGTGAGATTCCTATTTACCTGGATAGACGCTAGGAGGAGATGGAGTGGGGACAGCAATAGGTACACCCACACTTCCACTTCCACTGTTCTCTCGACTGCTGCTCCGACTACTTGGGTGGCTCCCTCCACTACTCCCACTGCTGCTAAAGAAACCAAAGCCACCAAAACATAAATTATCTGGTCCATAGGAGAAAATACATAAAAAACATATAGTGGAAACTTGCTACTTCACACTAATGACTGGAAGAAACAAAGAACTGAAGTTGATATAACAAAAATCATTTTTCACAAAAGCATTTAGTTTGGATCAAGAATGTTCATTCATTTGGCACTAGTAATCTAACAAGTATATATGGCATTTTGAAAAGCTAATTACCATGACACCATTGCTGAGTGGAGAGAGAGATCCCATTTTTGTACAGATTACAAAGCATGTGGATTAGCAAGATTCTACTATATATGCTTCTACATTAAGTATTGTTGGGAGTAGAAGGGTTAAATCTATCAACATTTCCTGAACTCAGTAAAGTCACGTTTTTTCGTGTTTAGAATGGATATGGTATAAAGCTATTTGCTAGCCTCCTTAAATGTTTTTAAAGAAGAATTTAACATTTCAAGAGAGACAATTTTAGCTCTGATGTGGCATCTTATACCTCTGACAATTCCTAGGACTGATGAAGTCTTCTAGTGGTCAGTGAGACGGGAACAGTATCTTCTGTTATACATCATAACTGTGGTCCATCTCTGGGTTCAAAGCTAGTGGTTTCCTCATTTATGTGTTATGATTACTTCATTTTTACAGAACTGTTTAGCATTGTTCATCCTAAAGTCTCAAGATCTTTTATTTTTCAAAAAACTTCAATTATGAAGCACAAGCAATTTGTAGTCCTCCAATAAGCATACCTCATAATTCGCACACACAAAATAATCTCCCCAAATCTTTGTAAAGATTAAATAGAGAGGTTGCAAAGTTCCATATTACTATGACTGTTTCTACTACACAATTTTACTAGTACGTTATGAAGTACTATGTCTTACAAAATTAAAGTGTAATTGTGGGAAAAAGTGAAGTAAATTTTATGATGGAATAGTCTTGTTTTAATTGTGTCCTTGTGTCAATGCACAATGGGTTTCCCAGTCAATAGTGTATTAGTGAGGTTCTATTGTAGGGTCTGGGTTTGATTTTAATCACAGCAGTGCATCTTGTATAGATTACTGTATTAGGCCAAACATATTCTGTGCAGGAGTAGACTGAATACCTGTATGTGCGATTCCTCTGATTCACAGAAGCTGTTCTAACAGGGCTCTGTTGCGAGGGAGCCATATTACGTGTTGGGCTAGGTACATAGTCATTTGGTACCACTGGAGGACGCACAGGCTCCAGTGTGCGATAGGGAGAGTGACGCCTGGACAAAAAAAGCAATATGCACAGAAGCAAATTTAGTCAGAATATAGCGCAGCCACAGATCTTTTACCAGTGTAAACTTACAGTTATGTGTAGCAAAATCTAAGGGACTCAAAAAAATTGTTTTTCCACATGTCTGCAATATCCAATTTATGACCAGGGAGTGAAGAATGGGATTTATGCTCTCCATTTCCCAAACCCTTTTCCTATGGAGGAATTTTCAGTTTTGCATATTTTATTGATCTGAATCGAGCAGTTGAGGAGTCAGTTTGCCTTTCCGCTACTAAATCAGAGTAGTCTGCATACTTGTAAATATCTTATTTTGAATTTAACACAATAAGCTCTGTTTCAGGACCAGCCATTACATGAACATAAGAATGGCCATACTGTGTCAGACCAATGTCCATCTAGCCCAGTATCCTGTCTTCTGACAGTGGCCAATGCCAGGCGCCTCAGAGGGAATGAACAGAACAGGTAATCACCAAGTGTTCCATCCCCTGTTGCCCATTCTCAGCTTCTGGCAAACAGAGGCCCATCTCTGCCTCTCCTGGTTAATAGCCATTGATGGACCTATCCTCCATGAATGTATCTATTTTTTTTTAACCCTGTTGTAGTCTTGGCCTTCACAACATCCTCTGGCAAGGAGTTCCACAGGTTGACTGTGAGTTGTGTGAAAAAATACTTCTTTTTGTTTATTTTAAACCTGCTGCCTATTAATTTCATTTGGTGTCCCCTAGTTCTTGTGTTATGAGAAGGAATAAATAACACTTATTTACTTTCTCCACCCCAGTCATGATTTTATAGACTTCAATCATATCCCCCCTTAGTCGTCTCTTTTCCAAGCTCAGAAGTCCCAGTCTTATTAATCTCTCCTCAGATAGCAGCCATTCCATATCCCTAATCATTTCTGCTGCTCTTTTCTGAACCTTTTCCAAGTCCAATATCTCTTTTTTCAGATGGGGAGACCACATCTGCACGCAGTATTCACGATGTGGGCATACCATAGATTTATATAGGAGGCAAAATGATATTTTCTGTCTTCTTATCGATCCCTTTCTTAATGATGCTCAACATTCTGTTCACTTTTTTGACTGCTGCTCACACTGAGTGGATATTTTCAGAGAACTAGCCTCAATGACTCCAAGATCTCTTTCTTGAGTGGTAACAGCCAATTAAGACCTCATCATTTTATATGTATAGTTGTGATTATGTTTTCCAATGTGCATTACTTTGCATTTATCAACACTGAATCTTATCTGCCATTTTGTTGCCCAGTAACCCAGTTTTGAGAGATCCTTTTGTAGCTCTTTGCAGTCTGCCTGGGACTTAATTATCTTGAATAGTTTTGTATCATCTGCAAATTTTGCCACCTCACTGTTTACCCATTTTTCCAGATCATTCCTGAATATGTTAAATAGGACTGGGCCCAGTACAGACCCCTGGGGGACACCACTATTTACCTTTCTCCACTTTATTTCCTATCTTTTAACTAGTTACCAATCCATGAGAGAACCTTCCCTCTTATCCCACGACTGCTTACTTTGCTTAAGAGCCTTTGGTGAGGGACCTTGTCAAAGGCTTTCTGAAAATCTAAATACACTACCTCCACTGGATCCACCTTGTCCACATGCTTGTTGACTCCTTCAAAGAATTCTAGTAGATTGGTAAGGCATGATTTCCCATTACTAAAACCATGTTGACTATTCCAGGATTATGTGCATCTATGTGTCTGGCAATTTTGTTCTTTACTATAGTTTCAACCAGTTTGCCCAGTACTGAAGCCAGGCTTACTGGACTGTAATTGCTAGAGTCTCCTCTGAAGCCCTTTTTAAAAATTTGTGTTACATTAGCTATCCTCTAGTCATTTGGTACAGAACCTGATTTAAATGATAGGTTACAGACGACAATTAGTAGTTCTGCAATTTCATCTTTAAGTTCCTTCAGAACTCTTGGGTGAATACCATCTGGTCCTGGTGACTTATTACTGTTTAGTTTATCAATCTGTTCCAAACCTCCTCTAATGACACCTCAGTCTGGGACAGTTCCTCAGATTTGTCACCTAAAAAGAATGGCTCATATTTCGGAATCTCCCTCACATCCTCAACCGTGAAGACCAATGCAAAGAATTCATTTAGTTTCTCCACAATGGTCGTATCGTCCTTGAGTGCTCCTTTAGCATCTCCATCGTTCAGTGGCCCCACTGGTTGTTTACCAGGCTTCCCGCTTCTGATGTACTTAGAAATTTTTTTTTTGTTCCTTTTTGGGTCTTTGGCTAGCTGTTCTTCAAATTCTTTTTTGGCCTTCCTAATTATATTTTTACACTTCATTTGCCAGAGTCTATTTTCCTCATTAGGATTTAACTTCCACTTTTTAAAGGATGCCATTTTGCCTCTCACTGTTTCTTTTAATTTGTTGTTTAGCCACAGTGGCTCTTTTTTTGGTTCTCTCTTGTTTTTTTAATTTGGAGTATACACTTAAGTTGAGCCTCTATTATGGTGTCTTTAAAAAGTTTCCATGCAGCTTGCAGGGATTTCACTTTTGGTGCTGTACCTTTTAATTTCTGTTTAACTAACCTCCTAATTTTTGTGTAGTTCCCCTTTCTGAAATTAAATGTTACAGTGTTGGGCTGCTGTGGTGTTTTCCCCGCCACAGGGATGATAAATTTTATTATATTATGGTCACTATTACCAAGCAGTCCAGCTAGAGTCACCTCTTGGGACCTGATCCTGTGCTCCACTTAGGACTAAACCAAGAATTGCCTCTCCTCTTGTGGGTTCCAGGACTAGCTTCTCCAAGAAGAAGCCATTTAAGGTGTCAAGAAACTTAATCTCTGCATCCCTTCCTGAGGTGATATGTACCCAGTCAATAAGGTGATAGTTGAAATCCCGCATTATAATTGAGTTTTTTATTTTAATAGCCTCTCTACTCTCCATGAGCATTTCACAGTCACTATCACCTCCTGGTCAGGTGGTCTGTAATATATCCCTATTGCTATATTCTTATTATTTAAGCATGGAATTACCATCCATAGAGATTCTATGGTACAGCTTGGTTCATTTAAGATTTTTACTTCATTTGATTCTACGCTTTCCTTCATATATAGTGCCACCCCCTCCCCCCTCAGCACAACCTGTTCTGTCCTTCCAATATATTTTGTACCCTGTTATTACTGTGTCCCACTGACTATCCTCCTTCCACCAAGTTTCTGTGATGCCTATTATATCTATATCCTCATTTAATACGAGGCACTCTAGTTCACCCACCTTATTATTTAGGCTTCTAGCATTGGTATATAAGCACTTTAAAAACCTGTCACTTTTTAGCTGCCTGCCATTACATGATGTAATTGAATGGGACTTTTTTTTCATTTGACTGTTTCTCATCAGAGCCTACCTGTATTTTATCTTCCATTTTCTCCTCATTAGGACATAGGGAATCTTCATTTATAGATCCTCCGCTCCAAACCACATGCTCCTCTACACCTGTCGGATTTCCCCCAGACCTTAGTTTAAAAACTGTTCTACGACCTTTTTAATTTTAAGCACCAGCAATCTGGTTCCATTTTGGTTTAGGTGGAGCCCATCCTTCCTGTATAGGCTCCCCCTTTCCCAAAAGTTTTCCCAGTTTCTAATTAATCTAAACCCCTCCTCCCTACACCATCATCTCATCCACACATTTAGACCCCACAGTTCTGCCTATCTAATTGGCCCTGTGCGCGGAACCAGAAGCATTTCAGAGAATGCGACCATGAATATGCACCATATCAATGCAATAACTAGAAGAGCTGCTGTTCCTCAGGACATAATTCGTAAGGACTCTATCAGGTGAAGAAAATGTAGAATTCAGGTTCATAGCTCCACTGGAAAGCACATTTTACCATTCACTGCATATATGCCCAACCTGTGGCAAAGTATGTCAATTTAGATATTACATTAGCTACTGCAGATAGACAGTACAGCCTGACAGAAAAAACACACCACCAATTCTATCCACCACAGATAATACAAGCCAAAAGAAATCAAAGAAAGGCTTCCTGAATAAAACTTCTAATGACCTTCATAATCTACAGGCAGCAACACAACACCTACAATTTAAGATGTGGTCAGTACAAAGAATGGTGGTAAAACTTCTCCAAGCCTCACAGCCCATCTTTAGATGGTGGACAAGAAGCAAAAATAAGGAAGATGTTTAAAAAAATTTCCATGGTAGAAATGTAGGTGTTCAGCTGTTTAGGAATAGCTCTTCCCCATCTACTCGCTACAAAAATATTAAGTCTACAGTAATTGTACTCACCCAATAGTTCCTTTTCCTGACATTGGTGGGCTGGGTGGTTTCTGGGTAGGTGGAGTAGTACGAGGCAGCCCACCCATCTTCATATTCTGTGTACTAACCTGCATGAAAGAACGGAGGAAAAAAACAGCCTTTACTATACTCAGACTTTAGGCAATCAGACAGCAAGAGTCCCTGAAAATTCATTCTATAGTACTAAAGAGACAGGGGAAGGTTTAAACTGAAAAAAACTGAGAGGCCATGCATCTCATATGCAACTTCTACTCTGCTAGAGGTCAACAGTTGAACTCAAAGGACTCTTCGTTATGTGGGGTTTGCAAAGATTTGTATATAGAAACTGCATTTGCCTTTAGGCCATCACATGAATATTAAATCTCTGCTGATGTTGATTTACTTAATCCAATTAAAAATTCCTTTTAGCAGGGCGACTAAGTAGTTCTCTTTTGTTTTGTTAATTTGTTTAAGATAAAGGGCAGTTATTTCTGGTTGCACTGTTTAATGTTAATTGCCCCATATTGTTTGAGAATGGACTTTAAAAAAAACTAGAGGATTAAGCAGGGTTCATACTAGGCCAAAATACAGTAATTAATATAACTAAAGAGCAGCTAAACTTTAATAAAGTTATTTTTATATTCAAGGTATGCTCCCATAGAACTAAACTCTCTCGTTTTAAGATTTAATATAAAATTATGCTTTAAACAAGAATGCTATATATTGTAATGTTTTCACATTAATATACCAAAACTATTTAATGAACATAAACTACATATACAAAACATGTAGCCAAACTAAATTTATAACAGTCTAAGCTAAACTAAACCTCTAGTTTGTGGAATAGGAAAAAAGAATCATGAATACTACTGATGTGATCTTTCCCATTTTCTTCCTTAGAAAATAGTGAGATAATCAGAAACTACAAATTCAAGTTAATATTTCACTATTTAGGTCATCAGCATCAATGTTGACTGATCTCAGTGCTGACTGACAACATAATTACTACTTACATCATGAATTATAAACATCAAAACATTTTGTTTTTGATGTATTCACCAAGCCAATTAATAGCTCTCTCTGGCTGCATACAAAAGGTAGATACAGCAGGAAAAGAATTTATACACATATATTTAGGGAGGATCTATAAAATATCTTTTTAATCTATGAGCCCTAAATCTATTCCTCATCATATAAACAATGTCAAATGATTCGTGCTAAATAATTTAGGGTTTTATTTGTTTTTATGTTGGTTATTTCCCGTTATTAAATACTCTTTACACTCTCCTTTTCTGATACCCACACCATGCTCTACTGCACACAGCTACAGTGTACATCATTTCCAACATGTATTGTTTCCAAATAACGTGACATATTTCCAGAAAGTAAGTCCCCCTATTAGAGAAAAGGCTCAGTGATCAAGTTATTAGTGATGTTTAGAAATATTCTTAGAGGCAAATTACACCCTTTTAATCGCTCCAAAAGCCAAGCAGTGTTTATTTGTGTTGCCGTTTAAATGACAGATTATTTAAGGATTAATATATTGCAGTATCCTGACACACTGAAACTTGACTCCTATATAGAAGGTAAAAACAGAAGATGGAAATCTCAAAGCTATGCTGCTTTTAGCTTGCCAGGAAAAAAAAAAGTTTAAAGAAGTGACTATTGAGATTTTTAGAATTTTTGAGACAGTAAAAGTCTCAAATGTTCTGATTAGTTTTACAAAAATATCTTGCAAATAGTATCATAAAGTCCTTTAAGCCAACTTTAAGCAACATGAAAACTAAAGTTACTTTAAGTGAAGGGCTAGGTAAGCTCTGAACTACACCAATTTGAGGGGGAGAGGGAAAGTGTATAATGAAAGGAAAGTGCATTTTATTCTATACACGGAACATGGAAAACACATCCCAAAAGCTGGTTGTTTGGTTTTTTTTTTGTTTGTTTTTGTTTTTGTTTTTTTAAAGTTGCAGCATCTCCTTCGTCTCCTTTCATCAAACTTGTCGGTATCACCCACTTACCTGTCCAAGTTGTTTAAAACAAACATCCTTTATTAATGTTAACCCCTACGTCACTTCTTATGCAGGGGACGTCAATCGCACATTAAGCTCTATGAGTAGGATTTTCAAAAGTCTTCAGATGGGAACAGAGTTAGGCCAGTGGGAGCACTTTTGAAAATTCCATCCTAGATATTTCAAACCTCCCATAAGCGTCTATCACTCGGGGACACAAACTGCATCATAACCACTACCTATAGGATTACACTTAAACTATATGATTAAATCTACTTTAACATAGCCCTCAAAGTTTAAAGAAGAAACTACATTACTGTTATTAGTAATAATACTACAACAGTAATAGCAACTGCAATAATGTATTAGGCTCCCATTTAACTAGGAGCTGTACAAACAAACAGAGATTAGAGTCCCAGCCCCAGAGAGTTGGGGTGGGAGTAGTTGGAGAATAAAGTAAATTGAACAGTGTAGCAGAAAATTGGAAGTCGTGTTTGCAGTTTACCTCACCAAGGTAGAACTTCAGTGATTGCCAATATCTTTTACATAAGATGGACAAGAAACAGCTTTAGAAAACATGACTAAAAACAGTACAAGAATCTCTTTGTTAACTAGGAATTTAAACAGGGAAAAAGAAAGGACACATTCTTTAAAAAGACTAAAATGAAAGCGAGGGTAATGCATGATTAAATTTAGACTCCCCCATGTGATGACTGTGAAGCTGTAATGTTGAAAGAGAGCAAGTAATCAAAGCTTACACAGCTGTTTTACAAATCTGAAAGGGTTGACTGATTTAAGATTAGCTATTGTCAGTTACACAGCTCTGTTTGAACTGTCTCCACTTTGACTTAAGGCCAAATAATCAAGAAAAGCAATGAGAAATATACAGCTATTTCAACAGTTCTGATTGACTGACCTTCACTGCTAGAACAATACCATACAACATACAGAGAAAGCTTTCCGATTATCTTGGATGAGGAGAAATGGAGAGAGAGATAGCGTTAGGATAAAGTAGGAAATTGCATCAGTAACTTTAGCTGAGATGCAAGTCAGTTAATCCCTAACCCTCCCCAACCCAAGAAACCCACTGTCTATGTAAGGATTTCTAGTACCAGAAATAGTGGGGAAATATTCATTCCCCCATTACTATAAAAATGTTCACATATCTGCAGTTAGATCCACTTTGTATACCCTTTCTGTGTGTGCACACACATGCATGTCATACACAGATATCTTCCTACACTAATCCTCAACTCTGGAAATGTAAAGGAGTGACCCTAAAGTTTTTTTTTAAATAAGCAGCAAGAGAACAGAACGTTACTCTTGCATTCACTCACAGATTTTTAAGTTTGCCCAGTATACTTACTTTCTAGAATAACTGTGCTTTCTAAGAGGTTCTGATTTTATTTCCTAATTAAGTTCTTCCTAAAATGTAAGGTGTTCACATGCCAAGTAATTGAAGAGCGGACCAAATTGTTGCACTCTAATTACCCTGTATAAAGATGAGTTTAGGTTTCCCATCCAGACTTTTTCAGGAACGAATAAATGGATGCAAGTACTGTTAGACTGTTCAGTGATTTATTAGGCTGCAAAAAAGGAAGCAACTTAATTCTTTCTATATTAGGCACTTGAAAAGATTTTGAAAAGTAGCATGCTGCATTGTCTTCTAGTGCCCCATGAACTACAATAACCATAAATACTTCGAAGTTGTTTGATACCTGGATTTACTTGTGACTAAGAAACACTTATAGGAGATACTGACAAGATAACTGAATCTAAAGGCCTTGATTCAAGGGCAGCATGGATTTAATTCATAGTCAGAACAAGTTTGGGGATCATGCAACACTTATCACTAGAGGCATCCAAACTGGTGGAAGGCAAGGTGAAGAACACACAAAACTGCAAATATTTAAAAGTGAACTGCACAGGAAATAAAATTACTTCCACATTTTTTTATGAAGTATAAAGGCAGCTCAAAAGGTGTGTTTTCAAAGGTTTTCCCCCTCTTTTTCTAATGCAAAATAAAAAAGGAGGGGCAGGAAACTCCTCCTTTAATAAGTTCAGGCCACCTTCTTTATGGATCACAAAAAACAAAAAAATGGGTGAACACTCATTTTTTTCCTTTGCAGGTCATCTTGAAAACAATCACCAAGCCTACCAGCCATTATTTTTTATCTCCCAATCCTCCCCAAAACCAACTTTTTTCTATTTTTAACCATGCCACCCTCTCACACCATAAGCTTTTTCCGCAGGAAAGAGCCTAGGAAAGCTCAATGAAAATTCCATGCTAACTCCGTATCTTTTACAAAGCATCCAATTTTAAGACTTTTCAAGTGAAAGAATCCATCACATCCCAATGGTTAATTACCCTCACTCTTAAAAATCAGTTTTTCCAGTTATTTCATATTTCCAGTTGCTTTACCTCAGCTTCCTGCCACTAGATCTGGTTAGGTCTTTGCTAGATTAAAAGAGCTCTGTGCTATCAGAAATCTTCTCCCTGTTGTCTTATAGACCATAATCAAGTCATCTCAATCTTCACTTTGATACGTGAAATAGATTGAGTCCTTCAGTCTCCCACTGTATGACAGTGTAAATCTATTATGCAGCAACTGACTTATAGCTGATATGAAACTACTACAATTAGAGTGGTTTTTGTTTGTTTGTTTTTTTTAACATGACAGCAGCCTTGAATGAACTGCAGAATTGCTCTGATTGAACTATTCAACCTTCAGGAATGATTTCATGGGTAAAAAAGTAGTTCCATGAACAAATATTTTATAGATACATAGACAGATTGTACAGTCTTACTAACACCTAATCACCAGACATGCTACGAGCCCCTGCATTTGCACAGGTGTATTGTGTATTCACATGGCATGTTGGCAACTACTGTCTAAAGATCTGAAGCATTTACAACAGGATCTACTTTAAACATTGTGACCCTTTAGCTGCAAATAGCAGTGACCATGTCAATAGAGAACATTTCTTTAAATACAGAACACGCTTCAGGATCAGATCTCAAGTGGAGGCACTTTCCAAAGAAGAAGTCAGACATAATCCACTGGGTGTGGAAGGGGCTCTGGGCTGGGGCAGGGAAAGGGGGTTGGGATGGGGGCTCTGGGGTGGAGCTGGGGAGTGTAGGAGGGTACTCCAGGTTGGGACAGAGGGGTTCAGAGGATGGAATGGGGATCCAAGCTGGGGCAGGAGCACGGGAGGGGGCCAGGGATGCAGGCTCCTGGTGGCGCTTACCTCAAGCAGCTCCCAGAAGCAGTGGCATGTCCCCCTCTCCAGCTCCTATGCAGCGACGTGGCCAGGCAGCTCTGCGCTGCCCCATCCTCAGGCATCGCCTCTGCAGCTCCCAATGGCTGCGGTTCCCGGCCAATGGGAGCTGCAGGGGTGGCGGTTGTGGCAGGGGCAGCATCCTATGTGTAGGAGCCGGAGGGGGGACATGCCGCTGCTTCCGAGAGCCACGCGGACCCACAGCACGCACAGAGGGGGTAAGCCCCTAACCCCGCTCCCCAGCTGGAGCAGGGGACGCCCCGGACCCCAATCCCTGACGGGAGCTCGAGGGCCAGATTAAAATGTCTGAAGGGCCAGATGCAGCCCCTGCGCCACTTCCCGCAGCTCCCATTGGCTGGGAACAGCGAACCGTGGCCACAGGGAGCCGATGGGCTCCATGCCTGCAGACACTCCAGGTAAACAAAATGACAATGTATTAGATATTCAATTCAATGATTCCATAGAGTTTAAAATCAAATTTGACGCGTCACTTTTTTACCAAAAATATTCAGCTTATGAACGAGTATATACGGTAAGTATTATATATGTGATCTCCTCCAAAATGGGTCACAATTGCAATTCAATTGTATTTATATGACTATGGAGGCCATTTTTCTCTTGCAGCTTCAAGTCACGTGTGCCAGTCTGTGCACCTAGGATTTTTAAGTGCAAATCAGATCAAATGAACATACAACACAACTTTTTTTTTTTAAATAAAGAAAACCCCACAAATCTGGCAACAAAAGATTGTCTGACACACTGTCTGATTGGCCTAATCAAGCTTGAGATCAAGGATGTTCTTTGAAAAGTAACTTTAAAATTCTAACTTGACCTACACTAGAATCATTCAAGTTCTATAGATAGAAGAATTTCTTACTCTGAAAGGCAGAAAAGAGGCTCTTACCATCACTGCAAAGGGGAAGAGAACCTGCCAGCTCTTATCCATAATGAAGTCAACATACAATACTTTTAGATCATTACTTCTGCATAACTTGGAGAAACTAATGAAAACTTTGAGAATCTGCCAGCTGCTTTCTCAAATCACTTACCACACCAAGAATAGGATTTTTTTTTTTTTTTAAAACAGAAACTCTCTTTGGGAAATTCAGTATTAAAAATGCATTACTACTGCATTACAAATGCTGTCCTGTCAGTCTGGATACCTGAAAAGATACTGCAACAAATTAAGCAATCACTTTAAAAGCATCTAGAAGATAAGGTAATAAGTAATAGCCTACATAGCTTTCTCAAGAATAAATCATGCAAACCACCAATCTAATTTCCTCCTTTGATAGGGTTACTGTACTATGCCTAGGGGAGAGCTTCTCCTGTCGGTGTAATTAATCCACCCCTGCGAGAGAGGCAGTAGCTGTTTTAACAAAGTGCTGTCTACACCAGAGGTTAGGTTGACATAACTGCATCACTCGGGGGGTGTGGATTTTTCACACCCCTGAGCAACATAGTTATACCAAGGTAAGTTTGTAATGTAGAGCTGGCCTTAGGCTCACCTGGGAGTACTCATATATGACAGTTTTCAGGTTTGTGGCCTAAGTACATTGATGAGATAACATAATACTGCTAAATTAGTGGCATACTAAAAGCAATCTGATATTTTCAAGAGTGGTTTAACATTTTGCATAGTGATATTACCAAGTCTGAGAAAATATCTGTAAAAGTTTGCCTCTATACATACCAGTATTTTACATAAAGAAGAACTCTGACATTTATTTAAAGTAACTAATGTGTGATACTGCAACTTTAAAAAAAGGCAAAACTTAATATAACAAAATATTTTTGATTTTGCAACACAACCTTGGTGTCCCTTTATCTGAGTAATTTTACATTGAAATACTGGTCACAAAGTGAATCATAAATCACACCGTATATAGGATAAAAAGAGTATTACACAGGGGGAGGTTTAAATTCGGCTAACTACTCATTTATATGCCATTTATTTCCATTCAGTGTAAATATACTATTTCTCCCTTGTTAGGTGAAAACTAGCTATACTAAAATGAGTCAACAATTCACTGTAAGCTTTTATAATTAACTGCAAATATTAGCTACATTAAATCCATTCATTTATATTGCAAAATGTCTATCCACACTGAAATCACACTGAGACTGAAGATAGGTACATAAGGAGAGAGAAGGAATGGTTTATTCTTTTAAAAAATTATTATTAGTGACATGCTAATTTCAAATCCCTCCCCATGTGTAATAGTCTCTGAAGAATAAGAATGGAAATCCAGCCCTGGGGTTTCTTACCTTAAATCTAAGCAACCACTTAATGCATACATGGAGCAAATAAAAGAGGTAAGGGGAAAAAAGCATTGAAAGGTTAGTTGGAACTTCAGGATATGAAGAGAAAGGAAATAAGAAAGAAAAAGTTAAGCATTCAGCATCAACAAAATAATGTATCAATAGATCATAGAAAGAGTGATTAAAGCAGAATGTGCCATGAACAAAAGATTTTCAAGATGAAACTTTTAATAGACACACTGATTAATCAAACAGCCTCCAGATATGTCTTAAATTTAAGTAGGCAACTAAATATCCAACTATTTGTGAGACAGCGCAGTCACTAGAGTTCTCCCACTGCTAACATTCCAAGGGTCAACATTTTCCCCGCAGTGACAGTGTTGGGTTCTAAGTGGATTAACTTTACAAGTGAATTTATACTAGGTGGCAAAAAGCATCCTCATTGATTATGAGAATTTGGATGCAAGTAAACTGTGTTTTACGTGTATTACTATAATTCCAATTTGCTAAAGCAGAAGCACATTCATTCTGGAGTATTAACCTAAACTAAAAGTGTCCTGTCAGCGAGCCCTGTCATGTCAACTAGCACTCAACCTGAAATGATGAAAGATCTCCTAGCAAAGAGAACCCTGAATCTCAATTTTTTGCACTCCAAAGACTGAGTAAAATTGGGAGTTTAGGCGCTAGCTTTTAAAGTTAAGTTGTATTTATGTCCTGCTGCTACAGTGCCAGATAGTTTCACAAGCCCTAAATGTGTTCAGAAATACCAGTCCATTGGTTTGACTATTTATTTGGTTTTTTTTAGTTCTAAGTAATTTTTAAGAATGCTGCATTTTCTTATACCCTATGTCAGTGGTCCCCAACCTTTTTGTGGCCAGTAGCACATTCATGTTTTCAGAAGAGTGTGGCGGGCACCAACAATTACTTACATACCGGCCGCTCCAGGCACCAGTGGAGCAAGCACGTGCCTGGGGCAGCACATGCTACGGGGCGGCATTCCATCCATTCTGCAGAGTCAGAGCGGTTTGTTTGTTTTTGTTTTTTGGGGTTTTTTGGCGCCAGTTCTGGGCAGTGCAGAGAGAAGCCAGAGAGAAGCCGGGAGGACAGAGAACACCGGCACCCGCAGCCTGCAGCCTCGGAGATCTCTGTCCCCAGCAGGTGTGGGGCCGCAGCTTCTCTCCGGCTTAAGCCACAGCCCCACACCTGCCAGGGACCGAGAACACCAGCGCCCGCAGTCTGCAGCCCCGGAGAAGCTGGAAAGAAGCCGCGGCCCCGCGCCTGCCAGGGACAGAGAACACTGGCACCCACAGCCTGCAGCCCCGGAGTTCTCTGTCCCTGGCAGGCATGGAATCACGGCTTCTCTCCCCTGCTGGGCACTAGGCGGGCGCACATAAATGCCCCAGAGGGCACCATGGTGCCCATGGGCACCGCGTTGGGGACCACTGCCCTACGTGATACTGGGAACACTGAGCAGCTCGGAATCCTAACTGTTACTCGTCTAGACATACCATATTTGGGGTCATCCATTGTTTAGTTTCCAAACAAACCCCACTACATTATATAGGTATAATACATTTTTTTGATTTACTGAAAATTTCCTCTAAATTACAAGGTCCACAGATCTAATGACCAATAGGCTCTCAGCTTCATGAAGCTACATAACCAGAACCAGACCTGTCAGTCACTGCCACAGGAGAGCATGGCAAGCTACTCTGAAGAGCTCACCAGTTGAGACAGTTTCCATGGCAAAGGGTAATATCCCCCGTGGTCTGAAACTTAATGAGATTATATGCACTACAGTAATATACTGTGAATTCCTACTGTAGAGTGTAATTTTGAGCTAATTTGAATGAACGGAACAGGATTTTTTTATCCTACTGGGGTCAGATCTGAGGATCATGCAACTCAGAGGAAGGAAATTTTTAGCAAATCAGAATAAAATTTCCCTCCTCTCTTTCATCTACAAGGCCCATTGATTCATTAACCAATGGGATTTTCATAGTGTGGCTTCAGGGAGGGTTCAAACAGAACTACAGAACTAACTACATAGAGGATTTTAAATTATTTCTCCACTACTCAGACCACAGCATGAAACATTCTCAAACTGAAGGTACCATCCACTGATGCCTGAATGTCCAGCTTATACATTTTTGAAAAGGGATGAATGGATAACCCAGTGGCTGTCCTGCAGATCTCATAGCACATGTAGTTTCTTAGCTGGGTCAGCTGCTGCCACTCTCAGTGAGTGGACTTTGACCTCAGTTGCTTGGAAAAAGACACTGACTTTTAGGCTTCATGGATGCATCATCTCAACTATTCTGAAACAGTGGATTTTGATACTCTCTTTTCTTTATATATCAGATGGTAGAGAATCAATGGAGCACTGTGTGTAACAGAGGTAGATCTCAAAGGCTCTACCAACATCCATATATGTCACAACTTTTCTTGGGAGAGAATTTTTCACAGAGCCCCCAAAAAAATCATACTCGCCACTTGCCATACTCCATATCATTGTGGAATATGTAGTATTATCCCTCAATAGATAAGGCCCTAAGCTCTGCCACCTTCTTGGGGAGTAATGCCTACCAGGATGGCCACTTTGATGGAGAGGAAATATATGGATGCCTTCCTGTTGGGCTCAATAAGATAAAGAGTCAAGATGTTAAGGACCAACTTTAGGTCCCATGGCAGCGCTCAATAAATCTTAGGAAGGTGAACTAAAGATGTAGCTCTGAGAAATCACTTAACATCCCAGTACACCTCCACCCCGATATAACACGACCCGATAGAACGCTGGTTCACATACAACATGGTAAAGCTCTGACATACCGCTCTGAGCAGTGTGTTAAGGGTGTCGGGCCAGGCCGGGGCTGAGGGGTTTGATAAGGGGCAGAGGTCTTGGGGGCGGTCAGGAGCTCCCCCCGCCCCAGGGTCTGGGGGGCAGGAGCTGTGGGAGGGCACTTTTGGGAGCCCCACAGTCCCAGAGTGGCCCAGGAGATTAGCAGGGGGCCGGGAGCAGCCCACTCTGCTTCCTTTGCCCTGGCCCCAGCCGTGTCGCTCGGGGGAGGGGGCTTGGGGGAAGGGATCCCCCCCACACTCACCAGCAGCAGCGGAAGCAGAGCGACAAATCCTCTATGCATTAGCAATAGACTGGGTGATGAAGTGAGCAACGAAAGCCTTCCAAGGGGAGTAGTGGGGGGAAAAAGACATATCTGGCTTTAAGACTAAGCTTGATAAGTTTATGGAGGGGATGGTATGATGGGGTAGCCTAATTTTGGCAATTAATTTGGCAGTTGATCTTTGATTATCAGCAGGTAAGTATGCCCAGTGATCTGTGATGGGATGTTAGATGGGATGGGATCTGAGTTACTACAGAAAATTCTTTCCTGGGTGCTGGCTGATGAGTCTTGCCCACGTCCTCAGGGTTTAACTGATCGCCATATTTGGGGTCGGGAAGGAATTTTCCTCCAGAGCAGATTGGTAGAGGCCCTGGAGGTTTTTCGCCTTCCTCTGCAGCATGGGTCATGGGTCACTTGCTGGAGGATTCTCTGCAGCTTGAGGTCTTCAAACAACAATTTGAGGACTTCAATAACTCAGACATAGGTTAGGGGTTTGTTATAGAAGTGGATGGGTGAGATTCTGTGGCCTGCATTGTGCAGGAGGTCAGACGAGATGATCATAATGGTCCCTTCTGACCTTAAAAGTCTATGAGTCTATGACACAGCCCCAGCCCGCTCCACTCTGCCACCTCCCAGCCACGGCACTGCACTTCCTGCTGCAGGTGAGTGCGGGAAGGTTGGGGAAAGGACGCCCCCCACACTCACCAGCAGCGGCGGAAGCGGAGCAGCCCGGCCCCAGACCACTCCACTCCACCAGCTCCCAGCCGCAGCGCTTCGCTTCCCACCGCAGGTGAGTGCGAGGGGCGTCCTTTCCCCAACCTCCCCACACACACCGGCGGCGGGAAGCGGAGCGCCGTGGCTGGGAGGTGGCAGAGTGGAGCGAGCTGGAGCTGTGTCGCTTCACTTCCCACCGCAGGTGAGTGCGAGGGGCGTCCTTTCCCCAACCTCCCCGCACTCACCTGCAGTGGGAAGCGGAGCGACACAGCCCCAGCCAGCTCCACTCCACTCCGCCAGCTCCCAGCCGTGGTGCTCCACTTCCCACCACCAGTGAGTGCGGGGGGGGGGCGCCCTTTCCCCAACCTCCCCGCACTCACCTGCAGCGGGAAGCGGAGCACCGTGGCTGGGAGGTGGCAGAGTGGAGCGGGCTGGGGCTGTGTTGCTCCACTTCCCACCGCTGGTGAATGCGAGGGGCATCCTTTCCCCAACCTCCCCGCACTCACCTGCAGCGGGAAGCGCAGTGCTGTGGCTGGGAGGTGGCAGAGTGGAGCGGGCTGGGGCTGTGTCGCTCCGCTTCCCGCCGCCGGTGAGTGCGAGGGGCGTCCTTTCCCCAACCTCCCCACACTCACCGGTGGCGGGAAGCGAAGCGACACAGCCCCAGCCAGCTCCACTCCACCCCGCCAGCTCCCAGCCGTGGCGCTCCACTTCCCACTGCAGGTGAGTGCAGGACCTTTCCCCAGCTGCCCCGCAGCGACACGGCTGGGGCTGGGGCAAGGAAAGCGGAGCAGGCTGGGGCCACGTCGCTCCGCTTCCCGCCGCAGGTGAGTGTGTGTGGGGGGGGGGGGCATCCTTTCCCCAACATCTCCGCACTCGCTGACGGCGGGAAGCAGAGTGCCGTGGCTGGGAGTTGGCAGGGTGGAGCGGACTGGGGCCAGGCTGCTCCGCTTCCCGCCCCTGCCGCAGAGTGCCTGTCAGGGGGCGGAGCAGTCAGGGGACAGGGGTTGGGTAGGGGGTGGGATCCTGGGGGTGATTGGGGACGGGGGTCTCTGGAGTGGGTGGTCAGGGAAAAAGGAACGGGGGGGGGGGGGAGGCAAAGTAAGTTGTATATAGGGCAGTTTCACCTATAACGCGGTGAGATTGTCTCCCAAGGACGGCGTTATATCGGGCTAGAGGTGTATAAAGAGATCCTCATCCTGTCTGTATGCTGGATTGTGCAGCCACTAGACATTCTGAAGTTGAAACTGTAAGGCACTAGATCAGACCCAGCACTGAACCCCTTGTCTGCAGCTCATGAGAGTGAGGCTCAGATCGTCTGCACTGGGAGGGACCACCCTTGAAGACAAATTGCTATGCCAGAGTCAGGCCAATTATGCTCAATCCCAAGATTCAACACTCTTCCAACCCTTGTCCTCAACTGAGGCTGCTGGTGACTGAAAACTTCCCAGAGGGATAAAACTCTGCCCCTGGAGAGGAAGCCAATTCCCTGGGACAGAGCTGGAGGGGAAGTCCCATGGGTAGGGGCTAGGAACACAGATTGAGGCACCTCCTGCACAAGCTGGTATCAGGTGGCTGGGGAAACCCCTAAAGGGAGTCGTGCTCAACATCTCCTGAGTCCCCATAGCAGCCCTTTTACGAGAAGGAGCAAGGGGGAGTATGGGGATGAGCTGGTTGGCTTGCATTATAGCACGAAACACAACTATAGAGGCAAGTTTATAGCCAAAACTTTTTCCTTTAAATAATATTTTTACTCTGTAGCAGAGAGCCCAATAAACCTCCTTGCAGCTATGGAGGCAGAACAAACAAACCACACACACACACACACACACACACACACACACACAAAATAGTGAACTCTTCAGTGTGAGGTGACTAGTTCTGTCTATAGAGTTGCATAAAGGATGAGAGCCCATTAGTTAACAGATCTGTGGACCTTATAGACAAAAGAGAAACTATTATTTCAAGTAGCAGTGCACACTGATGATCATTTGACAAACTACACAATGTTTACAGAATTTCATTTCCTAAATAAAAATGCAGCACAATTTAGAGGTTCTTTGGAGCAAACTTTGCTTTTAAGCAACTGTCACAGGACCTGGTCACGGGATCTGAACATGTGATACACTAATCCATTCATCTGAGCAGCTCTGATGTCAGATTCTTTCGTAAAAACATAGTTTATCATATCACTTTGGGCTTGATCTTGTTGCACTGAAGTTAACGGGATTTCTGATTACAATGGGTGTATAACTGAGTCTAAATTAAATTGTGCTGTAGCAGAGATAAATAATTTTTCCTTAATCTGTCCTGGAAGAATCTCATTAAATCAAAGTTTATCATAAAAAACGATAGCTACAATAATTCACTTTTATGCTCTACATGCTAATATATTCATTGATTCACCATAAGGAATTCTGCTGATATGCACAAATTCTTTTATAGAAACAGACAGCAGATTCTAATACAAGGCAGCTGATTTCCTAAAGAGCTTTCCAGGTATGAAATATTTCTGCAAAAATGTGCTGAAAAACATCACTTTTTTTTTTTTACCAGATTATGTACACAAATGGAGTAGCAAACATTTCTAATGACGAATAAGATATGACTTTGTAACAAAAACAATGTTCAAAAGCTCTTAAATAAAATATTGCTTTATTGAAAATATCTTTAAAGAATGCTTTAAATTTCAATTTTAAATTCAAAGCTGATTTGTCTACTTGCATTAGTTACTTAACTTTATAAACTGTAATTCAGACATGTGAAATAATTAAATTCATGTTATGCACATGAAATTTTGCAGTCAATTGATTTAAAGCATGTTATTGCACCACTACTTTGAAAGTTTTGTGGATTTGTTAATGTATGTGTTTTGGAAATGACACTGCTTCATGTTATTTACATTTCTTCTTTCAGAAAGTAATGTTGACAACCCTTTTTTATATTCAAATGGTTTCCTAATAGCATAAAAATTATAAGGTCACATCTTCTAAGATTTTATTTAGATTAGATGTGATTTTTTAAAATGCATGTCTAATTTGCATATGGCATTACTGTGTATACCAACCAGGTATCTGCAAAAAAGCAGGCAGTTATGGATCTAGTCAAATTTGCAGTTAGTACCTAATTAGCTTGTAAAGTTCTAATAACTACATGTAAACTCAGGCCCTAAAAATTGTACTATTCATCCCAAATCTGTGTTTAAAAATATTCCTGAAAAGGCATAACTGGCTGGCCCAGGTTTTTGTGGCAGCCTTCAGGTTCAGAAAACCCATTATTGGACATCAGTCATGTTAAAATTCTCTTCAACGACCGCTAAAACTAAAGCGCACTAAATGCCGCCTTTTACACAAATACCTCCTGCTAGTGAGCCACAGAGTAGCACTATTGGTATTACACCTGGGTCAACAAATGTATTTTGTGGCAGTAACTCAGGCAGCGAAGGGGCAGATGGTTAATAGCCTCTCTTTATTCAGGTACCTCCTGACAACGGATTCAAACAAGGGCAAAGATATTAGCCTCTATCAAGTAAGCAGGTTTATCCGTGCCCCAGAGGAGTTCCATGGTCATACGCATACCCAGAATCAGGGGTAAAATGGTCTGCAAGGTGGGGGATTCCTCTTGCATCCATCTGAATTAAACAAATTGAGAAAACCCACGCTGCAACGTGGAAGACAGGAATAAGTCACTATTCCAGGTCTTTACATTTTGAAACCATACAGTAATTTAAGAGTGTTTTATAACATCACCTACCTTCACTCCATGTCCAATATCATCTAGAATTGTGTAATCAATAGGTTTTCTAATGTAGCGAACTGGTCGCTCCAGGTTGGCTGGTGCAATGATTTTGTGGGTTCTTGAGGTGTTTTTGTTCGTAGTCAAAATGCCAATTTCTCTTCTAGCAACTTTTTCTTTATGAATGTCCACCGTCTGCAAAACACAATGCGTTTACCAATAGCGTTGAATATTAAGTGTACATTTGGTATTAAAATATTCATTCGGCTCCATGCTTTTATACAGATATATCAGTACAAATATTTGCTGAGTAAGGCTGCTTACACTCCTTTTGTTCAATCACTGTTAGAAGTTACCACCTTCCAATTTCACTTGAACTCTTTACAATTAAGCAAAATCCCTCCTAATGTTTCCGCTCTATTAGTAACTATTATTAATTCGGTTTCACTAATTTAACAATTTCTGTACTTTGACAGCAATTTTAAATGAGTATCTAGAATTTAATAGTCACCCTCCAAAGGTCTTTTCCCAGTCTGTTTCCCCCAGTTTGTGTGTGTGTGTCCTGTAATACAAACCTCGGACATAATTAATTTGTTCTGTCAGACTGTGGAGTAGTTTCTCATTATGATAATTTATTCATTCATAGTAGCAGTGGTATCAAAACAGATAATATTGTTCAGAAAAATCAGAACAGGTTTCTCAGTTACTACACAGAGTTTACTCTGCATTAAGGGTCAGATTTTTGAAAGCGCTTAGCACTTATCCAGCTATTCCCACTGTAGTCAATGGTAAAACGTCCACTGACTTCAACGGGAGCAGCATTAGGGCCAAAGTTAAGCACTTTTGAAAATCCCACCCTACATGCACAGCAATAATAATTATGGGAGAACAATGAATATGCAGCAAAGTATAATTTAAAAGTATCACTGCCAAACAGATGTCTCGTGAAAGTTCCAGAGACATTAACATCCAAGAATCCTGTGGCACCTTATAGACTAACAGACGTTCTGCAGCATGAGCTTTCGTGGGTGAATACCCACTTCTTCAGATGTGAATACCCACTTCTTCTTCTTGCATCTGAAGAAGTGGGTATTCACCCACGAAAGCTCATGCTGCAGAACGTCTGTTAGTCTATAAGGTGCCACAGGATTCTTTGTTGCTTTTACAGATCCAGACTAACACGGCTACCCCTCTGATAATTAACATCCAAAAATGATTTCGTCTGTGTCACTAAGCAAAAAAAAGCAAGGAACTATGAATACAAGCCAGATGCCACATCTTTAACTTATCCCTTTGTACCTACAGATGATAGTGTGGGCCAAATTCTCTCTACTTGAACTCCGGTGAAGTAAATGGAGTTACACTAGTAGAGAATTTGGTCCCTTGCATTCATCCATCTGTGACCTCAGACTGCACAGTGGTTCTCAAACTTTCATATATTGTGAGCAGTTTAAGATTCATTTTTAGACCATCCCACAATCCTGACTGCTTCTTCCCTACTTTCATTGCAGCGCTTGATTACACAGAAATAACGTTAGTACAAGAAAAGATTAAAGTACACTTGCTTTAACACAATTACTTATGTTGCATTGTGCTTTTGCTCTATTTCTTCTCCCTTGACACAGAGTTATGTTTAGTACAAAACCTCCCCCAATTTCCTGCAGCTTTAATTACTAATCTCTCTAGGTCGCTCGATATGGTTTTCTTTAGCTTGCTGTTGATCCAGTTTTGGTAAAATTGGTCACATCTGAATTTACACCAAAAGAACTTGCACAAAACAGAGCAATGGTGTGGGCTAAACAGAGGTATCTGATGGATTTTTATTTAACTCGTCAAAAAATCGTCTGGAAATCCTAAGGGTCTTGGCTTGGGACACAACAAGGAAAGAGCAATGTAACTTGAAAACAGACTTACTTTCTTATTGCGGAAGAAACAGTTCTTTTCAGACCACCGTTTCAGAGTTACGACAAGACAAGAAAGCACTTGAAACCAACATTTTGGTCAAACCATTGCTGACCTCAAATTTGGTAATTTCACATGAGGAAATTTATACAGTGAAGAAAGTTTCAGCTATGTGGGCTTATATAATCCTATCAAAATTACCCTCATTGCGATTTCTAGTGTCTCCTTTTTGTTACCATTTTAAACATGACTTTAGTGTTTGCGAATGGTAACTGACTTTACGCTGTCAAGAGGGAGAGAAGTGCTCTTTATACAAAGTCTTATGTGCAGCAAGAGATCTATTATTTGCATGTACTCATTCTCATAGCAACAAAAATAACTTCTTAGTGCTTTACACTCCTGTTTACACTGCAGTCAACAAAACTAAGAGCAAACGGGATTCTATTTCATCTTGTGCATCAGAACCATTTTTATTCCTTTCCAGTCAATTACACTTATGCAAACTCTTTCAAGAAAACAGGGTTGCCCCAGTGTCCCAACAGAGGTATTAGCGAAAGACAGTGGACTGCCAATATGCAATAACCTTTATTACTGATGATTTGGCGAGATGAAAGAACTCAGTTTGACTCAGAATCCAAGCTGGGCTTGAAGGCATGGCAATTAGAATATCTTTTTACTGGTAAATTGAACATATGTGATAAAGAAAATCATCACTGGCAACACTGTAGGCATGGAACCCAAACATGCCATTAATACAATGACTTTTCAGAGCAGATACACAATTTTCAATCAATTTTAGCAAGACTTTCTTCAGAGCTATAATTCTACTCCAATGTTCATGGGAGGGAAAATACTGAACCTACAAACAGCAAATCATTTGTCTGTCCATGCCAGAAGAAAGACAGGAAGTAATGGATGTGGTTTAATTAGGCTTCTATTTTATTCACTTAAAATATCAGATAGTACCTAGCAACAAATTGTACAGTGCAAGGAGGAGTGGGGTCAACTCCCTGCTGTTCCAGATATAGGAGGCCCCAAACTCCCCTACTCAGCACCTTGAAGGGATGCTCTTTCCTTCAAATCCTTTTCCAATCCATTTGATCCAACAACCGCATCCCTTCTATAGCAACTACTAATCATATTCAGCAAGTCATAACTTTTCAAATGACAACTTAGAATTTGTTCCTAATCTGCAATTTCAGGTTACTGTCAACATTGTTTTGTGAACTTCTCCAAAGCTTGATTAACGTTGGGCCACTGCTTTCAATTGTCAGATGGTAAATATCTAGGGCAGAATTTAGAAACAGTTACTATTAATCTTTTGATAAGCAACTAAAGATGACTCCGAGAAAATTAGAGTAGCTTCAGAAAACAGCATTTGCTAAATAACACATCTGAGGCAGTTTAAGTATATGTTCCAACCTATTCTTCCATCCGTAACTCTGTAGGCAAGTCTGAAATGCCAATATTCATTATGTAATTTGGCAAAATATTGTACCAGTCAGTTCTGGAAAGGGGTTACACTAATAACGAGTGCATTAGATAATTTCTGAGCAGTCACCAATTTTCTGCCACCTCTTACATTAGAAATATCTTCAAAATCCTGTAAGAGGAGTCTCTCAGATTATTAAATTGGCCTTCTAAAAGATTTACTATTTGTTGACAAATTTCAGAAGTGAAATTGCAAAAGGAGTCCTGAATGCTTCCAAACTGGATTTCTGAAAAAACATAAGATTCCATACAATTCTAACTTGGACTTGCAACTATTCTCAGAGTATGTGTCTAGTAGACTTAAAATTCACTTTTAAAAACTTGATTGAAGACTAAAATCATTAAGTTCAACAACACCGACAAATGTTTTTGGAAAGGAATGGATCTTAAATATTTTAAAAATACTTATTTGCCAGGAGTTAAACATTCAGAGCACTAGACAGAAATCACGTTATGTCAACACCCACCGTGGGCCTTCATGATGCTTTGTTTTAATTAAACAGTCGGATTCTCCTGGTCCGCACATGTTCTAACTCCAAAATCTTGTCCCTTTTAAATTGGCTTGTTCCTTTAACATAGGAGTCCCTGTTTACATTTGGCAAGTTCACAAACTTGACAAACTGATTTTTTAGAAGATAGTTGCCTAGACTCAAGATTTATATTTTAACTAATATCAGTAACAGCAGTTGTGATGGCATTGTCAAGATGCTGAAATTCATCCCATTCCATACATTGGTAATACATAGTTCCAGTTCTGGAACGTTATACAATTGTGCTGGCACTTTTGGAGCTGGCTGTTTGTTCCCATAGCTTGTGATAAGAGACAACTAACTGACAGTGGTTCCAAACTTTTTCTGACAGAATAACGCATGGGGTGGGGGGTTCCAATGGAGGCTACATTGGGCTGGCTCACACATGCTCTTGCAGCTTAGCTAGGTGCCATGGGAGCAGTGGACAGAAGCTCAAGACTGTGGGTTGCTGTGGGGGCCCTGCAGCTCTGTACACATCACAAGCCACCCACTGGGTATGGTGTTGGAGGGAGAGGGATATAAAAGAGGAGGACAAGGGAAGAGATCAAGAAAGAAGCAGTATTTTCACTCTACCCCAGCCACCTGGATTAATCTCCAGCTCGCCCAGTAGAAAACAATGAAAGGAACATTTACTTTGTGTGAGGTCCTTGGTTAGTGCTGTGCCCATCCCAACTACTGCTACTTCTTGAGCTCTTTATGACAATACAACAGGAGTATAGTGATTTATGACATTACAATTGACAGATGGAAATTTAAAAACTGGCCTTGTACACAAAGAATTATTTATTAAAAAAACCTTACAAAATCACCCCTTAAGCCACTTTGGCAAGTTTTCAGGCGCCAATATTAGTTTTGAGAATGCTGAAGCCATCAGTATTCTCTTTGTGAACTTGAACAACTAAACTAAATGTGGTATTCGGATATGTTTAAAATTATAAATTGATGTTTATATAATAAATGTTTTTAGGGTTTAGCTTTCTGCCTACTAGTAAACACTATACAAGTAAAAACCATGACCTAATTATGAGAAAGGGATGCTTTCCTGATTAGGGACCTATAACCTGAAATACTCAAATTACTTTGTCAACTTTAACCTCAGTGCTCAGATTAAGTTTGCAGAGTTGGCATTTAGAAAAAAAATAAATTAACTGATCAAATTTGGCATTTAAATCAGTTGAACAAAATGAGCATGGATCTCCAGAATACCACTTTTTAAAATTAAGTGTCTTTTCGGAAGAGAACTGCACTCTAACAAACAAGCAATTTTGAAAAGTGTTCCTACTTAAAATGCCAGGTGGCCTTATTCTTCAAAATATTTATTTGGAGAGCACTTGTCTAATAAATTCTGGCTGACAGGACAGCCGAGATTCAGTTCTTCCTTGTTTAGAATTAAAGGCAGATTAGCTCATCCTTATCTCAGATTTTGTACTAGAGACTGTTTTCCAGGCCTAAGGATCAGTCTGAAGTGATCAACATACTACTCTGAAGCATAGCCATGTGTGAATTAAAGGAAGAGCTAGACCTGTGCCCATTCTGAAGCAGAGTGGATGAAGTAGATCAGCCTGAATTAAAATCCTTTGACTTTCTTGTACACATGAAGTATGCTAACTAGCACTAGAAACAGTACGACTGGCATCTTTACACTGGACATGAAAAGCAATAAATACTGTAGAAGTCTTCTGCAATTGAGAATTTATATATATTTTATTTTTTAAGTCTTCCAAGAAGTTCATCATGAAATAGGAGCTATAATCAAAGCTTCTGGACAAGAATTATCTCTTTATTATTTCATACAGATATGGTTTATGAAATGAAACCAAAGTTGATTTTTAAAAACATATGGACGTTGAACTATATTTGAAAGACAATATTGTACCATTCATACAATGGGATTAATTGGTCTGCGAACGCTGAAATTCAAGCTTGAATATATTAAGTGTGCCTTTCCGGAGAACTTCATATAAATGAATTTAAAATACTCCTGCCCTGTAAATGATTACACACATGGCAGACAAATGAAAAATGATTGTGACATTAATAGTTGGAGGTGGAGGGGACTGTTCTTTTTATTTTAAGAGATCGAACAACTGATATCCTTGCAGACTGACAGCAGCCCAGCACAGCTGCCAAGGTCCCCAGTTAAACCTTCACTCTTATGGTATCACTGTTTCTCTTGAAAGCACTGAAAATGTCCTTCACATGAAATGCTACAGTCTCAACAAAAGGAGCACATATTTAAAAAGACGCCAAAAACTCTGAAAAAATATTTTTAGCTACATTTTGTTATACAAATGCAGCACTGAAAATGTTGGCAGATATATTTCCGTTAGCCTTTAGCCTTCTGTTAGGCACTGGTAATTTTGCACTTCTTTGTAATAATGAAGCATTTTGCACTTGTACTAGCGGCAACAAAATAAACTCACATTTCAATTAGTATAAATGTCATGTATTCTCAGAAAGAAACAGACAATTGGAAATGTGATGGCATTCCTAAAAAAAGCTGCTTTACATAAACTACAGGACAAAAATATAACAAGCTTTTCACATATGCAGCATACAAAACTGATCAGCCTGGACAAAATAATACTTTCCACTTCTACAATGCCTGCTGTATAAGGATCTCAAAGCTCTTCACAAATATTAATTAATATATTTATTTTTACAGATTTGGAAACTATCACAAATTAATTGACCACAGGAAGCCTGTGAAAGAAGAAACAGAACCCAGACTTTCAGCTTTTAGCCCCATCCAACCCCTCCTCTCATTCCTGACGGCCCTCCCGGGACCCCTGCCCCATCCACAACCCTTCTCCCTGTCCCCGACTGCCCCCAGAACCCCTGCCCCTCACTGCCCCTGCCACCCCACCCAACCCCCTCCTTCCTGACTACCCCCGGGACCCCTGCCCCATCCACCCACCCCTTCTCCCTGTCCCCGACTGCCCCCAGAACCCCTGCCCCTCACTGCCCCTGCCACCCCATCCAACCCCCTCCTTCCTGACTATCCCCAGGACCCCTGCCCCCATTCAACCCCCTGTTCCCCCCAACCCCAAACCACACCCCCCCCCCCAGACCACCACCCCCGGCTCTCCGGCCCCCTATCCAACCCACCCAGCTCCCGGCCGCCATACCCGGCAGCCAGGAGCACCCCTGGCGGGCAGGGTTAACGCCGCGCCACGCGGCTGGAGCCGACATGCAGGACATGCCACCGCCACCGCGCAGCTCAGAGCACTGGGTCAGGCCGGGCTCTGCAGCTGCACTGCCCCGGGAGCTCACAGCAGAGCCTTGTGCCGGCTCCGGCCGTGGAGCGAGCGAGCGAGCTGAGGCGGTGGGCGAGGGGAACAGTGGGGAGGGGCCGGGCGGCGTCTCAGGCTAGAAGCTCGGGGGCTCAGCAGGACGGTCCCGCGGGTCGGATGTGGCCTGCAGGCCATAGTTTGCCCACCCCTGTTCTACACTCACTTGCTATCTTGCGTTTCTTCGGTGCTGCCATTTCTGGTGACTCGTGGTAACTATTTTTCTTTGCTTAATTTTGTTTAGTGGAGAAGCACCTTTTCTGTGACTGGCTCCATCTAGTGTTGAAACTGAGAAGTGCAACAGAGTTGAGCTCAAGCGCCATGTGCGGGCCATATTCAATTATATTTTCAGAATTTGCTGCGGGCCAATAAAAACTGACCCGCGGGCCGCAGTTGGCCCGCGGGCCGTAGTTTGGACACCCCTGATCTAGTGGCTTTCTCAAGCCCTGCTTAACCACAAGGCCTATGTCACTTATGAGTCCAACTTTACTTTCACATGTTTCAAAACCAGAAGAAACTGTTTATTTCATGTCATTTTAATTATATGCAAATATGAAAATTAAATACATAACAGATGTCTTGACCAAGCAACATATTTGGCAACACTTCTGGAAAAGCAGGCAGGTCTTAAGATTCCTCTCCCCCACAGAAAGTTATATGATCTTTCTATCACCTTGCAACATTAAGTGTTGACTTGAATTGCTTTTGTAAATAACACTAAAATGCCAAGCACATATAGACTTGCAGGGGGGAAAAGGGAACCCTGAAAGAGTTGATACTATCAGGAACCTAAGCTGTGCACATTTCACAGGAAAATACTCTACTCGGAGTGCTTTTCATCATCAACTCCTGTACTTCATTTGGTAAGTAAGTAAATAGATTTTTTTCAAATACCTGGTTTTACATTTTACTTTATAACTTAATTATATAACTATTTGAATTTACAAAGTCCCATAATCAATGCCAAGAGAAAACTAAATTAAAACACAGTAAGTTCAAAATGGACAACAGGAAATGCTACTTTACTCATTAACAGGTAGAAACTACTGTTACAAACAGCAAGATTCAAAACAGAACAGAAAAAAATAGCATCTGTATTTACACTAGCTAAATATAAACTATAGGGACTATCAAACCTCATGCTTCGGGTATCTGTAAATTGCAGTATATACTCAATCATAAGCCGGTTCGTTTATAAGCTCACCCCGCAAGATGGCTAAGTAAAAATGGAAAATGTTCATGACCCATTCATAAACCAACCCTCTAATTCAGGGGTCAGCAAACTTTGGCTCCCGGGCCATCCGCATAAGCCACTGGTGGGCCGAGATAAGCTTGTTTACCTCGAGCGTCTGCAGGCACGGAAGTAAACCTAAGTAAACAAAGTGTCCCAGAGCGCCAGCTGCTTACCCTGATAGGCTGGGACAGCAACTGGTGGGGAAATGTTTTGGGAGGGGGGAGAAGCTGAAGGTCAGGGGAGTAACCCCTGTGACCACCCCCCACATGACCCACCCCTAGCCTGGGACCCCCACACTCTCCCCATCCCATCCCTTCCCACCTTATCTGGGGAGGGCCAGGGGAGGATGTTTCTGGCCTACCTGCTCCGGTGGACCAGACCGGGAGGCGTGGCCACAGCATGTTCCAGCGGGCTGGGCTGGGTGGCATGGCCTCAGGGTGCTCCGGCGGGCCGAGCGGTGCGTCCACAGCTGGCTCTGGGGGTGCGGGGCCGAGCAGCACAGCTGCAGTCTGCCAGCCCTGGAGCTGCAGCTAGGGGCAGAGCAGCATGGCCAGAAGCGGAGAGACTCTGGCCCCGCCTTTCCCTTCTGGCTCTGCTGGCTGTGCTGCCTCTGTTGCGGGGAGGGGCTGTGTCCCACCTCTCCCTCTCTATACTCCTTCATAAGCCAACCCCCTTCTCTGGTGCTTCCCTTTTTAACTAAAAAAATTCAGCTTAAGAACGAGTATATACGGTAATTACCAAATAGGTGCTGGACAGATATGTCCCAAGGCACAGCATTATCCATTTTGCCAGATGCCTTATGGGATTGTTTGCCTTCATCTGAAATATGGACTAGACACCACTGACAGCCAGCCACGTTGGGACAGTTCAGTGATCCATCTAATACGCTATTCTATATACATTTCTTAAGATAATAAACATTAAACAAAATGTATATGTAATATAAAGGCAAAAAAAATCTGATAAACTACATTAATAATTAAGTGATATAATATTAATAATCTAAGTCAAACATGTGAGTCAGGTGCAGTAGGATGGCCCACTGTTTTAATGCCAACTGTCTTTTCCACACCATGCAGCATAACATCAGATAATCCAAACCCTTGTTGCATCTCCTGTATGATTTCAGTAACACATACTGGATGATATAAGTAAAAACTGTCTCACTTGTGAAATATGGTTGATTGAAGATTCCATGCGCCGAAGCTGGGATGCCTGGATATCCAGCATTTGGAGAACATTGTTGGCCAAAGTGTTGATCAGATAAGCTACACTTGCTAAGGACTGGGTTGTGTAGGCTTTGGTTTCTTCTAAGGCTCGCTGTTTATCTGCTGACTAAAAGCAGGAAAAAAAAACATTTATTAAAAGGAACTGACAGACATGAAGGTTTGTCATATGAATTGCATTTGCATAACTCTAAAGGACAGGAATTTCTACAGTTCTACCAAATCAAGTCTAACTCATTATATATTAAAATTACTATTTTTCTTCACCTAAAATTCTTAATTACCCAAAAAAGATTAAGTAACGATTCTAGTCAAACAGAGTTTCTTGTTTTTGAAATGAAAGGAAAATGTTTGAAGCTGGTATATAATATCCTGTCTCAAGAAGCCTTTAAAATACACTAGTACCACTACTAATGCTTTTACACATGGGCTTGGCAGGATTCGGTTTAAATTGACAGATGTCAGCAAATGTCAATTTCAGCTGAAACACTGAAACGGACAAGAACAAATCCATCAGCAACAGTCATCACAAGTGCAGCCCCCATCCTCCCGCTCTATGCACCTTGCGTCTCCAGGGATTGCGTGTCACTGGCCCTGCAGGAGCACAGAAAGCCCTCTGAAGCCACACTGTCATGGGAGCGACTGAGCAGGGCTGTGACAGCGGAGCTGCAGAGGGTTCCCTGCACAGCCACAGGGCTGATGATACTGAATCCCTGCAAGTCCAAGTTGCAGGGGAAGCTTCGGTCCTGGCAGGGCAGAGCAGAGATCCCAATCAGGGCTGTGAGGAGGAGGATGGCTGCAGAGGAGGTCACCTTGTTGCTGAATGGATGGTCTCCCCGGTGTCTAGGAGTTTGTCCACCTGGCAGTCCTGGCCAGGGGCATTTGCTCTGCCAAGCCAGGACTGCAGCCTTCCCTGCACTTTGTGCCTGAAGAGTGTTGCAGCACAGGGTGCCATCACTGCCCTAACTCCCACCCTTAATTTCATGCAACTGTGAAAATTAGAATGGTTAAAAATCAGGGGAAATTTTTAAATAAAAATCAACATCAATCATTAAAATTGCAACAAAATAAAAATCTAATTACATAAGAACGGCTGTACTGGGTCAGACCAAAGGTCCATCTAGCCCAGTATCCTGTCTACCGACAGTGGCCAATGCCAGGTGCTCCAGAGGGAGTGAACCTAACAAGTAATGATCAAGTGATCTCTCTCCTGCCGTCCATCACCGCCCTCTGACAAATAGAGACTAGAGACACCATTCCTTACCCATCCTGGCTAACAGCCATTAATGGACTTAACCTCCATGAATTTATCCAGTTCTCTTTTAAACGTTGTTATAGTCCTAACCTTCACAACCTCCTCAGGTTGACTGTGCACTGTGTGAAGAAATTCCCTTTATTTGTTTTAAACCTGCTACCCATTAATTTCATTTGATGGCCCCTAGTTGTTGTATTATGGGAACAAGTAAATAACTTTTCCTTATTTACTTTCTCCATATCACTCATGATTTTATATACCTCTTTCATATCCCCCTTAGTTTCCTCTTTTCCAAGCTGAAACATCCTAGCCTCTTAAAATTTCTCCTCATATGGGACCCGTTCCAAACCCCTAATCATTTTAGTTGCCCTTCTAGTGCCAGTATATCTTTTTTGAGATGAGACCACATCTGTACACAGTATTCAAGATGTGGGCATACCATCGATATAAGATACTCTCCGTCTTATGCTCTATCCCCTTTTTAATGATTCCTAATATCCTGTTTGCTTTTTTGACTACCGCTGCACACTGCATGGACATCTCCAGAGAACTATCCACGATGACTCCAAGATCTGTTTCCTGATTTGTTGTAGGTAAATTAGCCCCCATCATATTGTATGTATAGTTGGGGTTATTTTTTCCAATGTGCATTACTTTACATTTATCCACATTAAATTTCATTTACCATTTTGTTGCCAAATCACTTTGTTTTGTGAGATCTTTTTGAAGTTCTTCACAGTCTGCTTTGGTCTTAAGTATCTTTAGCAGTTTAGTATCATCTGCAAACTTTGCCACCTCACTTTTTACCCCTTTCTCCTGATCATTTATGAATAAGTTGAATAGGATTGGTCCTAGGACTGACCCTTGGGGAACACCACTAGTTACCCCTCTCCATTCTGAGAATTTACCATTTACTCCCACCCTTTGTTCCCTGTCTTTTAACCAGTTTTCAATCCATGAAAGGACCTTCCCTTTTATCCCAAGACAACTTAATTTACGTAAGAGCCTTTGGCGAGGGACCTTGTCAAAGGCTTTCTGGAAATCTAAGTACACTATGTCCACTGGATCCCCCTTGTCCACATGTTTCTTGACCCCTTCAAAGAACTCTAATAGATTAAGACACAATTTCCCTTTACACAAACCATGTTGACTTTTGTCCAACAATTTATGTTCTTCTATGTGTCTGACAATTTTATTCTTTACTATTGTTTCAACTAATTTGCCCAGTACTGACGTTAGACTTAACGGGCTGTAATTGCCGGGATCACCTCTAGAGCCCTTTTTAAATATTGGCGTTACATTAGCTATCTTCCAGTCATTGGGTACAGAAGCTGATTTAAAGGACAGGTTACAAACCATTGTTAATAGTTCCACAACTTCACATTTGAGTTCTTTCAGAACTCTTGGGTGAATGCCATCTGGTCCCGGTGACTTGTTACTGCTAAGTTTGTCAATTAATTCCGAAATCTCCTCTAGTGACACTTAAATCTGTGACAATTCCTCAGATTCGTCACCTACAAAAGCCGTCTCAGGTTTGGGAATCTCCCTAATATCCTCAGCAGTGAAGACTTAAGTAAAGAATCCATTTAGTTTCTCCACAGTGACTATCATCTTTAAGCGCTCCTTTTGTATCTCGGTCATCCAGGGGCCCCACTGGCTGTTTAGCAGGCTTCCTGCTTCTGATGTCCTTAAACATTTTGTTATTACCTTTTGAGTTTTCAGCTAGCCATTCTTCAAACTCCTCTTTGGCTTTTCTTATTACATTTTTACACCTAATTTGGCAGTGTTTATGCTCCTTTCTATTTACCTCACTAGGATTTGACTTCCACTTTTTAAAAGATGCCTTTTTACCTTTCACTGCTTCTTTTACATGGTTGTTAAGCCACAGTGGCTCTTTCTTAGTTCTTTTACTGTGTTTTTTAATTTGGGATATACATTTAAATTTGGCCTCTATTATGGTGTCTTTGAAAAGCATCCATGCAGCTTGCAGAGATTTCACTTTAGTAACTGTACCTTTTAATTTCTGTTTAACTAATCCCCTCATTTTTGCATAGTTCCCCTTTCTGAAATTAAATGCCACAGTGTTGGGCTGTTGAGATGTTTTTCCCACCACAGGGATGTTAAATTCTGCCACGCCTACTTCTAAAGTGCTTTTCATCAGTAGATCTCAAAGCACTCACCCGTACTTAAAACAAAAAAAATTCACAATATTTTTAAATTCATGATTGTTCATTTATCCATTTACACATGCAAAATGCTCATTACAGAATTGCAATACTCCTTGCTCAACTTTGTGTGCTTTAATTAGATCTTGCAGTAAATGCCTGAAATAATCTGCCAAATAGAATATTCAATTATTCAGACCTCAATGGGCTTAAATGGGCTTTAAAAATGGGCTTTAAAATGGAAGTGAGTTTTCACAATGGATGAACTGTAATTGTTTTCCTAAAATGGTAGCAAAATTACCATACTAGAAAAATCACTTTAAAATGATTCAATTAGTAGTACATTTTATAAAAAAAACCTTAATACTCCTACAAGTTTGAATACAGGCAGTCGTCGGTTCCTGAAAAATCGTGTCTTAAGTCGAAACGTTGTAACTTGATTTTTCCATAGCAACAATGTCTGATCGAGCGCTGTAAAGTCGAAACTGACGTCATAAAGTCGAAACAGGATGTCAATTTATAAACATCATAAGTGCCGTTCGTCGTAACTTGAATGTTGTTAAGTCGAGGACTGCCTGTACTCTTCATTCTCCCTTTTTAATCAGTCCTCACTTTCTTCAACTTTCAGACAACTGAACATGAAAATTTGACACCAAAAATATTTAGAGATCCCAAACCAGCAGATTGCCATTTAAAAATTAAACACAGGCACAGACATTTTAAAACAGATTTAGAATTAATAACTTGCTAAGAAGTCAAACCCTCAGGGTTCTGCTTTTCTCCTGGAACAGCAGAGGACATCACAAACACCTTCATTAGTTCAAGGAACACAGTTAAAAGCATTGTTTAAGATATGAGAAATGCCAACTGTTGCAAGAGAAACAAATCAGAGATTCTGAACTCTAGTCTTTCATGTAAACATATGCCAAAAGATAGGCAATGCCTATTCTCAGCATGGCCACAAAAATAGCTCTCAGTGCAGGTACCTTGGTTCTACTATGATTTCAAGTTATTTCTCTTTGTTCGTGCATCGATATCATAAGATAACTGAGAACCAGGACACGGTCTCCATTTGTTTCTACAGCATCCAGCAAAAAAGACCCCTCATTTTGATCAGCGCCTCTGGGCACTACAGTGATATAAATATTAAATACACCTCTACCTCGATATAACGCAACCCAATATAACACGAATTCGGATATAATGCGGTAAAGCGGTGCTCCAGGGGAGGCGGGGCTGCTCACTCCAGTGGATCAAAGCAAGTTTGATATAACGCTGTTTCACCTATAACGTGGTAAGATTTTTTTTGGCTCCTGAGGACAGTGTTATATCGAGGTAGAGGTGTAATACTAAAATAATTGACTGCTGCCACAAAAGACACTGAATATTGTACTTCTGTGTTTCATTTCTTCCCCCTCTTAAAGAGTTTCACAAATGGTAAGGCAACTCCCATCCTTTCATGTATTTTACCTGCTCCTGTATTTTCCACTTCATGCATCTGATGAAGTGGGTTCTAGCCCACGAAAGCTTATGCCTAAATAAATTTGTTAGTCTCTAAGGTGCCACAAGGACTCCTCATTGTTTTTAGAAATGGCCTAGTCTCCATGCCCCAATACTAAGCTATATTTAGAATCTAAAGAAGTTTTGCCGCTCACTCTACGTATTTTTCACATAGGTTAATCTTAAAACTTTGATATGTGCCTTTGTTATAGAGATACTAGCCGAATGATTCAGATTCTTATAATGTTACCAAATTGGTAAATGATCTACTTGAGTGCAAATATTTTGTGAAACACTGAATGTAAACCTTGTCTCTCTACTCCAGGAATTATTATTCCCAGGCCTGAAAAATTTTCCTGAAACCCACTTGCCTGAGGACTGAATTTGCTAGCCTTCACAAAAAATACCTATGTCAACATATATGCAATATTTTAGTCTGTCACCACCCATCCCCCAAAATCAACATAATACATCCTCCTCCCAGTCTTAGTAGGTTCCTCTTTGCCCACATACTCAACAATGGCTGTCTACATAGCTCCCTTCTTTCTCCCAGCCTGCTTCCTAGGAAAAGGGATGGCAGCTGCTGCTCAACCACACCAACAACTCTATTTCCCAGCTCATGATCAAAAGGGAGAAAACACTGGCCAGACAGTTTTTTGCCCATCCAGCAGCCCCCAGCAATGGCAGGAATTGACTAATGTATTTGACAACTACTATGAACACAAGGTGGGGTGTCTCTGCAGAAAAATGCCATGGTAAGATGTCCCCTCCCCAACTTTCCTTCCATTACGACCAGCTGATGGGACGTGGGTAGAATGCTGTCTCTAGGGCTTTTCATATCCTTTGGCTAGTGTAAGTCTGAGGTACTTGAAGATCCACACCAACCCACCCCAAGAGAAAAGGACAGGACAGGAAAGGGGGAGAAAGAGAGAGAGAGATCTGTCTCCTTTCCCCACTCCAAAGCCTTTTGGCTGCTATGGAGATCCATCTTTTTCCCTACTCCATTTCCCTGTGAATGACTTCAGCTCAGTTTTCCCAAGCGCATGAAGCATTACAACTGATAAACAACCAGACAATTTCACAGCTCAAAAGATTTGCGAATGGCAATAGTGAAACTATCTGTAATACTATCAGTTTTATTCTGCAGCATCTTGGCAATTCTATGAACAGAACCAAAAATGCCAATTTGAATCTACACAGAGAATATTCTGGCCAGTTGACATTAGAAATCTCCAAACGCAACAAGGATTTTTAACCATTTCACAATCATTAGCAGCCAAACTTTTTCAGAACAAGAGACCGGCAATTTATCGTTTTACAAACAGCACAGTCTGTGCTATGACTCTGTTGTTAAAAGAAAAATCTATTAATCTATTTTACATTCAGGGCCAGCTCTTCAGTTGGTGCAGACTGATGTAGCTCCACTGAAGTCAGAACTATGCCAATTCATACCAGCTGAGGATCTGGAGCCTAGGGCTTGTCTTCACTGCAGCATTAGCTCGAACAATAACTCAAGTTCTGCAACCAATCCAATCCCCTCCACACACAAAAATCTGTAGCTCAAGATAAATGGTGCTTTAAACTCAAGCTAGATGGCCCATTGAGGGAGTCAGTGCTGAAGCTCAACTGCTGGTGACTCTGGAGTAATGAAGTAGTGATGCAACAGACCCAATTACAACAAAAAGTTATCATCTGCTAATTCAATTACTCTGTGCAGTTGAGATGGTTCAGTGCGATCCCTCCCACTAAGGGCTTGTCTAGCCTTAAAACGCCACAGCAGCATTGCCACAGCGACAGCACTTCTGCGTAGGTAGTGTCTACACTGACAGGAGTGATTTTCCCATTGGCGTAGGTAATTCATCGCCATACCCTGAGAGATGTAGTTATGCCAACTTAATTTTCTAGTGAAGACCAGACTTAAGTGGAGTAACTCAAGGCTGATCTACACTGAAAAGTTACACAGGCATCGCTACGACTCTCAGGTGCAGATAAGTCGACCTAAGGCTATGGCTACATGAGAGAGCTTACAATGACGCAGCTATGCCGCTGTAAGCTCTCTAGTGTAGCCACTCTAAGCCGATGAGAGAGAGCTCTCACATTCACTTAATGAATCCACCCCCAACGAGCAGCAGTAGCTATGTTGGCAGGGGAAGCTCTCCCACAGCATAGCACTGTCCTCATTGGTACTTAGGTCAGTGTAACTTGTGTCACTCAGGGGGGTGGCTTATTCACATCCCTGAGCGACCTACATTATACCAATATAAGTGGTAGTGTAGACATAACCTAAGTCCCTGTGTAGAGAGTGTTAGGTCAATGGTCCATGGAAGAATTCTTCCGCCGAACTAGCTAACGCCTCTTGGGGAGATGGATTACCTATGCTGACAGAAGAATTCTTCCTGCTGATGTAGGCAGCATCTACACTGAAGCACTACAGCGGTACAGCATCTTCTGTGTAGACAACCTCAGTGAACAAACAGTTGCAGTGAAGAAAACGCCTCAACACCGAAATAAAGAAAGCATTTACACATTTTATATTAACATTATCTTGTAACCACTTTTGTAGCTACTTTAAGCACAGAAACGTTGTAACATAATACATGCATTTTTGCAGGCCATCTGTTAATCACAGTATTTTACTCAGCCTCTGAAATTCTTTGAAAGAAAGCTGCACATATTTTGTTTGGCATAGGAGCCTGAAAGCTCAAAATTTTCACATGTACAGTATAACCTGCAAAATATGCTGCACGTGGAAGTTAATTAAAATTGGCATTTGAGCTTACAATTGTCAGCCATCTCTTTGAAAAGCACTATTAATGACAACATTCGAAAATAACTCAATTTACATCTCTCTAATATTTTGTGGGTAAATTTGGGTTTCATGAAAGTGATAGAAGCTAGAAGCTTTAGCCTGGGCCAAGTATACTGTGAATCAGCCCTCCAGAAGTTTCCACGCACTGCTATATTAAGTACACCTCCATCCTAAGCTCAGATTTGTAATGATCAAAAATGGAGAGTAGAATGAAACCTAGCCATCTTTTACCTCTGAACAAAATATTCTTTAAACCCAGATCTCCAGAAGAAAAGGCTATATCTATATCTAACTGTCATGCAACCTTTTCCCCCTTACATCATAGAAATCTAGGACTGGAAAGGACCTCGACAGGTCCTCTAGTCCAGTACTCTGCACTAAGTATTATCTAGACCAGTGGTTTTCAACCTTTTTTTCATATGCAGTCCCCTAAAACATTTCAAATTGAGGTGCAGACCACTTTGGAAATTCCATCTGTGGTCCGCAGACCCCTGCCATAGAAGTTTTAGACCGAAAACTGACTGAAAAGAATTCAACTATGAACACTGCATGTGCTCAGCACAGCATTTGACACAGCGTGAGAAAGGGCGCTAAACTGTGAGCTTCTATGGTAATGACAACACTTTCAGGTTTTGACCTGTACGTGGGGTATTCACATACTTTTCACTGATCAGAAAAACAGAACATCTTTTGTGGGATCTGAAACTTTACTTTCATAGTCACCCTTCGCGGACCCCTTAGACATAGCCTAAAGACCCCCCAGGTGTTCACAGATTAAAAACTACTGTTCTAGACCATCCCTGACAGGTGTTTGTCTAACCTGTTCTTTACAACCTCCAGTGATGGGGATTCCACAACATCCCTAGGTAATTTGTTGTAGTGCTTAATTACCCTTATAGTTTTTCCTAATATATAACGTAATGTATATATGGAAGTTTTTCCTAATATATAAATTAAGTCTCCCTTGCTACTATGTAAATCCATTACTTCTTGTCCTATCCGCCAGGGTTAAGAAGAACTATGTACTTGAAGACTTATTTCCCCATACACACACACCAACCCCAGTCTTCTCTTCTCCAGACATCCTACTTAACCACTTAAAAACTGTATTAACTGTTGCCACCATGCTTAAACCTGTCAATTGACTTAAACAACAAATGTTCCCTCATAACTTGCAGCATCACCTAGGTATCCTATATATAAATATAGAGGTTGCTCCAAACACCGAAGTCACATGATTACGCTATCAGTCAAAAGCAAAGTTTAAGCATAGTCACTGTTAGATCATTTCTGATTTTTTTAATCTTAAACCAGACTGATAACTCCGAAGATTGAGGTCCACTGTTTATACATAAATGTGTCAAGTACACAGTATCAACTAATATACTTCAAACCTGACCTACAGGGACCACCTCAAGGGTAAAATGGTAATTTAACCTCTATGCTCACCCAAATCCTTTACTCCTCTACTTCTAACGAAGGCACTGACCTGGCTAGATTCAAACCGGAGACAACTACACAATACGAAACAAAGTGATATATATTTTTATTTGTGAGGGGCAATACAGACAGGGCTCCATTATAAACCAGTACAACGGGGATTCTTTATTTAGAGTGCAGGCCAATGACCTGTAGCTCTCTGATTCTCAGATGGAGAAACAGTTTAGGCAAACTGAATGGTGACACTAATAAGCGTATGTCCTGGATTACATATCATGGGATGGATTGCTGAATACACTGCAACTCTCCCTCATTTAAACTAAAGTTAAAAACAAAAAACAAACTATCCTATTTGTGAAAATGATGTACACATGTATACAAATTAGGGCTGTCAATTAATCACAGTTAATGTCTGTGATTAACTGAAAACAAAATTAACATGTTCATTTTTTAATGCATTAATTCCATACCTCTGGGTGGGGAGGGAGGCATCAGCGGTGAGGGAGCTGAAGCCCCCCCACTCCATGCCTCGAGCTTTTATTTGAAAATATAGAAAACATCCAAAAATATTTAAATAAATGGTATTCTATTATTGTTTAATAGTGCAATTAAAACTGCAATTAATCGCAATTTTTTTAATCTAGCAATTAATCACAATTAATTTTTTTAAATCACTTGACAGCCCTAATAAAAATCACAAATGTCTATATCACTCTGTGGAGTCTTCTCCTTTATCATCTTGTTCCACATTTTTTTCTGATGCAAAATGGAATCATCTGATGACACTGAGCAACTAGTGGTGTCAATATGGAGCTTTAGTTGGAAGTCAGAGTTTCCTGATACCATGTCAAGTGGTTTGGATATTGCTAAAGCAATTGGTGCTAAGTATCCGAAGATCTTTAGTAAACCTATCTTCACATTGTGACCATGTCCAAGGTTAGAGGCCGTCTTCAGTTGAAGAATCTGTGTGTGCTTTGTACTGTAACATACTGCTTTACAAATGTAGTGCTGTAACTTGCAACTTTCACAATATATTTAACAGTGTCAGGGACCGTACCGGAAAATTTGACTGTCAGTTCAAGTATTTTATTTTCATCCAGAATCAATCTTTCATCTTCAATCAATCATTACGTGGACAGAGATGTTGCAACACTGATTTCAGTCAGTGATGGTGTGAAATATTCTTGTCTGTGTTATGTACATACCCTTTTCAGCTATGCTGGAACTGTTCAGATACAGATGTTCTGGAACCTTTAGGTTTTCTGGTTTCTTCATGCTGGGAGAGTCAGTAGCACACAAAGTGGTCTTACAGCAAGATGGATAGACTGCTCCTCTAGCTGCACAGGAGGAACGTTCTTTTTGAGAGTAGACACCACTGCAGTTCTGCCCATCCTAACAGTACATATCATGCTTTCAGCTGAGACCCATAGTCACGGCCTCATATGTTACCTTTAAGGTTTTACCATTTAAATTGTGTTGGATTTCAGCTTAATACCTCAGTAACTGATGCTTGTAATTCTGACATTTCAAAAGTATAATGTTAAGTAGATGCTTGAGCATCACAGATGTGTTTCTCGTAAGGCTCATCTTCAAAGCCTCAAGGAGGTGCAGTTTAGGACTACAGTATTTGATATCTTCTCTGTCAGCACTAGTCAATTTACAGGTGACAGTTAGCCTACACAGATAGCGTGTTTAGTGTCTATCCTATTTGTTGCCTTACTTGACAGAATATACAAATGTCATATTCAGTGGTTTTCTGGGGAGTCAAAGTATACACTGAATTTAGATGTCACTGCATAGTTTTAAAGTTCAAGCAGAATGTAAGTGATGTCATGTACCATGTCTTTTGCACAGCACAATAGCATGGCTCACTTTTAGGCATCATTGCTAAAAGGATATTAGGAAGTTTTCAACACAGGATCCACTCTCATACATGGGTATGATCAAATGTGGGTTCAGAGTCTACCTCAAACCTTGGGCATGGTGAGAGACAAATGATAAATTATAAAACAAGGGAAAAAATAGCTGTATTATTCAATCTGGTGGTGGTGTTCCCCACAATAGAGAAGAGACAGGACTCAGATATAATAAATGCAAAGGTGATTATTTAGGGGACAGGCCTAGCAGCTCACTAGCTTTCTGCCAAAGTGAGGAACACAGCTTGCGCTACAGTATTATGACACAAGATTTGCATAAGATCTGGTCCAGCTTGCCATTTATACACATATCTATTATCAATCCCAAAATAAGAGTTTGCAAAACTGTAATTTAATATAAAAAATGCAAAGTTTTACAGTTAGTAACAACAGCACTAATGAAACAAAAAATAGGATGCTGCTGGCTGGATAGCTGAAGTGCAGAAAAAGACTGGGGGAGTTGAGAGAAGAAAAGACTAAGTGACCTCTTAAATGAACACACAACAATGTAGTAAGAAAAAAAAAGAAAGCTCTTATCGGTAGATTCAACTAGACAATGGCACAAAATCACCAAGAGAGATCACAGAGACCTATCAATGGAAATGTTGAAATTAGCTAAAACTCTGGCAAATAATGGATTTTGGTCACTTCCTCCCAAAATGTATTTTTTGTGATGATTCAATCACTGGACATTTTCACAGTAAAGTTAGTCTGAGGTTAATCCAGCTGGAAACTCTGGGCTTCTAACTGCTAGAGACGAACTGTCACCTCTGAGTGCCTGATGCTAGCAGCAGTCTCAAATTAAATTTTAAAACATTTGTTTAAATATATTTTATAGTTGATACTGGCAAGAACAACTTTTGGAAGGTTATCTGTCAGGTTGCTGCAGTGCGTAAAATGAGTGTAGTTTCTCTCTCTTTTGAGTTTTGGGAAACTTGAAAGGTATTAATGTATAACAAACCGCAGCTAACAATAACCAACATATTTCTTACGAAGAATCACAAATGTAAATTCTCTAATTCAACTCAACACATTTCACAAGTGCCATTATAGGCATATAAAGGGCAGTATGTTAGCACAATAATATTTAGATGTCATGAGTAGAAGCAGAAGTTCAACAGGTCAATATGGGATTAATTGCATTCACAGATGAGGTGCCTGGCATCTGATAATCCCTTTTTCCAACACATACAATGACCTTCCATTAACTCCTACAGACATGGTAAAAACAGGATTTTTAGTAGTGAAACAACAAAACCCATATTTTCTAAACCAAACACTGCAAATCCTTAAGTGAACCCCCCCCAAAAGAATCTGCAACGAATCTGACTGAGAAGCCATTATTTTCTCTTGATTACTGTACTGGCAAACAGAATTCAAATTTTTACAGACGATTCAAGACATATGTAGTGGTCTAGCAGCGGGGTTCTTCTCCGTCTAGGTCTGCGTGAGGCCACACCGCCTCACTACACACCTCTACGTCGCCCACAAGGGGGAATTAGCGGGGCGACAGGAGTCTCTAGCTCAGGCCTGTTTTCAGGGGGTGAGCAATAAACAGTTAATTAGCCCAGGCCCTCAGTCAGGGCAATAGGAGTCTAAAGCTCAGTCCTGCAGTCAGGGCTGAGCAGTGAACACAGTTAGATGGCCCAAGCCCCGAGCCAGGGCAGGGCAACACGAGTCTGGGGCTTGGGCCTGTGCTCAAAGCCGAGCAGCAAACACAATGAGGGAGCCCAAACCCTTAGTCAGGGCGGGGTAACAAGTGTCAATATCTCAAGGCCTGTAACCAGGGCAGAGCAGCAAGGGGTTCGGGGATCCTATCTCTGACAAACACTGGCTCCGTGGCCGAGAGAGGGGGAGACTACGGCCCCAGGGCTGGGATAGCAGGGGAGACACAGGACGCTACCAGTGGCAGACCGATCTGCCATTGGGTCAGCGGGGATCCTGACCGCAACACACTGACCTAATCTCTGGCAGCGCTGCAGAGCCACTTCCTAACTCCCCCTCAGGGTGTACGTGGATCAGTAGGGAGTCCTCCAGATTGTCCGGGTAGAAGGCCTGTGGTAATCCTGGCCACTTCTCCACAGTCGGGTCAGCAGGCGGCTCTGGCCAGTTCTTGGTTCCACAGGAGCCGGCGGCAGTCTCCCAGCTCAGGAGCAAGCAGGATGTGTCTGGCTCCTCTGGCAGCTGCCGTCCAACTGAGCTCCCAGGCCCCCTTTTATACTTCCTGTCCCGCTCTCTAACTTCCGGGGGGTGGGGGGTGGTTGGCTCCGCCCACCAGGGCTCAGTGAGGGGTTCCTCTCCCTCTGCGTCTGTGCGAGGCAATATATTCACTACACAAGGGGTCGGTAACCTTTCAGACGTGTTGTGCCGAGTCTTCATTTGTTCACTCTAATTTAAGATTTCACGTGCCAATAATACATTTTAACCTTTTTATAAGGTCTCTTTCTATACGTCTATAATATATAACTAAACTATTGTTGTATGTAAAGTAAATAAGGTTTTCAAAATGTTTAAGCAGCTTCATTTAAAATTAAATTAAAATGCAGAGGCCCCCGACTGGTGGCCAGGACATGGGCAGTGTGAATGCCACTGAAAATCAGCTCGCGTGCCGCTTTGGCAAACGTCCCATAGGTTGCCTACCCCTGCACTACAACATATTCAAGCCATTTACTAAGGAGGTTCAAACAAACAGCAACATTCAATAAGCCAAATTTATTAATACACTGAAATGCTGAATATAATGGTGGCAATGGGTTCCTTACCCAGCCCTTTCATTTATAAATGCTGACAAACTCCCTGGAATAAGTTACTAGATGCCTAATGAAAAAATCTTTGAGCAGACAAGGCAGTCTTTTTTAGTATAATTCAATATTTTACTGAAGTTTCTTTTACTAGACACAAGGTATTCATTAGCCCAACCATGTATTTTCTGAGGACCTAAGCTACAGAAAATGACAACAGAGAAATGAAAGTCATTAATTCACTAATTATACCAGGATAACCAGAAAATTAGATATCTATTAGAGAAATCAAGGAGCAAATATTTAACAATTTTCTGTTTTAAACAGACCATTTTTATTAATGAGGTTTGCTCTGGAATGTCACACACACACACACACACACACACACACACCCCTGATGTGTGTGTTAGAAGTCTCAAAGGTATCAAGGATCAGCAGGAAGACAGGTGGCAAGCCAGGGTTGATATGTATTGCCCAGGCACCTAAAATATCCCACATTACAAAGCATCTTCTCTGCCCAGTCACAAGAGTGAGTAAGCTTTTCTGCATTCAATGTCATCTGAAGCACTCTCTCCTGACAAGTCTCTATCTGAGAGCACCTAACTTATTGTTCATTCAAAAATACCACTTCTATACTTTGATAGGTTAAGTATTGTGTATAAATATGAAGTTACCTGAGACAACTCCTGATATTTTAAGATCCAATAAAGCTCAACAAAAAAGGGGAAACTAGGATTACTGTCAAAATATCATGCTTCTGAATATTCAAAAATTAACCCTAGACATCCCCTTTGTGCGAAGATTGATTGGCATAATTAAATTTGGCCTAAAATATCAAGAATCATTTTATAGCCTTGTAGATTTATGTGCTCATTTATTTTTCCAGGACAGAACACTTCACACTACCACAAACAAACAAAGATAAAACCTATCAATTTAATTTTGCATAGCAGCTGATTTCATAGAACAAGGGTTCTCAAAATTCATTGCACCTTCTGACAACAAAAATTACTACACAACCCCAGAAGTGGGGACTGAAACCTGAGCTTGCCCAAGCCTCATCACCCTTTTCAGGGGGGAACAAAGCCAAAGCCCACGGGCTTCAGCACCAGGTAGGGGGCCTGTAACCTGAGCCCCACCACCCAGCACTATTCAGGCTTTGGCTTCAGCCCCAGCAAGTCTAATGCCAGCCTATATGACCCCACTAAAATGGTGTTGCAACCCACTTTGGGGTCCCAACCCACAGTTTGAGAGCTACAGTCATAGAACAAACTATAGAAGCCATGAAAAAATACCAAACATCACATACACATGTACAAAGTTACTAATATCTTACATGATCAGGGCGATAAGTATGCAAATAAATGGAAAGAAACTTCTGTTATTTTGATGCTACATGAAAATATCTGCTTCAACTAACAATGTTAGGGTTATTAGATTAGAGCATGCTCAAACCCTAAGGCTTGGTCTACACTAAAAAGTTAGGTTGCCTGAGCTAGATCACTCAGAGGTGTGTGAAAAATCCATTGACCTAGCTACCGCTTCTCAGAGAGCATATACATTACATGATCTGTGGACGCCAACAGCCCTCCAGCAGCTGTCCGACAATTCCTCTGTCCCCGTGACAGTGGCCGCTCTGTTCACAATTTGGAACACCACTGCCCAGCTGCCAAACGATCCCCCTCGCCTCTCCCTTAAAACCCTTAGAGTTTCTGAAAAGCCTTTTTCTGATCATCTTGGCACATCTACCAGCCTACCCTTGTTGTGTGCATCCGAACATGCCAGCTCCACACACGGAGAGCTACTAGATGTGCACCTCTTTGGAGCAGTCAACAAGTGTTGGATCTCTTCAGCCTGTGAGGAGAAGAGGCAGTGCAGGCACAGCTACTGACCAGCTGTAGAAGCATTAACATCTACAAGCAGATTGCAAGGGGGATGCTGGCAAAAGGGCACAACAGAGATCAGCAGCAGTGCCAGATGAATGTGAAGGAACTACCCCAGGCATATCAGAAGGTGAGGGCAGGCAACAAGAAATCTAATGTCGTCCCACAGACTCTGAACGGCATCCCATACCCGGCAGGAATCCCACCAGCACCCCGATATGACTGAACACTTTAGAAGAGCCTGAGGTTGAGACGCCTGCCACAACAGTTGTGGGTACAACATGCCACAAGTCAGACCCATGCCACAAGTTAGAAGTTGTTTGAAACTCCTCTGGAGAAAAGCCAGTTCTGCCAGGTGAGCACAGAGGAACCTGCTAATGAAGGGAAAGGGAGCTCAGGTAAGTTTATAAGTGTCATGAATTATTCTTCATAGTGAATTTCCCCCTTTTTGTTACCCAAAACCTCATCTACCGCTATCCTTCCCTCTCCCCAACTGCCTGCCACCCTTCTTTGCCATTTAAAAATGGTGCTCATCCCATTCACAACTTTAGAGAAACAAAGGCATTGACTTTTGATTGACTACTTTACAGATACAATGTGTTAGAAAATAAAATATTAGAGAATAAATTCAAAAAAGTAGCATGGCAGCCTGATTACACAATCCACGTCAGGTAAGTGTTCTGTGCTTGGGCGGAGGTAGAAGAAACAGTCAACATCCGCTTTTCAATTCTTTGGTTTGTTGGGCCAGGCAGCAAAAGCCATGCAAATGTACTTTGTTTATATGAATAGGGAAGTCCCTTTTGTCCCCTTGGGAGCTCAATGAAACTTTCATTATGATACCGTACAATTTGCTCTCAAACATTTCTAGGAATGGCAGCCTTGTTTCTTCCCCCATGACAGGAGACCTTCCCATACCACTCTGCAATGATGGCACCACCGTAGTAAAGAGGCTAACACCTTTAGGCCACCAGTAGCAGCTGACTCCTTTAATGCCTTTGTCACCCTCAGGAGTGAGATATCAGCCAAGCTTATGTCCGCCAATGAAAATATTACCAATATTGATTGCACTTGTCCTATACCATACCCAATTTTTAAAGCTTCCATGTACCAGAACACACACACATCCTCACTATGACTGGCTGTACTCACCATGGTTTGAGCTAAAGAATGGTGCTGCAATAACACACACAAAAGCCAGAAGTGACAATTATTATATCTTATTAAAGGTATTTATGGGAGTTTTGAGACCTCTCTCTCTTTCCTTAGTGACTATAAATATAATAGTTTATCTGTCTGTTTTAATCAGTAGCCTGATTAATGATGTCCATGATATGCTCCAATTGATCCACCAGCCCTTGCATAACCATTGAGAAGTAGCCCTTTCTGTTGACGTACTCCGTGGCAAGGTGGGCTGGCACCAGAATAGGGATGTGTGTACCATCTATTGCTCACCACATTACGGGAACCCTATTGCTGCAAATCTATCCACTATTTCCTGCACTCTATGGAGAGTCACAATCCTGTGTAGTCAGAGACAATCAATGACCTTACGTATTTGGATCACAATGCTCTCTGCTATGGATTTTCCAACTCTAAATTGATTGCCCACTGACTGTTAGAAATCTGGCACTTCAAGCTTCCAGAGCTTAATTGCAATTCACTCTTCCCCACTGTCAATGCCATTCAAACCCTTCTATTCTTGTTGCAACTGGTGCCATGGAGGTTTTCCACATCTTTGCTAAGTACTGGAATGTGGGTCAGAATAATACCTAAAACTCTGAAAAAGCTACTTTTCAAAGAAATGTCTGTAGGACTGGCAGTTTGTTTAATATCTTTTCAATTATCAATTGAGCAAATTTGATACGGAGCTATCAACTCTCAAACATAGAACCTCATAAGGCTTTGTTTATAGTGGCATTTTTCAGAATAAAAGTGCCCTTTAAAGGACTTAACTATAGAACCGTAAGAAAGTGTATAGCAGATAACTATCACCAATCTAAATGTAAAACACACTTGTTTTGATGTTAAAGCTAAAAGTTACTCACTTCTTACCAGTTGAAACCAGTTTAGTCCATTTACTTCAACATTTGAAATCTGTGTTCCTATGTGGTTAAAGTGTAGGAAATTCTGTTATACACAACCTGCAACTTATAATTTACCACTTCAGCATCAAGTCTTCTGTACATATTTTACTTTTTTTTTTTAAGCATGGCCTATTTTCACACAAATTGCGAAGCATCTTGCCCCAAAAGAGACTACATCAGGAATGTGTTTTGGGGTTGTTGGGTTTTTTGGTGAGTTTTTTTAAAGCAATATAAAGAGTACAGATTGTGCTTATATCACAAAACAGTATGAACTTGGATCTCTTATATGTAATTGTATTTATTTTAACTAAATGAGTTATGCACTGACCAGTCAACCACATACCTCATTTGAAACCAGAAGTACGCAACCAGACAGCAGCAGAGACCAAAAAAAAGAAAGCAAATACAGTACAGTACTGAGTTAAACAAACTAGTAAAAAAATAAAGGGAAAGCAGCATTTTTCTTCTGCATAGTAAAGTTTCAAAGCTGTATTAAGTCAACGTTCAGTTGTAAACTTTTGAAAGAACCATCATAATGTTCGTTCAGAGTTACAAACATTTCAGAGTTATGAACGACCGTCCATTGCTGAGGTGTTCATAACTTGAGGTTCTACTGTAAGACTGCCCAATTTACTTTGAGACACTGTTGACCCACAGCAAATATTTTTATGTTTTTGCTGACTATAAAAGCCTTCGGCTTTCTCGAATAGGAATAAGTCTTAAACTAAACCCACTAGCCAAACCTATTTTCATCAAAATCTCACCCTCAGTTTGAAAAAACTAAGTCAAGTTAATGTCTGATCATCTCTACTGTACATTTTTTTTTTTTTTTAAACAGTTCAACAAAAACTACAGGTTCAACAGAAAACATCCAGCAGTTCTGCCCCACATGCACACTGGACTTGCTCACTTTTCCTAATCAAGCTATTCAAGAGGCACCAGAGCAGCATTCTTTTTGTTTGTGCAAAATGGTAAGTAGTATTTGTCAAGTAATTTACTGCTTGTGTAAAACCTGCCTATAAAAGACCTGAATTAAAAAAAAAAAAAAAAAGATTTCAATAGTCGGGAAAGAACAAAGCATTTTGGAAATTTAAGTAAACTGTATAAAGCCACATCAACCACAAACTTACAAATTGCCATTGGAGGGAGCAGGGAGGGAAATCTATAACAAAAGGACATCAAATGAACTTGGTCTGGTGTTTCTGATTAGAACAGATCTTTGTGAGTGGACATCAGTACTGGCAGGAGTTTGACTGAAGCTCTGCTTACTTACAGAAGAAGAAAATAGAAAATGAGATGTTAATTCTTTGCTGTGAGATATGTGTACTCCATCCAAAGCATAAATTCAGTATTGCATTCATGGCAAAAGAAAAAGCTGCATCTAAAAAGCAAACCACTGGCATAATGATGGCCAAAACAACCCAAAACTTGACAAGATAATGTAAGTGTCTATGAATGGTTTTTTTGCTGGTTTACCCATATCAGGACAGGAAATTATGTACAAAATAACTCCTCTGAATCGAAAGCTTAGAACCTGGAAAGACAGCAAGTCACTGCAAAGAGTGAGCTTAAATACTTGAGAATGCTGGCTGTACTAAAGAATATTTTGGAAGCAATCTGTAAGCAGACTCAAACATTTTAGCCTGTCCTCTTATTTACAGAGGATCCCATTTGTTTTATATTCAACATTTTCAATTTTTAAAATTTTCTACATTCAACACAAAGAAAGTAAAAGATACAAAGGTTAGCTGAAGACAGACTATAACTTAACAAGGAAATACTGCACTAAATTACAGATTTAAAGTACCTGACATGGCAGAGTCCCTACAACAAAGACTGCAACAACGCCTTAGCCTCCTTGTAACCCTCACAAACCACTGTAATCTGTAGCATCACTCTGGAGGGAGATCACAGTTTTTCTGTGCCCTTGGCCTTTTAAGTCAGCTACTCTTCTAGAGGTTAGGGAACAAAGTTCCATCAGAGCACATTACCCAGACAAATAAGATAACCAATTCACTTTGATTTCAATAGAAACTTTGTACTGTCAAATTTACAAAGAGACAGCTATAAAAACAGAACAGCATGCAGCTAAAGAAATACAATGGGAAATACTGCTTCACCAGCACAAGAAGTTAGTATGCTAAAAAATGTGATCCCTCCTCATGTGACAGATGTATAGATGAACAAGACAAGCTCTTTAAAGATGCTCCAGAAAGTGTCTGTGTCTTTGGTAGTTAGGCCGTCCTCTCATGTGGACATCCACCTTTACATCAGATTATTTCTTGAGTATCATAACCATGTATTAATCAAGGAATACCCAGCTCTAAATAGTTTCTGCTACACAAATTTTCTTCCTAATACAAGAATATTTCCAGAGAACATTTTTAACATATATTCTCCCCAAAAATCAACAAATACACCTCTACCTCGATATAACGCGACCTGATATAACACAAATTTGGATATCATGTGGTAAAGCAGCACTTGGCGGGGGGAGGGGCACTCCAGCGGATCAAAGCACGTTCAATATAACATGGCTTCACCTATAATACGATAAGATTTTTTGGCTCCCGAGGACAGTGTTATATCGGGGTAGAGGTGTATTCCTTATTTCCCACTCTTTGGAATGTATGTAACACTGCAGTTCCAATAGACCCTTTCAGATACGCTCAGATGCTGATTTCTGCACAAAGTGTTGCTGTTCTACCCAAGTCTTGCATGCATGTCCATTAGCCACTCCTATCAACAAGGGTTTCATCAACACTTAACAGCACTTCATTTCCATCCAGACGTACGTATTTCTCAAGATCTGTTTTTTTAAACTGAAGAACGCCATTTTTTAAAATCAATATTTATGCAGCTGGCAGAACTCATATAGGACAGGCTACACACCATCTGTCACAACCATCTTGACAGAAGTTGAATAAAAATGTAGTGCCATTTTATGCTATTTTTCCCCCTCCAGACAGTCACAATTAGACATGGCTAATACAACTGAAGCAATTTCAGAACTTTCACAAAGCAAAGTACACACATTTCAATCAATCCAAGCATTATATATAAACTAGCAGAACTTTTACTAATTACCCAAGTTTGGCTGAAGGTGGATTGTTATATATAATCTCTAAAGAGAAAGAGATCATACAGAAACTGGGATTACTTTGAATAAAAGGAAAGCTCCTTCCTGAGATTTAATTCCCAACTTGAACTTGGAATGTTTCAATAAAACCTTCATTTTATCCCAAACAATAGAATTATTAAACTACTTCCTATACAAACCAAATTTCATCTTATCTAATGAGTGACAATACCAGATAATTTTACATATGTTGGTAAGTCTCACAGTGCCAAGAGATTGAAGCCTTAATACACATCCCTAGTGAGATATTTCAAATGATAACCACAGCCATGAAACCAACTTATTGGTTTAACACTAACAACATGCTCAGAACCTTCCAGACAGATATGTAGGGTTGCCAACCCTCCAGGATTGTCCTGGAGCCTCCAGGAATTAAAGATTAACCTTTAATTAAAGATTACGTCATGTGATGAAACCTCCAGGAATACATCCAACCAAAACTGGCAACCCTCGACACCTAGGATTTATATGGCACATGGAAGAGGCATGGAGGTATGGCAGACCAGGCTAGGGACTAGGTAGAACAGTGCCAGATATATGGGGGCTGTGTGGAAGAAGACCCAGCATGAGAGGAAAAGGAGGAAATTAAGACATGCTTTTGGAGGGAACAAAGAGTTAGGTTGCGCCAGGAGGCTTCGTAGGCAACAATAGAAGATTTTAATGACAGAGGCAATGAGAAACCAAGGAAGGAGATTTGAAAAGAGGCTGAACATAGCAAGCACAGTGGACAAAGTAGATGACGTTTGTACAGTCATTAGAACACTCTTCTCCTAAGGTGGAAGATCCTCAGCACTTGGAGGAGTTTGTGTTAAAAAAAAAAAATAAAATAAAATAAAAATGCTCACTTCCTTCACCTTTAGGGTGACCAGACAGCAAATGTGAAAAATTGGGACGGGGGTGGGAGGTAATAGGAGCCTATATAAGAAAAAGACCCAAAAATCGGGACTGTCCCTATAAAATCGGGACATCTGGTCACCCTATTCACCTTCAAGACCCTCTACCCCAGGGGTCAGCAACCTGCGGCATGCATGCCATAGGCGGCACGCGAGCTGATTTTCAGAGGCACTCACACTGTCTGGGTCCTGGCCACCAGTCCAGGAGGCTCTGCATTTTAATTTAATTTTAAATGAAGCTTCTTAAACATTTTAAAAACCCTATTTACTTTACATACAACAATAGTTTAGTTATATATTACAGACTTATAGAAAGAGACCTTCTAAAAACGTTAAAATGTATTACTGGCACGCGAAACCTTAAATTAGAGTGAATAAATGAAGACTCGGCACACCACTTCCGATAGATTATAGAATAGAGCAGGGGTCAGCAACTTAACGACCATATTTCCAATTCACTATCACACCTGAATTGGCCAAGCAGCTCAGCACAGAGCTACAAGAACTCTTATTCCAGAGACTGTCTCTGCAACATTCCAAACCTCTTCTACAGTAGCAAAAAGCTAAATTCACACCTAAAACTTTGATCATTTCTCAAGTGCACAGTGTCACCGCTATCTGCTCAGTATTGCGACTACATTTTCAGAGAGCAATGTCTTGAGAAAAAAGCAAAATATGGCACCCCATTTCACAATATTTCAGTACAATACTCACAAAGTTATGTTTAATTGATAGAGGCAGACCATTTTATCTATCTAGGGAGTAAGATGTGCAAGGATTTATGGCAACAAATATAAAAAACAGCAACAACTTTTCTAAATTATTTTAAGTTTATTCAAGTAGCATGACTAACCTGGACTCAAAAACAAAAATTTTTAACATTGTCATCATGTGCCATGACTGCTCCATAAAGGAGGATGGAATCACAACTGAAACTGATAAGATCAATGAATTCCAAAGTAAATGCTCACAGAAGATCCTCAGGGCCCACTGGAAAGACTCTCTTGAAATATCAGAAATTCTAAGTAGAGCAAACCAATCTAAAGCAAATATGGTAAAATGACAGACATATTTAGGACACTCTTTAAGGATGTCACCAACACAAAGAATACCGGTAAATATCAAGTGATAATAGTGACATTACCTGGAAGAAAGAAAAAAAAAGAGTGCAACCTAGCTAAACATTATGCAGAACAGAGGAAGAAGCTCAATCCATCAACATGACACTCAGAAGCATGAACAGACCAGCACAAGAGCAAAATAAACTGAGGAATCTTGTGGATGTCCTATGTGCCTGTAGGTCCGGGAGGATAAAGAAAAAAGACATGGCAGAGCAAGGGGCAAAAACTGAAAACGACTGTAGCTAACCGGTAACTGTGAAGGAGAATCTGGGACTCCTCTTACAGCAGCTTTTGCTTGGTTACAAGACATGAAGCAGCCCCAAATTTCATTAGAACATTTATCTTAATTATGGCACATCATCAACATTCAGGTATATATAACGGACACTCAAACTTAGCCCATGCACCCAATTTGTAACTGTATTCTTTTCTTGGAGCATGATGGTGCAACAAACTGATGAATGAAAACTAAAAATAGCACAGCTAGGATTTAAGAAAAAGATAGAACATTTTTTATTCCACTGCAATTTACCAAGTCATATGTATAACATCAGATCAGTGACTGGAAACAAAGTGTGATAGACAGGTAATAAAATTCACATAATAGAAGGCTAGCAAGCCAATAAAAGGTAATTTGTCCTGTTAATTTGTTCAAGAGTAATATATTACCATTTTAGGATCATAATTGTTAAGCAGAAATTAACAGCTGATCATATCCTGATAACTGGGAGAAGGGGGAGACCTGTACAGGAGACTGATCAGTTAAATCTGGCATTACATTGTTCCTGTGAGCTACATATACTTCATCTGTAGGCAGTCTGAGTGTTCACATATCTTTCAGTTCCGGATTGCAGGTACACAACAAAGCGTAAGTTCTCCCTTTGGCCTACTGCTGCAGCTTAAACTTGCCTCCCCTTTCGAAGGTCAGGGAGAACTCTTACGGTGGCAGACCCACAATTACCTGAAATAAGGTTCTGAAAGTGGAGCCAAATAGTGCTTAAAAGGTTAAAGACTCACTATGAGGTTTCCCCCTAAATCAATGTGTGGTAATTTTCTGCTAAGACAGCAGCTCTGCAACTGCCTGTTAGCAACCACATGGAGGCAGAACCAGGGCCGGATTAACCTTTTGTGGGCCCCGGCGCCAAACATATTTGTGGGCCCCTATGTAGTCACTGTGGGCTCTGAGTGTGGGCCTGGTGTGACAGTGCCATAGTATACCCGGTACTGAATCTCAGAGACATTTTTCATTTTGATCACACACCTCTACATGACTATATGCATTGTCATACACAGCTCCCTCAGCCCCCAGTTTTTCTCATTGAGCTGTACACCCACATGGGTTTACTAGTGTCCACAGTGAGTAGAACTTCCGTAGCGATCAGGGAAACTCCTCACTGATTTATCTCCTTCCTCATTCAGACCTTCTATAGCCATGTCTCCAGTACCCCCCTATGTCACCAGTCACTGCATGTGGTCCTAGTCTCAGCTCAAAGTTCTAAAGCCTGATCAATTCTGACAAATCCCTCCCTCAGCACCCATCCTGCCATTTGAGCAAGCCACTTGGAAACACCATTTCCCCAAAGTGACGACTTAGCCCTTGGGAATCTGAAGACACCAGCCTTTCTCCCTCTGCTCCCATCTACATGCTAGTCTGCTACCTGATCACCACCACCTCTCCCCAAGCTTGTTTCCTTTCTACTCTGGACATGCTCCCATCCAGCTGGGGCTATTCTCCCGCTGCAAGCCTGACCTGCTTCCTCTTTCCCTGCTCCCCTTGACATTCCTTTCCTACTGGTGACCTCTGTTCCTTGAGGTTAACTCCAGTTTCTTTATCTACTCTAGCTTAATGGCCCCCAGTAGTCACAGAGCCACTGGTAGCTTCTCTGGCTACAGCCATGGGGCCAATTACCAGAGGCCAACCTTATACAGCTGCAGCTACTAGTCAAGGTGGCAATTCCAAGGCTAAGCATGCTTGAACCTTGCAATGGCGGCACTAGGGACTCTAAATCCTCAGCGCTGGCCCTAGGCAGCTGCAGACTCTGGAGTTAGGCACTTCCCTCCTCTAGGCCATGGCTTTAAGTACCTGAGATTCCCATCACCTGCAGCAGAGGCCACCAATTCCCACGCACCCCTCAGCCAGCACACAGTCATGCAGAAAGTGCAGCCTGAATGATTTTGGAGGCTGGGGTGCCAGGAGGTTGCCATCCCTGAGCAGCAGCTCTGCAACAAGCTCACATGCCCCCCCTCCGCTGAGAGACCAGGACCCTGTGAAGACAGTGGAGTTACCCTGTGTATAATCAGTTCTGTCCAAAGCCTGTTGAAGTGAGTAGGAGTCTTTTCACTGTCTTTAATGGGCTGTGTATAGAAGCAAAGATTCTAGACTTGAGGAGCAAAGTGTATTCTATGCGGCACTGGTTGATTATTGTAACAGGAAGGTCTCACATTACCTAGTGAATAAGCAACACCTCCTACAGCACCTAACTTTTTCTGAGAGGCTTCCCACCCAATTACTAAATGTAAACCTGCTTTGCTTACAAGGGCTGAAAATATCAGGTAGTATGGTTACAAAAGCAAGGCGCTTCTGAATTCAGTAAGAATTTTGGATGTGCACAGACCACAGACAGGACTGGTTCCCGCATGGCTACAGAACTGCAGTAACGTGGAACAATTTTCAGCTTGTGTTATTGGAAGATATCTGGATCCATATTATAAGACTGTCCACCACAAATGATAAAAAGTTGAGGTGCCTTTATTATTTTTTTGTTCCATTCTCCATTTCTATGGGGAATTTGCCAATGCAATATTACGGTCTTCCTTTTACACAAAGGAAACTTTAAAAAAAAAAAAAAAAAAGGTAATGGCTGTTGAAAATAGCAATTCCAGTCCTAGTTAGCTAGGAAGACCCCAGCATTTGTTGCTCAATTTTATCCTACTTTTTCTACAACAAACTACAGTGGATAAGAACATAAGAACGGCCATACCGGGTCAGACCAAAGATCCATCTAGCCCAGTATCTGTCTACCGACAGTGGCCAATGCCAGGTGCCCCAGAGGGAGTGAACCTAACAGGCAATGATCAAGTGATCTCTCTCCTGCCATCCATCTCCATCCTCTGACAAACAGAGGCTAGGGACACCATTCCCTACCCATTCTGGCTAATAACCATTTATGGACTTAACCACCAGCTTGGCCTAGAAACTCCACGTGAGTTTCAATCCATTAGTCTTGGCAAGGACTAATGCCTTTGACTATTTTTGAGGGAGCTGGAATGGACAGTTGTGGGTTCAAGCATTTCACTGTTGGAAGCATTTTTCTAGGACATTAATATTCCCAATGAGGTTCTCACAAATGATGCATATCACATGTGGATGGTGTGAAGGGGGGTAAGAGGCAGGGAATCTTGAAAAAAAGGGGGTTCCATGGCATGGCACGTCCCACTCACATTCTCATGAGCAAGGAATAGGAAACAGATCACAAAGAAAAAGCGATCTGATCTTAGGAACAGGAGATAGGGGACCATCTCCAGATAAGATATGTGATCTAAGGAATCTTACAAAATACACAGGTAATTCTCTCTAATCATTATTATTTGTATTGTGGTAGCAACTAGGAGCCTTGGGTTCACTGTTAGGAACTATAGAAACACAGCAAAGAAATTCTCCCTGTCCCGAAGAGTTTACAGTCTAAATACATGACAGCGAAATGGATACAAATCTTAAATTTTAAAAACAAGAAAATTCTCAGGCCAAAAAATAAAATGTTAATTAAATTATAAATATCTGTTACACAAGTGAAAGCCCCAGAGATTACAAAAATCGTTCTCAAAAAATATAATAAAAAGCCTAACCATTTCAATGTTTAAGATAATCAAGTTGAATGTGTGTAGGTCTTTTAATTTTAAATATAAATTTCCATACTAAACCTTAAGGAAAAGTTTTTTTACTTATAATTATTATAAGAATAAGGGGTCACCAAATGAAATTAATAGGCAGCAAATAAAACAAAAAAAAAAAAAAAAGTTCTTTCTTTCTCACGCACAGTCAAACAGTCAACTCCTTACCTGAGGAGAAGAGGAGAGGAAGGCTGATATAAGGACTTAAAAAGGGTTGGATAAATAAATGGTATGGTGGTGGCATAAATGGCTAATTAGCCAGGATGGGTAAGAAATGAATGGTGTCCCTAGCCTCTGGAGATGGAGATGATGGGATGGGAGAGAGAGAGAGATCTCTTTCCTGCCTGTTTGATTTCTCAGGGGGGGCACTGGGCATTGGGCACTCGGTAGAGAGAGATACTGGGCTAGATGGACCTTTGGTCTGACCCGGTACAGCCTTTCTTATGTTCTTATGTTCTTAACTCTGCTCATTCTCATTGGCCAAATAAGTGTAAACCTGGTCATAAATAATCTACATCTTAATTTTCATAGTCACTAACACAATGAAGAAGTGATCTAACGGAATTATCTTACTCACTTATGACAACACTTAAACTAAAGTGTTTTTAGATTGCTACAAACTATTCATGACTTCTTTAAGACTATACATGTTACCAGACAGAGGCTTTTAATTACTTCTCTTTAGCAAACATGAACACATTCCTCAGAAGTATATGGAGTTCCAATGTGAGTTTCACACATAAAGCTACTATTATCTGGTGTTATCTTAAGGGCAAGGCCAAAATTTAAACTGTTGATATAACAGACACAGGGTGACAGGTATATTTCATTTATGTGTTAAACATATAAGCACAAAACCATAGCCATGTACTCCGAAGTTTCTTCACGTGCAAGGCAAACTATGCAAATAAAGCGGAAGGTATCTCTTTAAACGACATGAAGACCTTTAAAAAGCATCCTTTTTGCATGGATATATTTGAGAGATTTAACACAGGCTGCAATGGGCATACACTGCAGAGGGGATCAGCAAGGTACAGGGGGAGCAGAGTTAAGATTGTTCAGGTGACCATAACTGTGCACTGCCCCGTCTAATGTTTGGGGTTTAGTATAACTAATGTTTATTTCCAGGCTGTGTGTTTCAAAAAGAAAAAATCTTCCCCTAATCATACCATTCTTGCCTACTATCAGCCCCCCCTAAAGTTATAGATATTTAGAATCCCAGCTCCAATGTGATGGGGGGTTTTAATTTTGCATAGGATTATACTGCAGCTATCCTTGGTGTCTTTGGATAAAGGCTTTCTGAAAAAGCTACTGCATAAGCAAAACTGTCACTTATAATATCTTGTCAGTTTTAAAACAGCTTTTCAAAATAGCTATTGCCATCAGACCATATAATGAACCAATAACTGATGACATTTACTACTTGTTCTACTATCTCTTCTGTTCTCCCATATGGCGATTGCAAGCGGTTGGGAGCAGACACTGGTAGACATGTCCTTCCTGTTATCTCCTACTGATACCCAGGGAGAGAATGAAAGATATACTCCAGTATACTTTTATTTTTGGAAGCAATGCAGACTTCTACTATCAGAATTGCTATCAACAAGAGAATGCCAGTACAACACAGAGATTTCCAAAAACAAGCTGTAATCCACTAGTGAGTCACAGTCCCAAAGCATTACATGATGTAAAGATAAGCCACTTGTATTACTATATAGTTATCAAAGGCAACTGAAATATTAAGCATGACCACTAAGGTAGCGAGGGGCTATATGGGGAAAAACAAATGGTTACAATTCTAAGACGCCATCTACAGGTAAGAATAAAGCTAAGTCATGTATGGGTCCATACTTCAAGACTAATTTCTCTTTTGGTTCTTAGGACATCAAAGATTAAGAGCACTATAAAAGTAGTACACAGAGCCAGTGGTAGACACTTCTGCACCACTTTAATGGCACCTCTAGCTGACAGGAACTGAAGAAAGCAGTATCCAGTACACAGATGGTCATGATGAATGTCTTAAAAGTGAGAAAGAGGAAAAATAGGACTATGAAGAATGAGTTGGTAACACAATCTTAATATTTCTTCCACTGTCAGTGCTCACAGGCTAATAAACATATAATTCAATAGTTAAAGTTACATTTTTGGTAGAGTGAATTAAAGTCACTGCTAGATTGGGACCTTCGAAGTTCAGCTTCAACCTTCAGCAAACGTATCACCAAGCTATAAATTCCAGAAGCAATGAAAATACACAGAAAAATGAATAATTGCTGGCGGTTTTTTTGGTTATCTCAGAGACAAAAAACACAAACACTGGAAAGATGCAACGATCAAAATTAAGAAAAAATGTTTGAAACTTGTTTAATTCATGTTCATTTGGCAAAAAGTTCATTTACCCTGAATTCTTTCATGGTTAAAGTGATTTCATTTGTTTTTGAATTGTCCTTACAGGTATTTTAAATCTATATTCAGCAAGTTCTACTACTGCATGAACAAAGGGGGATTCCTTTACAACATGGTCAACGAAACTTCTGCACAATGAATCTTTTTATTTGACAGGGACTTGTTTAAACAATAGCCCCATCTCTAAACAAAGCTGTTTAGGCTTCTGTCCGTGAAAAGTTATGGGATGTGAAGACTACAGATGCACTTGGTCAAGGGACTTCTTTAAACTATGCATTCATTTCTCTATTCCTCCTGCAATTCCCTCCCTCATTCCCACTGGTTCCTTAAGTCCAGAAGACTCCCACCAACTTCATGTCTACCCTAACCACCACCATCCCAAAAAACACACACACGTGTACTTTACTTATTGGCTTTTCTATGGTGTTCATACTGTAATATCAGACCATTTTACATATTGCTAACTAATAATGCTGGAGAGTATATGAATATGTAACATATTAACAATACATATTATCCATACTCTCTCTCTATAGATATATATATACACACACACACAGACACACACACACACACGCATTAAGCACAAATATTGCAACAGTGATACAGCCTAAACTGGTCTATACCATGATCTAATTCACTGATGCTAAGTATCCTATAACTCCTCACATTTGCTGAAGTAAGTATTTGCATTAAGTGGAGAGGAAACTTGTCAAAAATCAAGATACATTCATTGTATGTCTTAGTACAAGCTAAGGAAGAACCTTCACAGACCAGTACCTGGAAGGCTAGCACCCAAAACAAAATAAGGAAGGAAAAGAACAACAAGTTAGGGAACTGGGTCAAACTGAGGGTTGGATTTTAGTGATGCATAAGGAGATGTATAACTTGTAAAATCAGATAAATAATACCAGCTGAAATGTGTGACCTGGGAGAGCACACCTTTGGTGTAAGGTGACTGTACCATCGCTGTACGGGACTGCTCTTCAGAGACTGATATTGTATAGAACCTTTTTCCTGTACCATATTAATATATCTGACATTGGTTATTTGGTTTCTTGAGTATATTTCATAATGAACCGAAGTGTGGTCAAGCAATTGACTATACAATTTATCAATAATATAATCTCAACACCCCTAATTAGGGAAGTACAAACCTCATTTTGCAGATGAGGAATCTTGGTACAGAGGGATAAAGAGACTAACCAAGGTTACACAGGAAGCGTGTAGCAAAGCCAGGAACAGGACACAGCTCTCCTGAGTTCTGATCCACAGAGCCCTGCAAATCCGCAGATATCCGTATCCAGGGACCATTTTGGGGGATCACAGATCAGATGTGGATACATTTTGTATCCACGCAGAGCTCTGCCAACCCAATGCCTTAACCACACGACTATTCTTCCTTTCACATATGCATCCATTTGGCTATCCCATGTTAGAACTAGCTTTAGCAGGACTACAATAAAAACCGTTGCACACAGTTAATGGCACTGCTTAAAGCCCAGTGGAGACGGATCCTTGGGGAAGTAAACTCACTTGTGTGTTACTTGATTTCCTCATATTGTGAAAGAGAAATGATACTTATCTTCCTTTGTAAGGCCCTGAGATCTACAGATAAAAAGCATTTTACATATGAACTATATTAATTAAAACTGCATGGGACTATACGTAGACAGAACATAACTGCTCAAGGTGTGATTCAGTTTGTGTAGACGCGTGCAATGTAGATGATGGCATCCTGGAGTAGTGTAGCTGTTTAACAGCAAAATTAGAAACAAGTTTGACAAATTCACAAAATACATATACAAAACAGAAAACCCCATCGCAGGGATTCAAAGCAATCCCTGCACTTCAGGGTCTGAAATTCAACATTCTTCCTCTTTAAATTGTATCTCACTCCAACTCCCACAGAACTCTTGGGGTTGTCTGGCCTTTCATAGCTACTCCTCCATTAGTGTTTACTACTTGTATTATGGTAGTGCTTATAGCCCCTAACTGGTATCAGAGCCTCATTGTGCCAACCACTGTACAAATACATGGTAAGACAGTCCCTGTCCCAAAGAGTACACAATCTAAGTAGACAGGACAGACAAAGGAAGTGTTTTCCCCATTTTACAGAGGGAGAACCAAAGCACAGAGAGACAGAAAGTGACTTACCCAAAATCAGAAAGGAAGTCTGGGGTAGAGCCAGGAATTGATGCCAAAATCTCAAGTTCCATTCCAGTACTTAACCACAAGACCAACCTTTCTCCTCACCAAATGAAATGATGTATATCAGTCTCAAAGGATGTTCCACTTGTGGAAAACTGCTGATTCAACATAGCCTCTATTGTAGCACATATGATACAATGCTCTCTTAAAGGTGACATCCAAAAGAAAAAAATGTGCTCATTTTTGGTTCTTTATGGTTTATAAGAGAGACAAAAGACTTTTTCCTCCAAAAGAGCTTTCTGCCTTTTTTTTTTTAACTTTAGAAATTGAGATCTTGCTTTGTTATTCCTAGAAGTTGCTATGCCAACGGCAGAACTTGGCCAACCTTGTGTATTCAGAATCTGAAAGCTGAGCAACTGCCATGTGAAAGGATTAAGTTAGACTTGTCAAAACTGTTTTTGTTAACACCTATTTCAGCCAAACAACTGACAAACAGCTGGGAAGAAAGATCTCTGTTAAAGATGTAACATCATGACCTTTCAAGTAAGGGCAGAGAAAGCTCTCACTCCCATTCTCTGATCCTCTAAGGCAGCCTAGATCAAAAACAGTGAAGATAAAACCTCATACTTCTTATATTTTTGGATCAAACTCAAGCAAAAAAAACCACACATCTGCAAAAATAAGATGCAAGTCTTCTTTGATCATAAAACAGAAAAAAAGTGACACAACCCAATTTTTCTATCCCCTCTTCAACTCACCTTTAAATCCATTCCTAGCCCAGTGAAGTATGGGCCTTCAAAATAGTATTCTTCACTTTCTGTCCTAAATGTTGTAAACTGTTACCGTTTGCATTCCAGCTTACCATTAACTAACTACACATCACTTGATACAGTGAGGTGATTTATAAGAACATAGGTCCAAAGTAGTATATGTCATTTGTAAACTGTCTTTGAATGAATAGCATTAATATATTACAAAGGGTTGTAACAGGATGGTTCACTGACAATTTACACATTTATATTGAGCTTGAATCTTGACATTGAGTCAGGGGCGGCTCTAGATATTTCGCCGCCCCAAGCACGGCGGCATGCCGCAGGGGGCGCTCTGCCGGTCCCGCGGACCTCCCGCAGGCGTGCCTGCGGAGGGTCCACTGGTCCCGCGGCTCCACCGAAGCCGCGGGACCAGCGGACCCTCCGCAGGCACGCCTGCGGGAGGTCCACCAGAGCCCTGCCTGCCGCCCTCCCGGAGACTGGCAGAGCGCCCCCCGCGGCATGCCGCCCCAAGCACGCTCTTGGCGTGCTGGGGCCTGGAGCCGCCCCTGCATTGAGTACACAACCTTGGACACCCCCAAATACACGAGGGGCTCTCTTAGGAAAGTTCCAAATTTAGTATTTCTAACAGATCACAAGATGATCAGTAACTGTTTACAAAAGTTATGTTCATTTATTCCATTAAGTATCTTGTTGGGTATGCTCTTGAGTACTGTTCTCTTCCCTTTGGAGAAAAATAGATCAACTGAAGTAACCAGTTATATGTAATGGATTCAGCCCAAAAAAAAAAAATTGTTGAAGGCAAACTATTACATTGCAAGCAAAGATGTTGACAACAGATCCACCAGAAAGGTGAAATACTGTCAACAAGTGTAATATCGGAGATCCTGACCCTACAGATTATTCTCCCCATTCTAGGATTCCAGTTCGTAGACTTATGTACGGAAACGTACTCACAGAGAAGAGGCTACAGTTTAAGTCAGGGGTAGGCAACCTATGACATATGTGCCAAAGGCTTCATGCAAGCTGATTTTCAGTGGCATTCACACTGCCTGGGTCCTGGCCACTGGTCCGAGGGGCTCTGCATTTTAATTTAATTTTAAAGGAAGCTTCTTAAACATTTTAAAACCTTATTTACTTTACATACAACAATAGTTTAGTTATATGTTATAGACATAGAAAAAGACCTTCTAAAAACATTAAAATGTATTACTGGCACACAAAACCTCAAATTAGAGTGAATAAATGAAGACTCGGCACATCACTTCCGAAAAGCTGCCGACCCCGATCTAAGTGCTTGTGTGGGTACTTCCTGAAATAGGTCAAAAGTACTTTCTATGATATTCTGAGGATCACCAATGTCCTAGCTAGCAAGGCTAAGCACACATTGATCCTTTATATAATGCTACATCATTTTCTCCAGGATCCTGCACATTCAACAGCTGGCCAGTTCTGGAGAGGGAACCTCACTTTGGAATCGAGGGTATGGCTACACTGGCGATTTGCAGCGCTGGAAAGCCTCCACCAGTGCTGCAATTAGTAAGTGGCCACACCTGCAGGGCACTTCCAGCGCTGCAACTCCCTGGCCGTACACCCCTCTCGGCATGGGGAATAAGGATTCCAGCGCTGGTGCTGCAGCGCTGGTCATCAAGTGTGGCCACACACCAGCGCTGTGATTGGCCTCCAGGGTATAAGGATGTATCCCAGAATGCCTGTTCAGCCACTCTGCTCATCAGGTCAGACTCTACTGCCCTGGCCTCAGGTGACCCGCCCTTTAAATGCCCCGGGAATTTTAAAAATCCCCTTCCTGTTTGCTCAGCCAGGTGTGGAGTGCAATCAGTGAATCTTTACAGGTGACCATGCCTCCACGTGGCAAACGAGCCCCAGCATGGAGCAATGGCGAGCTGATGGACCTCATCAGTGTTTGGGGGGAGGAATCTGTGCAGGCACAGCTGCGCTCTAGCCGTAAGAATTATGATACCTTTGCCCAGGTATCAAGAGCCATGCTGGAAAGGGGCCATGAGCGTGACGCGCTGCAGTGCAGGGTTAAAGTAAAGGAGCTGCGGAGTGCCTATTGCAAAGCACGTGAGGGAAACCGCAGATCCGGCGCTGCCCCCACGACCTGCCGGTTTTACAAGGAGCTGGATGCGATTTATGGGGGTGACCCCTCTGTAAATCCAAGGACCACGATGGACAGTTCAGAGCCGGTAGAGGAGGGGGAGGGGGAGGCAGACAGTGAGGCTACTGTGGTGGGGGAAGACACCCCGGAGTCCCAGGAGGCATGCAGTCAGGAGCTCTTCTCAAGCCAGGAGGAAGCTAGCCAGTCACAGCCCCTGGGACTTGGTGCAGAAGAATCACAGGAGCAGGTCCCAGGTAAGCAGCTTTTATTGCAATGCAAAGGTTTTGGGAGAGGAGGGGGGGTGGTATGGCTGCATGCTAGATATGGAATATCCCATTGATGTGGTCTATCACGTCGCGGTAATCTGCCTCTGTAATCTCTTCAAAAGTTTCTGCAAGAGCATAGGCAATTCGCGTGACCAAGTTTAAAGGGAGAGCCAGTGTGGTCCCTGTCCCAGTCAGGCTAACGCGTCCGCGCCACTGTTCCAGGAGGGGTGGGGGAACCATGGCTGCACACAGGCAAGCTGCATAGGGGCCAGGGCGGAATCCGCATTGTTGTAGGAGACCCTCCCTTGCTTCTTTGGTAACCCGCAGCAGGGAGATATCTTCAAGTATTAACTCCTGTGGGAAATGGAGGCAGGTCTCCCAACTGCTGCTTGCTGCCTGCCTGTAACAAAGCCCAAAAACAGGCAGTGTACCCATGCAGCAAAAAGCACCCTGCCCAGGCAAACCGCGGCAGGAACCCCAGGGTTAATTACCATTACCATTTCTGGGAGGCTGTGAATTCTCTAGCTGTGTTTGAAATGTCTGAGGAATGCTACAGTGTGAGACTTGAAACTAACTTCAGATTATACACAATGCAGGCTCTCTTAAAATGTATCATTTGCTGTATTTTTATAGTGACCTTGACTAGTCCTGGGCCGGTCTTATCAGTGACTGAAAGAAAGCTTCAGAACACGAGAAGGAAGCCTAACAAAAGCAAGGAAGATTTGGTGAAGGCAGTTATGAACCAGTGTGCAACAGAGAATAAAACTGCGCAGGAATGGAGAGAAAAGATGCAGCACTGGAAGGAAACAGAAAGCAGGAGAAAGGCGTTGACGCTGAAGAAAACCACGAGGCAGCTTATAAACCTCATGGCGCGCCAAACAGACTGTATGCATTCACTGGTAGCAATGCAGGCAGAGCACTACCGTGCCAAACCCCCACCCTCCCAAACCTCTTTCCCCTATGCACCAATGTCAGCTCCCAAGTCCCGTTCCCCAGCATCCAGGTTCTTACCTACACCATCACCAGCTGCCCCCGACACCTGTACGGTCACCTATGAGCCCAGAGAACTACGACCCTTACCCTCTGCACTCAACCCCCATCACCATGCAACAGTACAATCCTGAGGTGAACAGCACTCCTGGCAGTACATATGCAAAACTATGAATGTACAGTTCAACGACCAACCCCCCTGCCCGTTTACTTCCTTTTTTTAAATAAATGATTTCTTTGATTATGAAACAGTTTTTATTATTGCATAAAGTGAAAGATAACAAACCCCAAGGAAAACACAGGTAACAAACAGCAAGGAAAACACAGGCACTTAAAAGCACTGTAACCAGTGCACGTCACTCCTGGTCAAGGCAAAAAACATTACTGTTGGCTTTCAGCCTCAAATTCCTCCCTCAAGGCATCCCTAATCCTTGTTGCCCTGTGGTGGGCGTCTCTAGTAGCCCTGCTGTCTGGCTGTGCAAATTCAGCCTCCAGGACTTGCACCTCGTTGGTCCATGCCTGGCTGAATGTTTCACCTTTCCCTTCACAAATATTATGGAGGGTACAGCACGCGGATATAACCGCAGGGATGCTGCTTTCCCCCAAGTCTAGCTTCCCATAAAGCGCCCGCCAGCGCCCCTTTAAATGGCCAAAAGCACACTCCACAGTCACTCGGCATCAGCTCAGCCTGTAGTTGAAACGGTCCTGGCTCCTGTCCAGCTTCCCTGTATAGGGTTTCATAAGCCAAGGCATTAATGGGTAAGCAGGGTCCCCAAGGATCACAATGGGCATTTCAACGTCCCCTACTGTGATCTTTCGGTCTGGGAAAAATGTCCCTTCCTGCATCTTCCTGAACAGGCCACTGTTCCGAAAGATGCGTGCATCATGCACTTTTCCAGGCCAGCCTGTGTAAATGTCAATGAAACGCCCACGGTGATCCACAAGCGCCTGGAGAACCATAGAGAAATACCCCTTGCGATTAATGTACTTGTAGGCTAGGTGGGGTGGTGCCAGAATAGGAATATGCGTGCCATCTATTGCCCCTCCACAGTTAGGGAAACCCATTTCTGCAAAGCCATCCACAATGTCCTGCACGTTCCCCACAGTCACGGTTCTCCTTAGCAGGATGCGATTAATGGCCCTGCAAACTTGCATCAACACGATTCCAACGGTCGACTTTCCCACTCCAAACTGGTTCCCGACCGACCGGTAGCTGTCTGGAGTTGCCAGCTTCCAGATTGCAATAGCCACCCGCTTTTCCACCATCAGGGCAGCTCTCAATCTTGTGTCCTTGCGCCGCAGGGTGGGGGCGAGCTCAGCACACAGTCCCATGAAAGTGGCTTTTCTCATACGAAAGTTCTGCAGCCACTGCTCGTCATCCCAGACTTCCATGACAATGTGATCCCACCACTCACTGCTTGTTTCACGAGCCCAAAAGCGGCGTTCCACGGTGCTGAGCATTTCCGTTACCGCCACAAGCAATTTCATGTCACCCGCATTAGGCAAATCCATATCATCATCGGACTCCTCACTGTCACTTTGGAGCTGAAGGAATAGCTCAACTGCCAAACGTGATGTGCTGGCGACAGTCATCAGCAAATTCCTCAGCAGCTCAGGCTCCATTTCACACACTGAAAGCGTGCTGCACTCACAATGGCAAGAAACGTGGACGGCGAAACTGCGACTGCTGGGAAGTGAAGCGATGCACCACGGGGCGTTGGAACAGGAAGCGGAATGACCCACACACTTCCTTCCCCTTCCTACAATACTCAGCGCCAAAACGGCACCAAAACGGGATGAGGTGCTCTGTGGCATAGCTGCCCACAATGCACCTCTCAGTACAGCGCTGCAAATTCTGCAAATGTGGCCGCACTACAGTGCTGGCAGCTGTCAGTGTGGCCACACTGCAGCGCTGGCCCTGCACAGCTGGACGACCAGCGCTGCAAACTACCAGCGCTGCAACTCGCCAGTGTAGCCATACCCCAAGATGCCCAAGGAAGGACATCAGGATAAACAGGCTTACCCCTCTTTAGAGTTAACCCACTAAATGTTGGATAGAGAAAATGCTGAAGAATGCCTCCGTAGATACAACACACCACATCGCTGTATATTGGTTTATATAACAGCACTGTAATATTTTCAGTACTTTCTATTCCATTCCTTTTACATCCTACGTTGTTTTTTAAACTCACATACTTAAAGCTTATCTTAATTGGACTTTACCTTGAGTTAACTGGTCACCAATTCTCTTGAGAGACTTAACACATTTGTAAAGACTAGTGTGGACACACCCCCACAAGTTTAATCAAATCTATAAACATTTGTTCATTTATCCCAGGCTGATTCCTATATTCTGGAACAAACATCTCCCGCCTTCTTGTGCATTCAAACATTGAGCCCCATTTCCTATGTCTCAAACAGTATCAGACAACTTCCTGCTGGGAAAGATCAATAAAACAGAAGCTTTACTGTGAGATTGACACCACTCACAGTTCCGGTACTAATAAAAGAGTGGCAAATACTATGTTGAAAATTCATTACAGTATTCTTATTCAGTAAACATTTAACTATGATAAGAACATTTTATGAATGTTAGAATTACGAATAAAACAAACCAAGACAAATTAATTCAACCTACTACACCTCATTTTAGACCATTTATTAAAGTAGCAGCTTTACACATACTGTCAAAGGAACAGATTCTGCTTTTTTAAAAACAACAAAAGCAGACCTTCATTTAGGCTTAATACTAATCCATCGCTAAAAGATGCCAGAACAAAACACTATTATCTATTATTAACAGACTAAGAAAATTCCACTAAAATTTGGGTAGTTACAGTATACAGAAGCTGTAGCAAAACTGATGTCTTTTTTCTGTCAAATGCAGCACATTATATAGATCCTGCCTACTACACTTCTAAAATATATGTCCCCCAGCCTACTTGGGTCCTCCACTCCCAGGAATAACTGCAGTGCTGCACATTTTTCCAAAGGTGCAAAAGCATGAAATTCACATGATTCTTGACAGTTTCACTACTGCCCACAAGGTTCTGAACTGAAACAATTAAACTGATCAGAGTTAATTTCATTCTACTGTTGCCTGGCACAGCTAAGAGACAACGGAGCCTTTCATTTGCAGATTTTGTAAAGTCCTGGATTGGTTAACAACCACTTCACATTTGAAAGACTACCTTTATTAACCAGAAGGGTTAAAAACTTTTTTTTTTTAAATGAACACTTAATCTACAAAAGACAATAATTTATGCCCTCACTCTTCCAGGGAAACTTTGTCCTCAACACTCAAAAGTACGTAAGCGAAATTTTCAAATCCTCCTAACATAAGTCACCATATAAAAATGGTTTACACTCCATATTGAAGTCACATCATTCTGGGGCTTGTGGAGAGTTGTTATGGACAGTCTAAAAGCAAGGTTTCCTTCCGTGTTCGAAACTTAAGCGTGGTGTCTCCCGTGTAATTTTAATCCACACTCATCTCCTTCCCTGAGAACCTAGTCAACTTCTATTTAAACTATCCAAGAACCTAAAATTAAGGTTGCACAAAACCCCATTCATTCTGACTGAAACATGCATGACATCCATTTTCACCTGCATAACAGTTTATTCAGTTCCTGGGGGGGAGGGAGTGTCCAAAGTGGCTAATCAGAGCCCTGAAAATTGAAAAATTACCTAAATACATTATGTTGCCCATTACATATCCCATCTAACAGAGTATTATCTTGCTTTATAAGTTATGAAAAGTGCATTAACAAAGGTTCTCGTTCAAGTGAAAGGATAACCAACAAAATTGAGAGGTTTTGCATTGGTAAGCAAGATGTTTATTGGTAAGCAAGATGTTTTCAGTTATACACAAGTAAACAAAGAATGGCTTAAAACCTCTTCTTCACAAATTCTACTAAAACTGGGCCAGCACAATTTAGCATTCAGACTGCAGTTAAAATCTGTCATAAAAACAAACCAGCTAGAGAAGTTCTTCTTTCTCCTCCAGTTATGGTTCAATTTAACTTAAAGGAGATCACCAAGGAGCATTCAGCTAAGTGAAAAACCTCTGAAGGCTTTGGGTTTTTTGTTTTTTTTTTTAGATATTCACCACAATGGTGTACCACTTCCTGCACTGAAACCTAAAGCACTAAAGCCACAACGATTAATGATTGCAAATACATATAAAATGTGAGCAAAAGAATTCAGATTTTAAAACACTTATGATGCACATGTAACAGTGAACATAAGCTTGCTGCTCTGAATCAGCATCCTTGATCAACATTATCCAATGCCTACATCATCAGGAAGTAGATATACAGCAGAAGATAGTTACCAAAATGCCACTCTCAACAAACATACTCAATGATACAAGAATAGACGTGCCTTTTTTCCAGCAGTAACTATATAGTATTCATAAATTCTGTTTTTCCATCAGTGCACGGGGTAGTAATACTGATAACTCCCATTAACACAGATAACAAATGGCTCATGCCATTTCTGCACACACTTACAGAAGAATCAAGCCTACTGTTTTACAAACCATGGTTTTTAACTCAGTGAACCTATTAAATGTTTTGAATAACTCTTTGTAAAATGTAGCACAGTTATACAAAGGAAAGTACAGTGGTTGAGTGATAAACGCATGGTCTAGTTTACCACTTATATGGCTCATTTGGAGGGGGAGAAGGCAAACTGGGCTGATAGAGATAATCACAATACCAATTCAACCAACACACTAATGAGCTCTCCATAAACCTGGAACACAAGATAAATACACAGTAACAGCAGCCCGCAACTCGGATGTGCTTGTGATGAATGAATAGACACCATCAAATATTATTCTAGGTATAAAAAAATTGAGAGTCATTTTTTAAGAAAAAATCAACTGAAGACATGTACACATAGTGCTGGGTAAAATAATAGTCCTTTTTAGATATTTACAGTATATTTAAAATATGTAAAAAAAAATTAAAAGTGCTCATTCTAAATCTTAAATACCTGTATCAGTCTGATTTTTCTCCTAGCTACCTGAGCCTCATTACTGATGCCATTCCACAGGAAGGAGATATTTTGGTTATCCCATTACCTAGACATGGAGGCTAAAAACCCTCACATTTAATTAACAGGATCTGCCAAAACCATTAGCCTCCTAATAGACTACAGTCTGGACAGTTTAGGCACCTAGGAGGAAAAGACATGTTATAGTAAATACAAAACTTGAAAATATAATTACTATACTATTGTTCTCTTGACCCCATAGCAAAATATTCCATGTTTCAATTATCCCCCTCTATAAAATACTTCTAGCTTGGGAAAACAGTTTTTAATAGCACTTGTAAGATCTTCACTGAATTTGCAAGGGGAAGCTCAAGGGGAGAGCACAAAAAGGAAGACACTTGGGCTTGGTCTACACTTAAAACGTAGACTAACCTAGCTATGTCACTTAAGGGTGTGAAAAATTCATACTGGCACACTACAGTTTAAGACAACTTAATTCCCAGTGTAGACGCAGCTAAGTCAACGGGACAATTCTTCCATCGATCTAGCTACCACTGCTCAGGGAGGTGGGAAGCTGTAGCGCCCACAGTGTGGACATGGCCTAAGGAAAATTATCAGAATTTCCCACTCTCCAGCAGACAACTTTGAGCCTAAAAAGAGGCATGTCAAACCAATTCTTGCTTTATTTCAACGGAATAGTGGCTACATACAACCTTATTAACAAATTATGTTCAGTTTACATAGCTATTATCAGGCAGGGCTTTCTGCCGCCCCAGGCCCAGGCAGAAGCCGCCCCCCCCGCCGCCCGGCGCCCCCGCCCCGCCGCCCCCCGCAGCGCGCGCCGCAGCGCCAGCCGGCCCAGCTGGCCGGGCCGGGCTGGCTGCTGGTGGGTCTGGGTGCCTGTGAGTGGAGGGTGGCGAACAAGAAGCAGCAGAGGAGCCGCCTGGACAGCAGCTGGGGGGCAGCGCGCAGCCGGGCAGCGCCGGCGGCGCCGGGGGGCGGCGCGAGGCGGGGCGAGCTGCCTGCGAGCTGAGAGCGCGGCAGCGCGGAGGGCGGGACCCGCGGGGGCAAGCGGCGGGGACAAGGAGCCCCCTCCGGGGCGGCCGGGCAGGCTGGCGCGCCCGGCCCCGCCTCCTCCCCCTCCCCCCCCCCCCCCCCCCCACCCCCCCCCCCCACCACCCCCTAGCGGCGGAGCTGCCCCGGCTGCAGAGGAGGGCGCGGAGGGGTGTGTGCGCCGCACAAGGGAAGAGGCCCGGCCCCCTCTGCGGCCTGCGCGCCGCCCGCTCTTCCGAGCGGCGGCACATACGCGCACACGCTCGCCGCCGCTACCGCGCGCGCCGCTAGGCACCTGCTTGTTTAGCTGGTGCCTAGAGCCGCCCCTGGCTATTATACTGTTTGGTATTCAACGATATTCAAAAAAATAAGTAGATACCATAAATGGAGAGAGTACTCGGACCTTCCCTTAGGCAGTTATTTAAATTACATGATTTTTGTGGAATGCTACCGTAGTCCGGATGGTAAAAACTGCATGTGCATTGGGGAAACAACAGGCTGAAAGTCTAACAAGTCTGAAAGTTTTCTGTACTGATATGTCCACAGATCCATCAGATTTGCTTTGCCAGTTCCCTAATTTGGTTAAGCAGCTTTAATTTATCAGCATCTTTCTGCACTCCTCAACTATTCCAGCCTTAAACTCATCAATAACTCTTTTATATTTGCAGAACAAGCCTTCCATGCACACTTGTAAGATCCAAGTATAACGACTAATTCACTAGGAGCTAGCTTAAAAAGAAAACAAAATTTAAAGGAACAGTCAGGTAAAAAATATTTTTTTAAACAAATTTACTTGCATGCATCACTGGAATATTAAAACAATAGACGTTTAATAAACCTGTTTACATTGTTTGTGCTGTTTGTTTACTTAGTGAAATTATGTTACATTGGACATTGAAAATAGAATGATCTGGCTATAGCCAGTTTCTCATGTACTAACACAAGCTACAATAAACTATAGTGATGGGTAAGGTCAGAAGAAGAATCTGAACAGAATGCTTGGGTTGCAAATACTGCAGTAGAGTATTTTTTTGTTGAACATTATTTATACAGTAAAATCCCTTGTTTATGTTCCATGATGAGGTAGGATTGCTAAGAACAAACGGGAAGGCAACTGAAATAGGCTTGAAAATTCCACCCAGGAGCAGGAAACTTTCCCTTCTCAATATAAGAGCCTAGAAGGCTATTAATTATTGCTACACCTTTTTGTTTTCTTTATTAATGAAAGCTAAGTTTATACCCCTTACAGTTGTGGAAAAATCTTCCAAATATAAAGAAATGCAGTACTGTCTTGTAGAGTCCATAGACAGCTCCTATGTTTCAACAGTGATTCAGTTTGGGCAAGAAACGGCAGAGTGAAGTTAACGACTCTGGTCAGTTTTGATGGTGATACTCAAATTCCTACCGGCAGTGTTAAAACTGTCAAGAATCATGTTGATTTCACAGTCCTACTGCTTAGGGAAGCTACCTGCACCAGCAGAGAGTAGGCACTGAAGTTATTTACAAGGGCTTCAAAAGCGGCTCTAGAGGAAAGAGTAGTAGAGACCTACTGACCATTCTTCTCCTCACAACAGCCAGGAGACTGGAGAAGCCAGGACAATACTGGAAACCCACGCCTCTCACAGCCGCCTGGAGGCTCTGAAGGGGTGGGGGGGGAGCTCATTCTTCCTTTCAAGCAACTAGAGATGAGTGGAGCATCACATTCTTCAAAGGCTAAGAATGACAGTGCCTTTCAGAAGGGTCCAGGAATAGCAGCTGGTAAAAATCCCAGCACCTATCCCAGAAACTGGATGTGGCATGCTGGCTTTTCACTTGACCACAGACCTCAATGGCGGAAGCTCTCCACTCTAATTTTTTATATCTGCTTGTGACAAGCAGGTTTAGTCCTCTAGCCAGCATGTATCTGGTAATTTTTCCAACTCACTTTCAAAGCGTGCCAAAAGATTTGAGAGTTCATGAGTTTTGGAAGCTAGATGCATTGCATGAAATGAGAGGCTTTTTTCAGAGAAGCAGTGATTACTGGGTAAACCAAAAAAAGGTCTGAACAGAGTAAAATAGTTAATTATTCTCACAGAGACCTGTAGTGTATAACCTCCAAAAGATGGATAAGCCAAGATAATGCTAGGATTTACTTTAGTACATTAGTAATACAAATAAGTGTGATTAGAAAAAATGTGCAATCACATCATGTGTAACATTTCTTGGAACAGCAAAGAAAATTCTAGAACACCAAAATTGTACAATTGTGGTTTATTGACCAGTCTGAGCATTCTTTGCTTTTTATAAGAGACCCATACAACAGCACTATATTATGCAAATAGCTTTTGTGAAAATGGAGACCCTGAATAGCTAATTAAATTCTTGGTCATCAATTAGCTACTCTTCTATAAAGTTAACTTTATAACATGGTGCATACTGAGCAATGAACTGGGTATAATCTGCAGAGCATGAGAAGATGAGGCTATGAATAACCAGCATCAGATTCCTGCCTCTGATGAGCAAACCCCCCTAACAGCTCTGATAAGAGTCTTCTGAACAAAGTTGTTTGAAAAATGCATGTACATGCTCTATTATATCTTTTTTGAAAGAAAACGCAGAGATAATTACTATGTGCTTCCACCAACTTATTTTTATTTTAGGAATAAATCTTGTCCGTTGAATAATGTTTATTTTTATTCCATTTCTGTATAAGACTGCATATTTTGATATCTATGTTTATGAATTTAAGTTTAGAAACTCATTTATTGCTCTGGGTAATCTTATGCCTATTTTTGCTTTAAGTCAGATATTAAAAAAAAGTCTGAATTAAAAATTTGAGTGTGGTCTGGAAATTTCATTTTTCCATAGCAGGTATCAATTTATTTTCCTGTTCAGCAGAGTTAATGGCTGCTGAAAAGCATATTACCATATTAGTTGATTGGCTGATGTACTAAAGAGTGACTCAGTGGGAGAATTTAAAAAGAGCAAACATTTTTCTAGAGCTATAAATGAAGAACGCTGTTTTCTGCCAAAACACTGGTCTTTCACATTTTTTCTCCTCTTATTTTTGCAATGAATTTAAATTACTTACTATATATTTTATTTTTTATCTGATCATTTGCTATCACAAGATTTTAGGGTGTTGTACTAGCACATGCAAGGAAAGGCTGGTTACCTATTTGTTGAACACTAAGCATAAGAAAGGTTTACATGTTTTTGTTTTTAAATGGTGCTGAAGTAGCTTTGACCCTTCATAAATCAAGTATGACTGATTAGCCAGATTTCTATATTTGAAATTCAAGACTCCCAAAGTTATACAATCTGAATACCTAGTTTCGTAAGAAACATATCAAATTACAGCAATTGCTCCAGCTACCAATTCCCATGCAGAGATCTCGATGATACCTGAAGATATTTGAAGCATCTTTCAAGTTGCTAAGAGAATCAAATGTATGTTAACAGTATACTTCAAATTCTCTATTAAGTGATATTAGCAGATTAATCTTGTCAGACTTCTCACAGTGATCTACACATCCGCCCATTTTTACAACTATTTCTATACTTCGGAATAAAACCACAGACCCTACAAATCACCAACTGGTACACAAAACTGCTGACAAACTGATGACAAAGAGGTCAATATGAGCATATCACTTTCACGTTCCAATCACTGTTCTCACTACCCATCCAATATTAGATCATATTCAAATCTTAGACTTAGCTTGGGCCTAGCCCTAAGATATCGCAAAGGTCTCCATAACAAAGACCTGAAATTGCAACAGTCAAACACACAAGGAAATTCTAGAACAGTGGTTCTCAACCAGGGGTATGCAAAGGTCTTCCAGAGAATATGTCAATTCATTTAGACATCTGTCTAGTTTTACAACAGGCTACATAATAATTACTAGCAAAGTCAGTACAAACTAAAATTTCATACGACTTGTTTATACTGCTCTATATACTATACACCGACATGTAAATACAATATTTTATAATTATATGATAAAAATGAGAAACTAAGCAATTTTTCAGTAACAGTATGCAGTGTGACTTTTTTATTTTTGTGAGCAAGTAGTTTCTAAGTGGAGTGAAACTTGGGCTACGCAAGACAAATCAGACTCCTGAAAGGAGTACAGTAATCTGGAAAGGTTGAGAGCCACTGTTCTAGAAGACCATAACAGAACAAGTAGAAGCTGAAGACAGGGTTTCTTGGAGGCTTAAATCTCCACCATAGCTAAGAATGACCACAACCCTGACCACCTTCTGCACAAACTGCAGGGCTAATCTTTTTGACATGACTAAGAGCCAAATAGCCCACAATGCTGCTTGGTTTTGGAAAGGGATAGACCATAAAGAGTAATTTAGTCCCCTCTACTTGTTCCTGAAAAGAAGAAATGAAAATGTAGCTCTAAGCATGGACTATTTGGGTGAATTTATGTAATTTTGTAAGAGGCTCAGATACCATAGTCATAAGCATGGTATAGATACCTAGACAGATCAGTAACAAAAAAAGATTCAGAAGACCTTTAACTAGACTAGTCATATCAGTAGAATATTTACTAACGGAAGACTTAACATTTTGTGAGAACAGTACCAGATAAACTCAAAAAATGGATACACCTTGCACAGGAAAACAATATAAAGTAAATACTGAAATCACTGAGATCTTTTGATATGCACAACAAGGTCCCGGTCCGTGATGAGGGCTCCTAGGTGCTATATGGTAATACAAATAATAAAATGGACCCAATCATCTTGTATCTATAGGAACAACGGATAGTCAAGAAGGGCATACACAGAGGACAATAACTGAATTACATCTCCCCACTTCCTCTGCCTTTGAGACTCTTCCCACCCACCCAAAAGACAATCAGCTTCACAATATAGATTTTTAAAAGTTACATGTATATTTAAACATTCATATTATCAAAGTACGGTCATGATTAAATAATTTGAAAAAAGGGGAAATGGTAATGATATAACATGCTGTTAAATACTGTTTATTTTGTAACAAGGTACGTATTTAGCTGTGTCATCACACTAATTGAACTGTTTTATGGTAAAAGACCTAAAATATCAATAAATAAAATCTTTTTCCTAATAAAAGGTAGGTCATTCTATGCTGTGGATGCTGTGAATTAAACAGTGTAATCTCTTCTATAGTGACATTATTTTAACTATTCTTTCCCCACTGGTTATATCATTCCCATTCCCACCCCCCTTGGTCACCTGCTACAGTAATCCTACCAACATCTCAAAGTGGCCACAGCTATTATCATCCTTATGTGCCATTCTGAAAGAAGCACACAAAAACAGCTTCCATATAAGGGGGAGAGAGAATATGAAACTCAGGTCCAATGCACTTCTTTTAATGATTGTAAAGTACTATGGTGATGAGAGTTCTGTAAAATTCTCCACAGATACCAGGCTGTTGATTCCACCTTCCCCCCTCTTCACTGGATACATCTCTATTTTGCTGATACTCCTCGCCCCACAAGAGTGATCTCATTCTGATAGCCCCCTGCCATGCTCCACTACTGTCGGTGACTATTTTTCCTCCACACATACTCGGCCCAGTTACTCCCCACCAATATATACAACCAGCCCCCTCGCCCCATCTTCCTCTCTGTAACTGCTGCCAACTAGGGTGACCAGATGTCCCGATTTTATAAGGACAGTCCCGATTTTGAGGTCATTTTCTTATATAGGCTCCTATTACCCCCCACCCCCGTCCCGATTTTTCACACTTGCTGTCTGACCACCCTACTGCCAACCTAGCTGACCACCTCTCGCTTCTTTCTTCCTCCATGATTCTGACGGAAAGTGGCTGCATCTGATCTAAGATCACGGCAAGGCTGAGCCCTGTAATACCACCCCTGCTTCATCTCTCCCGTCCCCCATCTGCTATCACCCCTACAGCCCTGATCAGCTCTGCTCCCCCAGCGCCCGCCACTAGCCAGCTGCCTCCCCAGCGCCCGCCACTAGCCCGCCCAGTGCGCAGGCAGGCAGACTGCACCCCACGTTACCGGGCCTGGTCCCGGGTGGGTCAATGTACCTGCTAAGGCTCGTGCTAGGTGTCAATCCCCTCCGGCTTTACCGCCGCCTGCCTCCCGCGGTAACCGGCCCCGGCGGGGCACCGGGACACACGCGCCCCGCGGCAGGGATCGGGGCAGCGCGGGCCCCCGGGGAGCGCGGTCGGGAGGCGAACCGGTCTCCGGAGGCGGCGCGGCACCACGCCCCCGCGGCCAGCTCCGTGCCCCCGGGCTGGGCTGGGCTGGGCTGGGCTGGGGACCCCGCCCCGGTCCTGCCCGCTTCTCCCCACCCCGGAGCCCCCCGGCCAGCGGGAGAGGCGGCCCCCGGCCCCGCCCGCAGCGCGGCCCCCAGCCCGGCCCGGCCCGGCCCCGCGGGCTCGCCGCGCCCGGTCCCGCCGCCGCCGGCACCTGGATGTAGTTGGTCTCGCAGTACTCGGCCACCCGCTCCAGGTTGGTGTAGCTGTCGAACAGGGCCCGGCGCCCGCCCGGGATCTCCTCCTCCAGCAGCATCTGCAGCTCCGCCATCTTCACATCCTCGCCCCCGAGACCCGGCCGGGGGCCCAGAGAGAGAGAAACACCCACCCACCGCGGCGCGGCGCGGCGCAACAACCGGGCACCCCACCGCGCAGGCGCAGAACCCGCACCAGCCAGACCCCCCCACACACCCCTCGCCGGCGCCCCTCACGCGCACACACACTTCCGGTTCATCCCGGCATGGGGGTGGGGGGCTGAACGCCGGTAACCCCGTCCCCGCCGCGCGGGGAGCCCGGGGGGGGGGCAGTGCGCCTGGAGGGGCCGGGGTGAGAGCTGAGGGGCGGGGCGAGGGGGGGCTGGGGAGGCCTGAGGGGAGGCAAGGGGCTAGGAGGAGTGAGGGGAGGGAATTGAAGAGGGATGAAACAGGAGGCATGGTGAGAACAGAAGGAGACCATCTGGCTGTGCACGGCAGGGATTGTATTTTATGGGGACTAAGCAATGACTGACGGGATGGAGTTGGGGGCAGGGATGAAACCAAGGAAATTCTCTGTCCGCACTTGCATCCATCCCTTTGCTGCCTCTAAGAGCTTCATTTTCAAACCTAGCAGCCCCCAGAATTGTTTCCTTACACAGGGCTGTGCACCAAACAAGCATTTTGCACTTGCACATCTAGACCCCTGCTATACATGTGCATATGAGAGTTTGAGGCAAGTAAATGGGTACAATCATAGTATGTATCCATCCTTTCAGAGTTGAAAATTTGACCTTTGAAGTTCAAGAAGTTTCCAACACCTTCGTTCTCTGTTTCTCTTTAGTTTCCATCACAAATTCATAATAAATCAAGTCCAGTTCCCTGGAAATCTAGGATATAATCCTTGAATACAGGATGCTGTGTAAAAACAATTAACTGATACTACAATTAAACTAAAGGCCATCATTGACTAAACATATTGTGACAGTTTTCAGAGTGGTAGCTGTGTTAGTCTGTGTCAGCAAAAACTAACAAACCTTCCTCCAACTCTACAAAAAGAAGGATTCTGCGTGGACTCCTCCTGAAGGTCGAAACAACTGACTGGACTTCTACATAGAGTGCTTCTGCCGATGTGCACTGGCTGAAATTGTGGTTCATTAGTCTCAAAGGTGCCACAAGGACTCCTTGTTGGTTTTTTTAATATATTGTGACTATACTCCATTTACCTCAGTCTAACACATGTTGAAGATTCCCCTATGAATTTCACAAATAAACCATTGGACCCAGTATAATCTGTGTACTTCATGCCCACCCTTTCTGTATATTTTGCTGCCCATCTGCTGAAGATAGATGCCCGATGATCACAAAATTACACCCAAAAAGGAAACACATATAAACAATATATTTAAGACAATATAAAAAGTATATTAAAATCACAGTGTATTATACACTGACATTGAAAAGTATATATCACAGAGCTTGTCGTAAAAAATTCTAGGAAAAGTACTAGATATTATTGTACAGTGATGATACCCAGTAATTTCAGAGTTATGGGAATTATTTCAAAAAGCCAATGTCAAGCACTTTGTTCAACCACATTTTATTAATGTACTTAAGAATGGAGTCAGTGTGACTACTCCCAGGCTTAAAATTATGGACATGCTTAAGTATTTTGCTGAATCAGGGCTTAATTTTTTTCCCCTCAGGTTTGTGACTTAAGTTCTCTGAAGATAGTGTTTTCTTTACTAACAATTTTGACCTACATTTCCATTTTGTGAACTTTTGACTTTGTGCTGCTGTCTTTCTAAATTATGTAATTGCAGCATGTCAGTGTCAAGCTAGCAGCACATTTCTGAAACAGAAGTCCAATCCTGCACCTATTCATCTCAACAGGACTTTTGTAATCGACTACAATGTGCACCAGGATCAGGTTCTTGTGCTTTTTGTGTAACTACTCCTCAGTTCTAATTAGAAGAAGAATAAAATGTTTCTTTTGTATGGATCCCACTTAAAAAGCAGCTATTGTACAGGGAGAGTGAAAGGGTAAATTCTGAGCCGCAAACCAGTATGCTTTTCAAAATCAAAAGAGAACATTTATAATCCAGAGGGCTCTCTTGGCTTTGCCACTGATTTACTGTGTGATCTCAGGCAAGTCACTTAAAATCTATACAATTAAAATGATAATACCCATCCCACGTGAATGTTGAATGATTTAATTCCTGAACATTTCCCTTTAATCTGCACAGAAAGTCCCTTTTCTGTGCACAGAACTCAGCCTCCCATACACAAAGCTAAGTCAGCCACCACTGGAGAAGCATTTCAGCTTTCCCAGGAGAGCTCTTTTCAGGGCTGGGTATCTGAACAGTGGGAGAGGGTAATCTGACATGCATCACCCTCCCATGAGCCCCACAGAGCTTCTCCCACAAATATAATACAGACCCAGGCAGTATTACATTTCTATTCTTACAGTTTCCATGGTGCAATGGATTCTGAGGTAGCCACCAGCTAGAGAAGCCTCAATACTGCAGTCCTATTGGAGCTCCACAGCCATGGCACTGTGGAAGGGAATATTGCCGAGGATTTAGAGCTGGCACAAGGACCTCCACCTAGATGGGCCTGGCCTCCAATTGATTTCCTAGAATATATGTGGATTCTAAAGAATCTGCAGGATTTATGAGCCAGACCTACAGCATTTGGGCAAGCCCCATCCTGCTCCTTCTCTCAAGAGAATAATTGGGAAGAAATCACTGCAAGGAAAAACTCCTGGAGACATCTACTTCTTAGCCCTGCTCCCAGGTTTTCCCATGGGAGGAGTGATTGGATGTAATGTTTGTTAAAGTGATTTAAAACCCTCACAGGCAAAGCGTTATTCTAACATTTTTAATGCAGTTTAAATGTTGCAACTTAAAACTTCTTGGTATTGTGTGTTAATATTTCTACAAGCAGTTAAGGTTCCATGAGACCAATTCATATTTCATAGCTGTAACCAGTTTAACTCCATATAGACATGTGAAAACAATGAAATATCCTATCATACATATTCTACAACTACATGCATTGAAGATTTCAATTCTGTACAATCTCAGTATTGCCAATCCCAGAAGTTCAAAGATCATCAGTCACCCCCAAAAAAACCTCAATTCTTTTTAAGATACAATCATGTTTTTTAGTCTGTCTTCTGATTTGTGAACACTCCTGGCCCACACCCACTGTTGCATGTAAATTTCGCAGTGTTGCCAACCTTGACAAATGTATAGGAGGAGGTTTTGACCCCTGCTGCAGGAGCTCTGGCTAGAAGACCCAGCTGAGTTCACATTACAAAAATGGTGTATGAAGTACTGCCTGCTGATGTGGAGCTTCCAGTGTCTCCCAACCTGCCCCCCCCCCTTCCAACATACTAATTAATTCTATGTCCCAGCTCCGCATCTGCCAATTCCTCAGCCCCGTATCAATTAATTATGCATCCACTTAGCTCACATCAATTTTGTGCCCTCTCAGCCTCACATTAATTTATATTGTGACTACACTACTGTCTCAGACCCACATCAACTCTGCCCCCCACCCCTGTACTACATCTGCCTTTGCCCCCTGGCCTGCCTCTGCAGCTCCAGGTGTTCTTCACACACACTCCAGGCCTAGGATGAAGTTCCAGAGGCTCTTGGCACGTGCCCTCAGCCAACAGGGGGTCGGGAACTTCAGGACTCTTCACTCATTCTCTTCTTTGGCACCAGACAGTCAGAACCCATTCCACATATAATCCCTACATTATCTGTTTGCAAGATGAGGATGTTGCCGAGACCTGCAAGGAAGGTTTTCCAAAGATGCTGATAAGAGTTTTGGTTTGGATTAGGTAGCAACAGATTTTGGTGAGAGGGAGTTTGTAATCATAGAAATGTAGGACCGGAAGGGCTCTCGATACATCCCTGCTAAACCCAGGGTTGTGAGTTCAATCCTTGAGGAGGCCACTTAGGGAGGTGGGGCAAAAATTGGTCCTGCTAGTGAAGGCAGGGGGCTGGACTCGATGACCTTTCAAGGTCCCTTCCAGTTCTAGGAGATTGGTATATCTCTATCATCTAGTCCAGTCCCTTGCACTGAGGCAGGACTAAGTCTTATCTAGACTAGTGTTTCTCAATGACCGGTCCATGGCGCAGCGCCAGTCCTTGAGATTTCCCTAACACAGTTTAAGAAGGCAGCAACCCAGCCTCTGCTATCAAAAAGGTTGAGAAACACTGATCGAGACCATCCCTGACAGGTGTCTGTCTAACCTTTTCTTCAAAACCTCCAATGACAGAGATTCCACAACCTCCCTAGGTAATTTGTTCCAGTGCTTAAGTATCCTCACAATTAGGAAGTTTTCCTAATATCTAACTTAAATCACCATTGCTGCTATTTAAGCCCATTACTTTGTGTCCTGTCCTCAGGAGTTAAGGAGAACAATTTATCACCCTCCTCTTCATAACAACCTTTTACATACCTGAAGACTATTACCATGTCCCCCATCAGTCTTCACTTCTCCAGACTGAACAAACCAATTTTTTCCAGTCTTTCTCCAAACGTCATGTTTTCTAGACCTTTAACCATTTTTGTTGCTTTCCTCTGGACTTTTTCCAGTTTGTCCACATTTTTCTCAAAGTGTGGTGCCTAGAACTGGATGCAGTACTGCAGTTCAGGCCTTATCAGTGCTGAGTAAAGTGGAAGAAGTACTTCTCTTGTCTTCCTTACAACATAAGCTAATACATCCCAGACTGGTGTTTACTTTTTTTGCAGCAGTATTACATTGTTGGCTCATAGGTAGTTTGAAATCCCCTATAGCCCCCAGAGCCTTTTCTGCAGTACTGTTTCCTAGGCAATCATTTCCCATTTTGCATTTGTGAAATCCATTATTCATTCCTAAGTGTAGTACTTTTCATTTGTCCTACTGACTATCATCGTATTTGTTTCAGATCATTTTGATCATTTTGAATTCTAATCCTGTCCTCCAAAGTACTTGCAACCTAAATTCCCTGTAAGCTGCGTGGCCGAACAGCAGTCTATTTAGCACCACACAGGCTCTCAGGGAACCCACCCGGGACCGCCTGGCCTGGCCCCCACCTAGCCTGGCCCCCAATCTGCCATGGCCAGGGTGTCCCTTTGCCAGCCCCAACTCTGCTGCAGCCCGGACTGGACCCAGGCGCAGCCGGAGTGGCCCAGCCAGAGCGGCGCAGACCCAGGCACAGCCAGAGCGGTCCAGCCCGGATGCCCCTCCCCTGGCCCAAACCCAGCCCTGGCCTGGACCTGCTTGGACCGGGGAGGGGTGCCTATCCTGCAGCCCCAGCCCAGGAGCTGCTGCTGCAGGGAGAGGCACCTCTCCCCGCCCAGTCCAGGTGCTGCTGTGGGGAGAGAGAGCTGGTGGGAGTCCTCTCACCGCACCTCCATACTGCGGCACATAACAAAATTCCTTCTGCACATGAGTGGGAAAAATGAAAGGGAACACTGGAACCTCCCCCAGCTTGGTAGTGTCAGCAAACTTTATAAGTGTACACGCTAGGTCAGGGCTTCCCAACCTTTTTCTTTCTCAGGCTCCCCAACACGCTATAAAAACTCCATGGCTCACCTGTGCCACAACAACTGTTTTTCTGCATATAAAAGTCAGGGCTGGCATTAGGGGGTAGCAAGCAAGACAATGGCCTGGGGCCCCTGCGAAGCTAAGTTGCTCAGGCTTTGGCTTCAGCCCAGGGTGGCAGGGCTCTGGGCCTCAGGCTTGAACCCCATGCAGTAGGACTTCAGCTTTTTGCCATGGGCCCCAGTGAATCTAACACTGGCCATGCTTGGTGAACCCCTTGGAACCTGCTAGCAGCCCCCCAGGGGGTCCCAGACCCCTGGTTGAGAACCACTGCTCTAGGCCATTATCTAAATCATTTATGAAGATATTGAATTGAACCAGATCCCTGAAGGACTGTGCTCAATATGCCCTTCCCGCTTGACTGTGAACCATTGATAACTACTCTCTGAGTACAATTTTCCACCTTCTAGTAGGTTTGCAAGGCTATGTTTCTCTGGTTTAAAAAGGTCATGTGAGAATGCCAAAAGCCTTACTAACATCATGAAATAGCATGCCATCTACTGTTTCTCTCATTCACAAGGCTTGTTACCCTGTCAGAGAAGACTATAGGCTGTTTTGACATGATTGGTTCTTGACAAATCCAGGTTGACTGTTCCTTATCACTTATTATCTTCTAGGTGTTTACAAACTGATTGTTTGTTTGCTCTATTATCATTCTGGGTACCAAAGTTAAGCATACTGCTCTCTAATTCCCTGGGTTGTCATTCCCCTTTTTATAGATAGCCACTATATTTGCCTTTTTCCAGTCTTCTCCTGTCCTCCACAAATTGTCAGAGATAATCACTAATGGCCCAAAGATTTCATCTTCCCTCTAATGTCTTGAAAGTCATTATATGCACACAGTTAAAATCTGCTTGGGCCCCTTTGCTCTCAGCTCTTGGACTGATCTTGCCAGACCAATAGCCAGGCTTTCTCATGGGAGAATTTGCATCTGAAGATCCTGTTCCTGGTCTGCCAGAGGGTATGTATAATGATTTTTAGGGTACAATGTAAAAATCTTATCTTAGGTACACACACAAGCCTGAGCACCATGGTATCTAAGCTCAACTGTTTGCATAGGCTTATAGTTAGTTCTTTACCATCACAGCAAGGCAGGGTGGAATTTTGCCATGCCAAGGCGAGGGTGGTAGTCCAACGTAAAACCAGAGAACTCAAGACAAATGGTGGACTGAGAAAGTGCAAGAACTCCAACAACTCGTGGACATCCACAATACATGTGGTTTCTTTAGTGCCACCAAGGCTGTTTATGGGCCATTTGCCATGGTATGAATCCTCTTCGCTCGCAGGATCAGGGGCGGCTCTAGCTTTTTTGCTGCCCCAAGCATGGCAGTCAGGCAGCCTTCGGCGGCTTGCCTACGGGAGGTCCCCAGTCCCACAGCTTCGGCGTACCCGCCGCCAAATTGCCACTGAATCTGCGGGACCGGCGGACCTCCCGCAGGCAAGCCGCCGAAGGCTGCCTGACTGCCACCCTTGCAGGGACCGGCAGGGCACCCCCCGAGGCTTGCTGCCCCAGGCATGTGCTTGGAGCGCTGGTGCCTGGAGCCGCCACTGCTAAGGATGGAACCACACTTCTGAAGGACAACAAAGCCATCAATTCTCACTGGAAAGAACATTTGGAAGCTCTCCTTAGCCACAATTCTATGGTTGCAGATGAAGACCTTGAACAAATTCCTCAATGACCATTTACAAATGAGCTTGGAGACCCTCCTAATTTGTATGAGGTACACAATGCCACAAAGCAGATGAAGAACAACAAGGCAGCAGGTCTAGCTGGGATCGCCACTGAAATCTTTAAAGATGGTGGACCAGAGCTAATTCGGCAGCTTTACCTGCTTATCCTTAAAATCTGGATAAAGGAGGAGATACCCAGTGAAATGAGGGATGCCCTGATTGTTACCCTCTTCAAGAAAGCAGATTGTGGAAATTATCTGGTATCTCCATCCTAGCCATTGCAGGCAAAGTTCTGGCGCAGATCCTTGCAACTTGCCTTCTGCTCCATCAGAAGAAATTTTACCGGAGTCATAGAGTGGTTTCCGACCATGTCGTGGAACTGCGGATATGAGCTTCACAGCACGGCAGCTGCAAGAAAAGTGTCAGGAGCAAAACCGAGCACTGTACATGGCTTGTGCTGATCTCACTAAAGCCTTTGATTCAGTGAATCGCCTTGCCCTCTGGACTGTACTCTCTAAGATTGGATGTCCTGATAAATACATCAATGTCCTAAAATTGCTTCATAATAACATGAAAGCAACTGTTCTGAGCAGCTCTGGCTCCCAGAGTGAACCTTTCAAAGTACAAACAGGAGTCAAACAGGGCTGTATCATCGCTGCAACCATGTTTGTGGTTTTTATCACTGTCATTCTTTACCTAGTTGCTGGGAAGTTTACAGCTGGCGTTGAAATCATTTACAGAATGGACGGAAAGCTGTTCAGGCTTAGCAGGCTGAAAGCCAAGAGTAAGATCGCCACATCATCTATTGTGGAACTTCAGTATGTTGATGACAACGTAATCTTTGCCCACTCTGAGAAAGATCTTCAAACTATCTTGAACGTGTTTGCCGATGCTTACGCATGTCTTGATCTCACTCTTAATATTAAGAAGACTAAAGTGCTCTATCAGTCCTCTCCAAATGAGGTATTACATGCCCCATCTATCAAAATCAATAGAGTGGCACTGTAGAATGTCGATCATTTCCTCTACCTTGGAAGTCATCTTTCATCCAAGGCAGATATTGATGCAGAAATTCAACATCGCCTGAGCTGTGGCAGTGTTGCTTTTTCTCATGTTGGCACAGGGTTTTTGAAGATCACAATATTCAAACAGACACCAAGCTTCTTGTTTATCAAGCCGTTATTCTTGACACTGTTGTATGGGTCCAAAACTTGGATAACCTCTAGACACCACTTGAAAGTCCTTGAGAGGCACCATCAACGCTGCCTTCGTAAGATTCTGAAGATCAAACGGGAAGACAGGCGCACCAATATTAGTGTCCTGGAAAAGGCAAAGACCACCAGTATTGAGGCAATGATCATCTGTCAGCAATTCCGCTGAACTGGTCATATTGTCTGGATGCCAGACCATTGCCTCCCAAAACAGGTCCTGTTCTCTCAGCTGAAAGAAGGGTACCGTAATGTGGGTGGACAACAGAAGCATTATAAGGACTTACTAAAAAAGTGTAATATTGACATTGACTCTTGGGAGACACTTGCCCAGATCGCTTAATGGAGTGAAGTCCTACATGATGGTCCCCTGCATTTTGAACTTGCTCACCAACAAGCTGAAGAGGACAAGAGGCGCAGAAGGAAGGAGAGACGGCTTCCAATCATGGTCAACAGCCTCCTGCTGAGCCTGAAAACATCTGCCCTCATTGTAATAGAACTTGTGGTTCAAGAATTGGCTGTATTAGCCACCTTAGGACCCATAACTCCCATGGAAGATGATCATACTCGGTAACAAGTGATCACCCATCATTATCACCATCACAGCAAGGAAGGGTGGTACACAATTTTATGGAGTCCCCTATGTGAATGACCCATATTTTTTGTTTTTAATTTAAATATGGAAAGCCCACACGTCACAGCAACGGTCACTCTCTAATCAACTATACAAATACATAAGATAACTTGTAATGGTGTCAGGGGGTACTCCCTCCCAGAGAGGCAGGCAATGAGAGAGACCCCCCAGTAGGTGTCGCAGAGACATGCTGCTGAGCGCTTCTGGGAGCGGCATGGGGTCAGGGCAGACAGGGAGCCCGCCTTAGTCCTGCTCCGCCACTGGACTTTTAGCAGCCGGAGATTGCGATCAACTGGCAGACGCTCCACAATCGACCAGACAAGATTATTAACTATGGAAAGATAGATTTTAAGTAATTACAAGTAATGAGGCATAAAAGTCAGAATGGGTTACAAAGTAATAAAAAGTAAACTGCAAACTAATATCTAATTTAACAAGCTAAGTGAATTTAAAGAAAAAAGTATTTTCTCACCACATTATCACAGCAGTCTGGCTGGATTTTTCAGCTAGGACCAGTCCAATGATGCTCCTTTAGTCTTCCAAATGTTGTTGATGCTATGAGTAGGAATGATGAGAGTGATGATTTGTGTCTTCTGTTCTCCCTTCTTATAGCATTTCTCTTCAAGAATCATCTCCAGCTGGGGTTCAGGTGACAGCCAGTCTGTTTGCCCAGATGTAAATTTCTCACTCACACCCTTCTTCCTGCCAAAGAATGGCTGCTTACCTAGGTGATTGTCCCCTTGATTATGTTGACTCCTGGCTGAAGTGCTGGCTAACCTTTTGCCTCTGAGGAACTGGTCTGTGCCTGCGTTTCTAAACTTGGAACATGTCTTAGCAATGTCATAAAGTATAAGCTTATAACTTTACATACAGTGTTGCTCCACAGATTTTATCAGGACAACAATGTTCAGTAGATTGAGTTTTCAAATGACACCTCACCAGGCGTATTTTGTATCAAATTTATCATCGTCTTGTAAAAGGGGTGAACATAAGGGTTGAAGCCAAGGAAGGTACTGCTGGGATGTGCCAAGTCTGGGCTCCTAATGCCAGTGCAGGGCACTGCCCAGAGAGTGCAGAGGGAGGTTTTGTGCAGTCCTGTGGACCCTCAGCACCCACATTCCCCATGGAAAGCCCCAGCATCCAGGCTGCAGACCCCCTCCCTGTTGCTTCCCCACTTGGCACAGGTGGCTTGGGGAAGAGCTGGGGACACTCCCAGACCACAATGTCAGGACTTGGGCAGGAACAGCATTTGAGGGAATCTTAGAGAAATAGTCTGGCTGAGGATGTGAACACAGAGCTGTCCTGTTGAATGTGCTATGCTACATTTATAAGTAATTGAACAGGGTTTGGTTGTGTTACACCAATGTAAATCCAGAGTAACTCCATTAGCCTAAATGAAATTGCTCCATAGTTACACAGTGAAACTGAGAGCAGAATTTGGCCTAACAGCTGCATTTTGGTTCTGCGATCTAATACCCATTGATGAATACTGTACATATTTATCAACAAATCAGATTAGAATGCAATCTGCTTTCATTCAAAACAAACAAATAAACATCCATTTCTCTTAATATTAGGTATTGTACTTTTTTTTAAAACATAACCTACATTTTGTCTCTTCTAATTGGAATTTCAAGTACACATAGACACGTTCCCATAGGAGACCGAAAGGATGCATTGCAGACAATGGTTCATATTTGAGTAATTTTAAAAACAAGGAAGTGAGGGGATGGAATTCATCCTTTCTGTAACTTGAATGAAGTCAGTGGATGAATGTGTCCCCATGACTCAATTCGGCAATGGGAGATTTTGGGTGCAAAAGGACTGAAGACAGTGGGGTGAAATTCTGGTCCCACTCAAGGCAGTGGGAGTTTTGCCACTCACTTCAACGGGGGCGAGATTTCACCCTGCATGTTTTGGGTGTGCAAGACACAGAAGCTAGTGAGCTGTAGGTGCACATTCTACCACAAAAAAATGAGCAGTAACATTTTGTTAAGGGTGCTAAGGGCAATTTAGAACAAGCCAAACCAATACATACATCACTAAAACATCAAAGACTTCTAGGGCAGTCATATGCAGTTACATAAATTATTCTGACGCCAGCCTTAACACACAAATCACACACACTACTACCCAAGCTCTCACTGACCACTACCACCCCAAACAACCTTAACACTGGCCCCATAGGTCTGTTATGATACGTCTATGTTGCAAACAAAAAAAGCCCTGCAGAAGCAAGTCTCGGGTGCAGGGGGATTCGCAGGGCTTTGCACTCTGAGGCTAAAAATAGCACTGGGGTTGTTTGGGCTTAGGCTGGAGCCCAGGCTCTGAAACTCAGTGAGGGGGGGTAGGGCTCAGACCCCAAATGTCTACACTGCTATTAGCCCCGTAGCACAAGCCCAAGTCAGTTGACTGAGACTCAGTGTCGTGAGGGGTTGTTGTTGTTTTTTTGCAGTCTAGACGTATCCTTAGTCTTTTATGGCCCCTTTAAATACTGTGTTTCAGAAGCGATCACTTTTGTTGCAATATGTTCAGGAACGTTGTATAAAATTTCCTTAATCAGAATGACCCTGATCAGTCCTCTAGACACAGTGCATTAACCAAACATTTCCTGCTCAAATTCCCCCGCACTAGCCTGGCAACACCTGCAGATCAGCTTCCTTTTCATGCACACAAGAAGGCACAGTGACAGCTTGCATCCCCCGTCAGTGTCATCCTACTCTGGCTGTGAAAGCACGAAAACACTTGAGTCATCAGGAACAAAAGCCTTGCTCTCGTCCTTCTGCTACAAAAGCTCAGATTTGACACTTTTTGATGACAGTTTAATTTTACATCTGTCTGTGTTGGCCTAGAGATTTACTGAAAGGTACCTGGTCAGCCAGTAAAACCAGTGTGTTTAGCCACCCAGGAAAATGTCATTCCTTCCCCTCACAGTGATTACTGTGCCAGACCAGAGCAGCCTTTGTCTGCATTGCAAGCCACTCCAGACCCAGCAGACGTTCTGGCTGGAAGGCTGACGGAATGGTTAAAGCATTAGTCTTGTACTCAAGAGATTTAGGATCAATGCCTAGGTCTGACCCAGCCTTCCTGTGTGACCTCAGCTAAGACACTGATCTCTCTGTGCCTCACTTCTCCATCTGTAAAATAGGGATAATATTCCCCCCACTCACTTTATCTGTCTCAGAGATCGGCAACCTTGGCATGAGGCTCGTCAGGGTAAGTACCCTGGCGGGCCGGGCCAGTTTGTTTACCTGCCGTGTCTTCAGGTTCGGCCGATCACGGCTCCCACTGGCCGCGGTTCAACGCTCCAGGCCAACTGGGGCTGCGGGAAGCGGCGCGGGCCGAGGGATGTGCTGGCCACCACTTCCCGCCGCCCCCATTGGCTTGGAGCAGCGAACCACGGCCAGTGGGAGCCGCAATCGGCCAAACCTGCAGACGCAGCAGGTAAACAAACCGACCTGGCCCGCCAGGGTGCTTAACCTGGTGAGACACGTGCCAAAGGTTGCCGATCCCTGATCTATCTTGTCTGTTTAGGGTGGTATTGTCAAAGGAGCCTACGGGAGTTAGGCAGCTAAATCCCTGAAGTTCAATGGGCATTGGGTAATTAATTCTTATAGGTTCCTTTGAAAACCCCAGCCTTAGGTGGACAGCTCTTTGGGACTGCCGCTTCCTAGGTGTTTGTACACCACCTAGCACAAAGGGGCCCTGCTCCTGGGTGGGACCTCTGGCGCTACTGGAATAAATCAATAATAAGTTTCTGTTCCCTGGCTCTCAATGTTCAACACACGCTCAGCCAAGGAATGCCTTTTCCCCTCTTGCTATATATTCTTCTGTAGCGTGAATTTGCTATATATAATATGACACCCTCTTTACCTTGGTTCACAGCTTCAAGTCCTGTGCATGGCTTCCCTGCTCTAGGAATTTCATTTTGCGAATAAATCACTGATCTCACATCACACCATAATCTGTGTGTGAAGTAAAAATATTGTAATTTCCTGTCCTTTCCAATCCATTCGGTGTTGCTGGAATGTGCGTATGCTGCAGCAGCTGTTTTCTATAGAGCAGCCACATCTGGCAGCCTCAGAAAAGTATGTTGCCGCAATAGGACTACAGCAACCAAGCGGTTAATAATTTTCGTTAATGTGCAGAGGCCTATAACTCAGTGCTAATCAATTTGTCTGCTTTAACTAATTCTGTTTTTGGTTCTGTTTGTTTCCCCTTTGAAGCCATCATATGCATACAATTTCAATACATCAGCAGACTTCCACATCAAAGCTGTATTTACTACCAGTTAACAATTCCCCTTGCACAGAGTTTGAGATGTGCATTTCCCCCCCCTCCCCCCCAGTGTTCATTAAATAAAAAGTTCCCTTGGAATTCGCAAGCTAATTATATTTGCTGACCTGTAGTAGGTGTAATCTCCAAGGCCTATCATTTATTTGTATAATAGTCTGGTTTTTGTCAGTACATATAGCTTTTTCAAACAAAACAATTCACTTAGGCACAGCCACTAGCTGCACTTCTTGAATCAGGAGAACAGCACCCATTTGTGTATCAACTATAATTTAGGCAAATGCTCAACTAGGATAAAGGATATTGTTTTGGGCATGGGTTGGTTATAGTCATTAAAGTGCCAGAAATTGAGAAGTATCACTTAGAAGAGGATAGCAGCAAACTTGCATTTGGTATGACACTGTTTTTCTTCCTTAACTGCCAATCTGATTTTTGTAAGTAGCTCTTTAAAAAATAGCAGAAAAGAGAAATTTTTAGCTTCTAAAATGGCTGGAAGCTCAGTGAATTTAGCAGCACTTATGATAAAACACCAGCAGTAGAACTCCACCTCCTCAAGAATCAGCAGTATTTCTCACTACCTTTATTATCTAAATGCCTGCCCACATGCGTAATAGAATGAGTCACATAAGCGAAAGACTTGGTAGAGTTTTATGAGGAGACCACGCTGTGAAAAACCCTATCTTATCACAGAATGAAGATTATAGCTGAGACAATAATTTCAATATCTGTGCAAAGGGGGAAAGAAATGTAAAAGCAAGCGGAATTTTCAACACAAAGGGGATTTAGAAAATGAGATTGTTGGGTTTGGTTTACTGTATTTGAGCACTGCAGCTGGAAAAGGCATAAAGGCTAATGCAGGATGTAGTTATTGCAGTATTTTTACCTCCTAGTATGAAAAATTCACCGTCAAGGGCCTGCTCCAGCCCATTATTGTCAGAGAGAGTTTTGCCATCAACTTCAGTATAAATAGAATTGGTCCCTAACCACTTAGCTGTGCTACAATAAAAACCTGAGATCTGATCTAGCAACCCTTTATATTTATTATTACTAATTATTTTGATGAAGGTGGGCGCAGATTTTTAAAAGATATGTAGGCATCTAGTTGGCTTTTCAGCAACACCTAAATCCCATTAGGCATCTATCTGAATATTTAGACACCTTTTAAATACCTTTAAAAATCTAGTCCACAATGCCTAGAAGTTCCAACAAAGTTTAAAGCCCCATTGTGCTAGGCTATGCAAATAGTTGTATTGAATTAATTGAAACTACATACAATAAATAACAATATACGTGAATAAAAGCTTGCAAGCTTAGGCCCACTCTAGAGGTAAATTGGAATGGTGAATTAGCAAGTGACGAATTTGCTTCTTTTTTACAAGTATGATCACTTCATATCAAGGCATAATCTCTTGCAAATTTAATGTGAAACTGTTCCACTGGCTGTCTGAAGGATTAAGTGATTCAAACATCCTCCTTCTAATAAAATGCTTTGCTCAATGTTGAATGTGGGACACCTGCATTCTCACCACTTGTGCTAGTTGACTTTCCAGGGCACACCATGGTCTATTCGTGCAGTCATCACTATCATCCTCAATGAACTAATGCTCCCAAGATGCCTTTTCATCTGTGAAAAGGTTTTTAGCTGTGATGGGTGAAAACAGGACAACAATCCTGCAAAGCATGAAAGAAAAGACAAATTTGCAAGCAGTTTTGCAACACTATGTGTAATTGCCCTCCTTTGCATGCAAGAAGGTGTTAGGCAGTAGGAAATCTGCCAGAAGGTTGCTTTGCCGGAATAGAAATCTTATTTGTGGAAAGCTTAGAACTACATAAGAATGCTAATAAATGCTGCAACAAGACAGCAGCTTCACACAAGATTGTGCAGAGGTAATCGAGTTACCACTGTCTGACGCACGTACTGTTTTGAAACTGTAGTACACAGGGTTCCATCACTAGCAACACAAGGATTGATTGATCTCTATCAATCAGCCTTTGACAACACTGGGTTCTGAAACGTACTGAGCAGGAAGTGACATTGCCGCTTTGCTGTTCCTTTGTTAGCCTAGAATTGCTGGCTTTGCAAGTGTCCCATCATAATACAGATTTCGGAGCTGGAGAGTCACTGTGCCGCATGAGAGCTGAAAGGCTTAAATTGTCTTCAAGGATTAGATGGACTAACAAAGATATATGTAATCAGTCACTTACATCTGAATAAACTGCACAAGCCAATTATTTAATGTGCCATTCCAGGAATTACAAATCCAGCGTCTGTCGTGCTTTTCAATATTAGTGGTGTGGCATGAGGCCACCACTAGGGCCGGCTCCAGGCACCAGCTTACCAAGCAGCTGCTTGGGGTGGCCACTCTGGTGAGGGGGCGGCACTTTCACGTATTCGGCGGAGGGTCCCTCACTCCCACTCGGAGCGAAGGACCTCCCGCTGAATTGCCGCAGATCGTGATTGCGGCTTTTTTTTCGGCTGCTTGGGGCAGCAAAATCCCTGGAGCCGGCCCTGACCACCACTGTGCCCTCTGGATCAGTTAAAAAAAAGTATCAGAGTCTGGCTTGAGCAGCCAACAACAAAGAGAATCACAGTGACTAGAAACTATGTCGTAGAGCTGCATCAAGTAGTATTTTGCCACTATATGCCATGACTGTTGCCTTTGTCACCAGTGAAGATAAAATAATAGGCCTTTATACATCATCTACATACAGAAATGGCCTCAGCCATCAGTGAAATGCTGCCGCCCAGGCAGCTGGCACACAGTCCCAGCACAGTGATATGGGAGTGGACATTCTGGCCACTGACACTAGGACCAGCTCTGGCACTTACCCCGCAAAAAAACGTGCCCGGGGTTTTTGGATGCTTTGACAGAGAGCTAACCTGGTCAGCGAAGTCGCAGCAGCATAGAGAAGGTTGTAGGGTTCAGGTTCTGTTGGGGGTGGGGTGGGGGGGATTATTGACACCTGGGTGGTAGTTACTGGGCTCAGTAACTGGGAGGTTGTATATATGGTTGGAAGGCACAGGAAGTAGAAGAGCACAGAGGGTGAGCTGGGGAAGGCTCTGCCTGGATCATGTTCCGTTTTGCCTGGGAACTGAAGAGTAAATGTACACGGGGTGAAAGGGGGAACAGCCTGGATGTTTGTGGTAGAAAGATGGCAAAAACAAGCAAGTCACCACTGCTCAATGGGTAGCTGAAGAGGTGCCCTGTTACCTACTCATGGAGCAAAGAGGACCATGGTTGCAGAAGTCTTGTCTAAAAGATCTACAGTGTATTTATGTTGGCAGGATGAAGGCTGCCTTACCAGCATCTGATCCTGTGTTTCCAAGGATTCCTGGCTTTTTAAGTATGATGCTCAATAGTCCCCCTTGCTGCAGTGGCTGAGTCATTATTGACTTGGAAGTGTCAGTTAAAAATACCTTTTTGTAGTCAGACTAGAAATTTGGCAGGAAAGGAGCCAGATCTCTCATCTCTGGGCTTCTCATAGCAGTGACCTGCTTGGATTCAACGGGGGGATAGAGCAGAGAATGCCAGTTGTGTAGGGCTATTAAGAAATTGATCTCTGCTAATGCTTGACTGATGCCAAGAGGGGATATGGTGCAATTAATGCTGCTGTCACCAGAGGAGCCTTTGCATTGACTGCAGCAGGATTTCACAGGAGGTGCTTATGACAGGGTTACCAGCCATCTGGTTTTCAACTGGAACGCCTGGTCGAAAAGGACCCTGGCAGCAGGGCCGTCCTTACCCACACACAAAGTATGCCGTTGCATAGGGCACCAGGAAATTTGGGGCACCAAATGCTGCTTCAGCCCCTGCTCCTGTTATACAGACAAAACTACACAGGATCTTTTCAGGGGGCAAGACAAAGATGCCACATTTATTATGATAATTTGATTTATGGCCAATAACTAATATTTTAATCCTTATACACACACATTATACCTAATACCTGTACACACACACACACACACACATATCCAGCAGATGTTCTGCAGCTGCTGCATCGTTACCAGTCCTGAAATAGCTTGAGTTCGTGGCTTGATTTTGCAGCTTGGGTTCGTAGCTTGTGGCGGCTAACTGGCCAGGAAAGCCAGGCACAAGGACGAGCTGGGTCTCTGTTGGGCATGCACAGATGCCCTTCCATGTTGGTAGCAGAATGTTACCTGCCAAAATCTTCCATCTCACCCATCCTTTTTGTAGGCTTTAGTTTGAATCCAGAGTCTATAGGTCTTGCTGTGTCACGCTGTCTCTGGGTGTGGTGATTGATCACCCGTCAATTGCAGGCGTGATTTTCAGCCTCCGACCTGGCTTTGATCTTCCTTCTATTGAACCTTTTCTTTTTAGGGTGGACTCACTCTCCTTACTTTGTTAGGGCTCTTGTCTGCATCTTCAGCCGGTGGGGTTTGAACTCTATTTCATCAAGACAAGCTGGGGCTGGAGGCTGATTCCATCATTCATACATACCTCAGTCACACATCTAAATGAAACTAATAAGAGTACAGCAGGATTTGCAAAAATGAAGGTTGGAGGAAGCTTTTACAAAATGGAGTGAGCATTTTAAAATGGGGTTTAAATTACAATATGGCAAACAGAAGCTACAATATAGACAAGTGTAGTGAATGGCAAACCGTGAACAGAAGTTACAATGTAGGCAAGTGTAATAAATGGTGAACAGAAGTTACAATACTGAAACAGTGCAAGTCTCAGTGATTTAAGCAGGAATTGGACTGCTAGTGAAATTTATAAAGGCAGCTGATTGAATAGCTATGGCTCTTAACAAGCATTTTCATTGTCAATTAGCCGGTTATTGGGGTAACCGGTTTTATGAATGAACATTGTTTCATTCATAAAACTTTACTTATGAAGTTACATTAATAAAGTGAACAATTAAAAACAATTTCATTCATCAGTTCTACACTCTGCCCCTTCCCCCTGACCACGCCCCACTCCCTGAGCTCTGCTGCAGGGCCAGGCCTGCACTCACCGGTAAGTAGAGCGACCCAGCCCCAGCCTGCTCCACTCCCCTGGCTCCCAGCTGCACTGCTGGCGAGTGCTGGGGGGGGCGGTTCCCCCCTCCCCCCAAGCCTGGGGAGCAAAGCAGGCTGGGGCCGGGTCACTCCACCTCCTGCAGGAAGTGGCCAGCCCCAACCCCCCTCAGAGGCCTGGGGCGAGCCCCCCCCCCAAGGGGAGGGGCTGCGTAGGGCACCAAAATAGCTAGGGACGGCCCTGCCTGGCCGCTCCGGTTAGCAGTGCCGACGGGGGCCGTTAAAAGTCTGACTGGCGCTGCAGTGGGGACCCAGGGCTAAGGTAGGCTCCCTGCCTGCCCTAGCTCCACGTGTTTCCTGGAAACAGCTGTTGGGTCCCTGCAGACCCTAGGCGTACGGGGGGAGGGGGCAGGGAGGCTCTTTGTGCTGTCCCTGCCCACAGTGCTGGCTCTGCGGCTCCCATTCGCCAGGAACTGCGACCAATGGGAGCGGTGGGGGCAGTGCCTGCAGGCGTCAGGGCAGCATGTGGAGCCTCCCTGGCCACCCACGAGCCTAGGGGCTGCAGGGACTTGGTGTCCGTTTCCTGGGAGCCGCAGTAAGTGCTGCTGGGACCTTGCACTCCGAACCCCATCCCAACCCCCTGCCTCAGCCCAGAGTCCCCTCCTGCACCCAAACTCCCTCCCTGAGCCTGCACCCCCCAACACCCCACCCCCAGCTCTGACCCTCCTCCTTCACCCCAAACCCTCATCCCTGGCCCCATCCCAGAGCCCGCACCCCCAGCTGGAGCCCTCACCCCCCTCCTGCTCTTGAACCTCCTGCCCCAGCCTGGTGAAAGTGAGTGGGGGTGGGGGAGAGCGAGTGATGGAGGACGGGGGGGATGGAGCGAATGGGGGTGGGTCCTTGGGGAAGGGGGCGGGGCAGGGATGGTCGGTTTTGTGCCATTAGAAAGTTGGCAACCCTAGCTTATAGATTCCAATACCAGACAAGATCAGTATGATCAGCTATAGGCCACTGAACTTCCCCAAACTAATGCCTCAAGCATATCTTTTAGCAAAACAGCCAACTGTGATTTAAAAATTGTCAGTGATGGAGACTGAACCTTGGTAAATTGTTCCAATGGCTAATTACCCTCACTGTCAAAAATGTACATCTTATTTCAGTCTGAATTTGTCTAGCCTCAACTTCCAGCCATTGGATCATGATGCTGTAACCCACACTCAGGATTCTGACTAGGGCCAACGTTTTGTCTGTCTCGTCGTTCTTTGCTTTTTTGAATCTTAAATCTTAGTTTCTCTTGGCCAACTTCTATTTTCAGTTACATTAGTGGAGATGCTATATCACTTGGTATCTAAGCACTGACTATAATCAGAATTCAGGTTTCAGTGGTACCATGTTAGTCTGTATCAGCAAAAAAAAACATTTCGTTGGAACACAGCAAAATTTGTCCATGTGGCTTTTTAATGGCAAGCGCTGGCCCTTGCTAAACAACCTCCTCCGCCAGGGAGATGATCATATGCTGTTGTCAGGCATTTGGCCAAGGGACTAGGACAACGATGGATACTTCTGTCCTGGAGGAAACACAATTTTTCTTTGACAGTGTTAACATCAGGCTGATAGCACATTATTTATCTTGGGGGGCTGGCTCTCCAGGAAAAAAATGCCCTGAAAAGTAGGAAAATGCCTTTTTTTTGTTTAAATCCCAAAACCTTTCAGGGAGATGCAAATGTGCTTTGAATGCCAAAATTCGCAGAGATTTAAAAATATAGATCTTGAGGCAACATTGCCATGACAACTCTTATCTTCTCCCCCTCCCCGTTCATATATGGAGCATTTTATGTGTCTTTTCCTGGTGGTTCCTTTTACCCTCCCCCCATCCCCAAAATCCTGGCACTTCAGCACAAGACATGTCATGTAGCATCTGCCTAACTGAAAAGTGATCACTGAGAACCCTAAAAGAGACAGCTGCCAACGTGGTGCCCATCTCTGAGCTCCAGGGAAACACCTTGCATTCCATTGAATGGCCCTAGCTCAGACCAAATGCAGTTCTTGCTGACCTCCTAGTATAGTTGCAGCGGTATTGCTTTCTGGTGGCTGAAGGCTTAACCACTAACAATAGAGATTTGCCTTTAACTCAAGCATTAAAAGTTGCTGCTTTAAGTTTCAGACCAGACCACCCCATCTAGGAGGGAGAAAGGGGTAGAGCCCTGCTCCCCAAACTGCTTTCACAGATGTGATCCTAGTTGGCTTCCTTTGCACCAGCTCCATCTATAGAGCTGGATACAGAACGGATCCAAATATCCAGTGTACTTCTAGTGCACTAATCAGATGCTGGTATCTATACACCAGCATCTAACTCCAGGTAGTTCTTTCTGCAGTAATGATAAAAGCCTTGAAAAGAGCCAAGTAGGGTCACAGTCAAAGGTGAGATTCTAGTTACTGCCTAATGGCAGAGCATATTTTTCTATATTATCTCAGACATTTCAGTGTAGTGATAGTTGACCTTTAAAATGGGCAGTTCTGAAGTGCCCATGAAAGTATTATCCAGGAGATTTTCCAGTTTGCATGGACAACCACTGGGGTTCAATGTATTCAACACAGCATAAATGGGGAGTCTAGGCCTGTCAAGGTGTTTTAATGGAGAAGTCCTAGAGTGGCCAAAGACTTTCCAGAGAGCACGAGTCAGCTGGCCCTGAAAGTTATTTCCATTGCAGGATGCAAAGTGAAATATGCAGCACTCAGCCCAGGGATGGATGCCACAAATACTGTCAGGCATCTCTCAAATGTCAGGCAATAGGCTATGCATATCACTATTACTAGGCAACTGGTTTATATGCTGGGGAATAGTGACTATGAGCGAATGCCATTTAATGGCTAGTTGGAGGCCTGGCTGAAATAAGATGGTTGTCCTAGTTGATAAGTGCCTGTATCACAAAACTACCACCATAATAGCACTTCTTATCCCCCTTTGTAGTCTCTGCTAAAGCCAATGGCCATGATGCTGCAATATGAATAAAAGGGCAGCCCTCTGCACCCACTCAGTGCCTCCAGAACTTGCTTGGGTCTCATTGCAGGAACCTAGATAGGCCTGGAGACAGATTTACTGCTCAGCCCTACACGTCTGTCTTCTGTGATAAAATACCTTGGATAACAGAAAATAACCTGTTTAAGGTTTTTGAACCATCCTATAGGATTTAAGAGAATTATAGTTTTGCTACAGAATACAGTAGAACCTCAGTTACAAACTGACCAGGCACACGCACCTCATTTGGAAGTCTGCAATAAGGCAGCAGCAGAGCTAAAAACAAACCAACCAAACCAAACCCAAATATAGCACAGTACAGTGTTAAATGTAAACTACTAGAAAAATAAAGGGAAAGTACCATTTTTCTTCTGCACAGTAAAGTTTCAAAGCTGAATTAAGTCAATGTTCAACTGTAAACATTTGAAAGACCAACCATGTTTTGTTTAGAGTTCTGAACATTTCAGCGTTATGAACAACTTCCATTCCCGAGTGCTCGTAACTCTGAGGTTCTACTGTAGAAGTTTATAGGACAGTTTAAAAAAAGCCTATAGAGGCAATTTCTCTACCACCCTATTGGTTTTGTTTCTATGGGACTTTTCCACAAGGGCTGTACTGCTGCTGCATATGTTGACCCTGTTCTTGACTAGAGGGGCTTTCTGTCTGAATGCTTTGACAAAGGCGCTAAAATGGCAAACCTAAACATTCACTTAACACCCCCCCCAGCCAACCAACCCCACACACATTGGAGAAAAAACAGTTGCCTACTGGAAATGACAAAAAAATGTATTTTTGAGCTTTTAATATGAAAAATGTACTATGTGTTGGTAAGGGAGCAGATAGCAAGGACCCTTGAACTGCTGCCTGTAAAATAAGGCATTTTGTTAAGAAAGAAAAAAGTGCAGCTGGGCTGATGACTCATGAACTGAATCTTAAGACTCATCCAATTTGCAATGACACATATTAAGCAATGAAGAATGGTTGCTTACAGTGTTAAGCAAATCATTCAGTCACACCTTTAATGTCACTCAAAGAAGTGTAATAACATTAATGTACCCATGCTAGAAACTTGTATTCTGGGCATTTATCACTTTACTTCCTCCCATTTCTATCAGCACTTGGCACAGTTTCTAGCTGATATGGGCAGTGAATTATATGGGCACTGACCACTACAGCTAATACAAGCTATTCCTCAGATGTTAGCTTCCTCCACCAGACTGCGCCAGATTCTTCTCCCACTTACTGATTTTTACACCAGTGTATTGTTTGCATTCCAGGAACCCTAACTGTGCACAGTGCAGATATAGATAAGTTTGCAGCTGCTGTGGAGTTATTCCCAATTTACACCAGTATAAGAGGTGAATAAGCATTGTGTGTACCTGACACTTTAATGGACATCACAAGAATACATCTTATCCCAATTCAGGGAACTCCGAACAGAACTAACAGAAGGTTGATACTTTTGGACAATTACTTTTGAAAGAGCTTCCTAGTGTCTAAATCATCATTCCCATTGTGTGACAATCAGAAAGCGAATGATGGCCTTAAGTATACTACAAAGTCAGCTATTCTCAGATAAGTTCTTAACAGATACAGTGTTATTCTGCCACTCCGAGAATAAATTATCCTCCATTTTGGCTCCCCTACAAACCAGGGATATTTTAAAATAAAATTGTGTATACTTATTTTTTCCAAAGAGAGTTTTGGAAATATCTGCAACCTTTCGGAAAATTGAGTTTTACATAAGCAGTGAAGCAAGGCTTAGGGTGCATTGCTATCTGGGACAGGCCCAACCTTCAGTTACATGGAGGTCAGATTAATGGAGCTTTTGTGTAATTCATTATGAAATAAACATCAGTGAGGTGCAAGGGGCTGAAGCACACAGTGATAGTTCTTTTTCTGCCAAGAAAACAAAGATAGTAAAATCTCTCTTTTCCTCCCACTACTATCATTCTGAAGTTTTGAATCTCATCAGCTCCACAAAAGCAGAGCAGATGTTCTGAACCCAAAGGCAGGATTTTCTGTTTCAACTGAAGGTGGCGTCAGATGTTAATCCAATCAGAGCCACTAGGACACTGTTTAGGCTGGCAGTGAGCAACAATAAAGAAACAAAAAGACACTTCTAGAAGAGCAGTGTTTCCCAACCTGGAGGTGCCAGAGAAAAGGAGTAGGTGAAGAAAGCTGCAGCTGCCCAGATCTATCTTCCCCACCTGAAACATGCTGACCCTTCTGCAGATAAGGTAGAAGGTAGCTCCTTGGAAGCTTCTCCCCTTCTGCTGTGGCTCTTAAAATGGCTGGTTGCAAGAGCAGCTCACATGTTGGTGGCTGCAGGCTGAAGTAGCAGCCTTACAGCCCAAGCTTCTCTACTCCACCCCCAGATGAGCACGGCCAGCACCGTGTTGAGAGAGGGAATGGGGATCAGAGTCATCAGAAGTAGGTTTAGGGGGAGGGAGAGCAGTGGGAAGGGGGTGAGGAAAACACGTATAAAAGGAAAAAGGAACAAGGAAGAGTGAGAAAATGGACAGAATAAAGGAGAGAGGACAGCAAATGTGTCAAGATTTAGGGCAAGGGGGACATGAGGGCACCAGCCTGTCTATCCCATCCCAACATGAGGACAGGGGACTGGACTCGACCTCTCGAGGTCCCTTCCAGTCCTAGAATCTATGAACATGCTAAAAAAAAAGCGAGGTTGGGAACCACTGTATTAGGGCAATGAGAGGGAGAGTGCACAAACAGGCTGTACTTGGTGCTAATTTGGCTAACAATGGTTGGGAAGAGGACTCTTTTTACTTGTAAATCAGAATGTTAACCCAAAGGCTTATAAAATCAGCCCTCTCCACTTCCCCCAGTTGCTCTGCCAGCCTTGCAGTGACCTGATGCTGTGCGATGAATGATGTTCAGCAATCATTCCTGATGCTGATTAAATCAGATTCTGGTCTCAAAATCTGCTGGCTGCAGAATCCCTGCCTGGTTCTTTTTAAAACTGCCACTGCCGTTTTAGCAGGAATTGGACAACCATTTCCCTCCCCAGCCCTACGTGACCAGCCAAGGCTACCCCTCCCCACCAGCACAGTGCAGTGGACTCCCTCACAATCAGGGAAACTAGGACTCAGGTGATGCCTCCTGGCTTCCCCTCACCTCACCCTATGGCCTTGAGGAGAAACTGGAGAGGAACCAAGCAGAGACCCCAACCAGCTGGAGCTGCTGGGCTGAAGCATCCAAGCAGGGGCCTGGGCCAGTCAGAGAACTTCCTACAGTTTTGACGGGACTGTCTCTGCCCTGCACTGATTGGCTATTTGCTCCAACTCTTAATCTCCCTATTCTCCCTAGTTGCTTCACTTCACACCTGCCCCTTTCCCTCTTCTCCCCTGCCCCCAACACTCCTCTTTTCTCCAGCATCCCCTCACCCCTCCCTTTTCTTTCCATGTAGTTTATCCTAACTAAAAGCCTCTAAAAAAGGCTTTTACGAAACTAATATGCTATTTGCTGCCATCACACTCTGCTGGGGTGTTCTACCCCTTCCCCCACCTGTGGGCATCTTGCCTATTGAGACTGTAAGCTCTATGGGGCAGGGACCAGCAGAAGACTGTGTGTATACAGTGCCTAGCACAATGGGGCCCCATTCTTGGCTGGTCCTTAAGCGCTATTCTGATAAACATGATTAATAACAGTCAGTTCTATTAAAAATCTCTCCATGCCAGCAGGCGTACACAGCTAGGGATCCAGTAGCTGTAATTCCCATCTCATTTTCTAGCACCCCTGCGCCCCATCTTATCAAGATTGCAGTGATACAGATACAGCTAGAGCTCACAGGGAAGGCACATACTAGTTAGAACAAAAATATACAGGGCTCTCAATCTTCATGCCTCCTGAGCCTTATCAGTAGCTGGGGTCAGGAAGAAATTTCCACCTAGTACAGCCTTGCATTAGAGCAGAGGTGGGCAAACTATGGCCTGGGGCCACATCTGGCTCTCTAGATGTTTTAATCCAGCCCTCGAGCTCCCACCGGGAAATGGGATCTGGGGCTTGCCCCACTCCAGCCAGGGAGCGTGGTCGGGGTCTTGCCCCACTCCACACAGCTCCCAGAAGCAGCAGCACACACCCCCTCTGGCTCCTACGCAAAGGGGCAGCCAGGGGGCTCCGCACGCTGCCCCCATCCCAAACAGTGGGGTGCCTTTGCACAGGGGCAGCGCCTCCGCATAGGAGCTGGAGTAGGGACATGCTGCTGTTTCTGGGAGCTGCTTGAGATAAGTGCCCTCCAAGCCCCTCCCATGCCCCAACCCCCTGCCCCATCCCTGATCCCCCTCCCGCCCTCCTAACCCCTGGGTCCCAGCCTGAAGCACCCTCCTGCACCCCTAACTCCTCATTCCCACCCCCCACCGCCGGAGCCCTCATGCCCTCCTGCACCCCAGCCCCCAAATTTGTGAGCATTCATGGCCCGCCATACAATTTTCATACCCAGATGTGGCCCTCATGCCAAAAAGTTTGCCCTGCATTAGAGGGCTTTATGGTTTCCTCTGAGGCATCCAGTTTTAGCTACTGTCATACAAATAATGGGCTAGCTGGAGTACTGGCTTACTCCAATACTGCAGCTCTTATGAGTAAACTTTAAGATTATGTTGCTTCCTTGAATACAAAATGGCTAGAGGTCAAAATAAATGTATCCAAAAGGCATAAGGGATTAAATCTACTTTAATATGACAATTTTTTTGAGTTATAAAAAATACCAAGAGGCTGCTGGGTTAAGAACATGGAAGGTAATGAAACGGTGATGTTAAACCCTCGACCAGTTCAGCATGATGCAGGAGGGTTCCTTTCTGAGGCTGGCTCTCTCTCACTCCTGGCTTTGTTCACTCAGCTTCTCTTGGATACAGTTATCCATGCTTCTTCCTTTGGCGAGGTTACCAGCTCATATTTGGTCTCCATGACCTGCCCTTTCACGGGATGCAGGTATAATTTCCTTACCAACATACTCAGCAGCACTGTAGCCACCATATAGGCAAACCTAGGGGGAAAGAATTATAAAAGACAATAATGAGATGAATTCTTCTGCCAGGGCTGGTGTTCAATACTTGACAAGTTGAAGAGGAACAAGCTGTTCCTTCCTATCCCTGCATCCACACATACACAACTGTTTCTTTATCTCACCTCAACTCCGGGCACTCCTGACTTCCCGAAAAGCCCAGTAGGGAAAAGTTTTTCATAGCGGATTCATCATTGAATCTGTCTGGATCAAATCTGTAAGACAAAACAGGGACTGATTCCTTCCTGGCTATGCATGCGTGTGTGCACATCTGTACGCATAAGGGGCAGAGACTAATGAAATCCTAAAACTCGGGAACCCACTACTTTGCTATCAGCATCAATCGAATGCCTTCTCCCTCCTACATCATGCAGGTTGCGAAGAGCACATGCAATCTAATCTCTCTCTCCTTTCCTTCTCCACTGCTTACATGAACACTTCCAATTCTTCTTGCCCCTCACCCTCCACTTCAAGCAGCTGGCATGTGTGTGGGGGAAGCTGATGATTCATTAGGATGAGAAGAACTTGTTTAAGCATTTGGTTGATGAAAGCTTTAAGGGAACTACTGGTTTAATTAAAATGAAATTCCCATAATCAAGAAACCGACAGGAGACTAAAAAAATGCCAGGCAGCTTAAAACACGAGCTATGATATTATAGAAAATATGCAATTAGATGACTTTAAGGCAATTCTCTCTCACCGTGTATTAGATCCTTTCCATTACACTTCAAACCTCTGGCTCCCTGCCTGTACCTACGAACTACAGCTCTGATCCTACTCCAATTACAGTCAAAAGGAGCTTTCCCATTGACCTTCAGTGGCAGCAGGAATAGGCTCTACATTCGCACCCTAATTAAAAGTGGCAAATTACAGATGGTATAACAAGAAGGGAAACGCGGTCATTTAGAAAAACCTGTTGAAAGCAGATGTTCACCCACACTATATTAGGACTGGACTGTGGCTAAACTTGCTCAGGTGGGGAAAAGGAGGGCACACAAGAAACCCTCCTCCCCCAAGTCAGCCACAATCTCAGCCCTTGATCTACTGGCAGGCAGTGACTGGGTGTGTGTTGTGCTGACTGTGGGCCATGGCCCTGTTCTCCAGCTTCCTCTCCAGCCAGTGCCCCCTTGCCGAACTAAGGACAGTGCAGCTATCATTCTGATGTATGATCCCCTAGGAGGCATCAGCTAGCATGATGCTGATAGGGCAGAAGGTGTCTCCACCCTCCCTCTTCCCCTGAAGCAAGGGTTATGGCTGTAAGAGAAAGAATAGAGCCCTTTGAGCAATTTTTTCTCCCACAAGCTCCACTGTCTGTTCTCTCAGACTAGAATCACTGACCCACATTCCTTCCTGCCTAAGCTATGTTAAACCAGTGTTAAAAATTGCCACCTGGAGGCCAAAGCAAGCTACAGCATTTCCTTTTGCCCTCTGGAGTCCTAATTTTCAGGCCAGGATCCTTTTTGTTTTCATGGGTGGAAATAATGAGGTAGAGTTTCCTTCCCCTTAAAAAACAAAAATCTTTGACTGACATTTCCTCCCGTGAGCCATTGTTTTATAGTAATGAATAGTGATTTCAAATCCATTTTAATCCCTGTTTTCCCCTTGCAGCAAACCTGAAAATTGGCCCACAGCATTTGCCAAGGGAGGGCTGTGAATAACCAGAAAATCTGTTGTTGTACTCCTTAATACACAACGAATATGTAGCCTGCAAGATCACATTTGGAGTTACCCAAAACCCTGTCCTTGGAGACAATCAAGAGACCACAACAAATCTTAGCAGGGAGTTCCTTCCACCTCTCTCCTCGACAGGCTACTTAAGGAAGGTTTGACAGCCTACCCACAGGGACACAGAGGCAAAATCCAAAAGAAAAAATGAACAAACTATAATAAAGTTTTTGGTATCCCATACTTATAGGGTGAGGCCCAAGCTGAACTGTCCTGAAGCACCACACCCAGAGCGTAAAGCACAAGAGTCTGAAATGAAAAGAAAAGAAAAAACACATCTGAGTCAGCGTAGAATACACAACAGGGATAAAGTTACCTCTACACAGTAACCATTAGACAGCCCTTATGGAAGAGTTCTATATAGAACATAACAGAAAAGGACACACCATTCATTTGGGGGTTTTGGGACCATCACATCACATTTAATAGCATATCCTATCCCTAACACCTTTAATTTTTAAGCTATCATTTTCTATTCAATTGCTATAGGTCTTTAGAGCAACTTTAATTGGACCCTGTTGGTCTCTATAAAGTGTGGGGAATCAAGCCACTAAGTTCATATTCAGATCCAAACTTCCAGGGTGTTCATATCCAGAGTTCAAATTTAACCCATATTGAGATAGAAGCCAGTCACAAGTTCAGGCACAGATTCAAACTTCACTAAAATTCTGGAGGTGTTGGCCATGGATCTGGTTAAAACCCATCTCTAGTACACAAAGACAAAACCTGTTTCACACATGATCTCCTCATTCCTCCCACAACTAGTCAGGCACAAATGATACAAAGTATGTTAAAGATTAGGACTGAGCCCACCACTAGCATAAATTCAAGCCATCACTTTCATTTGTGCAAGGAAGCTACTCAAAACCATATTGAAATTAAAACAGAGCATGTGTGTCAGGGAGCAGTTTAATGTAAGCAAAGGGGAGCCAGCACCATCGTGTCAGCTCTGCTCAATCCAACCAAGTACAGAGAGAGAGAGAAAAGAGACCCAAACACTCAAAAAGCAGCACTGCCTTGTAAATGTCAACCTTATATGGCTTCCAAATGTCCTTAATCACAATCCCAGGGCCCTTTACTTTTTTTTTTTCTTCCAGCGCCTCTGTTGTGACATACCTGTTCTGAAGAGTTTACAATCTACAGGCCAAGTTCTGTTCTGTTTATGTGAGTCAGTCCCATTGGACCAAATCACACCTGATGCAAGCTGATGCGACTCAACTGAAATAAATGGAATTGCAATAGATTTTGTTCTGGTCAGTGAGTAAGGCAAGCAGCATCTGCCAATAAATTAGGATTTTATAATTTAAGGGCCCAGTTCTGCCACCCTTGCCCATAGTTAGGAGTACCTTAGGGCCTGATCCACTGCCCTTCTCCCACTGATTCTATGGGCTTTGCATCAGTCCCTTACTTTGCAAGTAAGTCCCACTGGAATTAGTGGACTGCATGCAGAGTAAAGTCTTTCTCTGTATCTGTAAAGGTGACAGTATCAGACCCTACTTGGTGGAATGATGCCAGGAACTTGGTGGAGTGATGACAATCAATGGGACACCAATACCAGGGGACCTAATATATAGGCCATGCTTGTGGGGGCATGGCACCATATGTGAAAGAAAGCATAGAGTCAAATATAATAAACATCTTAAATGAATCCAACAGTACCACAGAATCTCTATGGATAGAAATTATGCTTGAATAATAAGAGGATAGCTGTAGAAATATATACCGGCCACCTGACCAGGATGGTGATGGTGATTGTGAAATGCTCAGGGAGATTAGAGAGGCTATCAAAACCGAAACTCAATAATAATTGGGGATTTCAGCTATCCCCATACTGACTGAGTACATGCCACCTCAGGACAGGATGCAGAAATAAAGTTTCTAGATACCATTAATGACTGCTTTTTGGAGCAACTAGTCCTGGAACCCAAAAGGGGAGAGACAATTCTTGATTTAGTCCTAAGTGGAACACAGGATCTGGTCCAAGAGATGAATATAGCTGAACCGTTTGGCAATAGCGACCATAATGTACATGAGTGTGGGGGAGAATACCAAAGAAGTCCACCACAGTAGTATTTAACTTTAGAAAGAGGAACTACACAAAAATGAGGAAGCTAGTTAAATGGACATTAAAAGGAACAGTTACAAGAGTGAAATGCCTGCAAGGAAACTTTTTAAAAACACCATAATAAAGGCTCAAACTAAATGTATATCCCACATTAATACGAATAGTAAGACTACCAAAATAATGCCACCAGACTAAACAGAGTAAAAGAAGTGGTTAAAGTAAAAAAGGCAGCCTCTTTTTCTCTCCTGCTGATAATAGCTCACCTTAACTGATCACTCTCCTTATAGTGTGTATGGTAACACCCATTGTTTCATGTTCTCTGTGTATATATCTTCCTACTGTATTTTCCACTACATGCATCTGATGAAGTGGGTCTGTAGCCCACAAAAGCTGATGCTCAAATAAATTTGTTAGTCTCTAAGGTGCCACAAGTACTCCTCTACAATTTGTTGTGTAAGACTCAACAAGGCTTTTGTAAAGAGAAATCATGCTTCACCAATCCATTAGAATTCTTTGAGGGGGTCAACAAACACATGGACATGGGTGATCCAGTGGGATAGTGTACTTGGACCTTCAGAAAGCCTTTGGCAAGGTCCCTCAAAGCTCTTAAGCAAAGTAAGCAGTCATGGGATAAGAGGGAAGATTCTCACATGGATCAGTACCTGGTTAAAAGACAGGAAACAAAGGCTAGGAATAAATGGTCACTTTTCAAAATGGAGAGATGTAAATAGTGGTGTGCCCCAGGGCTTTCTACTGGGATCAGTGCTGTTCATCATATTCATAAATGATCTGGAAAAAAGTGTAAACAATGAGGTGCATGGTTTGCAGACAATACCGGTAACTATCTTGAGTAATTTTTTAAGTCCAAAACAGACTGAAGAGTTACAAAGGGTTCTTGGAGAGCTAGGTGACTGGGCAACAAAATGGCAGATGAATTTCAATGTTGATAAATGCAAAGTAATGCACATTGGAAAATAATCCCAAGTACACATACAAAATTATGGTCTCTAAATTAGCTATAACAACTCAAGAAAGATCTTGGAGTCATTGTGGATAGTTCTCTGAAAATATCTGCTCATTGTGCAGTGGCAGTCAAAGATCTAACAGAATATTAGGAATCATTAGGAAAGGGATAGATAAGAGAGAAAAAATCATAATGCCATTACATAAATCTATGGTATGCGCATGCCTTGAATACTGCATGCAGTTCTGGTCACCCAATCTCAAAAAAAGAGATATATTAGAACTGGAAAAGATACCAAGAAGGGCAAAAAAAATGGTTAAGGGTATGGAACAGCTTCCATACAAGCAGAGATTAAAATGACTGGAACTATTCAACTTAGAAAAGAGCCAACTAAGAGGGGGGCATGATAGAGGTTTATAAAATCGTGAATAGTGTGGTGAAAGTGAATAAGAAAGTGCTATTTATTCCTTCCCACAACAAGAATCAAGGGTCACCCAATGAAATTAATACACAGTAGGTTTAAAACAAAAAGAAGTACTACTTCACACAATGCACAGTCAACTTGTGGAAATCGTTGCCGGGGATATTGTGAAGGTCAAAAGTGTAACTGGGTTAAAAAAAAAGAACTAGATAAGATTATGGAGGATAGGTCCACTAATGGCTATTAGCCAAGATAGTCACAGATGCAACCCCTTGCTCTGGGTGTCCATAAACCTCTGACTGCCAGATCTGGGACTGGATGACAGGGGATGGATTCACTTGATGACTGCCATGTTTTGTTCGTTTCCTTTTAAGCATCTGGCCACTGTCAGACAGGACAGTGGACTGGATGGACTATTGGTCTGACTCAATATGGGCATTCTTATGTTCTTCAATTAGGATCTTCTGTGCACAACTTAGCCCAGAAACAGACACCTCAGCAGAAGGAGTTCATGGAAGGGCATTATAATGAACCACTCAGGGTTCTAGAATAGCCTCTTCACCGAGGAAAGGGGTAGAGCACCTTTTAGGCGCCAAGATAAACTGCACAAATATCAAAGACAGACTGTCATCTTGGTGTAAACTGTGCTAGAGAAATAATCGGGCTCTGACAGTAACTGGGCGCAGTGCTCCCCTTCTCCACCGTAATGGGAGCTTCAGAATCGCAAAGAACAAAGTCAAGCAAGAGGAGAGGGCGAGTTTGAGCTCCCAGCTCTGTCCTACCTCTTTGGGGATAATATGCTGGTCAATTCTTCCCTCCAGCTCCTGCAGCCGTGCAGCAATTGGCGTAAGCTTTGCTGTCCGCACTGTCTCACACAGGACCTGCCGGCAATACCTGCAACCAGAAGTCTGTGCCAATAAAACTTTTTCTGAGACAAGCAAGTGCGTGTTTCTGTGGTATCAGGAATGGCTGTTCTGCGGAACGCTGCCCTAGACTTGCTGACCCTCTGCATTTGAGATCACAGCTCCTCTCCCAGAGCTGCTTCCGGGACACACTCAGTGCGGAGTCCTGAAACATTTGCAGATGAAGCAAGAGGGTTTTTATGGGCGGTTATAAAAATAATATATCTGTTCAGTGGCCAGCTGATAGCAGCTAGACAACAAACGACATCAAGGAGAGACTAGGAAGCTCTCTCTCCAGCGTTCCACTGCTCCACAGGGCCCTACAAAAGCTATAGCAGGGGACTGCAGAGGTATGCTGCATCAGTGGCTGCAGAGAGAGACTCTGAGGTTTGTTTAAGGCATCTAGCACTGTGGCATCCAAGCGCTGAGGGACACGCTTTAGGGACACTGGCAAGACTCCTAATCCTCCTTGTTGAAGGTGCAACGCACTGTGCCCAGTCCCCAACCACCACCTCAGATCATGTCCCCACTGCTCCCAATCACACCTACTTTGGAGGGCCCTAATCCTGTTAATCCTCTGCACCTTGGTCCCAACTCAGTAAAGCACTGAAGTGCTGAATAAGGGTGGGGACTGTGTTGTACTGCACCTCACGTAAGAGGGCCCACTCCTGATTGGGCAACACAAACACCACCTACATTACTATTATTAGTAAGGCTGAAACTAAGAGGTTCTACAGAAATTTAACATGGTACTAGTGAAACTGTCTAAAAACCTACACAGTTGAATAGAGTCTAACATGTTTTTTTTTTAACCATCTGGTAGAATCCTATACCACGGATATAATTCTCTGTTGCTTTCTATAAGGTGGTTCTAACACCTACAGAAAAGGTCTCTCTCCTATTCACTCCTCTTGGACTTTAACAAAGGGGTACATAGCCATCAACAGTCACCAGCCAAGGATACCCCCTTTGTTCCTGTTCAAAGGAGTGGCAAGACATGGTTCAGAGCATAGCTTCCAAGCCCACCACAAGGCATCCTGTTATGGGACCCAATCCAGCTCCAAATGAAGTCAAGGGAAATGCTCTCATTGACTCCAAGCAAACTCTGCCTGGGCTTCTGATGGGCATGCTCCCTGAATCACTGGACACACTGTCAGTATTGCTGCTCCCCCTCCTTTCACCAGCATGGAGAGGAGTCAGCCTTTAGCATACAGGATCACAATGACATCTTATTTAGCTTATTTAACTCCCACTCTTAACGTGGACCCACCTGAGTTGCTCAATTTTCTCATGTGTAAGTGGGCCCTTTCCGAGAACTCGGTCCACCTCCTTGTAGAGGTTCTGCTGGACTTCTTCTGATGTTGTCAGGAAATAGACTGCCCAGGTGCACACTAAGAAAGGAACAAGGAGAGTGCTGGCTCAGCAAATCCATCTCCTCATTTAAGGGGGACAAATCAACTCCAGTCTTCCTGCTCTTTGTTTCTGCAATGTTACTCTTCTAATGCAGTGAAGAGGCATTAGGGAGACACATGAGATGCAAATGTGAAAGGAGAACATCTGTATGAACTATAAAATGTAGCTGTATAGAATTTACCCAGTAGACTGTATTGATTCTATACTGAGTAATAGGACAGAGTCTGAATGATGCTATCTAGGGATACTACAATCTGGAATCCTTTTCCAGAAACAAGAAACTTGGGAAATACTGGAAAATGATCAAACCAAGTGGATTAAGAAGGAAATGGTCATTTAATGGGCTTGGAGTGCTGCAGCCTCACAGCTCCACGATCCAAACACAAGAGAATAGACAGTCCTAAGAAGGATCAACCACTCCATACTGCTGCTCCTCCCACAATCCCCAGAGTATAGCTCCTACAACAGTCATACTGCCTGCACACAGGCCAGCACTCAGGGTAATCGGAGAATTTAGACCATCAGGCTGGATTTAACTAAAGGGTCCTGAGTAGTAAGTCTACCAAACTGAGGCTCCAACACAGGTGGAGAACACAGCCAAAACCTCCGCTCCCGCAGGTGGGTAATAGGAGAGTGGACAGTGCTGGCCAGGAAATGGATGTTACTGAGCAGTTGGGGATTCACTGATTTAGCACTTTCCCTCAATGGAGCTCTTATAGCCCCCTGGTGGAGCTCTGATGGGAAGGTGGCAGCAATATTGTCACTTGCCCTCCTTTTCTCTCTGTGCACAAGAGGGATTCAGGTGGCACAAGGGGTGTATAACAACTCCCTGTACCATGGGGCTGGATCTGGTCTTTTGTGTATCTGGCAACAGACTTATGATATACTATCTAGGCAGATTTCTCCGATAAAATTATCAGAAAGATAGACAGCTCTAATATGAAATAAGCCTATGTCAAGTAGTGTTTCCAAGCTGCAAGAAGCAAGAGTGAGCAGGCATTTTGCCATTTTCTACTCTTGAGGTTGTACAGGGGCTCCCATCAGAAAATTAAACAGACAAAACACTGGTAGAGAGAGTTCCCTGTATCAATTACATTCTCTTTATGTGAGCTTTGCTACTTGACTTTCAATACCCTTCAACATCTTGGTTAAGTGCTATATTTGGATGGTTGTCTTCGGGATTCCAGATAAGTGGATGACTTTGGGCCTGTTAATCTTGCAGATTTAGTTTAGAAAAGTTCCCCAACATAGTAACAATTTGTGCAGCCAAAAGGTTTCCATTTGGTTCTTATTTCTGTTTCCTTTTCTCATAATCCTTATATGAAATCAAGTAACTTAAAAAAAAAAAAAAAAGTCAATAGCATACATGCTGTAGGGAAACATGAAACAGCCAGTCAAACATCAGATTGCTCTAAATCGTCCAAGCGCAACACAGTTTATTTCAAGGGGTGATCATTTTGGGCTGCTTCCCTTTGGTACAATTTCATCTAATTTAGCATCACTGGATGGGTTTAGAGTCCAAGTGAAGAACAGCAGCAGGAAATTCTAAGACTCACTACATGACATGGAGGGCTATCTAACAGCTTGGCTTCAATCCACTAGAACCCACTAACTAGAAAGGTGCACCAACAGGGCACCTGGACAACGCTGTAGAAATACCTGACTGAATACATTTCTAGTATAAGAGAAAAGGAAAGGGAAATTTTGTTTTTGCTTTACATGAAAATAAATTTCATCTCACCATGCTTTTTTTTTTTTAAATATAGATTAGTCCCCTTATCTCTGTTACAGAGTTGAAAGCTGCCTGCGTATTCTACTTACGATTAGCCGTGATTACACACCCCGCCAGAGAGAATATCATCGTGTCTTCCAGAATCTATGAAACAAAATCTGGTTCAGGGGTATGGAGTCAAAAAAAACATTAAAGAATTTAATGACAAATCACATCTTCCATTCCACCACACTAAATCAGCTTAACTCAAGACAGCATGAAATCCAGCATGGAAGGATAGGACTGAACTCTCTCTATAGTGCTTCCCCTGGAAGGGTTTTGGGATTCCCTCCAAGACCTTTTCCACTTGGCTTATCCAGAACGCCTTGTCCAGTTTTGGGAGAACACTTTATCCAGTCCTCTGGAATTCAAAAAACTCAGTGCAAATCTGGACTTGTCCCTGATGTTTCTTTATTGGAATTTCATAAAGCTATAACTGAGGTGATCAGGCTCAGGTGTAGGGGTTGGTTAGGGTGCACCACAACTCCAACACACATAATTAATTATATACCGTATTTTCCGCACTATAAGGCGCACCTAAGAGCCTTAAATTTTCTCAAAAATTGGCCGTGCGTCTTATAATCCGGTGCGCCTTATGTGTGCACTGAGTTCCAAAATCTGTAAAAATGTTGTTGTGCGACTTTGGTAAGCGCTTTGCTTGATTGACTGTCGGACCATTTTTCGCTGACACAGGGACGTAATACGTAAACTACGTACGCTGGCAGTGATAAACCAATCAGAGAACATTACGTAATACGTACAGTACGTACGTTTACCTTCTCCACTCCTCCTTAGACATTTGTTTGTCTAAGGACCCCTGAAAATGGCACCAGTGAAGAGACATGCTTACGAGGCATAATTCAAACTACAGGCTATCAGTTATGCGGTTGTAAATGGGAATAGAGCAGCTGCGAAAGAATTCAACATCAATGAATCTATGGTTCGGAAGTGGAGGAAGCAAGAAAATGAACTGCGCCAAGTTAAGAAGACGAAACAGAGTTTCCGCGGGAACAAATCGAGGTGGCCACAGTTAGAAGACCAACTTGAACAATGGATTATTGAACAAAGAACAGACGGGAGAAGCGTCTCTACAGTCACCATTCGACTGAAGGCAACAACGATAGCACAAGACATGAAGATCGAACACTTTCAAGGAGGTCCGTCTTGGTGCTTTCGTTTTATGAAAAGGCGTCATCTCTCCATCCGCGCAAGAACTACCGTGGCGCAGCAACTGCCGGCGGATTACAAAGAAAAGCTGGCCATCTTCCGCACCTACTGCAGTAACAAGATTACCAACAAAAAGATCCAGCCCAACCACATCACCAACATGGACGAGGTCCCCCTCGCTTTTGACATCCCCGTGAACCATACTGTGGAGAAAAAGGGGACCAGCACGGTATCGATACGCACCACAGGGCATGAGAAGTCGGCTTTCACTGTTGTTCTTGGTTGCCACGGTAATGGACAGAAAGTACCACCTATGGTCATTTTTAAGAGGAAGACGCTGCCAAAAGAAAAGTTTCCAGCTGGAATCATCGTAAAGGGCTGGATGGACGAGGAGAAAATGAGAGAGGTGTATGTAAAGAGACCGGATGGTTTTTTCCACGCATCACCGTCCCTGTTGATCTGCGACTCCATGCGTTCCCATCTTACCGCTACTGTGAAAAACCAAGTGAAGCAAATGAATTCGGAGCTTGCCATCATTCCGGGAGGATTAACAAAAGAACTCCAACCGCTGGACATTGGTGTAAACAGGGCGTTCAAAGTGAAGTTGCGAACGGCGTGAGAGCGATGGATGACAGACGGCGAACACACCTTTACTAACACTGGGAGGCAGCGCCAGGCGAGTTACGCCATCATATGTGAATGGATTGTGGATGCCTGGGCTAAGGTATCTGCTTTAACTGTTGTCCGAGCTTTCGCGAAAGCCGGCATCATTGCTGAACAGCCACCTGGCAACGAGACTGACTCCGACAATGATGAGAGAGAACCTGGCATGTTTGATGGCAAAATTGCCCAGCTGTTCAATTCAGACACAGAAGATGAGGACTTTGATGGATTTGTGGGAGAAGATTGATTAAAAAATAATGTGAGTGTATTGTTAAATAGTAGAATAAAGTTCAACTAAACTCACTGTTTTGCTTCCGTTACCTTTTTACTACACTATGAACACTGTTACCTTTTTTTGTAGACCGTATGTTTTAGCATGCGCCTTATAATCCGGTGCGCCTTATGGTGCGGAAAATACGGTACATACTCTAAAAGAGTCCAACACATGTGCATTATATTCTGCATTCTATATTTACATGCTTTATGAGTGGCTTACTAATTTTGCAAATCAATCCTTGTATAGATTATAAACTGTTCATGCGCTACAAAGTGTGCTAGTAAGCAAAGCTGCAACTGCAAGCTTATCACACATTACTCTTCTTCTTACTACTTCTTAATCTAATAGCTACGTATTAGTTACAACGCCACTTGTGAATTCATGCTTTGTCCATTGTTAACCTCTGTTTCCTTACTTCTGTTTTTTTCATAGTTAATGCAAGGCTTAAAACGGGTACTTAAGCAAAGAAAGATTCTTAATACCAAATACCCATCCAGTTCATAGAATAATAAAGCAGCAAAACGGAAAGTAACCAAAAAAGATTGGAAGATGAAAATAAATGCACGTTATACTCTAGTGAGGAATCTGGACTGAACGAGATGCAAAACAGACAATTAATCAAATGCTAAGATGTAATTAACAACTGATCTAGTGAAACTTCATTAGCATGTAATGGTATGTCCACAATAGCTGTACATACCTGCTTGTCACTCAGGTTCCCCTGCAGTAAGGAGTCTATGAAGACGTGTCGGTTGAAGCTCCTGCCCCGCCGCTCCTTTGTGACTTTCTTTAAGACGGATTCCATCTCCATCAGAGCTTCAGGCACACAAACAAATCATTATTTTAAAAGCTGGTCACCCCCAAAAGCAGCAGAGGACTCTTCTAGAATCCATCTTCCCAAATAGCCTTTCAGGCAAACTGTCGATCCTGAGTCCACTGACAGAAGAAGACTCTGTACGGAGCATGTTACTTAGTGTCAATTTGCAAAAAGTTTACTGTAATTTAATCTAAAAATGTGCGAGTCAAATGGAGAGATCTCACAAAATAAGCAAAGATACATAAATGGTACAGCTCAGATCTTGAGAGCAAGTTCAAATAACATTCAGGGTTTAACAAATCACCCCACAAAACATCTTATACTTCACTCAGATCTCACAGCCTGTGTAGTCTATAGAGTTATTGCTACTAATAATTCACATTGTTGTAGCACCTCGATCAACATAAGGGCCCCATTGTGTGAGGGATTGTACAAACATATAGTAAGAGACAGTCCCCCTCCTGAAGAAATTGTCCAGCTAGAAAAGACAAATGGTGGGGAAAGGGAAGTATTTATTATCCCCATTTTACAGATGGGGAACTAAGACACAGAGCGATTAAATAACTTGCTCAAGGTCACCCAAGAAGTCTGTGGCAGAGCCAGGAATGGAATCTAGATTTTTCAAGTCCCAGGCCAGTGCCTTCAGGACAAGACCTCCTTCCTCTCACATGCTGTCTGGGGACCCCAGCAGAACGTACACATAAAATAAAGGAGATCAGAGTTTGTTGTTGTGTCATACTGCTATAAAACTGGTGTAATACTAATGAAGGCAATTCTGGATATACATCAGTTTAACAGAGCAGAATTTGGCCTAATGTCCTTAAACACAAAGCACAAGTGCAAGAATGGGAACACCCTGTTTTTGTGGGTTTAAATTAAGTCCTTAAAATTAACTTTAATATTTTCATAATAATTAAAGAGAGACAAAACAGCACAAAAATAAAATAATCTGATATGGCAACATATGAAAGTTGCCATGAGAGAACCAGATGCATAACTGAAAATAGTAAGCTGTACTGGGAATACCAATGTACAGCACGGAAGGCATTGGTTAAAGCCACAATTCAGGACTGCTACATTCTGCTTCATGGCTAACTAAGGAAGAATGGTCTTGTAGTTAAGTCACTAAACAGGGACTCAGGAAATCCGAGTTCAGTTTCCGGCTCTGCCACAAGCTTCCTGTGTGACCGTGGGCAAGTCATTTAACCTCTCTGGGCCTTGTCTGTAAAATAGAGATGACAAAAATTCACTACTGCACAGGAAAATCGATAATGTATGAAAGGTAATCAGATACTATGGTGATAAATTCCACAGAAAAGCCAATACATAAATAAATATGGGCAAATCAAACACCTTCATATGGTAGTTACCTCAAACACAGTAACCACAGGTGTGTGAATGAGTCGATAGGGGGATTTGGGGAGTGGTGGAGAAACAACTTACCATCTTCATATATCTTTTTCCTGGTCATACTTTTGTCAAGTGACCCATCCAAGAAACCCTTTCCAATTTCTGCCCAGATCTGAAAGAGGTACAGATGAATTCCATTACCCTCCAAGTCACAGGTTGCTGGCAGCTCTGCCTAACTTTATCCTGACACACGCCCAAAAAAAATCAATACTTCTCCTTCCCTATAGGAATAGGAAATAGGTCTTGTTTTAAGTGTGGGCACAATCACATGTGCTGCTGTGTTTGTGAGGCTGTTTGCAAAGTGCTGCTGGAACTGAGCTGAGATGATGCAGTCCTGGGGATTAATTACAACTGAAAAAATGATATATATCCTGAGTGGGAGAAGAAAGGCCCTTTACTTTTACGTCACTGATTGGGATCTGTGAGGCTCAGTTGGTAGCCCAAGTCTAAGTGACTGGAGTTAAAAGGAAGAGCTTTTGGTCAGACTGTAAAATTCTTTGGTTCTGTTAACAAGCATTTAATTCCAATGACTACTCAACATCTCAGAGAAAGGATATCTTTGTTAAAGATCCAACACCCCTGTCATTCTAGGTGAGGTGCAAAAGCTCACAATGTACATTCCAGAGACACCTCAGGGATTCCTCTAGCACAGAGGTTCTCAAACTGTGGTCTGCAGACCACCAGTGGTCCAGGAGCTCCATTCAGGTGGTCCGCGGATAGCTCCCTCTAAGGTGCGTGTCTGGGGAGCCACACACAAGAGAATGAAGGGCCACCCAGTTAATTAGTGGACTCTGGAGAAGACACACATGTAAGGTGAGATGGCGGCCTGAGGGGAAATAGGGGGTAGGTGGGAGGGGGCAGTGGGATGAGAAGAGGGGGTGGGGGGAATCTGGGACGTGCAGGGCTGCCATGGCCAGAGAAAGAGGCGACTTCCCCCAGCTCCAGGGCTGTGGTGAGAGAGAGGGGCCTCCATCCCAGCCCCAGCTCAGGGGCTGCCGCAGCAGGGCAGAGGGGGAGAGACCCCCCCTCTTTCCCAGCCCCATCTCGGGTGTTGCTGCGGCAGGGGAGAGAGGGTACATACATCGCATTAGAAAGGTAAGACTACTGATATTAAAATATGAGTTGTGTGCTTTAATTTGTAGAACAAAAAAACATTAATTATTATAAAGTTTTTTTTTATATAGCACTTTTATCCAAAGTGCTTTACAATAGTTAGCTAACGGTACAAACAACATTTGAAAAGATCATTAAGTGGTCCATCGAGACCCTCAGCAATTTTCAAGTGATCTGCAAAAAAAAATTGAGAACCACTGCTCTAGCAAAACCTGGGAAGACGAGACTTAACATTCCTAATATTTATAAAGGGTATAAAAAAATCCGCTGTATGCCTCATTTATCCACAAGGAAGCAAAAAAGGTTACAAATCCAAATAAAAAAAAAAAGCCTTTGCAGATAATCTTTAAGAGGCCTTTATCATATCTGACAGAACCACTGGGTTCCTGTTTTCTTCCATTCCACCCTTGAATCCTCATCTTCGGAGCCATCAGCATTCTGACTGAAGGCTGGAACTCACATGATGGGTCTCAGAGATTGCTTTTGAGAGAAAAGTGTGAAACTATGGCCTCAATTTACAGAATTGCCAAGCACCCACAGCTCCCACTGACTTCAGCTAGAGTGGTACTCAGCACCTCTGAAAATTAGTTCCCATATGTCCACTTCCTGGAGGCTGAACCTACCTCTATTAGCAAAGACTTCCAAGCCATGGTGTCCCAAGGCACAAAAACACCAGGGCCACAAATTCAATCTACTTATTCTGCATGTTAGAGGAGCATCCTACCATAGGTCACATCATATTTTTACTCTTGATTTTAGAAAGGTCCATAAAGGATCCAAGATATGCTGGTCAAAGGGAGATGGCACAACATCCAAGATTCAAAGTAACTTATAAGAACTAAATAGCATTTACCCCATTTAAACCTTTACAAAGGGATTGCCATTCATTCCCAATTTCACCTCAGTATTGGGCTTCCTGATCACAAAATACCAATCTTGCATAATTACCCTTGCAGGTAGCGTGATGGTTCTGTAAGTGTGGATGGCGGCCTCTACTTGGACTAACTGTGGTCCCCTCAGACGTTCTCTTTATTCACAACACTGAGGGTTTAAGAAGGGACCAGAAATCAAAGATTTGGGATGGGATTTTTGTAAGAGTTTAAGTGAGTTAAGCACTCAAATGCCATCAGATTTCAAAGACATTTGCACACACCCAGTTCCTGTAGGTGCTTTAGAAAACTCCAGCCTTACAAAAATTACCATATACTTATAAGCTTATGGCCAAATAAATCTGTTAGCCTTTAAGGTGCCACCGGACTCCTCATTGTTTTTGCATATACTTATTAGCTATTTCTTTATGCTGACTAAATGTAATTGGGACAAAATAGTGGAGAAATCACCTGCTTGGAGACCCTACCAACCTGAACATCCAAGGTTTTGTACCTCTTGCTCCAGCGTTTTGTACCTCTTGCTAAACTATGCAGTGATTGAGGCTAATGCCATCAACCTGGAAAATTGACCGGATCTAGGAGAACATTCCTGGCTCTTTCCGAGACTTACCGCATCATGGTTCCTGCGAAATCGAATTACTTCCAGGTCATCTTCAAAGCTACTGCCCATTGCTGTCTGTGTGACAGACTTCATGGCAAAGCCCAGCATGTGTTGGCAAAGGGGCACATGTTGAGACTCAGGAAAGGACAGCCATTTTGCTAGCAACTCTTCAGACAGCTAAAAGAAAGGAGATCAGAAAGCTACAATAATCTCCTTGACCTATCACTTCACCCCATTATTCTCTAGAAACACACCTTAAAGAGGAAGTATTCTCACCCAGCTCTTAACAGTCCAGACACTGGATATGGCTCATACGTAACTCCTTCTTGCAGGTTTTTTTATTATTATTATATTATTATTATTAACTTAAAGAACAATAAACTTCAGCCTTGGGTTCCTGCTAAGGTTGGCTGTTCCTACGGTTTTCCCCCATAGGACCCCTGAGAGCCTGCTCCCTCTACCACAAAGGAATGCTTACACCGTTTAGTACTCATGGGTTGGAGCTAATAGGACTTACTATATTTGGCTGCCAGGGTGAGTCAGCAGAAGAGCTCTGTATCCGAGTACAATCCCAACATCTGGAATCCTGCCCTGCTCCCACCCTCTGGAGATACACCTAGAACTCAGACACTACAGCATTTTTAGTTGTACCTAATGTCTTGAAATAAACGTAACCAAACCCTGTCCTTCCTTCTAAATGTATTGAGCTAATGCAAACAAAAGCATATTCATTCTGTATTTATACAGTCAGATGGATACTACCACCACCATTACATTTATCTGTGAAACTTGCTATCCAATATTGTTGCAAGTAACAAAGACAACCACACCTGGAATATAGAGGGGAAAAGCATTTCTTTCACTTTGTTTACTTTGTGCATCTGACATCAATTTATACATCAGTTCCATTGATTCCTCTGTCTTAATATAGAAAATAATGTGCTTCATCCATGTGTCTGTCTCTTCACAGTGTGCATGAGTGCCAGTGATCTGTTCTGGAGGGAATGCCAGACCTGCTCAAGAGTGTGTGCCAATCAAGTGATTTATCCCCTGTCACCCATTCCCAGCTTCTGGCAACATTTTGTGTAAATAACCTCAAATTTACCAAATCTCAGACCAGGAATATGTAAAATGCAAAGTGGAAATTATATTTGTGAGGACTTTGAGGGAGAGAGCAAAAATAAATAAATAAAAATCAGACTTATAATGGAAAGCTACCACCTCTCCATAATAATAATAGAAGAAATAAAAGTCCAGAAGTTAGAATACTGAGATTTTAAAACATTCTCAAAATTAGCACATGGTTCTGGCTCCAGAACCAGCCTTCCCTCTGCTCCTTTACCCCAACCTCGATCCCCATTAACCTCTCCACTAAAAGGCCACAAATTGCTGTTCTCTCTGGGAAAATGTTACAGCTGGCCTGCAAACTGCAAGCCTTCAAATCAAGTAATTCACCTTCTGGATGACAGCAAAATTACTCTGCAGGGACTTGGTCACACCGTTTTCATACAGCTTTTTCCTCAGATGACTCTCCCCCGCATCCCCACTGAGTCCAGACTGGTACCTCAACAGGGACTTTAGCATCATTTCAAAGGGATCCGCTGAAACAAACCAACAACAAAAAGTCTGAAATATCATCCGTCAAAACAGATTTTTGGGGGGAAGAAATGGGAAATTTAGAGAATCCTCTAGGATTTCCTCATTTTGCCCTTGATGTCCTCCCTGCTCAAAGGCTTCCAAAAGTGGGGCAACCTAACCTTCTGAATAAGGACAATGAACACAGTTGCCTTTGAACTCAGTTGGTGCTGCTTCTAAGTTGATAGCAATACAAGGCATTTCCTCCTTCCAGGAATGGTCTCCACAGAGCTCAAAACCTCTCTTGTTCCATGAAATCTGGGACCCAGAACTGGATCCTCCATGTCACAGTACAGCATGCTGCTCCTCACATACCTAGGAGTGTCTCCCTGGAGTGCAGTGCCGCCAGGCCACATAAACAGTCAACTGGCTCTTCTCGCCATTTTTATGAGAACTGCAGCAATAAGTTATAACTCGTTAAAGGTCCCTGGCTGATAACGTCATCAACTTGGTACAGCATCACATGACACTACAACCCGACCCCAAAGCAATCAGTTAGCAGTCTGGCTCACTTACAATCTGTTTACATCTTACCTCATGGATACAACATTGCTGTTCTACTGCTCCACAAGCTCATCTTAGAATCAATTATTTCATGGGATGGAGGCCCAGAGAGAGGCATGGATACAGTGCTGCTCGTCCCCTTTCTCCTACCGCTCTGTGGCCTCGCTTTACCCACTAGCATTGCAGACATGCACACAATATTTCAGACAATGTGAAGGAGCTGGGGGATGTGCACTACCTTCAACAATCGTGTCAGGATATAATACGGGGAGATCTAATTCCAGAATCTTTTACTTTCGGCTATAACATTGCTTCTCATACAATCCCTAAAGTGCCACACCAATGAGCTCTTATTGCACTATGGTTACTAACACCTACTCCTCTTGCCCATCTGCAGAGGAGTGCCAGGTCTCTTATGGAACACAGTGTCATGTTAAATTATACAGACCCCCTTTCACCTTCTGCAGCAGTGGATTTTGCCATTTCAAAGGGAAACAAAGGTCCTGACCCTTATGATAGTAAAGGAAACATTTCAATTGTAAACAGAGTGCAAACTGAGACAGTGATGTCTGGCTGAGTCTCCAGAGAGCCTGAAAATTTAGCTCAGTGTGTGAACTGCATCCATTCATCTCAGTAAGTTGGTAACTTTAAAACCTAATGATGACAATTTAAACATGACCATGGGTAGCTAGTTAGCTGCTGATCCAACCAATGTGCTTATTCCTACTGACTCAAAACACCTGCCACACCTTCCCAGTGCCAAAAGCCCCACTTCCCTCCTACCCTGCTGCCAAAAAACCCAGTAGGATATTTCCCTTGACAATTTTTATGAATCCAATGTTTTTTCAATACAGAATTTTGCTACACAAAGAAAAATAAAATATACAGGACTTCTTAAAATAAGCTAAATTTAATATCTGCACTAATTGTATTATCCATTTTCAAATTTAATTTAATAAAAAAAATTTATGCAATGCACGGTCAACCTCTGGAACTCCTGGCCAGAGGGTGTTGCGAAGGCCAATACCATAACGGGGTTCAAAAGGGAGCTAGATAGAAGGGAATGGAAGGTAGGTCCATCAATGGCTATTAGCCAGGATGGGCTGGAATGGTGTTGCTAGCCTCTGTTTGCCAGAAGCTGGGATTGGGTGACAGGGATCATTTGATGATAACCTGTCTGTTCATTCCCTTTGGGGCACCTGCCATTGGCCACTGTCAGAGGACAGGATACTGGGCTTGATGGACCTTTGGTCTCAATATGGCTGTTCTTATGTTTAAAATCATCCCTTTTAAAATTCATTTGAAACTACCACAGAATCTGTCCTGCTGCCTTAGAGTGCAAGAAAATTCAGAGGCCTTGATGCAGATATAAACCAAGCTTCTCAATGAGTACATGGGGAATTGGCTATATTTGCCTTTTTAATTCATTCATGTCACCAAAGTCTAGTGCTTAGAAGAATTCTATTTTCACAGAGAAATAGAATTTAGTCAGGAGACCTGTGAGATCATCTAGCCCAGTGCTGGGTTCGTCTCTTCCCTACAGTACAACCCACACTATTTTGTCCAATCTATTTTTAAGTGACCCAAAGTGAAGGAGCTTCCATTTTCACTCGAGAGACAGTGTAACAGACCTCACAGTAGAAGTTTTCCTACATTTTTCCTGGTGGGACTCCCTACTGAGGTGAGAGGTTGGGTAGATTATTCTCCATGACCATTCTGGCTTTGGGCTCTCTGTTTAATGAGGGCTGGTTTGTAATGTGGATACTTGCTCACTGGGAAGTGGACACAGATCACCAAACTCATTTTATAAAGACCACTGGATGGTTACAATATTTTGTCACTTAAATGCAATCTCTATAAGCAGTAGCAGAGACTCAAGCTCACACCACTCATTCAGTTTCAAGCTGAATCTCATTCCTTTAAATACTGTGAATGAAATCCTACCTCCCTCAAAGTCGATGGCAAAACCCTCATTTACTTCAGCAAAGCCAGGATTTAACCCTGGGCAAAAGTGAACAGAGAAACAAATCTGAGAGAAAGCAAATTAAACTTACATGTCCTGTTGGGGTTAATGTGTTGTTTCAGGAGATCAATGGACCCCACGCTGACCACAAGGCGTCTTCCAAACCAGAAAGAGATAACAGGGCCATACTTCTCATGCAGATTCACCAGGAACTCATGCAGGCTGCCACTGTTTACAATGTCTGGCAAGTTCCCATCTCTGAGGGAAGAGTAACAGAAATAAAAAACACAGTTATATGAACAGTGAGAGCAACAAAGGTCAAATAAAATGAATGGGAAGGAGGAAGCCACTTACTTTTCATCTGTTGGAGTCATCCCTGGAATACCTGAAGCTTGTCTAGAAGCCTAAGAGGAAAGAAAATGATGCTCAAAGTTCTGCATCAGCCTCAGAAGATTCACATTTTAGCATCTATTGGCTTGTTGCTTCAAGCTTTTCATAACAGTTTAAAAGACCAGTTTGCAGGTTTATAACCTTTCATCGAATTAATAATTTTGTAACAGGACAAAATTGTTCAACACCCCCCCACACACACACACGTCTCTCCCTCCCTTAAATAGTCCTATACACACAAAAATTAGCGAATCTTCAGAGATTTGCGCTCTCCCTGTGTATTAAGGTGAGCTAATCAAAAATCATATTTAACTAAATGCCAATAGCATTTTTTGAACATGGACACCAGAGTGTTGACTCAACAGTTTGTCACTTGCCCCTCCAAAGTGATGGTATGGTTTTAGGACCATAGTTTTATCAATTTTACGATTGTTAAAAACAGTGAGAGAGAATCCTTTTTTTTTTTAAATCAGAAAAATGTTTTTTGAGAATACCTTCCATCACCAAAACCTTTTTGTCTAAAATAGCCACTATTATCATGCAACCTGCAGAAACACTATAGTACTCTCTGCAGCCGCTTTTAACTAACACCATTCCTAGTGCAATCTCAACATTATCAAGAACACCGGCCCCATACAGTTCTGTTATAAACTCAAAACACTGGCACTAAGCAAAAAACAGCAGTTTGCTTAAGCATCTCTAGTTAATAAACTGAGGGGAAAAAAAACAGTGCTTGTCAAACAGTGATGCCACATTTGCACTGAAAAACCCTATTTTGTTTAACTATCAACAAGGGAGAGGTTAAAAAAAAACTATTAAAAATGTGTCAGTGCATCATTTGAAAGAAAAATAAATTCCAAAACTGGGCAAGATACATCCCTTGGCCCCAATCCTGCAAAAATTTACACAGGTGCTTAACCAGCATGTGTGCGGTCCCACTGATTTAAAGAGACATCTTAAAGAGAAGCACCTGCAGGATCAAGGCCCTATCACTGATGTTTTGCCTTGATCCTGCAGTGGAGACCTGCACAAGGGTCCGCCCATGAAGACTTCATTGCAAGGTGCTAAAGCACTTACTGGGAGAAAGGAATCACTGTCCAGAAGGGTGCTCTGCAGACGTATTTTATAAGATCTACATTATACTAATTTTCCAAACTTCCATAGACTGTAGGTTCTAAGATCTATTGCAGTGGACACAAAGGCATTGTCTACGTCAGGATTAAAGTCATGCTAGTTACAGGACTACCATCCTCAATCCCATCGGCATGGTAGAAACCAATGCATTGAAGGACTCAGTTATAGTTTAAAAAAAAAAACAGAAAAAACAAGATTTAAACATGGTTCAGTCTTGCAAGCCAAGAGCAGATCTTGTTTTCATCATGTCCCCAAGGCACGGTACAGCCCCTGAGCTTGTCAATACTTAAGCATGTATAAAACTTTACACAATATGTGAGTAAGTGTTTTCAGGATTGGGGCCGTAAATCCCTCAAAGTTCATGATTTGGGGACATGATTCAGTCCTGTTTTAATACCACTGGGAACTTCCATACCATAACCAGATCTCCTGACACAGATAACTTTATTGCATTCAGATACGATGGTGCTGGGGAAACCGGCAGATGGACATAGCTCTGGACAGGGCACATCTCCGTGCAGCAGCAAGCTGTCTGTGATCAGCATATGCCCCTGCCTGTCCCACCTCCCTGACTCTGTACCGTTTGCTCCAGCAACTTTCTCCTTACTGCAGAACCTGAAGTGGGCACCGAGGGGTGATGGACACAGACCCAGCAACAATAACTCATTGAATGGTAAAAGGTGCAACCAGGTGGCCAGGGACACCACCTCACCCCAGCTGCTGCACCAGGGTATGACAGACCCTGCCCCCGCCTCGCATGGCATGAAGCTAACAACGGGCAGGGAGGGCTAAGCCTGGGAGAGCCCTGGACATGGTGCAGCTGCCCCCACACCCAGACAGGATATTGGGGGAAGAGGGGTGAAGAGCAGTTCAGGAAGGACGAGATAGTGCACCTCAATGGGAGGGAGGGGATTCGGCCAGTTACCGAGCACAGGCACGGGTAGATCACGCCCTGCCCCGCCCCGCTGTGGCAGTTACCGGGTACAGGTAGAGCACGCCCCGCCCCGCCCCCTCATGGCAGTTACCGGGTACGGGTAGAGCCCGCCCCGCCCCCCTCCCCCGGCGGCAGTTACCGGGTACGGGTAGAGCCCGCCCCGCCCCGCCCGGTGGCAGTTACCGGGTATGGGTAGAGCCCGCCCCGCCCCGCCCGGTGGCAGTTACCGGTACGGGTAGAGCCCGCCCGCCCTGCCCGGTGGCAGTTACCGGCACGGGTAGAGCCCGCCCGGTGGGAGTTACCGGGTACGGGTAGAGCCCGCCCCACCCTGGTGGCAGTTACCGGATACGGGTAGAGCCCGGCCCGCCCCGGTGGTAGTTACCGGTGCGGTAGAGCCCGGGCCCGCGCGCCCGTGGCAGTTACCGGGTTCGGGTAGAGCCCGGCCCCGGGCCGCCGTGGCAGGTTCCGGGTACAGCCCGGCCCCGCCCCCGGTGGCAGTTACCGGGTACGGGTAGAGCCCGGCCCCGCCCCCCCGTGGCAGTTACCGGGTACGGGTAGAGCCTGGCCCCGCCCCCCCGTGGCAGTTACCGGGTACGGGTAGAGCCCGGCCCCACCCGGTGGCAGTTACCGGGCACGGGTAGAGCCCGGCCCCGCCCGGTGGCAGTTACCGGGCACGGGTAGAGCCCCGCCCCCCCGCCGGTGGTAGTTACCGGGTACGGGTAGAGCCCGCCCCGCACCCCGTGGTAGTTACCGGGTACGGGTAGAGCCCGCCCCGCACGCCGTGGTAGTTACCGGGCCAGGTAGAGCCCGGCCCCGCCCCCCCGTGGCAGTTACCGGGTACAGGTAGAGCCCGCCCCGCCCCCTGGTGGCAGTTACCGGGCACGGGTAGAGCCCGCCCCGCCCCCTGGTGGCAGTTACCGGGTACGGGTAGAGGCCGCCCCGCCCCGTGGCAGTTACCGGGTACGGGTAGAGCCCGCCCCGCCCGCCGTGGGAGGTACCGGGTTCGGGTAGAGCCCGCCCCGCCCCCCCGTGGCAGTTACCGGGTCCGGGTAGAGCCCGCCCCGCCCCCCCGTGGCAGTTACCGGGTACGGGTAGAGCCCGCCCCGCCCCCCGGTGGCAGTTACCGGGTACGGGTAGAGCCCGGCCCCGTGCCCCCGTGGCAGTTACCGGGTACGGGTAGAGCCCGCCCCGCCCCGTGGCAGTTACCGCGTCCGGGTCGCGCCCGCCCCGCCCCCCCGTGGCAGTTACCGGGTACAGGTAGAGCACGGCCCCCACCAGGATGAGCAGGAAGGTAACGGCGAAGATCGCGAAGTCCAGCATGGCCCAGGCCGTGCGCGCCGCTCCAGGGGCTCTCCACGTCCCCGCACAGGTCGATTGGCAGCTAGGCGGCCTGGCCCAACAGACCAGAGCAATCGAGCCCGGCGCGGTGACCCCTCTGAAGGCCCCGCCCCCAACAGCACGGGCCGGACTCGGCGCGCGCGGAGAGCCGCAGAGCCCGAGGGGAGGGGCCGGTAGCCCCGCCCTCCACCGGGGCCGAGGTCAGGGCGGGGCCGCGCGCCGGCTTCCGCCCCTGCTCAGCGGCGCTTTACACCCGCCTGCGCTGATGGGGCCCCCTAGGCGGCTGCTGCTGGTGTCCAACTCCAGCCTGCGCGGCGGAGGGTACCTGGGCCACTGCCAGCAGCAAGTCCGGAGCTTCTTGGGGCAGTAGGTGCCGGCGCCCGCCACCCCGCCGGGGCAGTAGGGTGATCAGCGAGCAAGTGTGAAAAACCCGGGGCGGGGCGGGGGGGGAAAATAGGAGCCTATATAAGACAAAGACCCCAAAATCGGGACTGTCCCTATAAAATGGGGACATCTGGTCACCCCCTAGGAGGCGGCTCTGCTCTCGTGACTTGTGCTGGGCACTGCCCGGACAAGCCTTCAGCCAGACTCCGCTGCCCCACCGGGCTAGTGCCTGCGGCGTGTGCAGAGCCAGGGGGCAGCTTGTGCCTCCCCCCCCCCCCAAGTGCTGCCCGAGACGTGGTGCCTGCTGGCGCCCGCCAAGAGCTGGAGGGAGGCGCGTGTGCTGGCCTGGGCCAGTGGCCCGAGCGAGCGGAGAGTCTGTGCCTACTCTGCAGTGCCTCCCTCTCGCGAGACCCCCGGGCAGGGCTTCCAGTGCTGCCTGTTCTTTAGTCCTGTGCCCAGACAACCAGCAGCACCTTCCAGTTGTACACCAACGCAGGTGCTTTTCAAAGCTGCTGCCACCGGTGTTTGGATGCCCAGTTCCCGATCATTTAAATAGGAATGGGGTTGCCCAGATCCCCTGGGCAGTTTTGAAAAATTCCAGCTTAAATGCCTGTGTCTGAACTAGGGTGTAAACTCATGGCAGCCGCCTCTCTCTGTCTGCTAAGCACAGACGGGGTGTGCTGCCCTGTGCACTTCATAATGGTATAGATCAGTCTTGGATGCTCTAGCGAAGAGAACATAGTGGTTACATTTTAAGCAGATGTATCAAACAATGTGCTGTAGAGTGTGTGTGCGTATGGGGCAGGGAGGAAGGGCTCCCTGGACCATGAGGCACGGCTGGATTTCTGGTATAGACAGTGATGCATTGGGACTGTGGCCCTTCTAGGGCCCTATGTAGGGTCCTGGACCAGAGACTGGTATACTGAGAAATAATGCTGCAGTATTTAGTTTTCAGAGAAATTCGTAGGGCTGAACACAGGCTGATAGAAATGGGAGTGTAAATCACGTGTCACACAGCAGGCATAAGTTAGTCACAGCCTGGACTTTATTCATTTTTAAAAGATTGTTAGTACCCATTATCAGCATTGTCACTGAAGATGATTTGATGATGTTCAGGTCTTTGGAAATCAGATGTTGTGGGTGAGGGAAGTAGAAAAAGCAAACAGTTTTTTTTTTGTTTTTTTTTTAATAAAAGGAAGGAAGAGGAGGGCTACTTTATCTTAGGCCTTCTTAAAACCTCTTCTTGGTTGTATCAGGAAAAGCAACCCTTCCCTTTCGCTCCGTTAGCGTGCAACTTTATGTCCACTCAGCAATATGAAGCTTTCATCACCACTTGTGATCTCTGCATTTAACTCCAACTTGTTAGGTCACAAGGAAAATTTAAATGGGGGTAGGGGACAGAGAGAGAAACCAAGTAGGTTAAACTTTGGGTCTGCTGTTACAACTAGTTAAGCCCATATAACAAAGCTGATGAAGCCCAAACTGTTTGCCCAAGTTGTGATCATGTTATCTGTCCTTCCTAGGAAGGTGAAGAGAGTTTTGTTTATTCCCTACGCTCTTCATGATCGAGATGCCTATGCCAAGACTGCAAGAGAGAAGTTTGAAAGTTTAGGTAAGACAGCATCCTGCTTATGGACCTGGAGTTTCTGTAAGGGAGGGAGGGGGAAATCAACATGGTGACTGATAAAAATATTTTGCATGAACTTTAGTTCAGTGTTTTTTTTCTGGTGAACAGACATGCGAGCTTTTTCACGGGGCCAGTATCCAGGATTAGAGGCTGTTGCATGACTTCTATATCTGTCTAACTGGTGTACAAGATCTAGTTAAACAATTCTGCCCTTCAAAAATAAAACAAAATCCCCCCTCAACAGATAACAGCAGATGTTATCTTTGAACTGTCCACAATGACACCTAACAGGCCACTTTCCTGTGTGTCTCCAGGTAACTGAAACCTCAACAATGTAATATGAATAGTTCATTTATTCATTCCAGTATGTCTTTGTCTGAATAGTGCAAATTATTCCTTGCCTTGCGTTTTGCACTGTATTGCCCAATCCTGTATTTCTGTTAGGGCTCTCTGGTAATTTCCACACTCTCTCTCTCATCATGCTTAGCATGAATAGTTTTGTCTACTCATCTTTAAAGTTTGCCAGCTTCCTCTTAATCTCCTTTTCCAGAACACCCATAAATCTATTTAACACCACCATTGCTATAACAATCCTGTGGTGCGCATACCTCTTAACCTTTTGCCAGGCTGAAATTGACCTCCTCCTTCTACCTCCTGCCTCCTAGCCAGCTTGTACTGTATGACAGTACTTTGCATCTCCACCCTGGCTGCTATGTGTCCTTAGTAGCTTCTTGTAAGAGGTTTTGGAAAATAGGTGAGACTTATATCTTATCTTTATTTAAATAGAAATGGCAAAGGTAGATAAACACATGTTTTCTTGTAGGATATGGGTTAGACAGTATTCATGAATCTTCAGATCCTGTAGAAGCTGTAAGGAAATCTGAAGCAATATTTATTGGTAAGTGTTAGTTTTTGGACCTTTTTTTCCCTTAAGTATAACATGGAAAAATTAGTGCAGTCTCACCCAACACTTATATAGGAGAAACGGGCCTGAAAGACCTGATTCTGTCCAAGAGGGCTAGTCATTAAAAACAACTCAGATAAGAAAACATTTCTAGTTCCCAGTGGCAATTAAGAGTTCCCTTTTTAATTAAGATTAGGAGTGTATATTGGGGTGGGGGCTACATGTTAAGACCTGATCTTGCAGAGACTTAGACATTTCACTGTTTATATTGTTGCGTGTCATATTGCATCTGAACAGTGAAAACTGACATCTGTTTCAGGGTCTCATGCTCTAGTGGAATGCTGAAATGTTGGGAATACAAAAATTCTATAAGGGTTTGATGTCTGTCTCAAGAGCTCTCAATTTAAAGAGAATTAATTATATTTGGAAAACCCTATAATTTAAGTCTAAACTCTGATTGGCCCTCCTAACAACATACTACACTGTCATGGCTTGGGTTGGACATCTAAACTAAAAATACACTTGAGGCAAAGGCAGAACAAAAAAGGTTAGTAACAGAATATTGCTTTAAAAAACCAAGAGAATCCAGGCTGTTTCCCATTTGATGGAGGCAGAAATAATAATGTGACTTGAATTCTTCTGGAGTTCAGGTACTGTGACTGAATGCATTTTCTACACCAACCCTTGCTGAGCATAACTTTAGACTATAGCCCATAAGGCTAGCTTGCCTTTATTACATTCTCTACCTTGCCTTCATTATATTCAGCACTAATGCAGGGAACTGACAGGCTTGTATCCTTGAAGACATTGGCTTCAGCAGTTAGCATGAGGCTTGAGGCCTATGAACTTTGGCACAGATACATGGCCCAAGAGTAACTCCTAAATTTTGGGGAACTGGAGAAAGAGTGTAAGGGGAATTTTGTCAATATTGACATCAGCCACCCACAGAAACATGAGCTAAACACCAGCTTTTGGAAAGTTCTGGAAAGAACATCCAACCACAAGAGTGCCATGGCAATGAATTGACATATATGGTATATGATAATAAATTAAAATGATTAATATACTAACCTATATAAGAAGGACACCTCAACATTAGTAGGATGAGGAAATACAAATAAGGAAGAGTGGAGAAACCCCTGAATATGCATTAGACACAATGGTGTCAGCGTAACCTATTGTAAAAGTTACCTCCCAGCTTGTGGGCTACATCTCTTCAGGGCCGCCGAGAGCGGGTTTGGGGCCCGGTGAAAAATTTTTTTTTCAGGCCCCCCAGCAAGGGTGGACTGGCTAAACAGGGCCGACGATGCCAGGGAAGCTGGGCCCTGGACCCCCTTCCGGACCGCCAGGCCCCAGTAATTTGTACTGGCTTCCTCCCGCCCTCCTCCCCCCATCAGCCCTGCATCTCTCGCCCACTGCCCCGGAGATGTACCAGAATGATGGCCACTGGTGATGAGGAGGAAGGTAACGATGAGGAAGATAATGGCTAACATTTCAGGTTGTTCTGCAAGAGATGTAGCGAGCATGGATACTCAGAGATAATACAGAAAGTACATCTATCTACCTTACTGAGTTGGAGGGTTTGACTGTGCTAAATGTATTTATTTGTAAATATAGAAGAGTTCCCAACTATATAATAATCTGAATAATACTGGGACTGAGCTTGGGACAAGAACCTGTCTATCCTCAAAGTGATAACTGAGGATTCTTAAGTAATCAATATAATTAATACATAATCTATGGATCAGGCTACAAGACCTAGTTTTCAATTTATTTGTAAATGCTTCAGAAAATGTTCTTGTTCTCCATAAGCGCACAAAGTGTAGTCAAATCATGAACCTTGACCAAGAGGGTCTAGTCTGCTTCTTGTACAGACATTAATAAACTTCTTCTAATCACGACTGTCCAGAGTGCAGTTGCTGCATTGGAATCAATTTGCCAATAGGGAATCTAGTTGTAGTCACAGCACTGAGCCCGCTAAATTCACCAAGCTTTAATAAAGACACTTCTCAGAGTGTTAAGTTCTTACCAGTTAGATCTGATTCTTGCCGCCTTCTCTAAATTCTTTGTCAGCATAGGAAGGAATGATCTTTTGTAGTTTGAATAAACAGAAAATTGAGTTTTGGATTCTTTCTCAGACATCAAATCTTCCTAAAAACTGGAATGAGATCACATCGCTATAGTATAGGATTGTGTTGAGACTAATAATTTAAAAACTTTACTCATGTGCATATTAGACTGGTATCTTCAATTACATTAGCTAGGGTAAATGTGACAGAGATTGTCTAGGGCATAAACTGATCCCCAGCTGAGGTCAGTATTCCTTTGAAGCAGCTAGCTCTATCTGCTGCTGCAGGCAGGATACCAACTAGATGGCCCATTGGGGTTTTCCAATCTGGCAATTCTTACAGTCTCAAATAAGGCAAAGCTACACTGTTTTCCTGCAGGTGGTGGAAACACATTTCGGCTCTTGAAAGCTCTTTATGACAACAGTCTGCTCCAGGAGATCAGGAAAAGAGTTCTTGAGGTAACCTAAATGATTCACAAACTAAATTACAAAGGACATGGATGGATATTGTTCGGTTTGTATTCCTTAGTGTTTGGAGAAGCTTTTTAAATTGCTTATACATGGTTGCTACACTTTAGAATACTATGGTTCAAGCCTGGAGGCTTTATGCAGGAATTACTGGGTGAAATGCTATGTCCTATGTTATACAAGCAATCAGACTAATGATTATAATGATCCTTTGTGGCCTTAACATTTTATTGATGTCCATATCTTCAACTGCAGACTCATAGCCACCTCAACAAAATTTAGTAACTCATGCTGTAATCTAGTAATAGCTGCCATATGTTTCTCCCAAGGATAAACCACCATCTCCCTACTTGAGTTAAATCAACCATTATCTCTCCTTTAAGAAACTCATGTGGGCAGAAAGAAGAGATGGACTGGCTCAGGATACAGGTAGCAGGAGAGAGACACTTGAAGGTCAAGTATCCATCTTGTCCACTATAAACACGATTGAAACAACCACTCCTTTCACATGTAATTTGACTTGGAAGGATTAGCTTTATCAATAAACATCCATTTCACCATACACACATAAACCAAACAAAAAATTAATCATCAAAATGTACAGGTATGCAAAGTAAGAAATGCTTGAGAACTTGTTTGTGTGATTTAAGGTTGTTTATTTTGTATATTTTTGACATGATGATACTGTGTTTAGCTGTTATAAAGCTTTAACTTTTTGAATTGCAACGTGTGTCATTAAATATTTTCTGACCCCTCTAATGTCCCGCAACTGTGAAAATGTAAATAGATAAAAATTGAAAAATACTCAAAACCCATAATTTTGTGCAACTGAAAATTTAAATTGAGAATGCTTAAAATAGATATCCATAGAAATGATTAAAAATAAAAATTGACTTCTGCCAAGCCCACATATAGTGTAGAGTAGATGCCAGATGCATGTACTTCAGATTCAAGCCAGTCCCCAAGAAGTGAGACTCTGTATCTTAGTACCAATCCCCCAAGTCCTCCAGCTCCCTTAGCTAGGCTTGGGTGCATGGACTCAGGCTTCTCAGCAGCAGAACATCAAGGAACTCTTCTCCCATGAAGAAACATAACTGTTTCATCTCTGACTTCAGACTAGTCTTTGTAATGCAAGATTTCTCAAACACTGCCTGGATGGGTTGACCAGGCCCAGGAAGACCAACTGACTAAAAGGACTGGCTGCCTGAAGACAAGCTCTGAGTAGAAGGGCTGGATCTGGCTGAAGACTCCTCAACCAACCCTGGTTTTGAGTTTATGGTATTCCTTTATTTTTGGATTTTAATACCCCATAAGAGACGGGAGTCAAGTTTGCTTTAGCCAGAGGGCCAAAGCGCCATGGCCCTAGCCCCTGTGAAAGGCAGCAGCCGGCTGTCAGAGACCCTGTGACTGGGTGAGTAGTGCCTCTTTGGGCCACAAGGCGATACCACTGAGGCAGGCCCTGTTGTACCCAACTACCCTTACTCATATTAGACTGATGCAGGATGTGAGTATGCAGCAAGTTGCCAGAACCTATGAGGGAAAATTGAAAAAATTGGTTTAGTCTGGAGAAGAGAAGACTGAGGGGGGACATAAGTTTTCAAGTACATAAAAGGCTGTTACAAGGAGATAGGTGAAAAATTGTTCTCTTTAACCTCCGAGGATAGGAAAAGAAGCAACAAGCTTAACTTGCAGCAAGGGTTGGACATTAGGAAAAACTTCCCGTGAGGGTGGTTAAGCACAGGAAAAAATTGCCTAGGGAGGTTGTGGAATCTCCATCATTGGAAATTTTTTAAGAGCAGGTTAGACAAACACCTGTCAGGGATGGTTTAGATCAGGAGCGTCCAAACTTACTGACCCTCCGAGACACATACACACAGAATCTCCCTCACGGAGCTCTCATCAAATACCGCTGACTTGGGCCATATTAATGATGTGGCTGAGAGTAAGGGTACGTCCATACTACCCGCCCGGGCCGACGGGTAGCGATCGACTTCTCGGAGTTCGATATATCGCGTCTCATCTAGACGCGATATATCAAACTCCAAACGCGCTCCCGTTGACTCCGGAACTCCACCACCGCGAACGGCAGTGGTGGAGTCGACGGGGGAGCCGCAGACTTCGATCCCGCGCGGTGAGGACGGGTAAGTAGTTCGAGCTAAGGTACTTCGATTTCAGCTACGCTATTCGCGTAGCTGAACTTGCGTACCTTTTTTCGAACCCCCCCCCCCCGCCCCCCGTGTAGACTAGGCCTAATTGAGCAACTGCTTTCAACCCAGCAAAAATAGCTACCTAGCAAATTGCTTGGATCCGTCAGTTGATCTCTGATGCTGCACAGCTTCTAGTACATTTGAGGTACACTTAACATCTCTACTGAAGACATGCAGGAAGAAGCTACAGATTTCCACACTATTTGGGGTGGTTTACTGCAGTCCACACAGATGAAGCCTGGGTGATTGCGGATATGAGCTATGGTATTATGTTGATCCAAATAGCCTCATCGGAATGCTTCCTACACCAAGCTCTTTCTGTTAAGAAAATTCCTGACACTCCACACCAGGTCCTTGTTAGAACAAGGAGCTGTTTTAAAAGGTCTAACATTCTCCGTGCCTTGCATTGGTCTGGTGGCATAAGCTCCCTTGAACTATTCCTTTTTACCTTCAGAGCTACTTCACTTCAGCGTGAAGTTGGTAGCTTGACTCTTCCCTGAATTATTGGCACCTTCCCCTTGCTGGTACTTTTGGTAACCCATCTTGGGTGGCACACTTAGCCCACATTAGCTAACATCTCTGGGCACAAATGAACTCAATTCTTTCCTTCCCGGGTGGAACACAAATATTGTCTGTGCAGAGCAGTAGTATTGAGAAAGAAAACTTGGCCATTGCTCTTCTCAAATGTGAAGAGGAGGGTGGCGTTGTTCCCCTTTGTCTTGAAGTCTGGAGGAACTGAGTAGCCAGTTGGAAGCCAGCACAAACTCAAAATTGGCATTCGAGAGAACATGAGACCCAGCTGCTGGCCTGTCTTCTTGATGACACTTTCAAAGGGAAGGGGTGAATCAACACCTCAAACTAGATGCTGTTGATGTGACAAAGCTGACTGGAACTGTAAGAAACTGAAAGTTGTGGCCTTTTGAAAAGAGCTTTTTACTGATACTCTAGGCAGGAACTCAGCAGTCTACTATCAAAAAGAGAACCAGGCTTTAGTTGTGAAAACCTTGACGTTCTCAGCAATTTTGTACACTTATCTCTGTGAATCAAAGGCCAGATTTGTAAAGGTATTTAGTGCCTAACTCCCATTTGAAATCAGTCTGATTGGGAGCGTATATACTTTCAAAGATATGGTCCTAAGTAAAGTAGTGATTTAAAAACCAATACACAGTAACCACTTGCCTCTCCATTCAAACCAGCATGAAACATTTTTCCAGCAGGGACCTTCGATAGTGAACATATCTCAAATTCTGTACTTGCATTATAACAATATTAACTTTTCAGAACTTCAGATGGTATGGTTAGGATTGCAGCACTCAGCTCACAGGTTGTTTAGATTGATGTATCTCCACGGACTTCACTGGAACTATGCAGATTTACACCACCAGAGGATCTGGCAACCTTACCTGTGTTTAGGGGTAGAAGTCTTGGGGCAAAATGGTCTTAGCCTCCAAAAGCACCAGCGACACCAAAAGTTTAGGCTATTTTGAACAGAATGAAAATGAATTCATAAAAATATAATAGACACACACTTGCTGTGCTGCCAACAGAAACAACCCCGGGACATGCTTGGTAAATAACACAAACAACGTAAGCATAATGTTGTCTAAGAATATGCATGTTTTCTCACCAGTGAGTATTGTCAGAACATATGCACTATCATTTCCTACAGAGTTTGACATGTTAAGGCACAGGATTGAGTTTATCTGGATTTAGTATCAGCTCTGCCTCAGAGTATGTAATTTTGAGGTAGTTACTTCACCTCAACTTTCCCCGTCTAGCATTAAAGATATTATAGTTGGGAAGTTTGACTTCACCAATTTTTTTATCTTACTTTTTACATCTCTTCTCTCAGACAGTTTCAAAAGGCATCTCTGGCATCAAGAACTGAGTTTCCTATTACAGTGCTGCTTTATCTTCCAGGATGGAATTCCATACATGGGGTCCAGTGCAGGAACTAACGTAGCTACTATCAGCATCAACACAACCAATGACATGCCAATCGTGTACCCACCTTCTCTGCAGGCCCTTGGATTGGTTCCTTTTAACATCAACCCCCACTACTTGGATCCAGATGTTAACAGCACTCACATGGGTGTAAGTAAAGTACCTCTCCGCCAGCTGCAGAGCTCGTACACTAAAGTATGAGTACAACGTGCATATGCTGTGACTTGTAAAGCTTGCTGCTGTCTAGCAGCTGCCTGCTGGAGTTGTCTGAAGTGTAAATGAAGCAAAGGAACCTTTGTTACTGCTAGCCTCCTCCTGGAAGGTTTTCCTTGGGAATGGGAAGGTTACTTGGCAACAGTATTACTGAGGTTGAACAAGTTTTGATGGCTAACTCAGGCCTTTTGATGACTAATACTGTTAATATTACTGTGATGTGTACTGCTTAGGTGGGCAGGGGAGAATACTAAAGGGCAAACTTAAAACAAACTTGAATAACGATACCTGCAGCATTGGGTAAAATGCAGTATTTCTGGAAAACTTTCAACATAGACTGTCTAACTTGCTGGTCCACTGTGACATTCCATCTAGAAATGTCTTGAGGCTTTATACACATCTACAGGAGTTTGCTTTTGAGACTTTCAGGTCAGGGTGGAGTGAAGGCCATCTAAGAACCCCTGGTTTATGGAACATGTAAGGGATATGGAAGTTACTACACCCACCCCAAGGCACTTCAGCAATAAACCTTAAGTTCTCAAATAAAGTGAGCTCAGATTGTAAATGGAATTCAGAGGGGAAAATATAACATCAAATATAGAGTCCATATACATAGACTAAGGTGCAGAGCTGTGCATTTAGGTCTACTCAGTAAGAAGCTAGGATAATTTAAAGTGTAATAGCTGAACAAACTACCTATAATTTGCAACTACACCGCTACCTCGATATAACGCTGTCCTTGGGAGCCAAAAAATCTTACCACGTTATAGGTGAAACTGCATTATATCGAACTTGCTTTGATCCATCGGAGTGCGCAGCCCTCCCCGGAGTGCTGCTTTACCACATTATATCCGAATTCGTGTTATATTGGGTCGCGTTATATCGAGGCAGAGGTGTAGTTAACTCCTAATAGCACAATTCCTGGAATTTTGCTCCTATGATACAAAGTACTTCAGCCTTTTATTTACAAGGATGGTATCCATCCGCACACAGGCAGTTTCTTGGAGACAATAAAAGATACTCTCCAGCTCAGAACCATGGAGAAATGGAGGACCCGGAACCAAACTTTTTAAATGTAGGTCTGTTTTAAGATGTGGATATACAGGTACAGTTAAATCAGTTTTGCAGGGAGAAAAAACTGGCTGCTGCTCTAGAGGCAAGCTAACAGTATTTCTTACTCAATTTTCTGCAGAACTTCTAGGAGGCAAAGCTCTGTGGAATATAAAATGCTTGTCTCTGCCCTTTGTGTTCCTCTGACCTTTTCATAAATCCTTCTGGCTTTCTTCTTTCCCTTTGTGTCCTTCTATCCCTTCTTTGCGCTTGCTTATTTCTGTCCCTCAGCTCACCAACAACTCCAAGGGAACGTGGTTACATGGCAGAGTTCTCCACCAAGGAAACCTGATTAGGGCTTTAAATGTCATTTCTATTAAGGAGAAATATGTAGCTAGTTCAGTGGTGGAAACCTTGTCCCCTTTCTCTGGAGACTCCTATCTCCTTCATTAAGAAATAACTTACAGACCTACCTCCAGAAGTATGAGGGACAGAGCGATATTTAATCAAATAGTTCCTTAACCTTAAAATAAATTGAAGTGGAACCTTTCTGGGTTTCCAAATTTAGATTTTTTTTGTTTGCTACATTTTAACAAAAGGTTAGTATTTGAGATACAGGGTGAACTCCTGGCTGCAGTAAAGTCAATCTTGCGATTGACTTCAGTATGGCCAATATTACATCCATAAGCTTCAAGGAAATGAAATTTTTCAGGTGGGAATGATACTTGCCTACCTCATAGGAACATTAGGAAACATTATCAAGTTAACATTTCTTGAAGTGCTTTGTGATATTTAGCTAGAAGTTTCTAAATTCTAGCTAAATATCATATAGCGGAAATTACTTAAACCTAGACTCACACTAGATCCTACTATTCCAGGAGACTCGTGCAGAGAGGATACTTCAGTATCATGAGGAACCAAACACCCCTCCAGTACTGGTGAGTAATACATCCCAATCAAACTCTCATCTCCAGAACTCAGTCATATGAATGGACCCTCTCCAATCAGGTATTGAATTTTAGATGTCTTAATCTTTCCCATAGGCTTTTCTATCCATCTTCTACCACAGAGACTTTTCACTGCTAGCTTCAACCTTGTTCAGGTTGCTCTAATTTGCATCCTGTATATTCAAGGCTTCTCGTTCTATGCAAGAAAGACCCTGTATGCAGCACTGCCTCTCTCTGCCATTAGCTGCAGAGAGTAGAGCAGTGGTGCCCAAACTCTTCCCGTCACACTCCCCTTACCAGTAATGGAATCTGACCATGCCCCCTTCCATTACAGCACAGTTGGCTCAGCAGAGGAGCTTAGGCTGAAGGCAGAACTGGGGCTAGAGGCAGAGTAGGGGACGGAGTGGACCTGAGGCTGGAGCTGGGGGCAAAGCATCCTTATCACTAAACACTTGTCATGACAACACACTGCTGTGTAGGAGGTCAGCATTCAGAGGTTTTCCATCCTAGCCAGCATACCCAATCCCTGCTGTCTGCGAAATACCTAGTTGTGGTTTCTAACAGACTCCACTGGTTGCTGTATGGCAATCTTGACAAACTAGACTTTGAGAATGATGGTAGTTAAAGCTAATGAAGGATCACAAGGAACCATTTTATTTCTCCTTCACGTGTTTTAAAGACACAGTGAACTGATTGTAGAAAGTGAAATCATCCTTGTAACACTAGCTATGATTTACCTACTTGTCCTAGTGCCTCCGTCTCTGAAGAAGTGCCATCCTTATTAGGCACAGGGGATGGAGTCAGCATATAGGCAGTAATTCCTGTCTGTGCCCAAACAGTGTATCTTGGGACTTGCCCATCTGAGACCATACGGTTCACTGTGAGAACTACTAGTTAAAATTAACACCAGGTTGCCAGAGATGAGTCAAATGCTTTAAGCGAGCTGAAATAAAATAACCCTTAAGGTAACTGGTGGTTAGATGCTCAATCAGAGATACTTTTTGTATTATCGCTATCTACCTTACTGAGTTAGTGTTTGTGACTGTGCTAAATTTATTAATAATACTTGTAAATTCAGAAGAGTTCCTATAGTGTGAGTGTTGCAACTGTGCACATCGAGAGTCCCAACTATATAATAATTTGAATAATACTAGGTCTGATCTTGGGACAAGAACCTGTCAATCCTCAGTGATAAATTCCCAGTTAAATTAAGAATTCCCAGTTAACTTGGATCTCTGGTTTTGGAGCGCAAATGACAGCTTGGGGTTTTATTTCTTGTCAATTCAGGGTTTGCGCGAAGGAACAATGTTACTAGTGGAAGGAGACAAAGCCACCCTGCAAGGAGTAACTGGAGCAAGGCTGTTTTTGAGGTATTCAATTTGCATTCAATTCTGTGCAGCTTTTAATCAAAGTTTGTGTTTTTCTTCAACAGCAGAAAGGATGATGATTGTGGGGTTAAGACACTGGACAGGGACTCTGAGATCTCAGTTCAGTTGCTAGCTCTGTTGGTTCTTCCTGTGTCAACCTACAGTAGGGGAGTCATTTAATTTCTTGCCTCCATTTCCCACCTGTAAAATGGGAATTCTTCCCTGCTTTGTGGGGATAGTTTGAGGTGGGCTGATATTGTAATAAAGGAGAACCACGGATAAAGCTAAAGTTTTGGTTGCATTTGTCCTTTATACTGTACCCTTGTGGGGTGTTACACCCATTCACAGTTACTGGGCTACAACGTGCCCTTTCAAAAATGAGTTGCAGCTGTGTGTACTGGTAAATGAGCCTTACTAGTTCAGGGCCTGATCCCATAGGGTATAGCTCCAGTGCAGCTCAAACTGGGGTGCTAAAAATAGCAGTGTACCTGTTCCAGCTTGGGCAGTCTTGAGAGTGCAAGCTGTAATGTTCACATTGCTACTTTTAGCATGCTAGCTTGAGGTGGCCTTCCCCAGGCTGGGAGACTCACTCCCAGCTATCTGTAGACACAGCAATCCTCACTTACTGGATGGTAATGGGTGCCAGACTGAGTCCTAAAAGCCTAAACTTGTAGTTCTTAGTCACATGAGGAAAAACTATGGATTGGAGTAATGGTGAAGGACTAGGCCATAAGATTCAATACCTAATAGCAAGTAGCCCAAGAGTTCCACATAGCTTCCAGGACCCAGATCTGATAGTAAAAGGAAGCAAAATAGACTGTTCACCTTTGTACTTTGACTGCCAAGTTTACAGCATGGTTCTTGTCTTCGGTCCAGAGGTGAGAAACCAACTGAACATGAGCCTGGAACAGATTTCAGTTTCCTTCTGACCGATAGCAACTCCCAGAAGCCCTGACCTTTCCTGCAGTGAAATACCAGATGCTAAAGGAAGATAGTGAAAGGAGGAGATCCCGGGTCTGGAAACAATACATTTTGTAAATAAAGCACGATTTAAAGAACTCATTACTCACCATTTTTATTTTTGTAGGAATTGACTAATCTCAAACATTACCTTGCAGCACTAGGGGAGAATACCCTCCTGAGGCTAGTTTATACAGGTTTAACCTCTGTAGTCTGGCACCCTCGGGACCTGACCGGTGCTGAACCAGAGAATTTGCCAAACCACAGGAGGTCTCCACAGGCATGGGAAGTAGGCGTGCGGGGGGTGCTGCAGCACCCCCAGGCTTTGCACTCAGCCGGCCGCTCCAATGCTGGCCTCAGGTCCTCCCCCTCTCTCCCAGAGCTTGAATGCCACGAATCAGCTGTTCACAGCGCTTTGCAAGCACTGAGAGGGGGGAGGAGAAGTTGGTAAGTGTGGGGCCGTCGGCGTGCAAGAGGAAGAGGCAGAGGGGGCAGCTTGGCACCGGTGGATGCTCTGCACCCACTAATTTTTCTCTGTGGGTGCTCCAGCCCTGGAGGACCCACGGAGTTAGCGCCTATGCTGGACCACGGATGTTGACGGACCAGAGAGTGCCAGATTAGAGCGATTCAAGCTGTAGTATGGATTTAGTAGTTTGTGTAGCGAATTGTGGGGGCACGAGAGAAAGCAGCTCCCTCTTCTCCCCTTAGCTGCTGAAATAAGGATTTGCCATGCAAGGGAGACTGAAATAGGATCACCAGAAACCTATATCCATCTGAAGATTTTATGGTTCTCCAGCCTTTCCTGACAGCACCTTACCTGGAAGCACAAAGACTCCCCTATTCACTTGCTTGCTGAAGGGAGATCTGCTCCTTCTTCACTAAAGGCCAGGAGGCCAGGTCACATCAGTTCATGCTGTCTAGCCTAGGTTTTTTCCTCCCACTTGTTATTCCCCCTCCAGAGCCTATTATTTATTACCTGTTTTAATAAAAAGTGCAACAGACTAGTAATGGTTCCTGTCTTAAATACACCAACCCTCTTGGTATAGTTATAAATACCTGGACCACACCATGAAAAAAGCACAGAGAAATCATACATTTGATTATTATTTATTTTCTCCAGCCCCAGCTGTTATATACAAAGCTAATTTAATAATCATTATGTACAAAATAAGTGTGCATTTAAAAATTTAGATTACAAATTTGCAAATACTAGAAAAAGTGCAAAATTTTAAAACATCTTCCATCATGCTGTACAGAAACAAATCCAACATTAGCCAATATACACACTTAAAATTATTAGAACTTAGCCATTGGAACATAATACATATTAAAATAAGACAAACAGTATGTACGAAATCGTAAAAGCACCCAGAAGGGATGAAGGTATTGCACAGAATACTAACAGCAAATTCATTACACTGCTAGAAGGTTATTAGTGTTGAATATATCTAGTTTCAACTAACTAAAATTTGACTTTATTTAAAGGCATTTTTGGCATTAAATCCATTTGTAATCATATAATTGCACAATCATAATTACTAGAATTAAGAGATGGTTAATTGTCACACTATAAATAAGGCTTAGTGTTCTCTTTCCACCAAAAGTTATAGCGATTTAAGCAAATGCTGAGGCACATCTTAGTGAGTTTCATTTTCCACTCTTAAAACTCCTTAAGAAAACTTTGTTTTAAGTAGCAGCACTATCTCCAAGAAATTGATCAGAGAGGGTGGCTTTTTACAGACAGCATGGCTCTAACCCTTCACTGAGCAATGCCTGGACTGCTCCTGCAGAGCTCATTACAGGAGCAGAACACAAAGCGAACTTTCACTACTTGAGTCCTTACAATTACTTTCTTTAAGTTAGGATACCACTGAACACAGCTTTTGTTAATGACTAAAGAAAATCTCCTAGTTAGATGCACATGGGATTTCTGGTTTTAAGGGTTTGTTTCTAGGCAAATTATGGTTTCAGTTTAGGAATAAAAATTCATTATTGGCATTTGAAAATTGTCCTTGTTATATTAAAAAAAATTGGCCTCTGCCACTCCCTCCCCACTGGCAAATTTTATTGGATATTTAATCTCGCTCTCTTGCTTGGGTGAGGTCATAGTTTAAAACTGGAAACCCTGTATCTACCCTCACCCCATGGTTGGGAACTATGATTGGAACAGGAGACCCTCCCTGCCCAGCATTTTGGAAGGATGGCTAGAAATAGCGGACAGTTTGCAGTGTCGGAAAGAGCCAGTACGATTTCTATACACTAGTAGCAAGACCCCATAGAGCAGTCAGATTTGAGCACCAGAAATGTCTAAGAATCCAGATGGGAGCAACACATGAATAGAGCTAGAGGAACTGGGTTCTGAGGATAGACTGAAATAACTATATATGCACAGTTTGGCAATTAAATATAGGATGTGAAAGACTTAGGTATCAAACAGAAAGAAAACATCCCCAGTGTCCAAGGGAATACAGCTCAGTGTGGGAGAAGAAATTGAACAAAGGGAAGTCTAGATTAAATATCAGCAATAGTTCCTCAAGCATCAGGTTTATTAGACTGTAGAACTATTTTCCAAGAGTAGAAATGGAAACCCTAGCACCTGACACATTTAAGCTACACCAAGCACTCTACGTTTAGTGTAAGGAACAATTCTGGACTGTCACCTTGGGATAGACAAAATAGACCTTTTAGGTTATCTTGCTTTCTTGTACTCAGTCCCGAGGTCAGTGATGCTAAGGTGCTTAGGCTCCAACGGAAGGGGTCAACCCTATTATACTATCTGTACAGCTCCCGCTACCTAGTTTGAATTGCAGTAGCCTGGCAGGAGACTGCAGACCTTTGGAAGAGTGGAATAACAAGGGGTATTAGAAGAGGTGAGGAATATAGAGTGAAACTGGGTTCCTCAGAATGCATGGACTCACCCACTGAACTCCCTGCCTGTATTGCCTCAGATGTGGGCATCCAGAGAGGCTATGTACAGATGGCTATTAGAAAACTCTACCACCAAAACAAGGGAGGAAGTTCACCTTTGTAATACTGAATGCAACTCTTGAGATTCAGCAGAAGAAATGATTTTAAAACTACATCTATAAATCATTACAGTTTGTCACGGGAGCACTTGATTAAGTACCTTCCTGGTACTTACATCTCAGACTTGTGGATCTTAATTATTTGTTACATAGCCACCCATGACTGCACTTCTACAAAGAATGACAAACTCAATAAAATGGATTAAAAATAGCCCAGTTTGCACCATTACTGCATAGCAGTATCGTGAAGTGTAAATGATCTAAGAACAACCTCTTTTAAAAACTTCTTAACCCTCTTAATACTTAGCTTGTGTAGAACTATTAACATTTCAGCATATAGTTAGTTCATTCTGTTAATCAAATCTGAGACTGAAGATTTGTTCAAGATTCCTGATTTGTAGAATTTAATCTGATGTTTAGAGAATCTATATGCCCAATCCTCTGAACATTAACAGATATACTGCTCACAACTGCAAGTCACTCCATTGCTGTCACAGTAGTAAGCTCAATGAGCTGGTTCAAGAAAGCATTCCCCTTCAGGACAACACTTGAGTGCTTTCCAGAATTAGGGCCTTCAGCTGGTTCACAGGATTAGGCCTAATAGTATATTTAATAAAGAGTCTTAGCATTTCCTCCAAATAAAAGATCAGATTTTTAAAAGAAAAGAAAAAAATGTAACCTAGTCTCAAACTCTCTACAGTACTGCAGTCCATACACAAACATACTTCTTCAAAAAGTAACCTACAAGATGAAATCTTTTTCTAGTGGATGATAGCTATATATGGAATCTCAAGTAAGAACATTTAAAGATAATGGGCAGGATTTTCGTAAGAGCCTGAGGGAGTTAGATGGCCAACACCCACTGAATTCCATTAAATCACAACCATCTTAACCCAGAGTAATGGGAGATCACTCACTGGCTATCCCTTCCTAGATTGTGGGGTTTATTTTTTTTAAACGGGGCGGAATACTATTGTTTTAATCCTTTGCATTACAAGAGAACTCTGTTTTTAAGACATTAAAGAGGCTCTTTATCAAAACAGTCAATTCAGTAGGCTACTTAAAAGCCCATATGACATTTAAATTTAAAAATTTATAACAATATTTGTAGTTAAAGCAGGTATTGAAGAAAAGCTTTGCTTAGATGAATATCTAGATTAATCAAAGATCTTACTGGTGCTTTCTGAATTAAGATTCCCCCCCCTCCACAAATATTTTAAATAAGAGGAAAAAGATTGTTTAAACAGGGTTTTTTTGTGTGTGTGCTGGTGGTGGGAAGATAGGTGGATGATGGAAAAGATAAAGTTTCAAAGATTGCATAAGGTGAGTATGATACACAGAAAATAAAGAATACGCTGATGCAATATTACCCACGTGTTTTTTTTAACCTTAACTTGGACAATGAGCGTATAACTCTTTGAATGCTGGCATTTCCCCAATGAACACTTAGTATGATATTAGATAACATTCTCCCCAGTACATAAAAATAAGACAACCAAAAAGAATTACCACCACTGAGGCTTGCAGCATAAATGGATAACATTGATAATCTAACACAAATTTTATTGGAAACAAAATTATTCTAAGCACTTCCCCAAACTGTAAGTGGAAGTTACTGAATACTGCTAACTGGTGAATCCAGTTTATTAATTACTAGGCGGAGATGAGCCAATATTCAGCTTTTTTTTTAAAAAACAAACAAACATATGTTTACAGTGCTGACTTAGCTTTTCTTTTAAGTCCACCTCACAGGTAAGCTATATTTTTTAGTTTCCATAGATATCACTGTGGCCTCCAATGGTTAAACAAAAGACAAGAACACCTACAAAAGGGACTTTAAAAATTCTTAGTGTTATAAAGCAACTGTGTATTCAGACTAGCCTGATCTGAATTCATAGTCAGAACTGCATCATGTCACAGCTTTACTTTCTAAAACAAAGTTAAATAAATAAATCGTAGTGTAAAAAGACTAAAGAGAACTTGTATTTTGAGAACTACTTTCCCTCTCCGAGAAGAACAGAGGGGATGGTATCCAAGAGCACTATTAGCTTGAAGAGTCATCAAAAGTAAAAATGTAAATCTTAGAAGAAGTGCAGTGCACTAATTCAGTGTCCACTGCTCAATGTGGACTGCAAACCAGCCACAACCTATAAAACCACAAAAAAATGGTATAATTAATTCAAGAAAAATTGAAAGAAAATAAGTTAAACAAAAACAAGTGGAACACCAGGTAAATTCTTCCTTACTTATAGCTCTCACATACACACTGCATCTTTTATTTACAGCTTCCTTTTACAGATTAAGCAAAGTATAGTGCTGCTTGCAGATAGACATTGTTGAGCAGTTGAGAAAACTGACTGCTGCTGGTGCATGAAAAGACGACAAATTGGAATTTAAGTAGCACCTTTCATTCTCAAGGGATCAGATGCTCAGCTATGGCCAATCTGCACAAAATGCAAGTAGTGTGTAAATGTGATTTAACACTCACCTTTGTACTCCCATGATCTTGCTGCTGCTTTGCGCAGGGTTGGTCCCTTAGCGCCAAGACAGAGCATTATGAGGGCAGCTCTAATTTATACCAGTAGCTAACATTTGTGAGGCTTAACGAATTTCAGTTTGTAAAGCACTGAAATCCTTGGATTAAAGTGTTATATATTCAGATTATCATTATTATAATACAAATGCCCGCATCTCTCCAATTTCTGAACCTACATTACATTTTGTGGAGGTTGACCAGTTTCCCTGATTTTCTTCCATGGATACAAATGCTAAAATGTTCACCAGTTCAAAAATTAAAACTTTTGCATAAAATACCTAATACGAATAAAGATGCTTTCAAAAACTCACATGTGAACCTCTCTGTACAAATGACAACAGAAAGACTTATGTTCTGGCCAAGCATTACGCAGAACATTAACTTACTAAATTTCTCCACTTTGATTCTGCTAGTTTTAAAAAATTCCAAATATACACATTTAAGATCTTAAATGTACAGTTGTAAAACCATCACCACAGTACCCTCAAGCAAATTCATTTGAAAATTCAATATAATCCCACTTAACTATAATAAAATCACACATTCAAAACTGTGATTCTTCTAAACTTCTGTCTCAATAACTCTTCAAAATCTCTTACTTTTGAAATTACAATAGACAAACCTACTTCACATTCACATACACTTAATACTTCCAGAGTATCCTTGCTATTGTTATTGTATCAGTAACTAGTTAATATTTTTTTCCATGTAGACTTTCTTCCCATGTCCATAACTCAATGCAAAGTGGGGAGGTGAGGGGGAGAGGGAGTGAGTGACAGAGAGAAATGGGGTTAAATATCATACTGACAAGTGCCACAGAGAAATGTTTCCATTTCCACATAAATTCCAGATGATTTGATCTGTCACAGTGATTAGTGTTACAGTTATACATAATCTCATTTAATTTGTTCACTGATCAGATATAACAATGTAATAATTGATATAATTTGAAAGTAACGGTTAAAACAAGCAACACAATTCTTTTTAGATTAGTTAGTAATAAGGTCATTAAAATATTCAGTGTATAAAAGCATGATATAGGATCATTATTTTCTTTATGAAATTAAGAATGGGATGTTGGTTTAAGAAAAAATGTGTCTTGGAAAAAGTGATTACTACTTCTATAGACTATCAAGAAATATTGCACTAAAATGAATGAAATTAGATTATACTGTATGGGGTGCCTCGGTAGTTCAACAACTCCCCAGTGGTAGGGGAAATCAGGCAATATTTAGAAAAGATACAACACATACTTCCATAAGTAATAAAATAAGGAAGAAGAGGGGAGAGGTGTCTGAGAAGTATTAACTAAATCAATTCTGTATCTGCATTGGCTACAGAGACATCTTGTTTTCAATTATTACCACTTCCACAAACGATGTAAGGGAACAATATTTTCCTCTATTTATATAGTCATATTCCCACCTAAAAATTTTTACCCTTTGCCCTGAAGGTAAAGTTTTCCCAAGAGTACTTGAGCTTTTGAGTACTATTTTTGTTGTTTACCGTATATGCAGGGCTGTGATGTCTTCCTCTCCCACATATGCATATAGTACCTGGATTTTTCTACTGACTTTTCCAGCAACATGAATATGGCTAAACCAGGTTACTTGTCTGACAAATACAGAGCCAAGAAACAAGGTATGGTAAAGGTAAATTATGATGCAAAGTTTTTCAAGTGATCTTAATGTTGAAATTAGACATTTTGGTTTGCAGTAATTATGCTATTAATGAAGAACAACTCAATCTTGACAGACATGGAAATGTGATTCTCATTCCCTCTGTATTAATACGAGGCCTTAAAACATGCAAGGGATTTCTAAATGTGTGTGTTGCTTTGCCAAACAACATAAAGAATGCTCTGCAGCAAATATTCACCCTACCCCAATTCCTACCAGGTTATAATTCATTGTTGTACGTCAGTTAAACAATTTCTGACAATCAAGTAGTGCCATTGAGGTGCTCCCTGCAGAACATTCTCAAAGGGATTCTCTCAGGAGCCATGCAATAGAGGATTATTAATAATCATTTACAGTAGTACACAGCAAGCTGATTGGTCTGAAGAATATATTTGAGGTCATAACTCTCAACTGTCTCAATTTTATCAGTATATCTGCAATTGAAGGAATTTTAAGTTTATGATCCTGGAATTACAAAGATGTAAGATGAGAATGGGATGTTTTCCTTGAATTTGAGTTAATATCTTCCAAGCAAGAGAGGAATATCTAGCATTATTCACCTGTATATGATATCATTTGTGTTTTAATGCACTTAGAGGTCTTTCTCTGAAACTCAGTTCCAGCACATAATCTTGAAAGAGTTCTTCTGCTACCAAATCAATGTGATTAGGAAAAAAGCAATAAAAGCAATTGTGGGCTAATTTGCATGTGTGCATATGTAAATTACTGTACCTCTACCATATGTTGGTCTTCAACTGACTGTCAAGGACAAGTCCCTGAAACACTCATCAGAAAGTTGAGAGATATGTTTAGAGTGACCAAAAGACTAAACAAATTTCTGGAATCCATGAGAGAATTCAGGAGCAGCAATCACTTGGAATCTTGAGTGTTATATTCAGTCTCTCCCGATGAAATCTGGCTGAGCCGTTTGCTTGATCCCCACAGCTTTCGGGAAAGCTGACCTGAGCGCATCTGTTTAAAGTAATCCAGAGAAACAAAAGGAGGGGGAAGGGATAAGGTGGATAAATTAAAAAAGGAACTTCAGATGCTGATTCTGGAGAAGTGCAGACAATACAAGGTACTGCACAAACACAAAATTATACCAACAGAAATTATTTCAGACAAACAAACAAAAAAGGTAACATTTTGGGATGATTCTTCGATTGGCACGAAAGAACAAAAAGACAAATGTTGATCATTATCTTTTCCACTTTTGAACAGTTAAAGGGACACTGTCAGGCAAGATAGGTCTAATATTTTACCTACTTTAAAATTGTTCTTATTTTGTGGGGAGTGGGTTCTGGATTCTAAATTGCTATTTTGTTAAAAAGAAAAAATGATTGCCAAGTGGAAATGAACAAAATTAGTAGGAAGAGCATTTTATTTTAAGAGGGAATTACTAGAAATGAAGAGTAAAGATAATTAAAAAGGGTACTTGACAATGTCCTGTAAGTGATGGACTACTGCAGGGCAGCGATGGCAAAATGGGAGAAAGAGATAGAGAGGAGTTCTCATGATGCCAAATTTCTAGACTTCCACTGATCCTGGGTGAAGTGTTCAGTGCAAGAATTATTAAACAAATGTAATCTACAGTGAATATTCCATAAATAAAGACATGTAATAAGCTGTTAACAGTGACAAGTAACCAAAGGCAATGTTAAATCATGGATTTAGTGAATTTGTATGATATTTGAATATCGGACAGTATTCTGTCAGAAACTGTTTTAATTAACTTCATAACTACCAGACCTGGGATTGACCAGTGGTGATCCTATTCTGGCAATAGACCAGAATATGAAATCCCCTATGGTTAAAGAAAATCATCCTTTAATGGCACAAAGTTCAGAAAAAGTTTCTCATCATAAGTCTGGCACTTTGTAACTATATATTGAGTGTCAGCTCAAACAGGGAATGATCCTGCAGACTTCTGCAGTGTTCTAAGCAACTATATGGTTTTCTAAACCAGAACACAAATTCATTATACTCCATCTCTGATTATACTGTCAAACATAAAGGCAAAAGATCAACCTTAGTCTCAACAGCATTTTACAATTCTGTTTAATAGAATATGTAGAAAGAACCTCCTTTTGTTCTAAGGCTAAATATAGTATCACCACTGAAGCCCAACTCCTAACAGAGAGTACCTTCTGTAGGAGGAATTTGAAAGTCCTTAATTTCTTATCTCCATATTTTACTTGTCAAACAAAAAAGTTAATACCTTTTAAACACAATAAAATGATTTTTACAAATCAGAGGAAACAGGAAAATATGGAATAAATGTTGTCCCTACCATTATTGTTTTTTAATCTGTTTATACAGATATTAATCCTCCAAATGCTCTGAATTATAAACTGAACACACTGATAAAGCTTGTGGAAAAACCTGCATATCCTTAGGAGGAATCCAACCCTAGGAACGTAGCATAGTGGGGAACTCAGATTTCTTTGTTCTTAATTAAATTTACTTTAAGTCTCAGATAATGAATGACAAATTCCAGCCTAGCAGAGTTTTTCTAAGACTGGTGATTTTTAAAAAGCTATCAGAAGAGCCTCTTATCTACAACACAAGAAGCTATCTATTAATTCTATAATAGAAAAAGTTGTTTAATTTGAAATGGATGGAAGTTTTGCAACTGATTTCAATAGAAGCAGGATCAGGCTCTCATTCTGTGAAGATCCTAAGCAGGATGTATTTCAGTAAATTATGTTCCCTTAACTAGAAAAATTTCAGACACTTAGAACTAACATGCCAGTATGTTTTCAAAATTAATAAAATATACATTACTTTAATACATACTTTTCTAGCAAATACTGAAGGTCAAGCAGACCTCAATTTAAAGTCACCCTTCTGGCTGTAATAGTTAATAGTACGAGCTTTCAACTTAAAATATACTGTTGCACTCCAGAAATTCAGAAAGCCTAACCCTGCCTCTCTTCATAATATTGGTGAAATACTTTGACAGAGGTGTTACAAGTAGTTACTGTGAAACCCCTGTTGTGAACATGACAAAGTGGGTATTGCTATTTTACATAGGGATGCTCTGTAAGTGATAGTGCATATGCAGTACCTACAAATTTACATCCACCGTAAGGAGCACAGAGGTGGCTACTCAGGGTATCTTTGTGCAGTTACAATGAGAGATTCTGAATGGTGAGAAATATGGATTTTTCCAAAAAAAAAGTAGCTCATTCTTTTTTGTTTCCAATTTTCTTCTGGGAAGTTACTTCCTCATTTATAACGAAGGTATCACATCCTATTCAGAACTTGTTTGTGAGAAGTGACAGACAACACTAGCACATGCAGAAAATGTTAGTTACTCTGACCTCTTGCTTATTCGACTATGACAAAGTCTGCAGGTTAGTCCAACTGAGTCTGCTTTTTCCCATCTGCGTTCCCTACATGCTCGTTTCTTATAGAGAAATCTCTATGCATAGAGCCGTCTCAAAAATTATTTCTTCCCCACTGAAAACTCAAACTTGCTCTTAAGTTTGCCCTGCCATAGAGGAGACCTCTTGCTCAACTGGAAAGCAGAAATAAGTGAATTTCCCACTGTTCGGTAGACAAAGTTCTTGATGGTGGGTTTTACCTCAGCTGGCTTGCCAACACCAACGACAATCAATTTGCCATCCTCCAAGCCTACAAGGATGTGGCTGTATTCTTTGGTAACAGAAATGCAGCGAATCGGCAGTCGCATGGCTAAGGGGGAGATGCTGAGATTCAGGCTGAAATAAGCAAAACCACACAAAAAATACCTTAAATACTTGACTGCTATATATTATACATAATGGATAGAGCCATACTACAGCTGAACTCACTGAGTGTGAACTCAGATGCATTATCGAATAGGGTTTCACTGTAAGTCCCAATGTGTTTCAATACACTATAATTCAAGTTATAGTGAACTTCTACATAGAGCAGGGGTGGGCGAACTTTTTGGCCCAAGGGCCACATCTGGGTATAGAAACTGTATGGTGGGCCATGAATGCTCACAAAATTGGGGTTGGGATGCAGGAGGGGGTCTGGGGTCAGGCCAGAAATTAGGAATTCAAGGTGCAGGAGGGGGCTCTGGGCTGGGGAAGCGAGGTGCGGGGAGGTGGGGGGAGTGAGGACTCCAGCTGGGGATGCGGGCTCTGGGGTGGGGCTGGGGATGAGGGGTTGGAGGTGTAGGTGGATGCTCCAGGCTGGGACCAAGGGATTCAGAGGGTGGGAGGGAGATCAGGGCTGGGGTGGGTGAGGGCTCCAGCTGGGGGTGCAGGCTCTGGGGTGGGCCTGGGGCTGAGCGGTTTGGGGTACAGGAGGGTGCTCTGGGCAGGGGGTTAGGGTGGCCAGGGGTATAGGCTCTGGGCGGCGCTTACTTCAAGTGGCTCCCGGAAGCAGCGGCTTGTCCCCCACTCCGGCTCCTATGCGGAGGCGTGGCCAGGTGGCTCTGCTGCGTGCTGTCCCGTCTGCAGGCGCCACCTCTGCAACTCCCATTGGCCGTGGTTCCCGGCCAATGGAATGCATGGGGGCAGCGCTTGAGGCAGGGGCAGCATGCGGAGCAGAGCCCCCTGGCTGCCCCTAAGCATAGGAGCTGTAGGAGAGACTTGCCGCTGCTTCTGGGAGCCATGCAGAGTGGCCCCCTGACCCTGCTCCACAGCTGGAGCCCCAGAGCAGGGCAATCCTCAGACCCTGTTCCCCAGCGGGAGCTTGAGGGCTGGATTAAAACGGCTGGTGGGCCGGAGCTGGCCCGAGGTCCGTAGTTTGCCCTCCCCTGACATAGAGGGTCAAATCCCATCCCCAGGCTATAGCCTTATTAACAGGGTTGTGCACTGGGGACAGAATCAGTAAAGAAAGAAATCCTCTCTGCAGAGTGACAGGAGAGCAGACTTAGTGCTGCAGTTACCCCTGGAGCAAGTATGTTTCCGCCTTCTGGGGGCAAAGGCCAATGAATCTGCACAGCAGAAAGAAATGGGGATTTTAAACTGACGTTACAGCTGCACACCATGGGCTTGATTCTGCCAGGAGCTGAGCCCACAGCACCCACTGATTTTGATGGGAGTCTTGGATACTCAGTATCTTGCTGGATCGAGCCCCAAGTCTGCATCCAACTCTGTCCCTTCCCAGATATTGAGGGGGACATTCCCAGTATTGGGATAAGGGCTGTCAGTGCAGTCATGCACCAGAAGTGGCATTCCTAGCTTACAAATAGATCTTTTCTGCCCTTCAGTGTCCAGAAAATCCAAATAGGAGCATAAGGGACCCGGTTGTAGTTTTGGATTTCCTTTGCAAATTGATTTTCCAGTATCAGGTGACAGGGCAATGAGAGAATAGCCATCTGTGACCTCTTTTTCAAAAGAATGACAAGTCACACCCTTCATGATCTCCACATCATACACCAATACCTATATGTAAATAAACCACCATGCTGGTGCAGTACATCTTATCTACTGATGCTGGTCTCTTACCTATAGAGATCTCGTATGGAAAGGAATCCTTGTAGGCTCCCCATCACGATATATTCGCCAGTCACACACATGTCTGACACTTCCTCCTTTAGATTCTCAGAGCCCAAATACTTCCCGTTCACAGAATAGAGATGTAATGCATTCTTATCCTGAAGAGATTAAAAAGAAATTACTCATGGAGGACTGAATGGATTAAGGATTTATTACTTATAGATTCAGCTTGTTAATAGGAATTTAGCCAAGGTTGGTAGTAACTAAAGCTGTTGGTATCTGATGGCAGTTTGTAGAATTAAATACAGGTTGAACCTCTCTAATCTGGCACTCCCTGGTATGGCAACATCCGTGGTCCGGCATAGGCGCCGACTCTGTGGGTGCTCCGGGGCTGGAGCACCCACAGGGAAAAATTAGTGGATGCGGAGCATCCACTGGTGCCAAGCTCCCCCTGCCTCCTGCTCCTCTTGTGCACCAGCCCTGCGCTTACCAACTCCTCCCGCTCCCTCCCAGTGCTTCCGGAGCACCGTGAACAGCTGATTAGCGGTGTTCAAGCTCCGGGAGCGAGGAGGAGGACCTGGGGCCAGTGGCTGGAACCCCGGGCGAGGGGCTGGCAGCTGGGGCCGGCATTGGAGCCCCCAGGCGGGAGGCTGGCGGGTGGGAGGCTGGTGGCTGGGACCCCAGGTGGCAGTGGGGCCCCCACTGGGTGCGTTGCAGCACCCTCTGCACCCCTACTTCCCATGCCTATGGAGACCTGCTGGCACTCTTCATTGACCTCCCATAGTTTGGCAAATTCTCTGGTTTGGCACCAGTCAGGTCCCGAGGGTGCCGGACTAGAGAAGTTCAACCTGTATTTATTTATATTTTTACCGCACTACAATCTGATCTATGGGCATGCTGACAAACTTAAAAATACATTCATACTTAAACAGCCTCTGGCACTCACCCACAGATAGCACTACCCCAGCAGCAACACGAATACAACAAACAAATAATAAGCCGCACCAAACAAACCAGAGTCCCCCTTCCCAGCCTCACCCAGCCTCCCAAATCCTACAGGGCAAGGAGAAAAGCTGGGGCTTGTGGCATGTCCTGAAAGTTAACAAACACAGTCTGTTAACATTAGGTACAAGCCTCTTCCTAATTCTTGGCGCAATTACACAAGCCTTCATCAAAAGAGGCATCCCTACACTGAATAGGCAGTGAGAATGAATTACATCATGAACCCTAAAGGTTGTCCCTCTAGGTCAGGCTGTCCCTCTCAATGTTTGAGAAACATTGGTGCATCTGTGGAGCAGCTTGCACACAGAATTTCCTAAGAAACTAGCTCTACTGCAAAAAAAAAACCAGGTACATTTATGGTTAGTGTTTACAGCAAAACACACACCAGCATTCTATGACCTTGGGTTGAAACTTGTGAAGTACCTTCAGAGTAGTCTTTCCTTCTATACTGGTGTGGACAACTATGTGTCCTTCCCAGGATACAGCCAGGTTGGGAACAGTCAGCAGAAGGGAACTCTCACAAGGTGGTCGCAAAGTCCTCATATACAGACCTTTCCGAATAGTATGAATAATCACAGTGCTATCCTGTTAAGACAAAAAACTCAATGCTATTTCTTTATGGTAATATTCACATACGGTAATTATTTGGAGCAAGGGAAAAGAACATTTTAAAAGATCGTAAGGTGCAGCAGTAGTTCTGGAAGAAGGAACTACTCAGCGGCGTAGCCAGGTGGAGGGAAGAGGGGGAGCGAAAGGAAAAAAGGCACCACCCGCTGTGGCGCTTTTACTGACGGGGCGGCGCCCCAGATCTTTGGCGGCACCTCGGCGGCGGGACCTTCATTCGCTCCGCAGGTCTTCGGCGGCATTTCGGCAATGAAGCTTCAGTGCCGCTGAAGACACCCGAAGCAAGTGAAGGTCCCGCCGCTGAAATGCCGCCGAAGACCCAGAGTGCCGCCCCATCAGTAAAAGCGCCGCAGCGGGTGGTGCCTTTTTTTTTTTTTTTTTTTGGCTTCCAGGTGAGTAAAATGAAAAAGGCGCCACTTGTGCTCGGTGGGGGAGCAGCTGCTCCCCCGCGCCCCCTCTAGCTACTCTACTGCTACAGGTAGCAGACAGGAATCAGGGCCCCACTGTGCTAGGCACTGTACACAGATAGTGAAAAAAACAGAGTCCTTCCCCTTAAGAGTGCCAATCTCAGCATATGAGGAGACAACAGGTGGAGAAAAAACAAACAAATGCGGATGGGGGAAGGAGGAAACGGTAGCAGTGAAACAAATCATATTTCACACAGAAAGTAGCAGTCACAGGACACCCCGGTGTAGCTGTTATCAAGCGTCTTGGAGGCATCATGGCAGAACAGCGAATTTGAAGGAAGACAAAAGAGTGGCTTTGCAGATCTTTTATGGGGAGCCTCCTCCCATGCCTGAGGGATGGAATGGGACAAAATGTGAAGGTGCTTGAGGTAGAATTGGGCTATTTAGTGATGGAAGTGGGCCATCATCAGAGTGGAAACAGAGGTCAACAGCTTGATAGAGTTGGTAGGTAGGGTGTGGTTAAGCTGTGGAGAGCCTCAGAGGTAAAGACAAGTAGTTTGTGTTTGCTGAGGCAGAAAAGGAGTTCTGTAGCATGAGTATTCCTATAGGAAACTGGATTTCTTCAGATGGTTACACACACTTCAGACATTCACCTGTGCAAAAGAGCTGTGGCCTACTCTGTGAGAGCAGTATGAGAGTAAGTGAATTATGCAGTGTGTGTGTTGACATGGTGCAAGACTTGCTCCTTACCCAAAAAGGAAAAGAGGAAACAGTAATGTTTTTTCCAGCTACACTAATCCTAGTAGTAAATATCACTCCTTCGAAGGAAAATCATGAAGACGCTTACCCTGGCTCCAGATACCACCATGTCCAGTTCAGTGCTGATGCTAACACTGGATACCTCATCAGTATGTCCATACAGAATCTGCAAGGGTTTAGGTGCCAGGCCTACAGGAACTCCTCCCTGATATCAACATAAAATGATACATTTATAGATTTTCTCACAGCTGAAGAACACATACAGGATATCTTTAACATCAGATGCACTGGGTGCCAGACACCACACTTTACTTCTATTGTTGCTCACATTTATAGCCACTTCTTTTTGTGCCTCAGTTTATTAAATCACAAGGATGAATTAAATTCCTTTGATCTTTGTGTTCACTGTCTTCTTCAGAATGTAATTAAAGAGAGTGAAGACTATTTTGCATAAAAATTATATCAACTTTGTTTCATATCCCGAGGCAATATAGAAAAACAGCCAATCTGATTCTGCTTTGTGAGAGATATAATGTATCTCTTACAATATTTTTCACAAAACAACTTCCTGTAAGGGTACAGCTTTCATTAAGGGCACTCCAACACTCCAAAACAATTTGGTACTTCCATTTCACTTTGACATAATGTAACTATATTCAAAATCACTTTAAGTGGGGTCTGTTGCTGGCATGCACAGTGTCTAAAGAGATGGGTACGAAAACAATTTCTCTTCTGCCTTACAGTATGGAGAGATGAATGCCAATCAAAACTTTGAAAATATGAGGCACACATGACAGTGCCAAGAAGCAAGAAGATATATCAGAACACACGACTGGATGAGGATCCAGAAAATAATTTGACAATGAAGAGCAACGGAGTGAACAAGTGGCAATAGGCAGGACATTTGTCCCACTGCTTTCATATTTGTGGGGTCAAAAACTCTTGGCACTGTAGGGGGTGCTAGCAGATGCACGCAATGGGACACACCATGGCAACAGGGATATAGGTTCAGGGAAAAGTAGCATGATTGGTTCAGAACCCAGCGAGTGCAAATGCTGAAAAACACAGCAAGTGCAAGATTTACTGATCTGTCTGCCATGGGTATTTATAGAGCACCAATCCCCATAATATCTAGGCACTGAACACCCCTTGGGAACGGGTCATATTGCACCAGTACAGCAACTGAGAAAGTGAGTGTGAGCTTATGGTTGTAAGCACCTTTGCATTGCCCTAGTCGTGGGGCCATTAGGTATTGGTTCAGTCCCCAGTTCCCAGTTAAATGTCTATGGCCCTCATGGCAGCAGGGATCTGGCGGAGATTGCAGCTTCTTGGCCACACCCTATTTTCCTGACAATGACCCCTACATGCTCCCTATACTGGACACTACAAGGGAGGGAGTCAATTACACAGGCCTTAAACTACCCAATGATCCCCCCCCCCCCAAAAAAAGTGGCTTAACTGGTTTCTGGGGATTCCTTTGAACGCTGCTTTGCACTGTTGGGTAGGGCAAAAGAAGCAGTTTTAGCAGGGGCCTTAGTCTGACTAATAAAATAAAATAAACAAGGAGAGCTTGTCGGGACTTTCCCATTGGAATGATTTTCCGACGGAAAACGCAGTTTCTGCAAAACCAAAGTTTTCCACAAGAAAATTTTGATTTTGCCCAAAATTTCAATTTTCCATAAGGAAAACCTAAATGAAATATTTCATTTCAGGTCAGTTCAACCTAGATTGGAATATTCTGGTTTTCTTAATTGACCAGAAACAACTAGCTTTGAGTCATGCGTCTGACGAAGTGGGTATTCACCCACGAAAGCTCATGCTCCAATACATCTGTGAGTCTCTAAGGTGCCACAGGACTCATTGTAGCTTTGAGTCAGTTCAACAAAACCTTGAACTGCATTTCCCTATCAGTACACTGTCTAACGAGAGTTGTAGTTCAGGCCCCTGATTCTCTCCTATGGCTGGGCTCCCTGGAGGACAACATCTCCCACAATGAAATGCAGATTTCTCTGCCTGAGCTGCATGGTGAATCATGGGAGTTACATGATTACATGCATTACAGGAGATGTAATCCACCCAAGGATCACGACCTGTATGGAAGAATGCGTGCATCTGTCTCCTATTAGGTAATGCATCACTATGGGAATTCATTTCAATCAATAATATCAAAATCTTGACATGTCTTAATCAAAAATTTTCATAATTTCTGTACTGACAAAAATTTCAAAATTTAAACTTTTAGTCCCAATTTGGCACAAACAAATGCTAAAATGTCAGAATTTCTTGTGAGATGGAAATTCTGAGGTTGCCTCCATTTGCGCCAACTACTTTCTTTCTGAAAGCAGCTGTAAAATGTTCTCAGTGTATAACATGTCAAACATGTGGTATCCTGCTAAGTGACAGCACGATTTCGTGTTCACTGCATACATCTGTCAGAGTATCTGTTTACGTGCCAATGCGCTGACATTACAGCGTGCTAGCTGGATTTAGCCCTAAATGACTCTTATACAAGACACAAGAAGATAAAATCAGGCATATTGTCCACAAGACACAGCAGGAGCTGTAGCTTGTAACACTTACATTTTCCCTAATAGCCTTAATAAATGCAACTTGCATGTTGAGGGGCAGAGGTCTGCAAAGAACATCTGGTAAACCAAGATAATCAAGGGGTATCGTAGGGCTAGGCTAAGTTTTATTAACTCAGAAAACTAGTAGCCCTGCTGGTACATCAGCATAAAGACAATGATGCCAAAAGCCACTACTACCAAGTTAATCTGTTTGTGTATGCAGTCCACTTTACTTCTTCCCACTCCTGCTTTCATGTACAGGAATTACCAGGCTTTCAAAAGTGTAAACAAGGATATTTTCCTAGTTGAAAAGTTGCCTTTTATAAAGAAGAATGAAAACTTATACTAAAATGATCTTTCCACTATCATCACCTTTGGGTCCTTCTTTTATTTAGACCCTGCCATTTTGTGCTATGTTTAACATTGGTAAAGGCAACCTCACATATTAGGGGCTTAAATTCGCACGCTAAAAATCATATCTACTTTCCATTTGTGAAATCACAAGTTAGATATTAAAGCACCCTGGCGGGCCAGGCAGGTTTGTTTACCTGCCACGTCTGCAGGTTCGGCTGATTGCGGCTCCCACTGGCCGCGGTTCACCGCTCCAGGCCAACGGGGGCTGCGGGAAGCGGCGTGGGCCGAGGGATGTGCTGTCTGCCACTTCCCGCAGCCCCCTTTGTTGTGCCACTTCCCGCAGCCTGGAACGGCAAACCGCGGCCAGTGGAGCCGTGATCGGCCGAACCTGTGGATGCGGCAGGTAAACAAACTGGCCCGGCCCGCTAGGGTGCTTACCCTGGTGAGCCATGTGCCAAAGGCTGCCGATCCCTGGTGTAGATGTTCAGGCTTGGGCTGGAGCCCAGGCTCTGGGACCCCTCGAGGGGGGGAGGGTCGAAGAGCCCAGGCTCCAGCCTAAGCCGGAACACCTACACCGCAATTAAACAGCCCCGTAGCCTGAGCCCAAGTCAGCTGACACAGGCCAGCCCTGGGTGTTCAATCGCAGTGTAGACATACCTTATCTCCCCCTGGTCTCTCATTACCAGACCTCTCCCTTACCTATCACAGAGGCCTGATTGAGTCATATGACCCAGAGGTCAAATACCTTCATTGTCCCCATCTGGGGAAGAGAGTTGGCTGAGACCCACTTCTCTTTAAAGAGCCAGCCACCCAGTGACAGTTACACATCAGTATTTCACACTAAGGAAACAGAACAGAAGAGAGGCGACATGGTCTAGTACTGTGAGCACAAGATTAGAAATCAGGAGCACCCGAGTTCTAATCCTGCCTCTGACACAAACTCTTGAGATGCTGGACAGGTCACCTTCTCTAGTTTATAGCTTCAGTTTCTCCATCAGTAAAACAGGAATAATATTTACTTATCTACCTCAAAGGGCTGCAAAGCACCTTAACCAAATAAAAGTGCTCTAGGTAACATTATTAATGCCACTATAATAAATGGAGCAGAGACACTAATAAGTGTACTTGAAAACCATGGAACAGTCTAAGAGAGATACAGAACTCATCATCATTTTTAGAAGTCTGTTTTACCCTGCAAACATGACAGACAGAGCAAACAAATAAGCAAACAACAACTCTAATGAAACACTAATGAGTCTGTAAACATACTGGACTGGTAGATTGGTGAACAAAGCACTAAAGCAAAACCCTTCAGAAGGCTGCTTCTAAAGCTCTGCAGGAATACTTACTTGCTGAACTATTTGCCATATCATACACGTTGTGTCTCTGGAACCTGAAATTAAATGGATTCCACAGAAATCTATAGCCAAACAGGTCACAATATCTATAAAGGAAAGAAAACAAATTACCTTAACTTTCCATCTTATCTAAACATTTTATCCAGCTTTAAAACGGATGGACATTTGGTGGGAATGGGATGCTGTGCAGCATGTCAGCAATGTAGTTACATTTGCAAACAAACACAAACTCTACACCGGGAATGTGGTATACATTTTCAAGACTGATTAAAGTCGAAGATCCTAGTTGTAGTAATAAAGCCCTAGCCAGGAGCAGGACAAACATTACAAGTAATCATTATTATCTTATCTTAAAAAAATAAAGATTGTTTTTAAAACACACTGGACTATTATTGGAATGACTATATAAATACATGAGCGCATAGGTTTTCATTAGTCCTACTTGAACCAGAGAGTGTGATGGCAAGAATGGGAAAAACTAGCGTAGTCTCTCATTACAATGTGGCCCAAGTACACTATTCTATTATTCTTTATAAAAGACTGAGCCTTGCAATAGTCAAAGTGTCAGATTTTTGTGTTACAAAAACCATGTATAAAATATGTAATTTCATAATTCAAAACAAAAATAGTTTACTTACCCATGTGTCTGACATGCTGTCCAATTAATTTGCCCTTTGTGAGCGATGTCACTCTAATACTATTGTCCCAGTGCCCTCCACTGAACAGCAACTTTGCATCATGGGACACTACAAACAGTTTAGAGGTGATCTCTAGCCCTGGAGCGAAAGGACCACTTATGCTACGTTGGGTTCTGCAAACAAATTTTACAATTAAGATTTGCCCTATGTTAATATTATGATCTATAAAGAGTATGTACCTAGGAACACTAGGGGTGAAATCCTGGGCCCCCCGATATCAATTAAAAATTTCCCTTTGTCTTCAGGGCAGGTCAGGATTTCATGCTAGTTCTTTATGCAATATCCTACCTGGCTTGAGACTCTGTGGATAACTTTAATCCGTATTAAATAGTATTTATAGAAAAACATTTTTTCAAAATTCTGTAAAAAGACAAACCTCTTGTAAACAATCAAAAGGCGTGGTACAGTTTGTAATCTGAAGTGTGGTTCTGCTGTGAAAAGGGACTATAAATGGTAGTTTTTACTCAGGAAATCTACTCCTCCCATGTATTCAGTCTCATATCTGTTCACTTTGATGAAAAGTGTTTTAACTACTCTTGACTCCTGTTAATACTGTCGAGCTAACATATGTAAGGAAGAGTGAGCTCTATTCCTCTTAGTCCATCACCAACAGAGGAGTTTATTAAATTCCATTCGGTTACCCTTGTGCAAACCCAGTGAATGCAATGGGAGTTGCAGAGATGTCACTGAAAACATAGCGGGAAGATATGAATTGCATAGGTATAAACAAGGCCACATCTGCAGAACATTTATTATGAACAATTATGCATGAGAATAATGAAGCAAGCTTGACTCTCAGATACCAGAATGAGTTTGCAGGGCTGGCAGTTAGAAAAACATTTTAGTAAATTGGTTTGAAAGTCAGTAATGGACAATGAAGACAGAACCTTACAATAGTGTTTTTATTGTCACTTTTCAAAGAAAAACTGTAGTTTAATTAATATTAAGAGATGTCAAAGCTTTGAAAAATGTAAAGCACACTATATAGATATTAGGTTTTAATTAAAAATCACAGATGATTAAAGCAATGCTATCAAATCACTATATAAGAAGACCGTGTACCTATCGTACTTTGACTCATACTATTTTTATAACAGAGTTCACTACTGCACCTTTCCTCCTCTTTACTTACTTGGGATTTGTCACAGTTGGATCTCTGATGAACGTAAAATAGTTGGAGATATTTCTATCATATGGTAGCCACCCGTGGGTTCCAATAATGCAGTTCAGATTTGCTATCACCTGAAAAAGTTTGATAAAAATCAATGAAACTGTGTAATGTTGCAAAGCCCTCTTCTTTGCATGTCTTTCCCAATAACAGAGCTTGCATCTGAGCCAACATAGGTTTCTTGACAGTTTACCACCAAACGGATCCAGCTGAGGCTAGCACTATCATGAGGACAGGATGGAGAGTCTGTGAGGTTTTTTGTTTTATTATTTTTTTAAAACAACGAGTTATGACTAAGGCTACATATGTGTCATGGACGCCATGGAAGTCAAGGAATCCGTGACTTCCAGAGACCTCCATGACATTCTCTGCTTCAGACTCTGGAGCTGGCAGCTAGTGGGGCCCTGGCAGGGTTCCAGCAACAGGCGGCCCCCTGCAAGGTTCCAGCGACAGATGACAGACTCTTGAGTGGGCCCTCCTCAGGGTTCCAGCAAGAGGCAACAGACTCGGGTAGGGAGACACACCTCGGGTGAGTGGCTGGGGGTGTCCCATTTTCTCTTTGGGAAATATCGTCACTGTGCCGCTCCCAGCCACAGTGGGTGGAGGGGGCCCCCCCTGCAGCTTCCAGCCACCATGGTGGCAAGGGAAACCATGGAGCCACAGCAGCAAAAGTCACGGACAGGTCACGACTTCCCTGAATTTTTGTTTATTGCCCGTGACCTGTCCGTGACTTTTACTAAAAATAACCCTGACAAAATCTTAGCCTTAGCTATGACTCTAACGTGTAGTATATACTGCCTAGATAGAACAGTGAATGATACTTGTGTGTGATATATATATTGGCTAGATAGAGCAGCGATTGGTACTTGAGATGCAGGCTGGTAAGAAGGCCTATGCTTTGCACATGCATTTCATCATAATTATTTAATTCTTGTATTTTATTTTCTTTGAAATACTCAGTGGTAGTAACTCGCATTTAAAGTTATGACAAATTAAAAGACATTCCCAGAGTCATTTTGTTACTGAGCCAGTGTGAAAGTAATTCCATCTAGTTTTAATGTAGTGTACTATTTTTTTCAGTGACTTGAAAGGAATAGAATCAAATCTTTAGACACAGGTGTACAAAATCTGACTAGCCACAGGTTTATTTATGCCTAATTTGGCCTACACAAATGTGAGTAGAGGAAATTAAACAATATATGAGCACTTCCAAAGAGATTATTAAGATGGAGACTGTTATAAGAACCTAGATTCAGATTGATAGTAACACATTATCTCATGATGACATCTAGAACATTACTAGCACCCACATTTTGTAAATATAAAGGTTAATTTTAGGAACAGTGCAGTCATATGTAACATAGAGTTTCAAACAGCTGTACCGACACATCCAACTCACCAGGATCTCTGGGCTCCCTTGAGACATAAAGGAACGTGACTGGTTCCTGGGAACACCAGCCTTGACAATGGGAACACCATCACTGATACCCTATGAGAAATGACATTTTCAGTTGACAAACATCCATAGGTAGAACAAATACTTTAGTTACCTGGGAGACAAAGAATCCTGTGGCACCTTATAGACTAACAGACGTTTTGCAGCATGAGCTTTCGTGGGTGAATACCCACTTCTTCAGATGCAAGAGACTTGCATCTGAAGAAGTGGGTATTCACCCACGAAAGCTCATGCTGCAAAACGTCTGTTAGTCTATAAGGTGCCACAGGATTCTTTGTTGCTTTTACAGATCCAGACTAACACGGCTACCCCTCTGATACTGGGAGACAAAGTTGCACTACCAGGTAGAGGTACACACATCTTAAATAGCTAAGTTCAGCCACTAACACTAGGGGAGAAATCCTGACCACTTTGAAGTTAATGGGAATTTTGCCATTGACTACAGTGGGGCCAGGATCTCTCTCTCCAGCCTGCATGTAGGCACTTGGAAAGTAGGAAGGCTAAGGAAGCAAAAAAGGATAAAATGTAACATTTAGACAGTTAAAATAAGTGTTACAGAATCACTGCAGGATGAGGGTAAGTAAACTTACTCAACCTCTATAAGTTCATTGCAAAGAAACATCTCCTTCTATACAAATAGTTTATTAGATGTTTTGTACAAAATTTTCTTTACATTATAAGCAAGTTTATTTTTAGTCTGCTGACAACCTTTTATTCCAACGTATTAGATGTTTCAGACTAGTCTTAAAACATGCAATGCAATAATGTGTCAGCTGCTACCTCTACGAAGAATGACTTAAGTTCAGGGAGATGCTGGAACAGATTCAGGGTTGAGCTGTCACTTTTGGTCTGTCTCTGTACTACCTCCTCTGCAGATAATCTCGCAGGATGAGGCTCCTAGGAGACAATATCGATTTTTAAAAAAAATCAAATTTATACACAATCTCAGCATAGCGGGAAATAATCTTTTTTTGAACTGTTCAAGTCATGTACGGTATTCAGAGTCAAGAGAATGTAAATTCTAGCTCAGTATATTAATTTCAGATGAAGGAATTCCTCTGGAGTTACTGTTTCTAGACCATTTTTCTATACAAAGAAAACCTTGGCTGATTTACTTGGAAGATTTACTCTACAGGGGATAGGGAGAGGGAAAGATTTTGTTAAATTCATTTGGTGGCTTTTTCTTAAAGCTGGTTTTATTATTTGAGAAAGAACGATTTACCATTCATACCAAAAAAAGGAACATTTAGATTTTATTACAAGCCATGTTGCTAATCCTTCCTCTCACTGAAAGCTAGCATGAAAGGGTTACTATACATAACACCTGTAGAATGTCACATCTGTTCTAGAATTTAGACAGCCTTAAGACTAGACACTAAGGAAACTGGAGTGGAAACCTGGACAGAAAGGAATGAAAGTGGAGAATGAGACTAACACCAACAAAAATGTACTTCCTGTCTTACAGGAGCATATTTAACAAAATACCTAGTACTATACAATAATTATTAAAGGCATGCAGACATGCAGAAGGCAAACAACTCCTATGAATAATCCAATTTAAAAAATTGACTGGATGGCAAGTCTATCTGAAAGGGCTTTTCTCGGAGCTATAATTAGCGCTCAAAAATATTAAGTGGCAAAATTATGAAGAAAGTTGTTTCCACATCTATTTAAGTTACATCAGAAGATGAAATACCAGAGATAAATTTTTTAAAGACTCCTAAGTGACTTTGGAGTCTAATTCCCATTTTCAAAAGTGACTTGGGCCTGGTCTACACTGGGGCAGGGGAGTGGGGGGATCGATCTAAGTTATGCAACTTCAGCTACGTGAATAATGTAGCTGACGTTGACGTACTTACATCAACTTACCGCGGGGTGGACACCACGGTGAGTCGACTGCTACCACTCCCCCGTCAACTCTGCATGTGCCTCTCACCGAGCTGGAGTACAGGAGTCGACGAGAGCGCGCTCGGGGATCGATGGCTGCCCCTCAATCCAGCCGGTAGCGAAGACATACCCTTAGATACTTAGGTGCTTAAATTTAATTGAAAGTCAATGGAACTTAGGCTCCTAAGTGTCTAGTCACCTTTGAAAATGGGAATTAGGCTTTTTTGAAAATTTTATACCAGGTCTCCTTTATTAAAGTTATGGGTTTCCTACAATTTACAGGTTATAATACCTGGAATAGACTCTTAAAGGAACAATGGCCATCACAATGGTTGCATAATCCTTCTACAAGCCCCTGCCATTCAAGTGTATATCTTCCCAAAACTGACTGATATGGAACTTGTGTGTTTATTGCTACAAAGAGAAATTTACCTTCAGCAGCTGACAGGGTGTTTGTCCAAAATTGTTAATCATCCCTTCTAAAGCTTTCCTTTCCTTCTCATCTGTTAAGGCATCTAAATCCACAGCTCCTGGAATCATAACCAGAGTAGTAGAGGGCAGTAAAACAAAAAGCAGCATTGTCTACACATAACTCACTGAAGAAAGAGATACGAAACAGATGTAGGAAAATATACACTAACTGCAAAACCATTACCCCTTCTCTCTATAAAATTATCAACCACCATCAGTTTTATTTTACGTAGTCTTCTAAAAGTTCCATTCTGCAAACTTTCTCCTACAGAAGAAAGTAAGTGTTTTGGTTGCAGCATCTGGCTTTTGGGAAGATAAATTTTCTTTATTTAATGTGCGCAAAAAGTAACCCAGAATATACTTTCTTGATTAAAGACTTTCTAAAGTTTACCTTCTAAAATATGTTCTATAGTAAATTACTATGACTAGACTCTAAAAAATAAGTTCCAATATGTTTCCAATGGAATCTTACAGAACTGTTTGTTAATGGAACAGAAGCAATTATAAAGTCCCTACAAAAGGGCTAAAGAGGGTTTTTAATTAAAAATTCACATTTCCTTATCTGAACATCAAATATTCTGTTCTTTTACCATATGGCACTATACTGCATTCTTGATGAGGAATCTGTTTCCAGATATTTCTCAAACCCCACAAATATGATTGCAGTGACAAGAAGAGAGCACAGTTTTGTACCTTCATAAGTACAGTAATAGAACACATTGAGCGCCTCCACTGCAGCTGGTCCCCTCTGTTTGTAGCCAAAAATCAAATCTATCCATTCATGGAGATGAGCAGAGACATACTCAGACTCCTAAGACAGAAAGAATTAATATCAGCAATTGAAGTACTAACTCTTTCTCCCAGATATACAAAAAAATTAGAGTGTCCACAAACTGCCTAAGATGCATGCACATCAGCAGCAGTTCAACAGATGTGTAAGAATATGCATATGTGCTAAGGACATTAATGTGAAGAAAGGAGAGGTATTATTTAATAGGGCTGTCGATTAACTGCAGTTAATTCACACGATTAACTCAAAAAAATGAATCGATTAATCGCCCTGTTAAACAATAGAATACCAATTTAAATTTATTAAATATTTTTGCATGTTCTTCTACACATTCAAATATATCAATTTCCATTACAACACAGAATAGAAAGTGTACAGTGCTCACTTTATATTATTTTTATTACAAATATTTGCACTGTAAAAATGATAGAAATAGTTTTTCAATTCACCTCCTCCAAGTACTGTAGTGCAATCTCTTTATCATGAAAGTTGAACTTACAAATGTAGATTTTTTTAATTACATAACTGCACTCAAAAACAAAACAATGTAAAACTCAGCCTACAAGTCCACTCAGTCCTTCTTCTTGTTCATCCAGCTGCTAAGACAAACTCTTTTGTTTATATGTATGGGAGATACTGCTGCCTGCTTCTTATTTACAACATCACCTGAAAATGAGAACAAGCTTTCGCATGGCACTTTTGGAGCCAGTGTTGCAAGGTATTTACGTGCCAGATATGCTAAACATTCTTATGCCCCTTCATGCTTCAGCCATCATTCCCAAGGACATGCTTCCATCCTGATGATGTTCGTTAAAAATATAATGTATTGATTAAATTTGTGACTGAACTCATTAGGGGAGAACTGTATGTCTCCTACTCTGTTTTACCTGCATTCTGCCATATATTTCATGTTATAGCAGTCTCGGATGATGACCCAGCACATGTTCATTTTAAGAACACTTTCACAGCAGATTTGACAAAACGCAAAGAAGGCATCGATATGAGATTTCTAAAAATAGCTACAGCACTTGACCCAAAATTTAAGAAGCTGAAGTGCCATCCAAAATCTGAGAGAGACCAGGTGTGGAGCATGCTTTCAGAAGTCTTGAAAGAGCAACACTCCAATGCGGAAACTACAGCACCCGAACCACCAAAAAAGAAAATCAACCTTCTGCTGGTAGCATCTGACTCAGATGATGAAAATGAACATGCATCAGTCCGCTCTGCTTTGGAGCGGTATCAAGCAGAACCCGCCATGGATGCATGGATGCTGGAATGGTGGCTGAACCATGACAGGACATATGAATGAATCTTTAGCACATCTGACACATAAATATCTTGCAAAGCCGGCTAAAACAGTGCCATGTGAAAGTCTGTTCTCACTTTCAGGTGATACTGTAAACAAGAAACGGGCAGCATTATCTCCTGCAGATTGTAACCAAACTTGTTTGTCTGAGTAGTTGACTGAAAAAGAAGTAGGACTGAGTGGACTTGTAGGCTCTAAAGTTTTACATTGTGTTATTTTTGAATGCAGTTTTTTTTGGTACAACATTCTACATTTGTAAGTTCAACTTTCATGATAAAGAGATTGCACCACAGTACTTGTAGGAGGTGTATTGAAAAATACTATTTCTTTTGTTTTTTACAGTGCAAATATTTGTAATAAAAAATAAATATAAAGCGAGCACTGTATACTTTGTATTCTGTGTTGTAATGGAAATCAATATATTTGATAACGTAGAAAACATCCACAAATATTTAAATAAATATCTTATTGTTTAAGAGCGCAATTAATCGCGATTAATTTTTTTAATCACTTGACATCCTATTATTTAATAATTGCAATAAAGGATTACAGCTAGGAGTAAAGGAATGAAATTTTAAAAAGGAAAATGTAAAAGATCAACAGTAAACTTCCTGATGCTTAGTCATAGATTAGAAAGCAAGAAGGGACAATTGTGATCATCTAGTCCAAGGGTGAGCAAACTTTTTCTGGGTGGGGAAATTGCATGGAGGGGCATGAATGTAGGGCTGGGGAAGGGGGTTGGGGTCTGAGATGGGGTGCAGGACAGGGTGCAGTGTGCAGGAAGGGGCTCAGGGCAATGGGTTGGGGCACAGGAGCGGTGCGGGTGTACAAGGGATCTTAGGGAAGGGGGTTGGGGTGCAGGAGGGGGCGCGGAGTGCAGGAGGGGGCTCAAGGCAGGGGGTTGGGGTGCAGGAGGGGGTGCGGAGTGCAGGAGGGGGCTCAGGGCAGGGGGTTGGGATGCAGGAGGGGTGCACCATGGGTCTCAGGGCAGAGTGTTGGGGTGCAGGAAGGGTGCACCAGGGTTCTCAGGGCAGAGGGTTGGGATACAGGGTGCAGCAGGGGGTCTCAGGGCAGGGGGATGGGGTGCAGGCAGGGAGCTTGGCAGGGAGTTGGGGTCCAGGAGGGGTTCAGGGTGTGGGCTCTGGCTCGGCACCTCTTACCTGGAGCGGCTCCAGGGTGGCAGCGGCGTGCAGGGGGGCCTGCCCTGGTCCTGCACCGTTCCTGGAAACGGCCAGCACTACATCCCTGCAGTCCCGGGGGGGTGGGGAGAGGGCTCTACATGCTGCCCTCACCTATGGGTACCTCCCCTGAAGCTCCCATTGGCCACGGTTCCCCATTCCCGGCCCTTGGGAGCTGCGGGGGAGCGGCTGCTCTGGCGGTTTTCCAGACCAATAATCTCTCTTGTGGCTCATCTCTGAACCCTCTCCAGTTTATCAATATTCTTCTTGTATTGTGGGCACCAAACTGGACCCAGTAGTCCAGCGGCAGCCACACCAGTACCACACACAGAGGTAATATAATCTCCCTACATCTACTCAATACTCCTTTGTCTATATATCCAAGGATTGCCTTTTGGCCACAGTGTCGCACTGGAGCTCATGTTCAACTGATTATCCACCATGACCCCCAAGTCCTTTTCAGAGTCACCACTTCCCAGGATAGAGTCCCCCATCCTGTTAGTATGGCGTGTGTGTTTTGTTCCTAGATGTATGATCTGACACTTGGCCATATTAAAATGAGCAGTATGCTTGCTCCCTGCTTATCAAGCAATATAAATCTATCTGTATCCATGACCTGTCCTCTAAATTATTTACCACTCCCCCAATCTTTGCGTCATCTGAAAACTTTATCTGTAATGATTTAGTTTTCTTCCAGATCATTAATAAAAATGTTAAATAGCAGAGGGCAAAAAACTAACATCCCTGGGACCCCACTAGAAAAACACCCTCTTGATAATGTTGCCCTATTTACATACTGAGACCTATCAGTTAGCCAGTTTAAAATACACTTTGAAGTGCACCGTGTTGATTCTGAATCCTTCTAGTTTCTTAATGTCATGTAGTACCAAGTCAAATGCCTTACAGAAGTCTATTACACCAGTACTATTACCTACAAACCAAACTTGTAATCTCATCAAAAAAGATAAAGTTAGTCTGACAGGATCTTCTTTCCATAAACCCATGTTAATTGGCATTAACTATACTGTCCTCCTTTAATTCTTTATTGAGTCCTATATCAGCCATTCTGTTATTTTGCCTGGGATTGATGTCAATCTGACAGGCCTATAGTTATTTGAGTCAACTCATTGAAATATCGGTACAACATAGCTTTCTTCCGCAGTGTTCCAAGACTTAATGAAAATCACACACTAGTGGGCGAGAGAACTCCTTGGCCAGCTCTTTTAAAAAACTCTTGAATCAGACCTGCTGATTTAAGAATGTCTGACTTTAGTAGCTGCTGTTTAACATCCTCCTGAGTTACTGTTGAAATCCAAGACCAGCACAGCCTTTGCAGACCTGTCATTGGCCTATGATACGGTCTGGATTAAAGCCCTGATTTTGAAAGCTTGCAAGGATCATCCCCTGCCTCAAAACACTATGCCTGCTATGGACAATGCTGAACAATAGGTGACTATGTGTCCATTTGAGCGACAGTCAGTTTGCCCCGGTTCCTCCACAATGGACTGCCACAAGGCTCAGTACTCACCCCAACACTCTTCAAATGTCTACACAAGTGACAAGCTGCCAATGAAGTCATGCAAATTTGCATATGCGGATGACGTTGCCCTGGTAACGCAAGCAGCCACCTTCAGTGACACTGAGTCCACCTTGAATGGGGATCTAAACATCAGGGAGGAATATTTCCAGAAATACAGGCTCAAACCAAACCCCCACAAAACAACAGTCAACGCATTCCATCTTGGTAAAAGGAACACTAAGCAACCCTGAAAGTGACCTGCTGCTGCAACACTGTGGAACATGACCCCACTTAAAAACTTATCTTGGAGTGAAGCTGGACCACATGCTAACCTTCCACGACCATCTGAAGAAAGTAGCCACCAATATGAAGACAAGTGTCAATCTTGTGCAGAAAAATAGCCACACTCGACTTGTTGATGTCAAACTGAACACTGCAATATGGTGCACTGGCGGAACCCTCAGGTCAACCCCAACACCCTGGCTGCCTGTGCTGTCACATATCACTCCCCCCATCCGTTCTCCATGATGCTGCAACCCTCTGGGAAGTCCAGCAAATCAAAGAAAATGAATATCTCCTCTTCCACCAGGACCTCAATGGTATCCCTCACCACTGGTTGAAGTCACGCAAGCCCTTTTCGACCTATGCGCTTAACCTTCAAAATGCAACTTCAACACTGATGAAGCTTGGAAAGCTGAATGGAGTTCACAAGAAGCCACAAACAAACATCTTGTGAAAGACCCAATGCAGAAGATTCCTGGTTTCAATCTTCCCCAAAGCTTATGGGCAACCCTAAACCTCATCCATTCAAACCATGACAGATGCAGATACTTGATGCACAAATGGAAAATTAAAAACTCTCCAGTGCACGACTGTGGTCACCCAGAATAGACCATGGAACATATAACAACTCAATGCCCGATTCACAAATACGAAGGAAGCATCACAGTGATACACTGTTACTCCTGACGCAATTATCTGCCTTAATCACCTACATGTAAAATTATAGTTGTTGCTCTACATCTACATCAGCCATACGAAGTAGACAACCACTGTTGAAATGGAAAGTATATTCTATTTATATGATATGACTACATCATCTGGCTTTTTCCCAAGTACAGAACAGAAATATTTATTGAACATGTCTGTCTATTGCTGCATCATTATTTATAATTATATCATTTCCATCCTGCTATAGACTAGTACCATTGGTAGGACTTTTTTTTTTTCTTAATACATTTAAAGAAATTCATTATTATTATCGTTAACTCTGCTGGCCATAGATTTCTCCTTGTGTCCTTTTGCTTCTCTTATCAATCATCTAGTTCCTAGCTTCTGATTTATATTGATTACTATCAACTTCCCATTTCGTGTGTGTGTGTGTGTGTGTGTGTGTGTGTGTGTGTGTGTGTGTGTGTGTGTGTGTGTAAAATAAAAATAAAAGCATGTACTGTATTTCTGTTTCATTACTTCATCCAAAGATTAAGGTAGTCATTGTCTTACCAGTGCTTTCCTGTGTTTACAAATGAAGTCTTCAGGTGACTTGGCCCATTTTGGGAGAACAACATCATTCACTACTTCTTTGGAGATTTGTAGCTGACCCAAGTTAAACTCTAGGGAATATAATTAAGACAATTTGGTTTCAAAAGTTATTACAATATGTTTCAAGTATCTTGATCACTAGATCAGAGATTAAGAAGCTGAATAAGTAAATCTAATAAGTGAAATGCAAGAAGCCAAAAAGTGTAATGTCTCATGTCAACATGCAGGGAAAGTTATCTTTAACGACATAGGTTATGTTTAACAAGAGCTTTCTTACTTCTGAAGAATCCTGGAGTCTTAGACTGCTGTAAATTCAAGTTATACAAGACCACATTGGAAAATACCAGTTATGAGTCTAGATTCTGCAGGCCGGTCTAATTACAAAAAGATCTCATGTTCCGGGTTAGCATATCTCTTCCTGAAGAGGTGGGTTTAGGATCCAGAACAGTTAAAGCAAGTTAACTGTAATGAGTGCAATTTAGACTGTTTAACTTTTTAAAAAAAAAAAACCCTTTTCTTCTTTTGGATTAAACCAAACATCAATACTTTTAGCCATCCCAGAACTCTGGGTAAGAATTTTAAATTACAAAGTTAAATAGTGGCTTAACATAACTGGCATCTCACTAAATGGATAAAAGGTAGTATGACCGTAAAGTAATTTTCACATGTTCAATCTAATCAAGAACAGTTTTCCTCAATGTTCTTAAACAGGTTCTGACAATGCTCTCTAGTAGTGTGCGGGATGCATGTGCTATTCAATAAATTCTGAAAAGTCTGTTTACTATTTTGATTCTCCAAGAACTCTGGGAAGTAGAAGAACTCTGGGATAAGCTCCTTCACATCATTTGGGTTATCCATAAGGGCTTGCCATGTTGCAGGAATGGAATGGAACTGCCGATCTGCACAGTCAAACCTGCAGGTTGGAAAGCTCAAGTTACATTTTGAAAGCTCCCATTAAAAAGCCATCATTGAAGCTGAGGGAGAAGAGACAGATATTAATGTTCATTCACAATTTACCTGCCACTCTGAAGCTGGATATGCAGTGTGGTGAAAGGCTCTACTCGAATGAGATAATGCATGACACCAGCAGCATTTGAGTAGTGAGTACCATAGTGAAACTTGTCAATCGTCCCAAGAGGATCCTCAAAATTCTCATATCTAAAAGACAGAGCTCAAGATCTTTAAAATCATAACTACAGCACTCTACGTCTGATACACACAGATTAAAAATTACAGCAACATATACTGAGTGCCTCTGATTGCAGGAAGAAGAGGTGGATTTAGGACTTAAATAACTATTTTCCCATTTCAGGTCCCAAAAGACACAGCCAGCAAGTTCCCACCCAGTTAATGCATCAGATAGCAGATGTATCACTGAATGCCATGAGGCTGGCAGGAAAAGCCATAGAAACAAATTCAGTGCCCAGGAACCAGCACTGACTCCAACCATGGATATCAGGTAATTATTCACAGTAAATCCTCCGTTCCCAGGAGAAACCCTGTTTGGGAAGAAACTTGACAAGTGCTGCCTGACAACCAAGACAAGCCAAAGTGTTCGCTCCCCACTCCAGCAAAACTTAAGGATGACTACGCTCACATGTGAGTGGAAGTAGCTGTCATTCCTATCTACAACAACGTTACCAGAGAAGAGATTCAACTTATTTCAAGGATAAAATTTGGACTCAGAACACCAGGAGAAAGCCCAGACCCAAATAGGATAATCCCTCCTTCTAGTCAAATCCATCAGCATGGCTGTATCTGGGATGCCTTTATCCAGAAACATGTATAGGGGACAAGATAAATTTTCAATCATCTGGATCCAGTCAACTTCAGACAGGTGCCCCTTAGTTCCTCTGAAACCCTGTGTTTCCTCTCTTGAACCCTGAGAAACAAACCAACCTGAAAAAGATTTCTTACCTCCTAGAGCTAGAGGCAATAAAACTTGACTCTTTAATGTTGCATATGCTGCTGTTAATATAACAGTATCGCTGCCTAATAGTTCCAAGCTATATGGCTAATGTATGTCTTTGCCATCAAACAGGCTAATTTTATAACAATTAATGTCACAGTTACAAATAGTTATGGAATTCTCAGAATGAATTATTATTAGTCTTAAAACGAGAAACATAACTGGGAATTTTAATACTTACTTTTCTTGCACAGCTTTGGCATTCTTTTCATTCACCACCCCAATGGGTTTGGAGAGATCCCTAAAGACAGCAGGATTATTCAAGTCCAACTCTTCTGAAGTGTAATCTCGCAGGACCCAAGGAAACTAGAAAGCCACAGTTCAAAATTCAGATATAAAATCCATCTTTCCACAAAATAATCACATTTATCCAGTGACAATTAACAAAAAAAAATTTACCACAGGATATTGGGCAAGGTCATTGTAAGTTCGTCCCGCCATGGTGTTCAATTGAATGAGATAGTCAAAGTTTGATATTTCTCTGTTCACCCATTTCTGAAGGAGACAAAAGGCGACACTAAAATCATTAAACTGAAGAAATTCTTGTCGTTGTAGAGTGTCTTGTCAATGCTTAGCTACCAGGAGATATTTCTCATAGTGAGGGGCACTAAACACATAAGAATTTGCAAATTTCAATTTTCATAACTTAGTTTAAAATTCTTCCTGCATCTGTGGCTGTGCTCTGTTTCTTGATGAGATTATCTGACACCTGACAGAGGCAAGGGGTTATCAAATTCAGGTTAAATGCAGGGGACAGCTAACAGCCCCAGGCTGGCAATAAATTTTTTTTTTAAACTAAATGAAACTACACAAACAAAAAGGACAGAAGAAAGGGGGAAAGAGCAATAGTGGAGAAAAAGCAAAACAGAAAAAAAGCTGAAGAGGTAAAGGAGAGAGGTAAATAAATATTGGAAAAAGGGAGCATTTGATAAAGAATTCCAATAACCAAAAAAAAAAAAAAAGTCTTTTGATCTTCCTCAGTTAACTGTATATGCATCAGTGAAATATTCCAGTATCCTTGTGAAAGTGCTGCAGACTAAGTATTTTATATCCTTAAGAGGAAGGAGTGCCTTATGTAACTCTGAACCTTCCTTCTAACTAAGGATTGGTGGTGATAACTTCTTTCCCATTCCTCTTTGTCTAGGAAAGTGGCTGAGGTGCAGAGCTAGGAAGGCCAAGGTACAAAAGAGGAAACTGGAGAATTCTTAATGTTAATAAGATCATACATTTCTCTATTTCTCACAGAAAACTACAGGATCTGTTGATGCCCAAAAAACCCAAAAACCAAACCAAAACAAAAAAACACCCCAGAAAAATAAGACTGCCCTGTGAAGTTAGATAAATTGCCAAAATTTCATGATGTTTCTGAAAATTGACTCTTCGCTTACAAGCCAATAATACTGCACCTGAAGCAAGGAACCATGGCCACACCTCTACATCTTTAAGTGGGTTTTGTTGAAAGCACCCATAATAAGATAACAAAGCAAATAATTTGTACACAGAGCAAAAGAAATTTTCACCTAAGCCCCATGTACTGACACCAGAAGACAAATTTGCAAAACTGTCCTCTAATTTTTGTCGTACGTCTAACATCTGCAGACACAAATAGGCCTGCAAAGTGGTATAACTGCAATAACTGGGCGCACGCACAACTGCACATGCAAAAGTTTAGAGGTCAGATGAAATATCCTAGTTTAACTACTTTATTATTAAGCAGTTCTTTGAGAAGCACTGAAACACCCTAAATCATTTCAGCTGAATTCATCTTACCTGCATCAAGCCTGAAGCTTTAAACAGTTCCTGTGGAGATCTGGTCCCATAAATATTTGGAGAACGGAGTGACAAGATTCGACTGTACACTTTGTTTCTCACCTGTAAGAAAACATTTACACTGGAAAATTCAGCTAATAAAACCAAAAGCAACTGCTCTACGGATTAAATTCTTAATGAAGCAAAAAATTACTACATTTTTTAACTGTGCTGCCCTCTTGTTGCCAAAAAGATATTTATTTATCTTTAGATACTTATTTAGCTGCAGGAGTTAAAAATGGGTATTATTTGTGATTAATTTAAATACTACTTTTGCAAAATCATAACCCAGCAAAATTACACATTATTCCCACGTAAACATAATAGAAAACACTGCCATTTTTCATGTTTAATATTATATCAGTCTTTTTCTACACAAGGTACTCTGATGAATTATTCACTTTAAATATTCACCAGGTAACAGCTATTCATAACATTTACCAATTCATCAGTATCTAACCCAGCCCTGTTCAGTTATTCATTTTAGCCTCATCCTATTTAAATTATCCAAGAAAACATTAGCACAGCATTTGCAAACCATCCGAAGGGCAAGATATAAATAATTTCCCACTCTGCATGATAGTAGGATAGTAATTCTCCATTGCTTTGTAATTCATTTGTACAAAGTTTTTATGATTTGTTTAGTACAAAGAAGTTGAAATTACCCTGGTATAATTTCTCATGAGGCAGAAATTAAATAGTAATTGCACATGAAAAAATAAGAGTTTTGTTCTTCTTTTGACTATTCAATTTTACTGGAAACCAGACTGGGGTTTTCAACAACATAAAAAGATCCATATTCTAATTTCTCAGAGCAGCTCAATCTAGCAAGTACTTTGACCTAATATAATGCTGCAGAAGCTGCCAAAAATCACATTAGCCATAGCCAGTAAACTAGAATTTGTCACTTATGCTGACAGTCCACCAGGGGAGCTTTGACAATTCCATACCTCCTTATTGAAGTTAAGGAAGTAGTTGGTCTGATCAGTGAGGAAGATCTCCAAGGCTGACCGCCTCAGGTTGTATCGGCGCAAGTGTATCTCTCGAATTTGAGAAAGGGACCATTTGAAATCAAAACCTACTCCTGTGAACAGAACAACTTCAGTTATTGATCCAGTTTCTTTTGGTGAAACAGTGCAGTTAATTTTCTGAAGATCAGTTTCACGTATCAGAGTTAAACTATACACCTTTTTATAAAAGCTCACCAAACAGATATCGCTGATTAATGCTTACAAACTACTTTTCTTATCAATTCATACAGGTGACAAAGCTCATGTGGTTAGCATAACTGGTGAACACATGGCAGAAATCATAGGGACCTGTCAATTACTCGTATAAATTATACAAAGAAATTTTGTTCCTTAGACTATGATTAGCAGCCTTAATGCTACCCCAGGAGAGGGGGAAAAAATTTAAGACTGCACTAGTGAAATGGCTCAGTGGATAGGCTACATTTACAGACACCTTGCTCGAAAGGAACAATATGAAGTCATTAGCCTAATGAACATTACGATGCCCACGTGCTTGGCAGATAAGCGGCCGGCGGCCGGGCGGGAGGGCGGGGCGGCCGGGCGGCGGGGCGGCGGGCGGGGGGGGGGGGGGGGCGGGCGGGGGGCGGCGGGGGGGGGCGGCGGGGGGGCGAGGCGGGGCGGGGGGCGGGAAGCGGGGGCGGCGCGCGGGCGGCGGGCGGCGCGAGCGGGCGGGGGCGGCGGGCGGGGGGGCGGGCGGGGGGCGGCGGGCGCGGGGCGGCGGGCGGCAGGCGGCGGGGGCGGGAGGCGGGGCGGGGCGGCGGCCGGGGGGGGCGCGGCCGGGCCGGGCGGGCGGGGCAGGGCGGGCGCGCGGCGCGGCGGGGGGGGGGGGGGGTGGGGGTGGGGCGGGGGTGGGGGGGGGGGGGGCGGGGGGGGGGGCGGGGGGGGCGGGGGGGGGGGGGGGGGGGGGCGGGGCGTGGGGGGGCGGGGCGGCGTGAGGCGGGCTGGGGGGGGGCGGGCTGCTGGGGGGGGGGGGGGGGGGAGGGGGGGGCGGGGGGGGGGGCGGGGCGGGGGGCCGGGGGGCGCGCGGCGGGAGCGAGGCGCAGCGGCGGAGCGCAGGGCAGGGGGGAGGCGGGGAGAGGAGGGGGGCGGGGCGGGCCGCGCCGTTTAGTAGTTTACCGCGGGTAAAGGCGGCGTCTTCGCTGCTCTTGAGAGATATTATTATTAGTGAGATTAAAGAATCGACATAACATAACCGAAAAAAACCGAGACAAAGAAGAGGAGTGGTTTTTCTTCTAAAAACGTCGACGACTTACGATTGGCAAGTTAACCGAGGTCGAGATAAATGGGTTCGACTGTATATGCAACTCTGTTAATTAGCTAAGAGAGAGGTGTCTAGAGGTCAACAACACTGGTATTTGTTCTAAAAAAATAAAGTTTAGCTGGAAAGAACATGTTGCTGAACTAAAAGGAAGTAGCGCTATTGTGATGCTCACCTTCCTCTTTTTCAATGCTCCCATCATAGAAGCAGATGTGCTGGGTAGTGACCTCCAGTCTGCCAGGTATTACATCAATTAGTGTAATGAGTTCACATTCTTCAGACAGTACCAATTTTTCTTTCTGACCCTGCTCCTCCTTTTCATCCCTACAACAACAACATCACCATCCCATGTTATGTGTTTTTCTAGACTGCACAGTTCGACCAGGCACAAACTAAAAGCACAATTTAGAAAAGAATCAAATCTGAACTGTCTTAAGAGCATGTCATACAAAACATTCCACTATTTCACTTTAATTAGTAGGCTCATGAGTTCTCTGATTCAATGTTTATACCTCAACCTGTTTATTTCATAGCAGAGCTTTTTAATCTTTCTATTCCAGTCACTTATTTTGTATAATAAGATCTTACAGGATGGATCTGCTATTGTTACGGTATAAGGTATAATGCCAACTTTCATATCTCTGGATTAATAAAAAGGCAAAAACTTAAAAATAAGCCAACACACAAGCTCCAACTATAAAAGAGTTGAATCTGGGTAAGTCTCCTTGCCCCCCTAGTTCCAAGAGACAACAAACTGTGGCAATATTTTAAATAGAAGTTACTGAAAAGTTCATAATACAAGGTTGTTTAGTTTTTAAATAAATACGTGAACTTTTGTAACTTTAAAAGGTATAATATAAGGCAGTATATAATTATTCATGTAAATAAAAATATTCTGATTACTTTTACAGGCCTCTCTAACAAGGCTACTTCTTTGCACCTACAATTTTATGGTACAAAGAATTGTTTGTGCAATTTTGCATCTGCAGTTACTGGGGCAGATTATCATCTCCATTTCACTTCTTTTGAGCCACTCAGATGGCATAAAGAACACATTTCCCCAGATTTAGGGGATGTCTCTGGTAGGCACACAGCCCAGCATAGCTGGCAACTACATGGCTCTTTTCCTGCCTCTTTTGGTGCGGCAGACATGTCAGAGGCAGGTGGGGAGGGAGCAGAGGAAGGGGCAGGACTGAAGTCTGCTATGGGGGGAGGGATAGCTCAGTGGTTTGAGCATTGGCTTGCTAAACCCACGGTTGTGAGTTCAATCCTTGAGGGGGCCACTTAGGAGTCTGGGGCAAAAATCAGTACTTGGTCCTGCTAGTGAAGGCAGGGGGCTAGACTCAATGACCTTTCAAAGTCCCTTCCAGTTCTAGGAGATAGGATATCTCCATTAATTTAAATGTATGCTTCAGCTATGCTTAATTTACTGATGGCCCCATGGGAATCATTGCTACCTGGCACACGTTAGAGTAGCCATGAGGATGGTCCAACTTGAGCCCAGGACCAGGGCTAAAGAGAATCAGGGATAGGCCCACTCCCCATCTACAATTCTACCCCATTATTTTAGCAAGAAGGGTGAAGAAAGCCTGTTTCTGCTTGCTGCTGTTTTTTTTATGAGTGGCGTATCACTATCCAATCCCCATGCTTGTTAGACAATCTGCGTTTATCCAATAGTAGCTCCCTTAGGGTATGTCTGCACTACCCACCGGATCGGCAGGCAGTGATTGATCCAGTGGGGATCGGTTTATTGTGTCTAGTTTAGACACAATAAATCGATCCCCGAGTGCTTTCCCGTGGACTCCTGTACTCCAGCGCTGCAAGAGGCGCAGGCAGAGTCGACGGGGGAGCAGCAGCTGTCTACTCACCACGGTGAAGATGCCTCGGGAAGTCGATCTAAGTAGGTCAACTTCAGCTACGTTATTCATGTGGCTGAAGTTGCGTAACTTAGATCGATCCCCCTCCCTGGTGTAAACCAGGGCTTAGTGAGGAAGAGCTACCACTGCTCAAGGAGGTGCCATGCTACCACCTGGGAGTGTAGCAGCCCTCCTGCTTGTCCCTGTCCTGCAACCTGAGCTGGCTGTGAAGGGCTGCCCCTTTCTAAACTGAGATTATATTATTGTAAGCCCAATGGCAACTTTTCCACTGGCAACACTATAAATACTGGATTGAATGGCTCAGGGCTTGTCTACATGAGAACACTCAGGAAAATTAATCCAAATTAGCTAAGCTCTACACTCTACTACTCGAACTACTAGTACAGGGCATTCAGCTTGAACTCAGAGCCTTGAAAAAGCTTGACTACCTAGTTTCTACTCTACCGATCCACAGGCCGCGCGGGCGCGCGGCTCAAGCTCGAGACTCCTCTCTCCTCCCTCTCGCGCGTGGCCGAGTACCGGAGTTGAACGCCGCGCCGGGGTTCAACTATCGCGATCTAGACAGCGACGCGTTCGTTCTTCACTACTCCGAACTTCGCGCCGCCGACCCGTCCCGTAAGTGTAAACGTACCCTAAGTGTGTGAATTTAATGTGGATTAGTTAAACTACAGGCCCTTTAATTCTGAATGAGGGTCTCCACACAGAGGTTTAACACAGTTTAACAAGTCCAACTAAAAATCCACATCTTTAGTTAATATGGTGTAACTTTCCTGAGTGTCCCCATGTAGACAAGCCATTAGTCATAACAGGAAATAAAGAGAGCAGTTTTGTGCACCATCTACCCCAGTCCAGGAGATATTTCCCACTCCTTATCCCTAGTGGAAAGATGAATTTCAGAGTTCCCCAAAGTGCTGTACATACATACATGCTTGCACCAGCAGTTGTGTCCTCTTCTGGCAGTTCAAGTATATCATCCTCCATGTCACTAACTTTCACCTGCTTCACCACCTCCAGGAGCAGTGACTCACTAGATGGCTGTGTCTGCTGCATCCCTTTTGGAATAAAGATATTTTCAGCTCAAATAAAATATAGATTTGTATTTCACCACAGTACTATTGGATAGCTAAACTGTGGCAGCTGACTACAATTACTGGAGTTGAATAGTATCCACGGGCACGTCTACACAGGGACATGCAGGAAAATTAATCTAAATTAACTAAAGGTGCAGATTTGAAGCGGATTGCTTAAACCACATTAAATACCCGTATGGATGTTGTTTTTCAGAATTCAAATGGACTTAATTCAGTTTAGTTTAATTTACTTTGGAAGTGAATTAAACCAAATTAAGGCCACTTTAATTCTGAATGAAGGTGTACACACAAGAGTTTAATGTGGTTTAAATAATCTACTTCAAATCTATACCGTTAGTTAATTTGGATTAATTTTCCTGCATGTCCCCATGTAGACATGCACTGGGGAAGGGATGGTTTGCAATCTTACAAAATATGGTTCTGGGGAACATAGAATAATTTAAAATACCCCCAACTGTGAAAAATGCAACACTTAACCTCTCAGTTTATAACTCACAGTTATAACTGTGGCCAAATATTCGATCACATTTATAATTCTTCATGATACCACATAGGCTTGATTCAAGTTTAATGCGATAACTTCAACATATTTTAGTCTCAACATTTACCTTGCTTAAAGAAATATAAATATTGTAAAGGTCCCTGAAAAACTATTTGTTTGCTCATATGAAAAATAGAGTTGGGAGGGGTTCTTTTGTTTTTTTCTTTTTAAAAACACACATCATTTTTGGCAACATGAACATGCAGACATAAAGCATTCTCTAGGGATGCTGAATAAGATTTATTTTGAAGGACGATTCCGCTTTAGATCTAAGCAAGTTGACAGTATCCCATTAAAACAGATTTTTCAAGAAAACTTTATTCGAATCAACCATATATCCTTTTTTTAATCTTACAACATATATTTCCATTATAAGGAAATGTGGTTTGTTTAGAGGAGAAAATAAAAAAAGCATTTTAAAATAACTACAAAACCCTATTTAAATTTTGCAAAAGGTTGCTAAGGAATCAGGAATATAAATAGTCCATGATCTAAATTACAAGTGAGGAAATGCAACAGTGAATTTGGATCTTACCTAAATTGTCTCTCAGGTCACTGGCCTCCTGATGGGAGTGGAAATTGTAATTTTGCACTAGTTTTAACCTCATACGCGAGTAGTTTTCCACATTTGAAAGTTTCCAGTGAATGGGATTCTGTATTCTAGAAATAGCAAAAATATTTATTCTAAGATATAAAAAACAAAAACTTAGAGGGAATGAGTTGATTCTATCAGAGTCTGTATTTAAAATCATAATGTAAAAAAAAAAATCATATACCCTTAAGAGTAATAGATAACAAATGTAAGATACATTGTACAATATCTAACATTTCAGCACCTAACATACTATGCACATCCTCCACTGAAATAAAGCAGCTGTTTAACAGCTCACAGCAAGAGTACCTGACAGTTCTGGACAGGCAGTAAAGAATATCTTATCCAAATGAAATTGATGGGGAAATTCAGGTAGGCAAACACGATAATCATATTCAAATTTGTCTTAACCCAGGTTTTAGCCTTTGTGTTTGTTACAGAATACCAGCACTGTGTTAAATATCCATTATATCTCATCATTCTGAAACATATTACATAACCGTAATATTGGTCTTTAGTACATTAAGTTTCTCTCGTGTAAGTTTTAAATTTCCTTCATGCATAGCTACTTTTTACACGTTACTTTTCAGTAAAATCTAGTTGAGCTACATATTAAACTTTAGCACTGGTATTTTGCTAGTTAAATGTAGATAAACATTAAAAAGAGAACATTCAATAGTAATCTTATATATCAAGGATGATTACCAGAATACTTTAACAACCTTCTGCAATTACAACCATATGAAACAGAAAGCAAATTGATTGGACAACTTTCTATAAGACGTAAGATGATGTGAGAATAAAGTATTTCACTCTTACCTTTCAGCCCAGGGGCCCTGTTCACAAGTCAAGTAAAGTTGGGCTGCTCTCCACTGCCTCAGAGTAGCGGTGTGTTGACTATTAAGCTGTTTTAGCATGCTGTTATAACGCAGGTTCTCCTGGCGTGCCTTTCGGTTAAATGGCTCCACAAAACACTCCTGAAAGCAACATTGCAAGTAAATCTGATGCAGTTTCCTGTAAGAACCTTGTCTTCAGTAAAAACCATTTTGCCTCATGCAAAGAATAAAACCTTCACCAGTAAGTAGGAAATATTAAAGGTAACTGCAAAAATTCTGCTTACTTCAGCAGTATGTGCTGAATAGCTTCACATCCACGTTAAATGAGGACAGGAAACACAAGCATCTAGGCCAGGATCCACAAAAGGAATTTAGGCGTTACAATGCTGAGTGTCACAGTGCCCAACTTTTAAGTGCCCATAAAAATCACAGGAACAACACGGCACTGTACAAACCTGTGTTTGAATGGGGAGAGACAGGCGCCTTACAATGTGCCTCTACGCTAGCCATTGGGAGACGCTGATGAGAGGGATGTGTGCTGAGCCCCAATCCTCTCTCGAAGATGGGCACCTATGCCCAGCCTGCAGGGAGACGACCAGCTCTGCTTAGTGATCCACGAACAGGAACCAGCCGTATGGAGTCACAGGGCATTTTTTGTGAGAATGCCTGCCTTGCTCCACACAAAATGGTCAGAGTTGGAGGAGATTGTGGTGGTGCCCATCATCTAGCTTTTAGTCCACAGGTGAGAGCACTCACTTGGGATCCGGGAGATCCAGATTCAATTCCCCATTCAGGCAGAAGGGGAGAAAAATATTTGAACAGGTGTCTCCCATGTCTCAGGAGCAGGCTGAACTATGAGATATTCTGATGTGGGACTCCCTCAATCTCTCCTGTTGAAGCTGTTCCACTTTGGATAAATAATGAAACAGTGACTATTTAAGTATTAATCCACAGTGGAACAGTAATTGGGCCAAAGAGAGAGAGTGAGAATGAGAATGACTCTATAATCCAATGGTTCAGGCATCTATCTGGGAGGTAGGAGACCACGGGTCCAGTCCCAATCACTCCAATCGCTCTTTCACTATTTACTCGATACCTCAACAGGTAAACTTCATTCTACAGTGAAATTTCTACAGAAGCTGTCAAGGTGGAGCATGGTACGTGCTGTATATCACACTCAAGCATCAGCCAGTGTGATCTGCAACTCTGGGGAACCAAAGAGCTAACACCAGGGAGTGTTTACTTCTGCTACATTGTAACTACCATGGAAATCCATAAGAGCACGGAACTAGCCTTGGGAGAATCAAAGAAGGACCAGATCCAAAACAACAAACAAGGAGACATTACTACCATATTTCTGAATAAAAAAAGATCCACCGGACAAAATCAGAGTAGCTGTATTTGACTGTTCTTTGTTAATGAACCATTAAGATGATATTCACAGAGTTTAATTAGGGCTGGAAATCATTTCAAATGACCCGGGGGTCAAACAAATTTGTCAAAATCACCATTTAAAATAAGTTTGAAATATTAAAAGGTTTAATACTGGAGAACAGACAAACAGCATTGATTTAAATTAGTGGGAAAGTGGTTATCAATACTGGATCAATAAAATAATTTCGCACAATCCGCATGCAAAATGGAGGTATAATGATGATGAAGGTTAGGATCTCTCAATACACATGATCACTGGCAGTGCTTTTCCCCCAACAATCACTGGGGTCAGATCAGTTTCAAACTAATTTCCTACCCTTGCTCCTGAAAAAGTACAAACTGTTTTTAGAAAAGCTAAAGACTTTACCTGAAATTTGAGTTTGCTTTCTCCTCGTTCTCTGTCTCGCTTATGCATATTCACCATTAATGCCTCATAACAGTCCTTCCAATAAAGTGCCATATGCTCATGACCATCACTGAATGTACTGACTTCATACTGTTTCATATATGGAATAATCTGATGCACAAGAAATATTTAAAAAAAAATCAGGATGATTGCTGAACAGATTCTCTCCTCCCTAATGGAAGAAAATAGAGAAAAAGCCAAGAAGAAGCCATTACTTACATATTTATCAATATAAACTTGCCATTCATCAGAGCTGCAATACTCCCGGAAGTCCTCAAAGAAAGAGGGGCTGCCATTGGTGAGAGGCAACGAAGGTAAGTGCAGGTTCATGAAGAGAAGTTGGTAAACTTTGGATACCAGCGTTCGAACAAGGGGAATCAAGAATGCGTATGTTTCTGTCTTCTCTTTGATTGATCTACTCAGGATGCCTTCCAACTTCCCCAAGAGATAGCACGCCTCAGCTTGGCTTTCAATTACTTTGGTCTGAAGAAGAGTGTTTAGCTTGGCTGCTGCCATAGCACAAACCTGGACAGAGAAAAACCAAACCAAACCCCTGTGAGACTAGTGCATGCTACATTTCACCACAGGGTTTTGTGTGACTCCTACTGCTGTTTGTTAGGTAGTGTGAAACTTCCAGTAAGTTAGAGAAGTATAGGATTTCAATACACTTAGCCATTATTAATTTATTTGCATTATGGTACTGCCCAAATGCCTCTGGCTGGATCAGAGTCCCATTGTGATAAGTACTGTACACAAAGACACACCCAGTAGAGATGGCTCTGGCTTCAAAGAGCTTACAATCTAATGTATTAGAAATGCAACTGCTTTCAGGAGCTGAGGGTGGAGAGGAATGTGTAACAAGTCTGCATGTGGTGGCAGCAGCTGAAGCCTCTCATTTATAACAAGTTTGAGGATTGTGACGACATCAGCAAGCTCACTGAAGCGAACTGCATCCCTACAGTCACTGAAAGTTCTAGTGTTACATAATCAGCATGAATGTTACATACAGTATTAGACACATTAATATATAACAAACCTGTAAGTTATCTTGTCCAATGAATCCAAGGAGCAACTGGACCTGCACTTGGGAGAGCTTGATCCATTCTGGGCCAGCAGAGTACCAGAGTGACAGACTGTCAATGAGTGTCACCAGCTCTTCTAAAAGCTGTTGCAAAAGTGAAAGATTTGTGTGAAGAAAAAAGAAACAAAATACGAAATGCTGAGACACTAGTATAACTACAAGTAAAGTCACCCAATAATCATTTTGAAGGCCTGATGAGGACTATAAGGGTATGTTTACATTGCCCATGGCAGCAAGCCCCCCAGCCCAGGTCAACAGACTTGGGCTTGTGCTGCCTTGCTAAAAATACCTGTATTGAGGATGTGGCTCAGGCTGGAACTCAGACTTAGAAGCCTAGAGAGGAGGGTGCGCCTCAGAGCCCAAGCTCCAGCCCAAGCTACAATGTCTATACAATTATTTTTAGTGCAGTAATGCAAGCCCAAGTCTGTCAACCCCGGCAGGGAGGCTCACTGCCACCGGCTGTTTAGGCATACCCTACCACAACAAACAAAGCAGGCTGTCCCCCATACTTCAACTTAACCAAAATTAATTAATTAAATATACTCTGTGACAGAGGTTCAACAAATAATTGTGACAGAATTCAGGACTGCAACAGCTACCGGTGCAGTTTGACAAAATATCTATCCCCTGAACAAAAATAGTTATGTGTGTATGTAAAAATAAAATTAATACTCTATTTCTCTAAGTCATTCCCAGTAAGTGTCAATTCTACAAATACAGTGGCTGAGAATATGATTGTTTTGATTAAAAAAGGCTCTACTCTTAAGAGCATACACACCATAAAAGGTAATACATTTTAACTCAGGGTGCATTTATGTTACATTCCTTTCCATTTAAATGAAAAATTAATTTATTGTTTCACTACCCACAGTGGTGTGCATGATGCTTTTGAGAGAATTAAGCAAACAGGATCCCTGCCCTGTTTGTAATCTTCAAGTTTGATCCTGTGAGGTGCTCAGAACCTTGGGCCACTTCCATTCTTTCTATTTTTATTCCCAAGCTTATATGTTGATGTCATTAATCATATACTAGGAGTAAAATTAATCTTTTTATAATCTAAGAAACATAGTGCATTTCGCCTTCAGCAGCAGCAGCATCCTCGTCACTGGATAAAGGAGGAGCTGGGTGGGGGAGTAAGTTGGCACAGTACTGAGCGAGCTAGAGTAAGGTCGGTACCAAGGAGTGGGGATTACAATCCTAAGAATACCAGAAGATCTTTGGGGTGGAAAAGCTGCTGTGGTACTGAGAGCATCAGTACCGAGGAGGGCGTTGTCGGCAGTACCAATGTCTTTACCACGGTTGTTGGTGCCAAGGGTTGTGCACTATGAGTAAGGCTACGATTTAGTCACGGGTATTTTTAGTAAAAGTCATGGACAGGTCACGAGCAATACACAAAAATTCACAGCCCGCGACCTGTCCGTGACTTTTACTAAAAATACCTGTGACTAAATCTTAAGGGGGTCACTGCTGGAGGCACTGGGACTGCTGCTGGGGGAGGGATGTCTGGAGGGGCCACTGCTAGGGGAGAAGCCAGGGGGCTGCTGCTGGGGGGGTATTCTGGGAGGCGCTGCTGGGGGCTGTCACTCGAGGGTGGGCAGGGCCAGCTGTGGCACCAGCTGCTGGGGGCCACCAGCAGCGACTGCACCGGCTGCCCGGGCACCACTATCAGGGGCTGTCCGGGGAAGTAGCTACTCTGGCCACTCCAGCCACCGGGGACCATGTCTGGCAGCAGCCGCATCGGCCACCCGGGGAAGCAGCTACTCCGGCCGCCCAGGGACCACTGCTCAGGTGGTCCCTAGGATCGGCCACACTGCCCAGGGCTGGCTGCCCAGGGCTGCCCGAGCAGTGGCCAATGCCGCAGCGGCCGGTGTAACTGATTGCGGGTCCGCCAGAGCGGCTGGGGTGACTGTCCTCGGGGCCACCTGACCAGCTAGTCCTGGAGCCAACTGCTTGGGCAACGCTGGGCCCAGCCACACTGGGCCCTGAAGAAGTCACGGAAAGTCACGGAATCTGTGACTTCCGCGACAGACTTGCAGCCTTAATCATTATTCATAGATTATACAAATGTTAGGGTAAATTGTAAGTCTGTGTAACTTGCACATGGAGCAGACAGAAAGCAGCCCTGTAGCAGGAAACACAACCAACAAGAGGATGGGAGCCTTCTTTATTTTATACCTCCTTATGCTTTCCTGTTGGTTGCTTTTCCACTACTACCTCACCCTTCTGTCCCCCTTGGCATGTAAATTACACCAGCTTGACCTAGGGTGACCAGACGTCCCAATAAAATCAGGACCGTCCCGATATTTAGGTGTTTGTCCTGCGATCTTTGGTCGGGACGCAATTTGTCCCAATATTTCACTCCGTCAGCAGCACTCGCCTTATTTTTTTTGCTCCACCGGCGCGCCCCCCCCTCCACCCCATGTGTCTCAATATTTTCCCCGTCTCATCTGGTCACCCTAGCCTGACCTTCCATCTGAATTTGGAACTTTCACACCCACCCACACACTTCCACCACCCATTTAAGTCACTTTTGCATCTGACCCAAAATCTGTTCAAAAACATGCTGGAAGTAAAATCAGGGTTAAAAATCCAAAGTGCCCTTCCTCAGTTTGTGACAAAGAGCAGAGAATGAATGAATGCAATGATTTTGGCTGCCACTTTAAATAACACATACAATATGAAGCATACCATTTGACCACTGGACCAACACCTACTTAGAAAATGGTTAGCACTGTTTCATTTGTTCTAGCATTCATGTAGCTTTTCTGTAGTCTGTAAAGATAAGGCTCTTTAATCAGGAGTGCCATTAAGGACTCATGTACTTGCAATATTAACTGTATTCCCTATGGCATGTGCTTATAAAATTCCAGTATTTAAAGGGGCAGTCAAATCTAATCCACACTCTGCTTAGTCTCTAGTTAAAACAAATGTCACACGATTAGGGGCCTACCAAATTCACAGCCATGAAAAACATGTCACAGACCATGAAATCTGGTCTCCTGCTGTGAAATCTGGTCTTTCATGTGCTTTTACCATATACTATACAGATTTAATGGGGGAGACCAGTGTTTCTAAAATTGGGGGTCCTGACCCAAAAGGGATTTGCAGGGGGTCACAAGATTATTTTAGGGGGTGTCATAGTATTGCCACCCTTACTTTTGCATTGCTTCAGAGCTAGGTGGCCGGAGAGCAGAGGCTGTTGGCCAGGTGCCCAACTCTGAAAGCAGCACCCCGCCAACAGTAGCACAAAAGTAAGGGTAGCAATACCATACTATGCCACCCTTATTTCTGCATTGCTTCCTTCAGAGATGGGCAGCCAGAGAGTGGCGGCTGCTAACTGAGGGCTCAGCTCTGAAGGCAGCAGTGCAGAAGTAAGGGTGGCAATACCATACCATGCCATGCTTAACTTCTGCTGGACTCCTGGCCAGCAGCCGCCGCTCACCGGCCACACAGCTCTGAAGGCAGTGCTGCTGCCAGCAACAGGGCATAAATAAGGGTAGCAGTACCCCCTGTAAGCCCCCTACAATACCCTTGCTACCCCACCACCCAAACTCCTTTTTGGGTCAGGACCACTACTAATACAACACTGAAATTTCAGATTTAAATATATGAAATCATTAAATTTATTATTTTTAAAATCCTATGATTGTGAAATTTACCAAAATGGACTGTGAATTTGGTAGGGTCCAACATATGATTGAAGAAAAGGGTGACATTACTCAAACTGACAACTCTTTCATAAATGTTTTAGCCCCATATCATTTACAAGAGTTTCCATTAGGCAGCTACTATACCTTTTCTGTCCATAAGTTTGAATTAACTAGCCCTTCTGCCTGTAGAAAGTCCTGTACAATGAGCAGGAGCCGGAAGGCATTTTCAGCATGTGTCGGAAGAGCTTTTGTGTCTCTGTTATCAGTGACCGTCCATTCCAGCATCTTCTCTAGCAAGCTGAATGGAAAACAAAATCCCAAAGTAATTATCACATGTTCTAAGAGTAAGTGGCTTTTAAAAAAATTCCATAAAGTATTTAACTGAGCCTAAGTGTACGTAGTAATATTACGGTCTTCTACTCTGTAAACCAGTGAGATTAAGGAGATTGTGATCTTCATAAAAATCAGGGGCATACAATTTTAAGTTCTGTCAAATAAATTCAATTTATAAATAGGTACAGATGTGTAGATATACGTCTGATCATACTTGTATGAGAATGAAGGGGATCAAAGTAAATCAATTCAATGTCTTTCACCAGGATTTAATGTAACTCTGATTCCATCTTTTTTTCCCCTTCCCCTCCAAAAGAAAAGACAAAATCTATACTCACTTGAGTTTTATTTCATCAGAAGGTTGCAGTAACTCATTAGATATCCCCAGTTTGGTCAGTGCAGAAAACACCTGTCCCCTCTCAATCCAGACAGCATCATCAAACCTTTCTAAACCTTTCCACATCACACAGAGCAGGACATCTGTGAGCAACTGTATGAGCTCCTCTTCAGATCCCTATGAAACAGTCAAGGAATTCACACGCTTTATAGTTCGGAATGCCTCGAAGAGGCTTGTTATTCGTTACAGTACACAATGCTTGGAAAGTTTCATCATCTTTAACATTGTAGCCTAAAGAGTCTGCCCACTAACTAAATGAAAACATTAACCTAAAATTATGCTGCAATGATGTTTAGTCCAGATTATTAAATTAATATTTGCTTTACTTTCTATGCAAGAATTTAGATTTGAGTCTTAGTACCACTGATTTGGCCACAACAGAACTTTTTCCTTGATGAGGATGATACAGGTCATTCCAATATAGCTTTGATTTAAAGAATAATGTTACAATTTCAGCCAGCAATCTTAAAAAAATCCAACAACCTTGAAAGCTGGATGTTTATTCTGCAACAAACAGCACTGATATCCACAGCCAATGAGCTGCTTTATCCGCTCTTCTGTTAGAGGGAGAAGAGCATAACTATCTAATTGGGGAGGGTATTTTAAAAGAATTAAAAGTACTGTGAATTATACATGTTTAGACAGGATGGGGAGGATTACTTACTCCTTGGTTTTCAAATAATGAAAGATCAACGCTGAATCCCATATCACTGACGACGCTTGATTCTTTGTCAGGCTGACCAGAGAATGGCTTCGAATTTTCAATGGGTGACGGTGTGCTGGGTAGGCTATCTGTCATCTGATTCCCACTATCAGCCAGCTCATAAGAGTCCATGCTAGACAGATCTAAACGCAAATGTGAAGGATTACTGTGCCATAACTCTTCTTGATCCTCTGACCTGAAAGTCATCTCTTCCACAGAAGTACCTTCCAGCAATGTACCAGAAAAACAGCTGGTGACATCTAAAGATCTGCTATCTTCCACGCTCCACTGATCATATGAACCATTAATTGAGGCAAAGCTACCAGCTTTCCCCCCCTCTGCCTGATCAGGATAGCATTTCCCAAGCTCTTCAGAAGGAATTTTTTTTTCATCTTCCTTTGTAGAGTCAGTCCTGCTCTCTTTAAGTCCATTCCTGATGTCAGAATTTTCTTTTAGGAATAGTCTAACCAATGTCTCCTGCCAGGCTAGCTGTTGAGAAATCTGCTGCGCTGCATCCAGCTGGGAATGTAAAAGCTGTAAAACCTGTAGAGAGCACAAGAGGTCAGGCTAAATATCCAAGCATGTACACGTTAATCTTTGCTACAGAACTGCAATCATTCTAGCCTTTAATCACACATTTCGTACTCCATAACATTTTATGCCTTCTGTGAAAAAAATGCTTGTAATATAAATTAGTCAACAGACATACAGCACATATGAGCTATAGATAATTCTTCACAGAAGAAAGTGAAATACATATTTAACTTTCTCGTGTTTGTACGGATCTTCAGTATTTTGCATGAATTAAGATCATCACATAGTAATCATTTACAACAGAAAACAAAGTTAGACATCAGACAGCCATACAATCATTTTGAAAATTGCACGTATTTCTTTTATTCTACTAAACCTACATCTTATTTTAATGAAGAAAATAATGATTGGTGTGGTAAGAAATAGAATGTAGATGGTTAAAAGCTAACAATGTATGATTTAAAAAAATACAAAAAAACCCTATTAATTTATTATTAAATGCAAAAACAAAGTTTCCTTGATATTGAAATAAAGTACAAAGCTAACTATAGCACATTGGTAATGTTTGCATCTCTTAGGCACTGTTTTGCAACTATTTCCACAAAAAGCAGTCATATACCCATATTCAGAACACTGGTTTACAAAATCAACACAACAAACTACAAAATATATCAGATTAGAAACAGCTGAGCTAGAATAAAAAGGACAAATAATGGTGCTCTCTCTCTCTACACACACACACACACACACACACACAGAGTAGAGTTGCATCATATGCGCATTAACTTACGCAAATTCAACTATACGCATGCAATGAGTGTATGCCTCGGAGTGAGTATGAGATGGGAGACGTGAATCTGCTGTTCCTTCAGTTGGTCTCATTCCTGCATGCTTCTCATAGTGTGAGCATCACCGCGCTAAGTGTGATTCTAGTGTTTAAAGATACGTATTTTTCGTACAACATGGTCCCTAAACACAAGCTAACTATTTCATCTGGTGCTCAACCAAAGAAACAGCGATCTGTTCCAACACTGGAGGAAAAACTGGCTGTGCTGGACTTATTGAGAGATGGTACGGCGGTCTCTAACGTGGCATGTAAATATGGCCACAACGAATCTAGCATCCTTGCCATCAAGATTCGAGAGAGAGGGAGAAATTCGTCAAGCCGTGGCATCAAGTGCTCCAATAACTGCTAAGGTGACAAGCTAGGCCCGTGATAAGACTTTAGGGAAGAGTGAAAAGGCATTAAACTTATGGCTGGAAGACATGAACCGTAAACGTGTGCCTATCAATGGCAACACGTTACGAGAAAAGGCTCTTAGCCTCTACGCACTCTTCAAACCTCCCGCCGAAGAGGGACAGCCTTCTGATGAGAAGGAATTGGCTTAACAGTTTTAGGAAGCGCTTCAACCTCAAAAATGTGCAGACTATTGGTGAAGCTGCATCTGCCGATGAAGAGGCAGCAAAAGCCTACCCCGAACAATTAAAGAAAATCATAGAAGAACAGTATCGGAGGGGTAGCTGTGTTAGTCTGGATCTGTAAAAAGCGACAAAGAGTCCTGTGGCACCTTATAGACTAACAGAAGTATTGGCACATAAGCTTTCATGGGTAAATACCCACTTTGTCAGATGCATGGCGTGAGTCTGACGAAGTGGGTATTCACCCATGAAAGCTTATGCGCCAATACTTCTGTTAGTCTATAAGGTGCCACAGGACTCTGTCACCTTTTATAGAAGAAAAGGGCTATCTTCTAGAACAAGTTTTTAATGCTGATGAGACTGATGGAAAAAAATGCCCAACTGCACTTACATTTCAAAATCAGAAAGACAAGCCCCTGGCTTCACAGCAGCTAAAGACGGTGTGACTGTGTTGTTTTGTTGCAATGCGGCTGGGCATTTAATAAAGCCGGGCTTGATCTACAGGGCTTCAAATCCCCGTGCCCTAAAAGGCAAGAACAAAAATCTCCTGCCTGTGTTATGGCAATCAAATAAAAAGGCTTGGGTGATGGCGGTATTATTTCTGGATTGGTTCCACAAGTATTTCATTCCGGAGGTCAAGTGGTACCTCGAAGAGAAAGGACTTGACTTTAAAGTGTTGCTGATGGTAGACAATGCTCCTGGCCACCCTAAGGCACTCCAGTTTGCACATAACGACTTGAAGTCGTTTTTCTCCCCCCCACAATACCGCTGCCATCCTCCAACCTCTCGACCAAGGTGTGATTAGCTGTTTCAAGGCCACGTACACAGAGTCCTGATCCCAATCTTAATGTGATGGAGTGCTGGAAGTCCTTCAACATTGCCAATTGCATCACTTATATTAAACAGGCAATGGATGCAATCAAGCCTGAAACAGTCAATGCATGTTGGCGAAACCTATGAGAAAAAAAAGCGTGAATGATTTTAAGGGTTTCCTGACCACTGACAAAGAAGTGAAACACATTGTTCAGGTAGCCAGGCAAGTGGGTGGTGACGGCTTCATTGACATCCTTGAGGAAGAAATTGAAGAATTAATTGAGAGCCATAGAGAAACACTGACTAATGAAGAATTACAGGAACTGATAAAATCTTCTACAGAAAATGAAGATGATGACGATGAACAGGAAGAGCCAGCAAGTTGGAATCTTCATAAATTTGCTGAAGTGTTCCAAGAAGCAAAACACTTGAATGATTTAATTTTTGAATACGATCCCTCTATGGAACGAAGCCTCAAAATCACACGTAGTATAACGGACAAATTTGAGACAGTATCAAGAAATGTTTGAGCAGCTCAAGAGACAATAGTGACAGTTGCCGATCACCATGTTTTTCAAGAAAACACAACCAACAGCAGATGAGCCTGGCCCATCATCTCCTGGATTGACATCAAGCCCTGACGACCGCCCAATAGTGTCATCGTCGTCATAGACTAGCAAGAATATCCAGGATGAATGGTGAGTGTTTAGGTTTACTGTTTTCCCTTTTTATTCTTTCATTCTTCCGTCTCACTCTCTCTTTTATGTAATTAAAAATACAGTACCGTAAAATTATATTTTGCATATGTACTCTTTATTATATACTATACATTACTGTATACATATTACTGTACAGGGTTGTATACTGTACACAAAACCATGTATACTGTACTTTATGGGTGATTTAAGGGATTTTCAAGGGTAATTTTGACTATATGCGATTTTCACCTTATGCGCTGACTTTAGTACCTAACCCTCGCGTACGATGCGACTCCACTGTACGTACGTACATACGTACGTACGTACGCACACACAGAGTTGAGCATTCACGCACCAACACTACAATCAGAATCTACAGCTCACTGGAGAAACTGTGATGCAACTTATGACAAACAATATATTATTGCTCAGCCTTTCCCTACACAGTAAAATATTTCAACAATCTGCACCACCACCAACAGCTTAGGATCACACTAAACTCGGTTTCTGCCTTGCACCTTTCCTCTGCTCACAACCTACCTTTTTAGGAATGAATTAAAATAAACCCAAAAAAAACACAGAAAATGTTCTATTAAAATAACTGAGTAAATTCTGAAAGTAACCTCTGTTCATGACCTTTTGAACATCCTTTGAGAGAAGTTGGTCATTAAAACAGTTCCGTGTTTCCTTTCTGTAGAAAATACACGACATTTGACAATCATAGAACGTAGAACAGTTTAAAAATTACTGATAATACAGTAATGTGGAGTACAAACAGCAGGTCAGGTTCATCAGAGATTCACATTATTAGCATGAGTCATAATTTAAAATTAACATAATGTCATATACCCCTAATATATGCACGGCAGCTACCCACGTCACTACCAACAGGAAAAATGGCCTCCTGTTTTTAAGAATACTAACCTTTTTGCAGATGGCCACTCTAACATTTATATCTGCTCTATGAGAGAGGTGCACCACAGCTACGAGGTCTCTGTAATTCACAACAGGATCTGCAGGGTGGGAATACAAACAAACAGGCATCGTGCAAGCAGGAAAAAAAAATGAACAAAAACCTTTAAGGCCATCTTTATACATCAAGGATTAGTAAATGGGACAAATGTAAGTTTGTTTTGCAGCTCACTTTAAGAAATTATGTTTAAACACTAAGCAAATTGAAACCATCAGCATAAATGTGTTAACCTGGAGCACATTTAGAATAGAATAACTTTACTAAGTAGCTTGGTTTTCATCATCACTATACAGACTAGGGGGTGGAGGTTTAAAATAAATAAGGGAATAATTCATAATCACACGTTTGTCTTAAAAAAAATCCAGCAGGGATTTAATACTAGTAGGCAATCTGTCAACGTGTCTTGGATTACCTGCATACAGAATTTGGTTAAGAAGATTTTTAATAAGAGAAATGGTAACTGGGGATTCATTCAGAAGGAGCCCTAGCCCAGAGTATCCCACGTCTCTGAGTCTCATACGTTGTTTACTCCGTTCATAGACTTTAGTACATTTCAGCATCTGCTCTACAATCTGTGAAGAAAGATCACATAAATCACATACATACAGAAAATTACACATGCCTTCTATATACAAATACCAAGCAATCTTATTAATAGAGTCTGAATTATAATTTGTCTGTGCATAATTTTTTTAATAAATATGCCCCAAAAACATAAATACTAATACAAAAATAAATGCAGGTGCTCTCTGATCTTCAAAGATACCAAATCTTCAAATATTCTACTTCACTGGAAGACAACATTATGGAAAGTACAGTAAGTAGCAACTGTGAGGAATTTATAATTTCTAGTCAGTGTACTACTACTACTAAAGAATAACTATAAGCAGGTTCACTAAATTAATATATTCTACATAAATTTGTATCCATTTTAAAACAGGGTTTAACTGCCAAAGAGATTTCAGATGAAAGAGAGCATACATTTGCAAAAGTTACCATTAAAGAACTTATACTAAATATATTACCTTGAATACAAGTTCCCTTAGCCTGTCAGAATATCTCTGATTCAGTAACAGAGCATAGAGAATATCAGCATTTCCTGGTTCAAAAAGCAACAAGAAAAGCTGGTCCCGGGTTGGGCTTGTATGAAGTAGGCTGAAGAGTACATCAAGAATCCCACAGAGCTACAAAATAAAAACACACACCTAAATAAACCCCATAATCCATGCAACCTTGACTATAATGCCCAACTCAAGGGGAAACATCCTATTTTCCCTCTAAATACAGCATCTTACATCACATTTTCAGAACAGTCTCAATGCCCCTTTCAACCATATTATATTTACAATCAGCTTTAGTGGCTGTAAAGGTGTTCCTAAATATATATACACACATGCACAGAGGGCACTTGCATAAAACTGTAAACAAAAGAGGCTTAAATTGAGCAAAAGGATTTGTCATTACTTGTATTACCGGAGAGCCTAGTGGCCCTAGGACCCTATTGTACTAGGTGCTATACAAACAAACACAGAAGAGAGGAACTCCAGACAGTGATTATATACAACAATGAAGAATCCTGTGAGGCAAGTAGATTGTATGTGTTTTAGAGAGAGAGCTGCAGTGAACACCACCCACTTGCAGTGAGCAAGCACAGGTTGGCAGGGGCAAGTATGTATATAAAGCAAAGCAAGAAGCAGCAAGCAAGAAGAGGCAAGGAGATCAGGAGAGGATCAGGAGGGAGGAAGCAGCTGAGGAGTGACTGTGAAAAAGGAGGAGAGCCATCTGCAATTGATTCACAGTCTTTATGTACAGTCTAAACTTAGTCCTGTTGTGATGTCAGTTCAACAGTTTCTCTTTTCTGGAGGCTCTGGTTTTTTTTTTGCTGTTTCTCTGGAAGTTAAAATTTTTTTTTTTCAGTTTTAGACTAAACAAAAGACTGTAATTCTCTTACAATTACACCAATGGTTTCTCTCCTGGTTTTTCCTCCACCTCAGCTGTCCTCTTCCTCAATCCTCCCCCATCTCCTGCTCTGATCTAACCATCTCTCTCTTCTTCTGCTTTGCTATATATTACATGCTGCTGACCCTTCCAACTGCCACCTGCTGTATCCAAGAAGTGGTGGGTGTTCACAAAAGCTCAATGCTACAAAACAATGTTAGTCTATATAGTGTGCAGGAGATTTTGCTGCTTCTACAGAACCAGACTAACACGGCTACCCCTCTGATACTATATACAACAATGTGCTCAACGAGCTTCAAGATGAAAGCGAGAAAGGAGATAGGGCTTTGAAGAGGCAAGTGAAGAGGAAGGGTAGGTATTTTTACAATGGGAAAGACTAAAGCGTGTTTGTATTGTGAGATGAAAGAGCCAAAACAGAGTGAGAGGTTAAGAAGAGGAGTAAAATAGGGAATGAGAGTGGGCAGAAGGGAGACCAGGAGATGGGACGGATCACTGGGACAAGTGGAGGCGTTAGAGAAGGAGAGCAGATTAGAAACTTCTGCATCAGTGATCAGCCAAGGGGAGGGTGAAGGTCACATCATCTTGTCAACTTTCTCTTGAAAGAATCCTGTGCTGAAAGAGAAATGGTGGCAAGAAAACGGGAAGGGAGGGTTTGAGGAGTGAGTCAAAAGGTGGCTAAAAAGTCAGTTGGGACTGTGGGTATGAGATTCAATTAAGTTGGTGAAGACGACTTTAGCTAGGAAGATGGCAGAAGTGGAAGAAAAGAAAACAGATTTGTAATGGAGGAAGTCAGCCTGGTCACAGGACTTTTGCCAGCAATGCTACACAGCACAAGAGCGGGAATGTAGGAAGTAGACACTGGGAATGAGCCAGGGTAGACCTTGTGATGGGAGAGAGGGAAAAAGAGAGTCAAGGACAGAGGAGAGGGAGAATGGAGAGAACCAACCACCATATCAATGGAATATAAACAGAAAAAATAAATCATTACAACTTTAGAGCAATGAAGTCCAATTATCTCCATTTTATTCAGGCTTAGAAAAATACTGATATCCAATCACGCTGCATTTTACCCAACTCGCATGCTTACCAGAGAAAAAGGAATAGGATCATCAGTTAAAGTCTTGCCCATTGCACAGTCCCCTATACAGTTCCACAATGGGCTTAATTCTATAGCCTGCCACAACTACAAAGTAGTAACATATATGCTGCACTAGATTTTGCCTGCATCTTTTTTTCGTCTCTTCTTTCAACAAAGCTATGGTCAAAACTCCTAAACGCTAAAAGGTAGGAAACAACTGCAGATGTTCACTGTTGCCATATTAAATACCTGCTCCTCTTCACTGGTCGCAGCTATATATCCCATGATGCTCTGTATTTCTTCATGTGTCCCACCTTTGCTTAGGAAATATTTGATCAGTCCATATAGGAATGTTTGTATTGTTCTGAGGTCATCTGGAGCTAAGTCACTGTCTTTATAGCCACTACTAACACAGACAAGGAAAAAAGGACAGTTAAAAAAATACATTTCTTGCATTACACATTTGTGATTTACAAATATTAAATTTGTGATTTACAAATATCACTCTGCTAATACTTCCACTACTTGTTTTAGTAACCCTGCTACCTTATCCTTGGAGTGATACTGAAGATGACAAAGTGGGAGTAGCCAAAAGCAAAACTGGGGTTTTAGAGCCTGATAAACCCCTAGATGTGGACCTAAACCTGATTTGGGGACTTACTATTATTACTAAGCATTTTTATTATGGTAGTGTCTAACGGGCAACCAAGAACAGGGCCCCGTTATGCTAGTACTGTACTAACAGCAGATGGTTCTTGTCTCAAAGAGCTTACCATCTAAATAGAAATGTAAGAGCATTTCAATTTTCATTTTTATAAATAAATCTCTAGCCACTTTCCTTGAAGACACCGTTGAAAATTATAAGCAGTTATAAATTGATGTAAGCCTATCACACTAAGGGTGAAAGCTCGTCCTGAAGATCCCAAAGATGATGTTACTCAAATTCTTTTGGGACAAAACTTTCCTCCCACTTTAAATCCTGAACATAAAGCTTGTAGTCAGCCTATATTTTCTTGATAATTGGGATGCTGGGTGATTTAATTAACAAAAAATAAGAAGAAAAAAAAAGGTGTCCAGAATGCTGCCCCTGAAATTGTGCCGCCCCCACCAAGCACGTGCTTGGTTTGCTGGTGCCTAGAAACGGCCCTGGAGCTTACTACAGTCTAGTTCTAACACAGGGGTCAAGGGAAAGTAGTAATTTAAGTAAAGGAGAATTAAACTCAAAAACTTGATCTCTCACTTTTAATTCATGTTTTCTGCCTGGCCTTTTGTGAAAAAGGTAACAATAGCATACAACAAATTAAGGCGCATAAACCTCATACCCATAATAAATCCTGAGTGTGTCTAGTAGAAACTGCACTCCATACTTCTTTCTGAAGAGCCTCCTGCTGTCTTTGATGATTGTGGAAAGGTACTGTATATGTCCTAAAATACAAAGCTTTCCATTAGAACCTAGACAGGGGTTTATGAAGAGCAAAGGTTCTGTGTTTTAGCATAACTAGCTCAAGTTGTATGATCTCACCAATCCGGAAAGGGAAGTCTCCACGGTTCCAGATACTAAAGTCAAAAAGTAAATGTTGATACATCTGTTGCAAAAGTTGCACATTTTTTTCCACGGAGACCTGTTCTATCAATAACTGCAGAGCCATCAGTACATTCACATCCATCAACCTGCCTGGTACCTAAAATTCAAACAGACGGGTACAGGGTATATAATAGTAAGTTATTTATTTAATGAGCAGCATATGCATTTTCTATTAAACTGATATTTAAAAATCAGATCAACTCCCTAGTCTTGCACAACAATACAGTATTTGTTTTCCTTACAACAACTCTGTTAAACCGAACAGCTGTTAGAAATAATTCAACAATTCCTTTGTCATCTGAATTAAAGGTTTTTGACTGAAATTTTTATCTGATTTTTGTTCTAGTTTAAATAGTTGAACTGTGAAATCTATAACACACACAGCAAAACATAAGAATGGCCATACTGCGTCAGACTAATTGTCCATCTGGCCTAGCATCCTGTCTTCCAACAGTGTCCAGTGCCAGCTGATTCAGAGGGAGTGAACAGAACTCTATGACTAAGAGTCATCAATGTGATCGAGCCGTGAAAAATTGCTAATGCAATCCCAGGATACATCGGGAGAGATAGGGAAGTGTCATTATCATTATCCAAGGCATTGGTGAGATCTCATCTGGAATACTGTGTGCAGTTCTAGTCTCCCATGTTTAAGATGAATGCAAACTGGAACAAGGCTACAAGGATGATCAGTACAGAATAGTACAGAAGGGCTACAAGGATGATCAGACGAATAGAGAACCTACCTTACAAAAGGAGGTTGGGCTTGTTTAGCCTAGCCAAGCGAAGGCTAGGTGGAGATATGATTGCTCTATATGAATGCATCAGAGGGATAAACATCAGGGAGGGAGCGGAGTTATTTCAGTTAAGGGCTGAAGTTGGCCCAAGAACAAATGCATATAAAACTGGCCATCAACAAGTTTAGGCTTAAAATTAGATGAAGATTTCTAATCATTAGAAGAGTGAAGTTCTGGATCAGACTCCCCAGGGCAAAAATCCTAACTGGTTTTAAGACTGAACTTGATAAGTTTATGGAGATGATGGTATGATGAGATTGCCTACAAGGGCACAGGCCCCATTTGTGACTGCTAGTAGCAAATATCCCCAATGGGTGGAGATGGGACACTAGATGGGGAAGGTTCTGAGTTCCCCGGGAAAGCATTCACTGTAATGTCTGGCTGGTGAATCTAACTGATTGCCATATTTGGGGTCAGGAAGTAATTTGCCCCCAAATCAGACTCGCAGAGACCCTAGGCAGTTTTCACCTTCCTCTGCAGCATGGGGCACAGGTCACTTGCTGGTTTCAACTAGAGTAAATGGTGGATTCTCTGTAACTTGAAGTCTTTAAATCATGATTTAAAAACTTCACTAACTCAGACAGAGGTTATGGGTCTATTACAGGAGTGGGTGGGTGAGGTTCTGTGGCCTGCAATGTACAGGTCAGACTAGATGATCAAGATGGTCTCTTCTCACCTTAAAGTCTATGAATTATCAAGTGATCCATATTGTCCAGTCCCACCTTCTGGCACTCAGAGGCTTGTGGACACCAGGAGCATGGGGTGCATCCCTGACCATCTTTTATCATAGCCATTGACAGACCTATCCTCCATGAACTTATCTAATTCCTTTTTTAACCCAGTTATACTTTTGGCCTTCACAACATCCCTTGACAATGAGTTCTACAGGTTGACTATGTGTTGTGTAACGAAGTACTTCCTTATGTTTGTTTTAAACCTGCTGCCTATTAATTTCATTGGGTGTCCCCTGGTTCTTGTGTTACATTAAGATGTAAATAACACTTCCTTATTCACTTTCTCCACACCATTCATGATTTTATAGTCCTCCATCATATCCCACCTTCTAGTCATCTCTTTTCTAAGATGCATAGTCCCAGTCATCTTAATCTCTCCTCAGATGTCTTATTTCCAATCCCTTTCCTAATGGTTCCTAACATTCTATTAGCCTTTTTGACTGCTGCTGCACATTGAGGGTATGGCTACACTTACGAGTTGCAGCGCTGGTAGTTTGCAGCGCTGGTTATCCAGCTGTGTAGGAACAGCGCTGGTGTGTGGCCACACTCACAGCTACCAGCGCTGGTATGTGGCCACATTTGCAGCATTTGCAGTGCTGTTGGGAGTGATGCATTATGGGCAGCTATCCCAGCGTTCAAGTGGCAGCAACGTGCTTTTCAAAAGAAGGGGGGGGTGTAGTGTGACAGGGAGCATGGGGGGAGAGAGAGAGTGGATTTTTGGAGCCAACACTGTGTGTTAGCTTCCTGCCTTGAAAAAATCAGAAAATGTTTCCGACCCCTTAGTCTTAACTCTTAATTGCAAACAGCCTGCATCTTCTCTGTCAAGCAAACACTCACTCCCTGCCTGCCTCATTCACAGGGGTTATCTCATTTGATTGATCACAGCAAACAGGAGCTGTGTTGGTTTTTTAGATAAGCAGCTCCGGTAGCAACGAGCCGGAGCTCCGAGTTCACAACAAAACAAAGAGAGGCTGCATAACAAAACAAAGAGAGTAATTTAGTTAAAAGCATTCTGGGATATCTGCTAATACCCTGGAGGCCAATAACAGCGCTGGTGTGTGTCCACACTTGATGAGCAGCGCTGGATCACCAGCGCTGCAATGCTTATTCCCCATGCAGACCCAGGTGTACGGCCAGCGCTGCAGCCAGGGAGTTGCAGCGCTGGATGTGTCCTGCAGGTGTGGACACTTACTAATTGCAGCGCTGGAAAGCCTCCACCAGCGCTGCAAATCTCAAGTGTAGCCATACCCCTGTTTTCAGAGAACTATCCACAATGACTCCATGATATTTTTCTTGAGTGGTAACAGCTAATTTAAATCCCATAATTATGTATGTATAGTTGGGATTATATTTTCCAATGTGCATTACTTTGCATTTATCAACATTGAATTTCATCTTCCATTTTGTTGCCCAGTCACCCAGTTATATGAGATCCCTTTGTATCTCTTCACAATTTGTTTTGGACTGAACTATCTTGAGTAATTTAGTATTGTCTGCAAACTTTGCCACCTCAATGTTTACCACTTTTTCCAAATTATATATGAATATGTTGAACAGTATTGGTCCCAGTACATATCCTTAAAACATAAGTAGACAAAGTTTCACAAGTATCATAACATCTTGTTTTCAGAAATTTACAAGAATGTAAAAATATTATACTTGTCTATGTATTGTATCTGTACATATGCAAGACAGAAGGGAAGTACAAAGTTATGCTAACTCTATGTTCCTATGCACCAGCAAGCACAGATACTCGCTTGACAATAGTCTGAACCTCAGAAAACCTTTGAAATTTAGAATGAAACCATGGCCTAATGGATTTCAGTGGAATCACCCATAACATTGATTACATGAGAAATAACTTCTCACCTTCTGTAACAAAGCTCCTAGGGTAGCAACTCCATGGGAGTGAATGAGATTATCTTGGTTAATAGGGTGTCTTTGAATAAAGTGCTTTATCATCAAGATGAAAGTTGCAACAATATTCTTCTCTAGACGAGCCTCTGCAAAACAGATCGTTCTGTTAAAACCCTTTTTTATCATTTCATTATCATGTCAAATTAGGAGGAATAAGAAGTGAAATCAAATGTTTTTATTCTCCACTATTTTCCTGAGCTTCCTCTCTCCACTGATATTTGCTACTTTGCTGTAGATGGTGTTTAGATCCTGTGATGCTGAGGCAAAGTCATTATATGCTTCCCCAGAACAAAGCAAATGCCAGTCGTGACTTCAGCTGCTTTGTCCATTCACCTGTGGCATTGGACAAGATACTCTTCTCTAAGCCACAACCTGGATCGTCTTTTGCATGTTCTGCACTTGCTCTAAACATACATTTCCTCCTCTTTCCCCACATCTGGATATGCCTATTATATCTAGAACTACTTTAATTGGGAGGGAGAAATAATGAAGCAAAATCAAAAGTTGTATCATATTTCTTCACAAGTCTTAATTTCTAAGAGGCTTCTGCTAAGATTACAAGAATTCTCTTGAAGCTGTTAATTCAGCACAAAATTTAAAGAGGGAAATCTGTGGTTTCATATGGGTTTTTTAAAGCATATTCATAAATTACTAAGAACTTCAATAGTTTAACTAAAATTCTGCAGGCTACTGGTTTGTAACATGAAATACGACATTATCTCCCCAATTCAGGGCCCACTGAACAATGGGAAAATGTGCCATTGACTTCAGCGGGATTTGGATCGGACCCTTTTTAATTTTTCTAGGTACTCAAAAGAACCACTTTATTTAGAAATAAATGTGCACATTTTGACTCAGTACATAAAGTTAATACAGCAAAATACTGCTATTAAATTCATTCTATGAATGTGTCCTGTGTGTTGTTGAAGTTAATTTTAAACAGTGCTGAAATCCTATCTTATTAGATGTCCAACTCAGAATAAAAATAGTTTATTAAAATTACATGGCTACTATAACAGAGTTAATACGTAATCATATAAACCAATTCTTTCCACTGTTGTAGTCCTCCGTTTTTATTAAACCTTTAACTTTAATATGGTCGCAAATCTATAGTACTTTCCTACCTGAAGCCTTTGTGGATGATAACACCACCCAGTCTCCCTCTATTGGAGTCACCAGTTCCTGAGGTACAGTTTCCCCTTCAGACCTCTCAGGCACCTGTCCACTGAGAAAACTGATCTGCTCCAGTAGTGGAAACAGCACATTCAATCCACCAATACAATTTATCATATCCTACAGGGAGGGAGAGAGAGAAAGCATGCACAAATTTGTAGGGTTTTTGTTGTTGCTGTTGTTTTAATGTAAAAGAAATACCCATTTAATATTTAATGTAAAAGAAATAAGAAGGGCACTTATGTACTTATGAGTTAATCAGAATTCCATGTCACTTGGAAACTAATTAAAAAGAACAATAACAACTTCACAACAGTTTTAAAAGTAGGTTTAAAGGTGTTTCAGACAACAATTGTTAGCAAGTCTTCCAGCTAACTTCTGCGGCTTTACAACAATTTGTTTTTTCTCTCCTCTGTTGCTGCATGAAACACCTGCACAAATAACATGGGAAACTCATTCTAAGTGAAACAGACTACGTGACAGAAAATACTGTGAAATACATATACTGGAGAACCAGAAAGAAATTTACTCTCTCTTCTGATCTCTTTGAATTAACACTAAAAAGTATATTAAAAAGTTTAGATACATGTGAATTTTAGTTTAATAGTGTCCCTATGAAAAGTCTCTGCTTCAGAAAGTTTAAATACAAATAAAATGATAAAGCAAATTATTTCATTTGCTGAGTAAAGTTAATGAAACTTATATTCCTTTACTACTCCTTTACTATTTCCTAAAATTCATCATCATTTGTACACTAATAGGGATAGCATGGAATTTGACAAATCCAGTAAGTGGTTAGCAAGCTAGCCAGGGATACTTGTTATGCTCTCAGTGCATTGAAAACCAAAGTGTATCAGAGTTTTTTAATAAATCACATGAATGGTCACAATTTAAAGACTGATTTTGAAGAGATATTTCACAGCACATACCATACCTACAGACTAAAAAGAATTATTTTTCTCTCATTCTCTCATATGCAGAAATCTCAGGTGAACAAACAATAAAATAAAAACCACCAAAAACTATGTGGGTACTTCCCCACTTCTTCCTTTTGGGTACTGGGAAGGGGACACCACACTCCCTCTCCAATGTTTACCTCCCCATCTCTCTCATTACTATCTCCTTCCACTGCTTCGCTCCACCCCATACCTCTTCACAACACCTCTCTCTTCAGCCTGCAGAATCCCTCCCCTGCAGGCCCGTGTCAAGTTTTTTCACACCTAATGTATCTCTCCAATAGGCCCTTGCTGTCTCTGTGAGAACAAAACAGGAAGCACCTCTCAGAGGCAGTACAGAGATATGCTACATAGGGACAAGCACAAGCCAGCTAGTTAACATGCAGAACACTTGTCTGAAGTCTGAGACTGCTATCTCGTTTCTCTTTAACCCTGCAGAATTCCTAGACAGTGCCCCCACCCACCAGCACCTATGCAGTGTCTTCATTATGGGGCTTCTAAAGACCACGATCGGGGGTGGGGGGCTGCTGGCTCCTGACACTCCCATAATGAGCTCTTCACACTTTCTGCTGAGCAGAACTATGCTCAACATAGCTCCACACAGAACCAGTGGTGTACAAGCAGCGTTCTTACACTTCTGGGCAAGGATAACAAAATCATGGCATTTTCAAACTGTTCATATAAATTGGACCACCCAAAATTAACTAGTAAATGTTCCTACACTTTCTGGAAGCATATCAGTCAACTAACACAAAGCCTATTCTCCTACAACATTCACTTTGAGAGAGACAGTGAGAGTATCAGTACAGAATAGCTGTCATTAAATGTACACTATTACTGGCACAGGAAGTCTTTCAGAAGAGTCTGAACTTCATGTTCACTGCAAACAGCTACCATTTATTTGTGGATATATTAGTCCTCAACTATAGTCTTCTACTACAAATTCCCTACACTCACAACTCAGGTCAACCCCTTTTGTAACTTGTTCTTCGAGGTGTGTTGCTTACATCCATTCCATTGTAGGTGTGTGCGCTCGCCACATGCACCGGTGCCAGAAGTTTTTCCCTCAGTGGTATCCATAGAGGACCGGCTCTGGCACCCTCTGGAGTGGTGCGCGTATGCACCAGTATAAGAGGTGCCACTGGCTCCCCCCTCCCTCAGTTCCTTCTTGACAGAACTCCAACAGAGGGGAAGGAGGGTAGGTCATGGAATGGACACGAGCAACACTTCTCAAAGAAAAGTTACAAAAGTTAACCGTCTTTTCTTCTTAGAGTGCTTGCTCATGTGCATTCCATTGTAGGTGACTCCCAAGCAGTACTACTGGAGGCAGGTAGGAGTTCACGGAGGCGGGTAGGAGTGCCGATTGCAACACAGCTCTGCCAAAACCAGCGTCATCTCTGGCTTGCTGGGTGATGGTGTAAGCATGAACATCTGAACTGAAGATCACGTCGTGGCCCTGCAGATGTTCTAGATAGGGATATGCACCAGGAAGGCAGCTGCACCCTAGTTGAGTGAGCCTTCACTACTGGTGGAGGCACAGCCTGTGCCAACTTGTAACAAGTGCGGATGCAGGCGGTGATCCAATTCAAAATCCTCTGAGAGGACATCGGAAGGCCCTTCATCCTGTCAGTGACTGTGACAAAGAGCTGGGTCGATCTATGGAAGGGCTTGGTGTACTCCAGGTAGAAAGCCAGGGCGCACCTGACATCTAGAGTGTGCAGCTGCCTCTCCTTATTGGTTGTGTGAGGCTTTGGACAGAACACTGCGAGGAAGATATCCTGGTTGACATGGAAGTGTGACACCACCTTTCGCAGGAAGGCCAGATGGGGCCACAACTGGACTTTGTCCTTGTACAATACCCTGTATGGGGGCTCCAAAGTGAGGGCTTTAATCTTAGAGACACATCTTGCCGAGGTAATAGCTACAAGGAATGTAACCTTCCATGACAAGTAGGAAAGGGAACAAGAAGCCATAGGCTCTAAGGGTGGACCCATGAGTCTGGAGAGGACCAGGTTGAGGTCCCATTGGGGAACTGGGTCCCGGATCAGTGGAAAGAGTCTTCCAAGGCCTTTCAGGAACCTGACCCGACACCTTATGCAAAAGCACCGATCTACCCTGGATGCGACAATGGAAGACCGATATTGCTGCCAGATGAACCTTGATCAAAGAGTATGCGAGACCGTGGTGCTTTTAGTGAAGCAGGTAATCCAGGATGGACTGCAGAGACACCTGAGTCGGGGAGATATTCTGCTCTGACGCCCAGCAGGAGAAACAGTTCCATCTTGCCAGGTAAGTTGCTCTAGTGGAGGGCTTTCTGCTCTCCAAGAGAACCTGCTGTACCTGACTAGAGAAGGCTTGTTCCTCTGGATTCAGCCACGCAGCATCCAAGCTGTGAGGTGGAAAGAGGTGAGGTTCGAGTGCAGGAGTCGACCGTGATCCTGCAAGAGTAGGTCCGGGCCGCTAGGAAGTGGACACGGGGCTGCCCCAGTCTGGTCCATGAGTATGCCAAACCAATGCTCGTGAGACCATGCTGGAGCAAATCATAATGACCTGTGCCTTGTCCCTCTTTATTTTTTAGAGGACTTTGCTGATGAGTGGAACTGACGGAAAGGCGTACATCAGGTCTCCTGACCAAGAGAGGAGAAAAGCATTGGATAGCGAGCCTCCGCCGAGGTCTTGGAGAGAACAAAACCAATGACACTTTTTGTTCTGTCTGGTGGCTAATAGGTCCACTTGGGGAGCTCCCCACTTGTGGAAGACCACTCTGACAACCTCTGAGTTAAGGGACCACTCATGGTGAGAAAAGAAGGACCTGCTGAGGAGATCAGCCAGTGTGTTCTGGACACTGGGGAGGCGAGAGGCTTCCATGTGGATTGCATGCTGGATGCAGAAGTCCCACAGACGGAAGGCCTCCTGGCACAGAGCCGACGATCGAGCTCCCTCCTGCCTGTTGACATAGAACATGGAGGCCATATTGTCCGTCGATACCTGCACCATCTGCCCAGACAGTTGGGGAAGGAAGATATCACAAGCCAGGCAGATGGCTCTGAGTTCCCTGACATTTATATGCAATGCAAGCTCCTTTCAAGACCATAACCCTTGAGTCTGCAGTGTACCGAGATGTACTCCCCAACCGAGGTCAGACGTATCCAAAAACAGGGAGACAGTGGTTGTGGGCTCACGAACAACACACCTTCCAACACCAGAACCAGGTCAGACCCTTTTGGGAAGGGATCCCAGTCTGTCCCCAGTACCATGGGGTATGGTAACTCCTCTACTACCCCAACCCGTTACCAGGCAAAATTGCCCTTCACTCCTAGGGGCACCTGGGCCACGGGGCAGGGCTTCCAATCCCCTTGGATGCATTCCAGCTTCAGCCTTGCCTCTGGGATAAACCAATGTGGTGAGAGGGCCAAGGCCCTGTCCCCCGAGCCCCTCTGGGGCTTCCTCCTCGCCCACACGGGGATGGTGGGCAGCCCTTGCTTCTTTTTCTGCCCTCCAATCTCAGTCCAGATGCAAAACTTGGCTAGGCCACATTCCATCTCTGGCAGTCCCTACATTTATGTCCTGGCCGTCCACATCACCAGCACACAAGCTGCTCCGGAAGACTAGGGGCTCCCTTGATCGCCTCCTCCTTCTTCTTCTCCGAGCTTCTCCCAGGGTTTCCTCCCCCACTCGAGGTCTCGGCATGTCCTATCCTCCTTTCAAGGAAAATTCACCTCCACATACTCCATCAATTTAACAGCAGCCTCTACCGTATTCGGCTGCTGTCGCCAGGCCCAGACTCACATAGTCTCTTAGAGGCCCTGTAGAACTGCGTAAGGATCACCCTTTCCATGATTTCCCCCACCATTTGGGTGTCCAGCCAACACGTGGCCCAGTCTGTCAGCTTTCAGGCAAAGGCTTGGGACCTCAAACCCCTCATCCACCGGGCTAATCGAAATTTCGGTCGGTACTTCTCTGCCGAGTGTTCCACCCGGTCTAGGGTGGCTGCCTTCACCATGTCATAATCCTTGGCCTGTTCATGGTTTAGCGCCATATAGGCAGCCTGCGCCTTGCCAGCCAGATAGGGGGCCAGTCATAGGGCTCAGGTTGCCCTATCCCATCCGATGCCCATGGCCACCCGCTCAAACGTATAAAGGAAGGCATCGGGGTCATTGGCGGGGCGCACCTTACATAGGCCTAGTTCTGGCATTTGGGTGCCATATCCTCCCAGGGGCCTCACCAGCTTTTGCAGGAGCTGCTGCTGCACATTGGCCTGCTCTCTGATAAAGTCCTGGAGAGTCTTTGGCTGTCCAGCCTGTCAGGTGAGTAAGGCCAGCCTCTCCACCTGGTGGGATTGCTGGAAGGCCTGCAGTGCTTTCTGCATCTCCTGCTGCTTGGCTAGCCACTGCAAGGTTCCCTCCATCTTCGGGTTGCAACACCCTGGTGATGGCTTGTAGTCCTGGACAAGCCCCCATGTGTAACGGGGTCCACAGTGCGCCTCTGGGTATTCGGCCCCTTGGCCTCCCTCTTCAACGAGTCAGGGACACTTTAGTCTGGTGCAACACCCATGCTCTTTATTCTCAATAGGTTTCCTACCACCAGTTCCCAACTGTATACAGACTTCACAGCTACTTTGCCTACAACAGGCCTAGCCTGCAACAGACTAGGAGATTCCCACCTCCTTCTGTGCTTAACTTTTCTCTTTCCCTTCCCCCCCCATTCTCTGGCTTCCTCCCAGCCTTTATAGCTCTGGGCTAATAAGACTGGGAGGTGTGGCCAGGTACCGGGCTATTCACCCAGCTCCAATCTATTCCCCTTGATCAGGGCTGGAGTGGCAGGAGCTGACTAAGGGCTTCTCAACCAATACCCTCCCACAAGCCGGTACCGGGCATGAGGATTGGCGCTGGTTGGAGGTTGGTGCCAGCAGCGTGCTCTGGACCAAGCCACAGTGCTTGGAGCAGAGTGCAATCTCGTTGGTTCCGAGGCCAGTGCAAGAGCTGACTCCATAAGGAGCGCTCAGAGATGAATGTCCCGCTTCTTTTTAGTCCGTGGCCTGAAGCTCTTGCAAATGTGACACTTGTTTCCCCTAAACACTTCAGGCAGCTTCTATGGGGATGTTTTTTCAACAGTCACAAGGTTTGAAGCCCGGGGACGGAGGCATGCCCCGTACCTAGGCCAAGTCCCATACAGGACTGACTGACTATTCCTAACTTAACATTAAGGGAACTATTAACTAAACTACTTTATAAAACAAACAGTAGAGACAGAAAAGCTTGCTGAAACAAGGAGATGTTCCAGCACCATCACTGGCAGTAAGAAGAAACTGAGGGAGCGGGGAGCCAATGGCGCCCCTTATACCAGCGCATACACGCGCCACTTCAGAGGGTACCATAGCCGATCCCCTATGGATACTACTGAGGGAAAAACTTCTGGCACCACTGCATGGGGGTGAGCACGCACACTTACAATGGAATGGACATGAGCAAACACTCGAAGAAGAAAAAATATTTTGTACCTGAGGATTCCAGCTTGGTAGTTCATTTCGAATTGTACACCAAGTAAGTGAGCCCTAGCCTAGATGATACTTTTGGGTCAAAGTCAGACCTGGAAATCAATGTTGCTCCTATATACAGTAGGTCTGATTCTGATCTTTGAGATTAGTGCGTGCTAATGAGTTGGCAGACGGGTGAGTTAGTGAATAAACAGGTAAACAATGACATAATAGACTAAGCTGGTGCACACTCAGTGAATCTCTTCCTCTCTCCATGAATCTGCAAGAACTAAATCATTAGAGTATTTTTGGGGAAGTGGGAACATGAGAGAAACATTGGCCTATATGGAGGACTAGGTAAATTAATTAACTGACGTTTGTTCAACACTTTGAAAATGTAATCGCTAGTACTAAGTGTTATTAGGGAGAAAAAGGTAGAGGTCATAAAATGCTTTCAAAATATAAAACGTATTACTTGCAGTACCACAAAACTTTTTAATATTCTAATTTTAAGTTTGTTTTTAAACATTATCTATGACTGTGTTAGCATGACTCCGCTTTCCCAAAATTTACTTTGACACCACCACAACCCTAAAATTCGCTTAATTCACTTTGAAAACACTGCTATGCGTGGTGTTGCTCCTGCACAATGGGAACTTCTAGCACTCCTTAAGCATCCAGTATACGATAACTACTTTGTATTTACATCAGACTGTGATGATTTAATATTAATTTACCTTGATGTCCCAGTTCACTACTTTGTTTCCAGTTAGTCTTCCATGTAAAAGATTTGTGGAGAGGTCAAGGCAGATTGGGTTTCTGCAGGCCTAAGAAAGGAAGAAAACATGAGCTTCAGCATTACTTCTGAAACAAATGCAGGGTCATTGAATTACCTATAAATTTATGTAAGAGTGCATGGCATACTGAGGTAAGGCAGGAAAGCATTGTGGTGATACTAATGGAAAGATTTCAACAATATGGGATACCCAGAATACATTTCCTAATACCTTGGATTCACTATTCACAATTTCACCACTTACAGCATTCTTGGCCTTTTGGTAGAATAAGAAATAAAATACACAAATGTTCAGTTTAGTTATGGACAGTGCAAGGCCTAATCATCCAGGAACCCACACTACTCATGTCAATGGAAATTAGTTAGATTATCAACTTGTCCTTCAGGAGAGAGTGCTAACTTGTACCCTTTATACCAAGTGAGGCATTAATACCGGTGCCGGGAGATAGTTTATTCAACCATTCTAACCAAAAGGTAAATGCACAGAAAAAGCTACCAACCCTAAAAGGGTGGGAAACAAAACACACTATATTTCAGTAAAAGCAGGAGGGCAAGAATGACAGGCTCACAACACTCACACTCTGATACCACCCCAAAGGGCCATCCAGCTGTGGTTCTTTAAGTTTTATTCCACAATATCATGTAAAATGACCTCACCCTTCATTAAGCAGTGGAGGCTATTGTCTGGCTTGTAGGAAAAGGTGTGTGGCCCCTTTAAAGGCTAGACAGCCAGAGTGCTGCAGCTTCAGACCAGGTTAGTGTGGGGATGGTGACCCATCCCCCACCCCAGGTGACTGGAAGAAAGGGGGGACTATTTAGGTCCACCCCAGTGCAGGAAAAGCCCTCTTTTAACTGGACCAGCTGTGTAGCAGGAACAGCTGCATAAGCTTCACTCTTTGGTGGCTCCACATGGTAGCAGACTGGTGAGAACAGGGAGGTGGAGCGGGGAGGAGTCCTCCCTCCAACCTGCAGCAGGAGAAGCAAGTGTTTTGTAGCAAAAGGGGAAGAAGTTGCAAACTCATTAGAGCAGAGCTCTAGCAGATTTGTGAGAACAGGAGGAGGGAAGGTGTCCCCCTTCCAGCCAGGGATGGAAGTTCCAAACCAGTTCAGGGTGCACAGAGTAGGACTTGAGAGATCATGGGAGACTGGAGATGTGGGATCTTCACTGCATGGGCAAGGCCCGGGGGTAGGTGGTCCCCAGCGTGGTCTGTCTACCAAATGATTCCCCTCTGCTGGGAAGTAACATGGATCCTGGGGAAGCAAACACTCCCCATGGTGAACTAGCTGCATTTGGGGGTGGGGTAGGCAACAGAGAATTGATTCAAGCCATCTGGGTAGTTGCTTCCAAAATTGTTTCCATAGCACTACAAGGCTTATAAGGTGCAGTGGGTCACCCACAGCCAGGACATTTGAACAAACAGATTGCAGGACAGGAGAATGACCAGGCTGGTAGCATCAGAGTGTGACCAGCACCGGATGGAGGTTGCAGAGGCAGGGCATGAAAGGGAGTCCTTTGTGTCCAATACTGCAATGGGTATCCATTAAGGCTGTCAAACAATTAAAAATATTAATTGCAATTAATCAGGAGATTAAAAAAATAATCACGATTAATCACAGTTTTAATCACACTGTTAAACAATAACAGAATACCATTTATTTAAATATTTTGGATGTTTTCTACATTTTCAAATATTTTGATTTAAATTATTCCACAGAATGCAAAGTGTACAGTGCTCACTTTATTTATTTTTTAATTACAAATTTTGCATTGTAAAAAAGATAAATTAAAGAAATAGGATTTTTCAATTCACCTCATATAAGCACTGTAGTGCAATCTCTTTATTGTGAAAGTGCACTACTGGATGAGGAATTACAGGTAGGATCCCATAAATGTAAACAAACTTGTTTGTCTTAGTAATCGGCTGAACAAGAAATAGGACTGAGTGGACTTGTAGGCTCTAAAGTTTTACATTGTTTTATCTTTGAGTGCAGTTTATATAACAAGAACAAATCTACATTTGTAAGTTGCACAGTCAGGGAGGCATTTCCAGTAGCATTTTTTGGAGCTTTAGGATCAGTAAACTAGTACTTGAGTCCTGTAGGGATTCTTCTGGGAGGGCTTTAGAATTGAGGGTTATATATTGGGAGGGGCAATCGGTGATATTAACTTTGAAGATGTCAAAGGCAGATCAAGGAGGCCAGAGTGAATTCATTATTCTACAACAGGGCGGTGAGCCTGGGATCTGCAGAGTGGAGGCTGTGAGAGCACACATGGCAATAAGGCCAGGAAAAAATGGGTCCCTCTTTGATTCATGACGATGGGAATCCCCTCACAATATACTAGTTTGTTACAGTTTTAAGACAGGGCCTGACAGGGTTGGGGCTTTAGCACATGAATTGGTTCCCACTCATTCAGGATCGGGGTGGTAACAGTAGTGGCCCATCTAGGTCTGGGGCCTAGTGCAATTCAGGTAATTGGGTGTAGGCATTCTGAAGCAAAAAGAACGTATGTGAGACCCCAGGTGGGGAATCGGTGTTAATTTTCCCTTATGTCTGTATTCCAGACGCTGGCAGGCCAGGCAGACGGCGGTGTAGATCTGTGGGCACAGTATTGTTTACTGGGCACACATGCAGGCTTCCAGGTTGTCTGGAGGTTTGCAGCTGGACATCAGAGGTGAGGCAATCCTGAACTGGCAGGGGAGCGGGGGCATGTTATGGCCCATCTGTACACTGTGATGGCGTCTGAGCAGGCAACAAACAAGAACATAAGAATGGCCATTCTGGGTCAAACCAAAGGTCCATCTAGCCCAGTATCCTGTCTTCCGACAGTGGCCAAATCCAGGTGCCCCAGAGGGAATGAACAGAACAGGAAATCATCAAGTGCTCACTCCCATGTCGTCCATTCCCAGCTTCTGGCAAACAGATATGATTGTGGTTCACCTCAGGGAAAATTATTAGGGAATGTGTAAAAGGGTGGACCTTATTGATCAGAACTAAAAGGGACTTGGGGCAGATCCTGGAATTTTTACTCCAGGGAAAAGTTATCTGGTTTGACACATTGCAACGCAGGGTGTGGCGGGGAGCTGTGAAGCCCCCTCAGGTTGACAAGTCTAGGAGCCATGTGAATAGGGAGGTGGCCAAATCCACAGATGGCACTGGGGGGTCAGTAATTTCTCATCCGGACTCAGCATAGGGGGCATCAGAATGATTCAGGGAGGATAGGGTTTACCCTATCAGACTTGGGAGCTGACAAGTTTTTAACCAATATTAAAGAGGACATTAGTAGATGTCTGGGAGCCTGACTAGGTATGAGGGGGGAAGCAGACAAGCTAATTGCTGGAGCCTCCTTGTGGCAGATATCCAGTACAGGTTCTCCGTGGAGAAAGGATACGGTGATCAGATACAATGGATTGGTAAAGGATTTAAAAGAGGTATTCTTTAAAGGAGCAGAAATAGGAGTTTCGGGGCTAGGACTGGTACGTCAGCGAGTCAACCCTCTCTCCTTTATAGTCCCCACTCCCCAACCTCACTTGATGGGTGGGGCTGACAGCACTCATTCCCCCTGTGTATATGTAAATTGTTATGGAATTACAGTACTTGCACTGTACACTTTTATCTGCTGGGTACTCACAGACATTTAGGAATAAAGTTGTGGCCTAATTAAACCACAGCCAGTGTCTCCTGTCCTTCTTCCGGCATAGCCGGACAACATCACTTTAAGGAATAAAGAAAACTTTGTCCATAAAAGCAAACCTGTTGCATTCTAAAAGTTAATCAAAATTAATCTGTAGACATTTAAAGCTACTATTCAGAACGTTTTAACCTTAGAAAAAACCAACTACTGTAAAGTATGTAAGCAAATGGAAAACGTGCTGATTACTACCTTGGGTGTATAGTGAAGAAGCACTTTACTGGGCAGATCTGCCACTTCAGACTCTTGGGATTTCCATGGAGTTAAACAGTTTGGGCCTGTAAAATATTTTTAAGTACATGCTAGATTTAAAATTTGTGTTAATAAATTTTACTACGCTACACTCTGCTAGAGATACAAATAGGACACCTTGAACTACACATATCCTGACCAAATATTTGACATATCTCCTTAACCAAAAGATTATTTAAAAAAATAACTCTGATTCCATGGGGTTTTACTCTTTACAAATAACCCTCCGGCTAAAAAACAAATTAAGTTATATGAAATGAGATTTGTATGTTCAAAAATTGTCAGTATTTTGTCTTTACAAATATTCCATTTCACACTTAACTGTCATCTCTCCCTAAAGATCACCAGCAGTTAGGAAGATCAGATCCTGAAGACAGATTTATACAGTAACAAAATGAGATTACATTTATTTTAAAATGCTGTGATTATTCACTTATCAAAGTGCATTCTTTTTACAGTTTTTGGTAGTAATAAGACATGTAACTCATACACCTAATCTTTTTAAAGATAGTTTTATATACATCATCAAAATGATCTGGAAAAGATTATCTTTCAATTGCTAATGTAAATCCTAAAGGATGAGCTCCCAAGGCTGAATAATGACTTTTAAGTGGCTTATCAACCACAGCAATACACTTGAATACTCTCACTTACATGCCCATATGTTGACAAATAATGTGAAAAGATACTCAACGTTGCAGAATGGTTCACACTTCAAAGAGCTCAGCCTTTCAAACCCTTCAGACAAGTTTACAGTTTTCTTTTCAAGATCACACAGAAGTATGACTTATTTTTAAGCTTTATTAATTGTTAAATAATACATGGACTCTTGCATGAGGTTTCTGAATGGACCAATAATAAAACAGATACAGAACCCTGAAAATATCTTTAAAACACATGCAAAAGTAAGATGAAAATTGATATGGACAAAGCTGTGGCCTTTAACTGAATAATTTAATTGCCTAATCTTAATTGCCTAAAGATTTTAGCTGATGGGCCAAATTCTGCTTTCAGTTTAATTTGTTTAAACCCAGAGTAGCTCCACTGAAGTTAATGGAGATACTTCAGATTTCGCTCATGTAAATGAGAGCCCAAATTGGTTGATATCTGTCTAAATTTTTTTTTTTTTAACACCTCTTCAGGATTGGTGGATATACATTTTTGTGGACTTCTCTGCATGTCTATATATTTGATACATAATAGGGGAACAGGAGAATTCTGTGTAAATATAGCAAATATATTATAACATAAATGTGTTACTATAAAAAGATATGAATCAGCTCAAAAAACTGACACAGTTTATTTTTAAGGACATATCTACCAGTTTGCCACAGTGCAAGCTGTGTACTTAGACTATAAATTCTTTGGGGAGAGGGATCATCTTTTTGTTGTGGTGTTTGTACAGACGCAGCACAATGGGATCCTGGTCCATAGCTGGGACTGTAGATGTTCCCACTATACAACCGCCACCAACAACCACTTACCTGCCAAATATAAAGCTTTCACCTGAGAGGACTGCAGTGCTTCATGGAAGATGATAACTGACCCAAGCTGGCCCTCCAGTGATGTTGGACATCCCCATTCACTGTCCTGGGTACCCGCAGAGATCAACTTGGTGATCAGCTCTGATTTCCCAAGCAGTCCGCCCCAACTAGCTGGAGAGAGAATCCCACCTAGAGATGTTCGATGAGGCGTAATAGGGGAGGAGAAGGGTGGGTCCGGTATCTGAGATGGAGGAGGAGTGGTTGTCCTCTGACCAGCTGAACCAATGCAGCAAGAAGTAAAAGGCTGGAGATGTCGGTGTAGGAAAAATAAAAATAAATAAAATAATGTTATAGCCAAATGTCAAACATCCTTGAGGCTTTCACAAAATTAAACATAAAAAATAAGTGAGTTGAACTAAATCTAATGACCTTTCAGAGCAAATCTGCCTTGACTGAGGAAACAGGTATAGAAAGACAGCAATACATTGCTGGTGTACATTATGCACAAAAAGCACTAGAAAGTGCATACTAATCCTTCTCCAAGCAGGAGTAATTTGTTCCCCTGGCCTGTTACTGGCCTCTGCAGGGAGCATCAAGGCTTCTGTCCCAGCAGGCCATTCCCCTTGGATCATACTTTAGCAAGATGCATCTCCTACAATAATCTTGTCATATGAAGTATTCTGCTTGATTGCTTGCACTAATAAAAAGCTTCAATGCCATCATCCCATGCCATGTTGTGCAGCAAGAGGTGTCCCCCACCTCAAAGTGTATAAAAGAAGCTGAATAAATGTTTTAAAGTTTCTAAAGCTGTCACAGATGCATTAAAAAAAATCAATAGTTTTATCTTACAATCAGCGGTTATGTTTGCTTTTAATAACTAAGTACTTGATTCTTCAACCTTTACAGGAAGCACGTAAGTCATGCAAGTAAGTCATAATGAAGTCAATGGAACTACTCGTATGAATATATGCCCCAAACCAAGGAGGATTGCAGAACTGGGGCCTATAAAAATAAAAATAATGGCTCAGTATCATAACATTGTAATCCAGGTTTAAAACTGACTTGTTCCACAAAAAGGAGCAACCGTTTACAACAGCATCCACATATTATACATAATCATTTTGGCATTCTATTGGCTTGTGCTTATTAAGGTTAATTTAGTATTTAGCATGTAGAAATGATCAGTTAACAGCACCGAAAAGAAATGTCCCTATTAATGTATCCCCCTAACCAATACAGCACAGACAGTGTCACATGCAAGATTACTCAAACTTCCTGTGTGCTCTCAAATGTACTGAGAACCACTACGTGAGACATGGTAGTTCTCCGCTGTGCATTAACCTACAATCCTCTCTGGCAAGACTGCCAACAAGGGAGGCAGTTAGTGCTAATTGTGAGAGTGGTTTTTTAAAAAAAGAAACATCTCACATAAAAGGAGCTAACACAAGGTTACACAGGCCACTGAACCACCATCAAAAGATATTTCTTGGTCAACATCTAGTCCTCTTCTATTCTGCTGTATTTGAGATGGCCCAAAGAGACATGTTGGGGATGAGCTTAACTATCCTCAACACTTGAAAAATGAAAACTGCTAATCAGTTTCTGTCACGTTTTTAATCACGGATGACCCATTTTCCCTTTTTATTTCTTAGTTTTATCTGACCGCCATTTTACAAACCTTTGTTCTGTAAGAAATCCCTAGGATAGTGGTCTGATGGGAAGAACAGACTTACTTCATTCATCGCAGGAAATCTAAGTGGGGCAGAGATCTTCTGTTGTCCATTGACGTAGATGTAGACAAAGCTTTGACCAAAGGGCCTCTTTCCAGGCATATGAACAATAGTTATGTTGTGCTGGATAGGCAATATAACAGTACAGTTTGATTAGGTTCTTATTAAAATGCAACAAAACAATTCTGCATGTCTGCCCAACATTGCTACCATTAAATGGGTGAAGAAATTATAGCAGACAACAAACTTTTATAGCATCACTGAAAGAGTAGATCAAGTATCAATCAATGCCTTCCCTTTTTTAAAAAAAGTGTACATTACAAAAAGGTTTTGGGGGAAAAAAAAGATGTGTCGCCCTTCATAATAATGCAATGCAGTCCCTAAATACAGCCTCAGGAATGGGATGGGGCAACAGAGTAACTTATTCACATTTTCTAAGCCTTAGCTTTTGAACTAAATTATAGTTTATCAACTTTAGAAGTTCCCGTAACACATCCCACCACTCAAGAGCCATCTAACTGATCCAGCTGCATTTATGTTTCTTTTCCTTAAAAAACGTCAAAGGAATAGAGAATTACCATAACACTGACACGGCCCCTTTACAGAGATTGCAGAGACAGTAAGCATTAGTATGCTTATAAAATTTGTGGATGACACCAAGATGGGAGGGGTTGCAAGCACTTTGGAATTCAAAAAGACCTTGACAAATTGGAGAATCAGTCTGAATTCAACATGATGAAATTCAATAAAAACAAGAGCTAAGTATTACACTTAAGAAGGAAAAATCAAATGCAAAACTACAAAATGGGAATAACTGGCTAGATGTTAGTACTGCTGAAGAGGATCTGGGGCAGGGGGTTATACTGGATCACAAATTGAATGTGAGTCACCAATGTGATGCAGTTGCAAAAATTAACAGAACTATTATATTTAAGACACGGGAAGCAATTATCCTGCTCTACCCAGCATTGGTGAGGCCGCAGCTGGAATACTGTGTCCAATTCTGGGCAGTTTAGGAAAGATATGAAGAAATTAGAGTCCAGAGAAGAGCAACAAAAGTGATAAAAGGTTTAGGAAACCTGACCTATAAGGAAAGGTTAAAGAAACCTGGCATGTTCAGTCTGACGAAATGAAGATTATGGGCGGGGGGGATCTCTTAATAGTCTTAAAATACGTAAAGGGCTATTAAAGAGGACAGCAATCAATTGTTCTCCATGTTCACTGAAGGAAGGACAAGAAACAATGGGCTTAATTTGCAGCAAGAGAGATTTAAATTGGATATTAGCCATTTTTTTCTAACTATAAGGATTTCTTATAGTTATCAAATAGCTTCCAAGGGAGGTTGTGGAATCTCCATCATTGGAGGTTTTTAAAAACAGGTTGGACTAACATTTGGCAGGGATGATCTAGGTTTACTTGGTCCTGTCTCAATGCAAGGGGCTGGAATTGACTTCTCAAGGTTCCTTCAAGCCCTACATTTCTATGATTCTGTGATTACAGATCCTATCCTGTAATCATTACTTGCCTAAGTAGCCACATTGACATTTATTTAGATTTACCACTAAAAAACATATACAAAATTTCTAAGCCCCCTGACAATAATTAGACTTGCAATAACCATCCAATAGCATAAATATTAATGAACAAATTAACTCCACAAGCCAGCTGCATTAACTAATTAAATGGAGACAACACTTTACCTCAGCCAGCTGATAAATAAAAACAGCAACTCTTAAAAGCCTCTCACTGTTAAATCACACCCAGGAACATATCCTCATCCTACCCTCAAAACCCTATCCAACAAATAAGTCTACAATAAGATCTACTCAAGTGTTTAAGGATTAGGCCTTATCTTTAGAAGTGGAATGTGTCTTTATTCAAGAGAAAAAACCTAAATCACTTGTTAAGATTATCAGCTGCTTCTCTTTAGCTAAGGCTATTCCGTCCTAAACAAAGTACATTTAAGTAGCAAGTAGCAGATCTTACCCAGAGGGAATCACAAAAACAATGCTCTGGCAGCATCACTGTTGCATATTCTCTCTTTGTGCAAACCGCAACCACCAGCATTCCAGAGCAGGTAATGAAGGCCTCGAAACCCATCCCACTTCCTGTAAAAAAGCTACAAAATGAAAAATCCATGAGATAGTTTATCAGAACTGTTGAAAGGTATCTAGCAGTACGTGAATTCAGTACAAAACCTGTTTAAATTGTTCAGCGTGCCTGAAAACATTCCATCATCACTAGTCATATCTAATGAGTAAAAGGATCCTCAAAGTGACATTCTGGTTCACTTAATAAAAACAAACAACTACAAGTAAACCATAGGCACAAGGAAGCCTAAAACATGGTGTGCAGGACAAACTTTTACATGGAGATGCAAACCTTGGTTCCAGCATGTAACGTTTCAGCTTCAATCCATAGAGTTTATGCTGGTTTCAATATAAAGCACTGCATGTGGGGGACTGCAGTCTCTGCAAGCAACACCTCTATAATAAAGATGAATCTAGGCTTCAATCTGTGCCATTTTGTAAGGAGGGGGTGAAGTAAAAGGCTGCCTTTAGACTTGTGGTAATTTGCCAATACTATGTTTACTTGGGACATTTTGGAGGCTCCTGTTATAGGAATTAGGAAGTATTTTTCTAAATTTACTTTACATACAAAAGTCACTACCCTGTTATATTCGTGCTTTTACTTCTAACACTTTTTAAGGAATCAGATAACAGAACAAGGAGTAATGGTCTCAAGTTGCAGTGGGAGAGGTTTAGGTTGGATATTAGGAAAAAAAAACTTTTTCACTAGGAGGGTGGTGAAGCACTGGAATGGGTTACCTAAGGAGATGGTGGAATCTCCTTCCTTAGAGGTTTTTAACGTCAGGCTTGACAAAGCCCTGGCTGGGATGATTTAGTTGGTGTTGGTCCTGCTTTGAGCAGGGGGTTGGACTAGATGATCTCCTGAGGTCCCTTCCAACCCTGATAGTCTATGATTCTATGATTTTGACAGAAATTGCATGAAGTTTGAAATTGTTATAGGGAATTTTTTGGTCAGGTCTACACTTGAAATTTTTGCTGGTAAAGTAATGTCACGGGAGTGGGGGTGGGGTAATCTTTTGCAATATTTCTATACCGGCAGAAGCCCAAATGTAGATGCAGTATATACTGGCATCAAAGTGCTTTTGCTGGTATAGCTTATTTTGCTCACCCACCTGGTAGAAGATATATTGACAAAATCACTTCTTTGCCCGTAGAAGCTACGCTAGGAAGGCTTGCCAGGTTTTCTAGTGCAGACCTGGCTTGAGGCTCTTTTCATACCTTGAACACTTCATTATGAAAAATATGTGAAAAAATTATTGTCAAAGCCTGTTGCATTCCCTCAAATGTGGTTATTATGAGAAGCATTTTCACTGCAATTGTTATTAATCATGGCACTTACAGAATAAGCAGACTATATTAAGTGAAAGCTATATAAGTGTGCAGCAATTCTCCAAAAAGGTCCATAATTTGGGAGTTTAATGTACCCATCCTACACACATGCATACCACACATAATTTGAAAGCTTATTTTATGTATGTTTAGATGAGGTATAATGAGGAGCTCTCAAGTGGTGCTGTAAAGTAAATGAAAAAGTCTCATTTTTTGCACAATTCCAGAAACACTGCAAAATGACTATACTTACAATTTTTACTGTTTAAATTAATTTCAACACCTTAATACGGTGCTTCTTGGTCAAAGCTACCAAACAAGAATGTATTAAAAGACTTTGTATTGGTTTTGCATGGGCAAGACCCTTCCCAGAGATGGTGAAGCTGTTTAACATGACAAATACGGCAAATACCAACATTTTGGAATCATAGAACTGGAAGGGACCTCGAGAGGTCATCTAGTCCAGTCCCCTGCACTCAGAACAGGACTAAGTATTATCTAGACCATCCCTGACAGGTGTTTGTCCAACCTGCTCTTAAAAGTCCCCAATGATGGAGATTACACAACCTCCCTAGGCAATTTCTTACAGTGCTTAACCATTCTGACAGTTAGGAAGTTTTTCCTAATGTCCAACCTAAACTGCCCTTGCTGCAATTTAAACCGATTGCTTCTTGTCCTATCCTCAGAGGTTAAGAACAACAATTTTTCTCTCTCCTCCTTGTAAACAACCTTTTATATATTTGAAAACTATTATGTCCCCTCTCAGTCTTCTCTTCTCCAGACAAAACAAACCCAATTTTTTCAATCTTCCCTCCTGTTTTCTAGACCTTTAGTCATTTTTGTTGCTCTTCGCTGGACTTTCTCCAATTTGTCCACATCTTTCCTGAAATGTGGCACCCAGAACTGGACACAGTACTCCAGTTGAGTACGCCTAATCAGTGCGGAGTAGAGCAGAAGATTACTTCTCGTGTCTTGCTTACAATACTCCTGCTAATACATCCCAGAATTATGTTTGCTTTTTTTGCAACAGCGATACACTTTTGACTCATATTTAGCTTGTGATCCACTAAGGCCCCCAGATCGCTTTCTGCAGTACTCCTTCTAGGCAGTCATTTCCCATTTTGTATGTGTGCAACTGATTGTTCCTTCCTAAGTGGAGTACTTTGTATTTGTCCTTAATATACTACCATGAAATGTTTTGACATCACATATTCTTAATTGTCAAAGTATCTCAGAAGTGATAACAGTTATCTATAGTTTTCCGTTGAAATTTGCTGACTACATCAGTCCCACACTGAAGATTGTGTACCAGTAGCAGTAGAATGCATGCCCACAGTTTGTATAGCATAGTGGGTAGATATAAATGAACCTGAAGTATTAATATAATGCTGCTTCATTTCTAAGCTATTGCAGATACAATGTAGCAACTAGTCTGCCGGCTAGAATGTTTTAATTTGTAATTGCCTATGTATGCAGTGCTAGCCTTTGAAATATTCTAGGAACTAGCTTTTTAATTCAGTGACACTTATGCATAGGTCAGTATTAGTGCTAAAGATGGACTACACAGCTTCATATTATGAATATGCAAAGGCTATGAGAGAAAGTGGCTAACAAGAAATAGTGAAGAAAAAGTCCACAAACTAGTCTTGCCTTCTCACTTAAGAGGGAAAAAGAGCACGTTACAGATCTTATTATATGACAATCATATCCTGTGGCGCTTATCAACATATCTACTGGACTGCATGTAACATAGGATGTACACAAGTCTCTACTGAAAACAGAAGATGTTGGTGAAGAACAAATGGAGAGATTTGAGAGAGGTGCACTTGATTCTGATGGGACATATAGTCCAGTCAAGAAATCTGGCATCAAAACATTTACTGATATGGCCAAGATGACCAAATGTAAGAGGCAAGGGAAGAGAAATCACAGCAGCTGTCAGTTCAGAAGTTTTTTTCCTGCAGAGCCTTGTCCTTAGCAAGATGTAGCGGTGATGTTTCAAGGGGAACTGTTCTTAGTCACCCAATAGGGTCTATGCCTATGTTCCTCTTCCATGCTGATGGAACAATAAAAACCAAGTTCAATTAGGACATCAGCTGGAAGCACTACGCAGAAAGAATCCATGAGCTAAAAGCACACAACAAAGAAATGGAGATGCCAGGACAGTGTAGATCAGAGAGGCCAGGGCTGTCATACAAATGATAGCTGGAGACAAATTTCCCACATTCAATGAACCAGCTGCTAAGTACTGAAGGAAGGTCCTAAAAGCAGCTGACAACGCTAATTCTGTAATCAAAAGTCTGACAGATATGACAACAGTAACTCTGTGAAAACTGCAGAAAGACAGTGCTGGACATGATCTAAGATTGGATGCAAGAAATACCAGGTGATTGGTGGATGCCCTCTGTGCCACCATGGAAAAGTTTCTAAACATGGCATCCAACAAGCAGTCACTTGTAAAATTCCTCTGTGAATCTAGGGTTCAAAAAGCACCTGAGAGCGTAGGAGCACACTCAACACAAACACTCCTTCTTGCTGGAGGCTTTTCAAATGGTGAAGTAGCAAAGTCCATCACTAGTAGAGGTGGTGAAGAAGCCCAAGACTTGTATAGTACTCAAGAGGAAGAAGACACAAGGATGCTTCTGCATGCAGTATGTGCCAATATGGCTTTTGGGTTTCTTGGTGTCAAAAGAACCATAGTAAGGAGGCCACCTGATACAGATGTTTTCATCCTTGATGTTCACTACTTTCCAAAAATGAACACACAGATAACGTGGATTGAAACAGGCACCATTTCTAGCAAAACTGACAAGTGTCGCTTCATATCAGTGCATGCAATTTGTGATGCACTCACTCCTGACTTCTGTAACATACTTCCTGCAGCACATGCATTAATGGGATGTAATTCTGTATCATCCCTATTTGGTACTGGGAAAAAAATTGTATTTAAATGTGAAAACAAAAGGAGCTTACTGCTTCAGAGATCTTGCCAAACTGGGAGAAAATAATGGACAAGTCAGAATTTCTGCAGCAAGGAAGTTGGCAGTAGTGCTATGTGACCAGAGCGAGAAGGAAAAGGAGACTCACAGAGACCTGAATTGCTGGTGCCTAAATCTAGCCATCAAAAAAAGACAAGTCACTGGCCAAACTCCCACCATGTGAGGACAGTTTTGAAGAGCATTTCAAAAAAGCATCTCGACGAACAAAAATTTGGGTGTCTTTGCACACAGGTGAGCTGTATATTGGTTCACCATGCAACATGGATGGAAAAATGTGTATGCTGAACTACTTCCTGTATTCTTCAAGGGCACAATGGCATCTGAGCTTCTATAAGACCTTATTTGTGCCTGTACCAGTAGGTGTTGCTGCACAATCAACTGTCTTTTCAGTCAGAGCAAAATTCCCTGCACAGAACTTCATACGCACCAAGGCAACGAAAACTGGTTCCTCTTCCCATGCACTCTTGATAAATATCACAATGAAAAAGATGACAATAATGATGTTGACTAGAAATGTCACCAGTGCTATTACATTTCAATGATACCTATACAAATTTATTATTAGATTTTACTTTATCCTCTTGCAATACTTGTTCTAGAGGGATCGTTGAGGACCATCCGGCCCTCTGACTGCTAACCCATGCTAATCATTCATGTGGGCACTCATATACATATGAGGTATGACCATGAACAGATCAGAAGTGACTGCTGGGCTCTGGGAGTAAGGATGAAGGAGTTGGGGGCACAGGTGGCATTCTCTTCAATCCTTCTGGTCGAGGGTAGGGGTTCAAACAGAGACCAAGGCATCCTGGAGGTGAATCCCTGATGTCTCCAGCAGGGCTTCAGCTTCCTAGACCATAGGATGCTGTTCCTGGAAGAAGAACTATTGAGCAGAGATGGGGACTATTGAGGAAGGGGAAAAATATCTTTGGATACAGACTAACTAACTTAGTGAGGTGGGCTTTAAACTAGGTTTGACAGGAGATAAAAGCCCACAGGTAAGTCAAAAACATGAAGACCTGGGTGAAGGGTCAGAATCTGGGGGGGGAACATGGGCAATCACAGCTACGATGTGAGAAAGATAAGAGGGAACAGAGGGGAAATCAAATCAGTATCTTAGGCCATTCTTAATTAACAAATCCTAACATACATGAACTTCGCACCACAATTCTTACCTTCACAAGTCCCAAGCCCTTCCCCCCCAGTGGAATCCCAAGAATCCCCCCACTCCCAAACCCATTGAATTAGGATTTGTGGGATTGAAGATCAATCCCGGAAAATTTCCGCCGCCCCCCGCTCCCTGAAAGGTGCTGCGCTCTTCGAAAGCAGCACTGCGAGCATGGAGCGCGGTTACAGCGCTCGCGCCCGGCGCCCGCCATGGTAGCCGCTGCACACTTTATCGTCCACCTCTTCCACAGTCAGATGCTGAGAAACGCCTCGCGCGGCATCAGATGCTGAGAAACCCGCAGGGAGGCTCTCGGTCACAGCAGAGTGAGCGAGGAGAGTCCTGCCAGGCATGCCGGCTCCCAAAGCAGGGTGCAGGGAGCATGGGGCAGTCTGGTGGCAGTGGGTTCTGGTGGGGGGGGGGCCCGGCAGAGCTGGTGGACGGGAAAGTCTGAAGTGTCTGTCTGGATGACTGTGATGGCACAGCCTTCAACTGCAGTGACACTTTGTGAAGCCCTGTCTTGGTGCTCTGAGACCTGGAGGCGCCAGGGCGCCAGGACACATGGATATGAGGCGCCTGAGAACTGTGGATGCGAAAGCCCTGAAACTTGCACGCCTGAACTTGAACCACTTTCACTTGACCACCAGACAGTGGGATGCCACTTGTTCGCAAAATTCATGGGGATTTGGGGAACTCTGCTCGTCCACTGTGACTGCACAAAAACTGGACAAATCGCAAGTGACCGTCTGTCGATGGCCAGTCATTCATGATGGCTGGCGCCAGACAGGTCATCAGCGGCTATCCTGCGCGATGATGGGACTGCCAGCACATCCAGGGCCACCAAAGGGCCATACCAGCATGGGGCTACTTTTCAATGGTGCTGCAAGCTGTCAATGGTCAGCGTGGACGGGTGGTGGGCACATCAACTTCAGTGGTGGGTGGGCCTTTACCAACTGTGCTGGAGGCTGTGGTGCAAGGTAGGTTTCTTCCTGGACCTTCGCTTCTTCCAGGCAGGCACTTTTCCTGTGACCACAAAATAACGGTTGGGGATGTGCACATGCCCTATGTGAGACCCCTCGCCCCGCGGCCTTCTATACAGAATGCCCTCATATATGCTTTGGCCATACAAGCCCCTGACACTGACACACGAACGCTCCTGGTGGTGCTGAGCGGAGCAAGCAGAGAGGTGGAGTCTGCTGACCTCACACTCTCGTCGGCAGCCGGCTGACCCCGCAGCGAAGCGTGCGAGACCTGGAAGAATATCGTTGCTTGAGAGCAACTGCTGACCTTTAGTTTTTGAGCCTGGAGGGGGAGGTTATTTTTTGTCGCTGGGAGGCTGAGGCAATCCTGGCTCTGGTTGCAGTGCAGAGAGACACCAATGCCGATAGAAGAGATAAAAGGCCTGCATGAGCAGAATCACAGAGCAGGTTTCTGTGGATTTTCCTGCAACTTGCAACTGTTTAAGAGAGCCTGATCATAAGAGAGTAGAGACTCTAACAAACTTTTAGTTTTCCCACTTTTACTTTTTAAAAAATAGGACTAGTTTTTTGTTTTAATAAATTTTGAGATCTTTTTGCTGGGACTTGTTTCTTCTGGTTAAGTTAATTGGCTGACTTCTCAGTTGTGCTGGGTTGGGGGTGGGGTGCTGGTCTGATAGTGGGGTTTGGGGGGGCTGTGGGGATGGGGGTTAGGTGAGGGTGGGGGGGTGGGGGGGTGGGGAGGGGGAAGGGGATGGGGTCTCTCTTTGGGTGGGGAGGGGCCAAGGGGAGAGGATCTGGGGGGGGATGTGATCTTGGATCGTGTGCCTGCACACGGGGATGATGTCAGGCACCAGGCTGCACCGAAGGGCACTGGGCACAGGACCCTGCACAAGCATACACCCCAAGCAAAGACCCGGGCAGCATACAAATGCCCTGCTGTGTCTGTCTGTGTGTGTGACCCAGCTGTGTCTGCCTGTAGCATGGCACTGTGGCTATGCAGTGACATTACCTGACACCACAAACTGACACAAGAAGCTGACACACCAGAAATTAGACGGAAAAACTCCTATAAACTGACAAAAAGCTTTTTTACAGAACAACAGACAGTAATAAACTTTTAATAATGTAATACACAGTGGGGTTTAAACTGCTTGGAATAAGGACTGGTTGATGCTGTGTTCTCACTTGTTGTGTGCTACGTGCAGGGACACAGTTCTCTGCACTTGTACCTCTCGCCGGGCGTTGGCAGTCGGTTGGGGGAGGACTGCAGGTTGGGTGACTGAGGGAGGGCGGGGTGCAGGGGGGCTCTCTCCTCCTGACGGCGGTCTTGAAGGCTCCGTCTACGCGGCTCAGGCGCCGGCTCCGCCTGCACACTCCTAGCCTGCCCAGCGCTCCGCGCTGCTCCTCCTGTGCCCCCCTCTCCGCGCCCTCGGCTCAGCCGCGCCTGCTTGCTCCGCCTCCTCTCTGGCTCTCCTCTCTGCTCTGCCGCTCTGCTGTCTCTGCTCTGCCGCCTGGAAGCCTCCGCCTGCCCTTGTCTTTTCTTTCTTCTAATCCCTTGTCTTTTCTTTGTTCCTCTGCGAGGGGATGGCGGGCAGTCAGGCTGTGGAGCAGATGGCGGTAGGTGATTTAGGTGAACATTGAACACAGATGTGAAAAACAGAACACAGTCCAGATAGTATACATGTTGAACAACAGTAAAAAGGAGGAAAGTCTCCTCAAGAGACAAGACCAAGAGGAAAAGAAGTCTCAGGAGATCTCATGAATCCACCGCGAGATTGCACTGGAGAGATAGTGCATCCATGCAGATAGAGAGCACCAGTTGGAGGAAAGATAGCAGCATTTACAGTACATGCACAAGTCCCTGCTGGGCTGTATGCCTCTGTTATGGAGGTAGTGCAAAGCAAAGATGGAGGCAATGATGTGCAAAGAAAAAAAGTGAACGGAAAAAGTTCTAGTGGCTGCCTCAGCTAAAGTGCCTGTTGCAGCCGAGGCATGCCACAAGTGCTATAATAAGTGCTGTTTTCATTAAGCGAGGTCATTCTTATGCAAAGTAAAAACTTGCAAAAGAGGTAAAAAAGTAAAAAGGTAAAACTCTTCTAAAGTAAAGCAAAGTATAAAAGTAACTCTGTTCACCATGCATAGTAACACTACACTGCTAATTCCACACAGCACACTAAGCACCACGCACACACAGTCAGAATTGAGGCGTGCCAAAGGCACACAGATGTTAACAGAACGCTGCCAGAGAGCGAGACCCACAGGCCATGCTAACAGTGAGGCGCTGGTCCCGCATGAGAGGACCATGGTTGGGGATGGGCTGGCGATGCCCGAGGGTACTCCCAAGAAACCTCCCCAGAAAGCTCTTCTGGAACCTTCTTCTTGCTCTCTCCTTTTTTCCTGCAGCTTTGAACTATTTTTGAACTACTTGCTGTCCACCTATTGCATGTTCCTATGCTGTTTTACCTTTTATTTGTATATTTTTTTATTTATAAATTTTTTATTTTATATTTAAATCCTGTTATATATATCTTGTAGCTCCAAAAATAATGTCCTCTGTTTGTGATCCTTCCCGTTTCTCCTCCCGGACGGTGAGGAGGGGAGTGGGCGGCTAATAGGGTGATGAAGTGATGTGGATGAAGGTGGAAGGTGAGGGGAAGCGGGTCAGGTTGTCAAATGGGCCCCTCATCTTCCTCACGCCTCTCCTTCCATCTTCCTATTCCGTCAGGGAGTCAGGAGTGTGCCTCGGAGTCCTCCTCCTCAGGGTCACCTGGTGGCAGACCCTGGGGCATGGCAGCAGACCCACCTAGAATGGCATGCAGTGCCTCGTAGCGTCTGTCTGGGGTTGGCCCCCTCTGGGACTTTTTTGATACACTTTTTACCCTTTGTCTTCACTTTCACTCACACTTTTACTGCACCATCCCGGCGGTATCCTTTCTCTTTTTCCTGGCTTTCCTAAGGTCTTCTCGGTCTGTGGAGCGCTGTTGGAGCCAAGCAGCACAGACTCCTCGCCCACACATCAGATCAGCGATGGACCTCGGGACATCCTGCTTCTGACTTTCTATTTCTGGATTGGGATTGCTCTCTGCCTCTGCATCGCAGCTCTCTGCTGCGGCAGGTGCCGCATGTGTCGCAACCAAGGCAAACAGAATTCAAAATCGATTCACAGGAAAAAGAAAATGAATTCAAATGCCTGGCTGAGAATGGCTGGCCAGACTGGCCAGAGAATCTCGCTGCGACCAGAACAGAAGTGGTGTGGTGGTGGACTGTGGGAGCTGCGCTCCGGAGCGCAGCCACACCACACCCAGCCCAACGAGTGCCAGCAAGTGCGACTTAGCGCCTTACACCACCTGCCGGTGGAGTAATCACCAAGAGCCCCTCTAGTTTTCAATTAAATGGCTTCCTGTGGACGGTTGGTTGAGTTAGTTCGAATTAACGCTGATAAATTCGAATTAAAGTCCTAGTGTAGACCAGGCCTTAGATGTCTGTATACTAATGCAAGAAGTATGGAGAATAAACAGGAAGAACTAGAAATACAGTGAATAATCACAACTATGACAAAGTTGGCATCACAGAGACTTGGTAGGATAACACACATGTCTGGAATATTGGTATAGAAGGGTACAGCTTGCTCAGATTATCCAACAAGTTTTTGGAATGCACTGGAGACAATTTTTTGTTTCAGAAGGTGGAGAAAGCAGCTAGGAGAGAGGCTGTTCTAGATTTGGTTTTGACAAATAGGGAGGAACTGGTTGAGAATTTGGAAGGCAGACTGGATGAAAGTGATCATGAAATGATAAATGATTCAATGGAATGGTAGGAGGGAAAACAGCAGAATAAAAAGACCATGGATTTCAAGAAGGCAGACTTTAGCAAACTCAGCGAGTTGGTAGGTAAGATCCCAGGGGAAGCAAGTCTAAGGGAAAAACAGCTCTAAAGAACTGGTAGTTTTTCAGAGAGACATTATTAAGGACACAGGAACAAATTATCCCACTGCATAGGAAAGACAGGAAGTATGGCCAGAGACCACCCAGGCTTAACCAGGAGATTTTCAATTATCTGAAACTCAAAAAAGAGTCCTATAAAAAGTGGAAACTAGGTCAAATTATGAAGGATGAATACAAAAAAACCCAACACAAGACTATAGGGACAAAATTAGAAAGGCCAAAGCACAAAATGAGATTAAACTAGCTAGAGACATAAAGGGTAACAAGAAAACATTCTACAAATACATTAGAAGCAAGAGGAAAACCAAGGACTGGGTCGGCCCATTACTCAATGAGAGGGGAAAGATAATAATAAAAAATGTGGAAGTCACGTAAGTGCTAAATGCCTTTTTTCTTTCCGCTTTCACCAAAAAGGTTAGTAGTGATCAATGGTCTACCAAATAGTGAATGCCAGTGAAAATGAGGTAGAACTTGAGGCTAAAATAGGGAAAGAACAAGTTAAAAATTTTGTAGACAAGTTAAATGTCTTCAAGTCACCAGGGCCTGATTAAATGTATCCTAGAATACTCAAGGAGCTGTCTGAGGAGGTATCTGAGCCATTAGTGATTATCTTCAAAAACTCATGGAAGATGGGAGAGATTCCAGAGGACTGGGTGGAGAGCAATTACAGTGCCAATCTATATAAAGGGGAATAAGGATAACCTGTAGCGTTACAGACCAGTCAGCTTAACTTCAGTACCTGGAAAGATAATCGAGCAAATAAGCAAGCATGCAATCTGTAAACACCTAGAAGATAATAAGAGGATAACAGTCAACATGGATATGTCAAGAACAAATCACATCAAACTAACCTAATAGCTTCCTTTGACAGGGTAACAAACTAGATGGAGCTACTATAAGGTGGGTGCATAACTAATTGGAAAACCATTCCCAGAGAGTAATCATCAGTGGTTCACAGTCAAGCTCGAAGGACATATCCAGTGGGGTATTACTCCTGGGGGCATTCTGTGCCAATGCAAGGGCCCAGAATTCATATGGCCTGCATTTTTCTGTGCCCCCTGCAAAAATGCAAAAAAAAATCTTCCAGGGGACATGCACCTCTTCCCTGACAGCCCAGGCAGCATGTCTGTTCCAGTGTACCTGCAGCAGCCTCAGAGATGGGGGAGGAGGGCTGGGCATGCGTGCCCATGTGATCACTGTTGTGGGGAATCAGGGCTAAGTATACATGTGTGTCAGTGACTGTACTCCTGGGGGGATTCTGCGGGACTGCGCGCCTGCAGCAGAAAACGTACGTTCCCCCAGACACACACCTTTCCTGCTTTTCCCT